>NC_035170.2:23056189-24256189 GCF_001659605.2 Manihot esculenta
TTGCAAGGGATAGGAAAGTTTAGTACTTCTTCCACCCTTGTAAAGAGCATATCCAAATACTTGTTGGGCATCGATGTCTTCTACGCAATCTGCAGCCACTCAAAATGTATATAGTCTAAGAATGAGAAGTGACAACATTGGTTTGCAGTAATAAAAATTTTGGAACTTCATATTCTGGTTACCTTGAAGTCCCAACTCAATTAGTTTGAGGTAGCCACCAGGTTGGAGAAGTTCTCCAACAATTCTGTCAGGCTCAGTCAAGTCTCTTTCAATCACATGTACGTTCCTTCCATCCTGCATTGGAGAGAAGGAAACAAGGACGTAAATCACATATTTCTGATAGATTAAAAAGCAAGCACACAAGAAGCAATAGACAGAGAGAGTTACCTTGCCAAGAGTATAAGCAAGAGCAGAACCTGCAACCCCAGCTCCAACAATAATTACATCTGGTTTCTTGTCTTTCTCTGCCTGGTATATTCCATTTTCAGAGCTCTCTAATTTTTCATATCCTGCAACTCCTCTTGATGTTGTGGCTTTCTTCTCTGCTGTTATTCTATACAACAACACAAACCCCAACAAAGAAGCCATGATTCCTCCCATTAAGTATTCAGATTCCATTTCCAGAAGCAATATAAGAATTGTACAAGTGATGGTGAGTTTTGAAGTCGTGTAGAAAAATGGTTTTCTGGTTCCTTTATATAGTTTTCCAAATGTACGACTAAATTGATGAAATGGTTCTACTAATACAATGAGATTTGGACAGATGCATAAGAATGAAAAATGTTGTCAAGATCTTCAAAATGAAATCAGTCTAAAAGACCACAAAATGGATTTCATTTTGTTATAAGTTATAGAAAGTAAATATGGTAATATAGGAAGTAAATATTGATAGATGAGTCAGTTGCTTAATCCTAGGGATTGTATAATCATAAACTTGATTTTCCTTCCTATTTAGATACCCTCTCTCATGTATAAATAGATTGTAATCTCTATTGTGAGTCAGGTAAGGTTTGTAGACTTCGAAAATCCCTTTATGGCTTGAAACAGAGTCCTCGAGCATGGTTTGGCAGGTTTAGTGAGGTGGTCCAACAGTTTGGAATGAAGATGAGTAAGTGTGATCACTCAGTGTTTTATAGAAATTCTGATAGTGGAGTAATTCTGCTTGTAGTATATGTGGATGATATCGTTATTACAGGAAGTGACATTGCTGGCATCACATCCCTAAAAGAATTTCTTAAAACACAGTTTCATACAAAGGATTTGGGTTCCTTGAAATATTTCTTGGGAATTGAAGTTATGCGGTGTAAGAAAGGCATCTTCTTATCTCAAAGAAAATATGTTCTTGATTTGTTGGCAGAAACAGGAAAATTGGGTGCTAAGCCTTGTAGTACCCCAATGACCCCTAACCTTCAACTTACCACAGAAGATAGTGAGCCATTTGCAGATCCTGGAAGGTACAGAAGATTAGTTGGTAAGCTGAATTATTTGACTGTGACTCGTCCTGATATTGCATATTCAGTGAGTGTGGTAAGTCAGTTTATGTCCTCTCCTACTGTTGCCCAGTGGGATGCTCTGGGACAGATTCTTTGTTACCTTAAAGGGGCCCCAGGGCGAGGCCTATTCTATGGTAACCATGGGCACTCAAATATTGAATGCTTTTCTGATGCTGATTGGGCAGGTTCGAAAGTTGATAGGAGGTCAACTACTGGGTATTGTGTTTTTGTGGGAGGTAACTTGGTCTCATGGAAAAGTAAGAAGCAAAATGTGATCTCCCGTTCTAGTGCTGAATCTGAATATCGAGCCATGGCACAAGCCGTTTGTGAAATTTTGTGGGTACGTCAACTGTTGGAAGAAGTTGGGTTTTCAAATTCGGTGCCTGCTAAGTTGTGGTGTGATAATCAAGCAGCTATCCACATTGCCTCCAATCCAGTATTTCACGAGAGGACCAAACACATCGAGATTGATTGTCATTTTGTTCGTGAAAAGGTTCAACAAAAGATAATATCAACAGAACATATCCGAACTGGAGAACAATTAGGAGATATTTTCACTAAAGTTCTAAATGGGACTCGAGTCGATTATATATGTAACAAGTTGGGCATGATTAACATTTATGATCCAACTTGAGGGGGAGTGTTATAAGTTATAGAAAGTAAATATGGTAATATAGGAAGTAAATATTGATAGATGGGTCAGTTGCTTAATCCTAGGGATTGTATAATCATAAACTTGATTTTCCTTCCTATTTAGATACCCTCTCTCATGTATAAATAGATTGTAATCTCTATTGTGAAATAAAACAAATATTATCCTTCTACACATTTGTTGTTTTTATTAAGCTGTCCATATTTGGAGTTTGGAGTCTTGTATTTGACCAAATAGGTCTTGAATTGCAGCAGTTGTCCAATGCAATTATTTGACTGGTAATGTAGTAGAATTGGAACCACATACCAAAAGTCCTCACGTGATACTACTGCTCAAGTGGGTTTTAACACTAGCACAGGTTAAGGATTTCTTGTCAGGATAAATTACTAGTCAAACATAACCCAAAGCCAATCACAAACTCAAAAATAAAAACACTTACAAGTAGCTACAAATTATCATAATATATAAGATGTTTTTTCCTTATTAAAAAGCACTACAAGATTTTTCCGGATTAGTAACGGATTTTTCCGTTACTAATCAATGAAAAATCCATTACTAACCAGTTTAGTAACGGATGTATGAACCTCATTGCTAATGCAATAGTAACTGATTAGCAATCCGTTACTGATTTAGTAACGGATTTAGTAACGGATTTGTAATGAAATTTAGTAACGGATTTCAAATCCATTACTAATTTAATAAAAATTAAAAATATATAAATAAATTGCATCCGTTACTAAATTTAGTAACGGATAGAAATCTGTTACTAATTTGATAAAATAAAAAATAAAAAATATATTAAATTTATATTCCGTTATTAAATCTATTGTTAATTTTAAAAAATATTTAAAAAATTATATTAAATTATTAATTTATTTCATTTTTTTTTGAAATGGAATTAATTTATTTCATTATATTTTACATTAGATAATAATTTAATTATGGTAAACTATTAATTTTTTCATTGTATTTTATATTAAATATTAACTTTAATATTTTAAATTTTATTAATTTTATGAGAAAATTATTATAAAATTACATGAGAAAATTTTAAAAAATAAAAAATGTGAGAGAATACAAAAAAATGAGATATAAAAGAGAAAATAACAAAAGAAAGAAAATAAAAGAAAATAATGATAAAAATGAAGCGCAAATAAGAAAAAAGGGAAAATTAAAGGAAATGAGAAAAAAGGAAGAAAAAATAGAAAAAAGAAAGAAAATGAGAGAAAGATGAAGAAAAAAATGAAGAAAAATAAAGAGAAAATGAAGATATACAAAAGAATGTAAAAAAAAGGTTAGAGTATATATATGAGAGAAAAGAAAGTAAATGAATGAATAATGAAAAAAAAAGGAAGGGATAATGATAGAAAGTGGAAGAGAAAATGAAAGAAAATAGAAGAAAATAAAAGAAAAAATATGAGAGAAAATAAAACAAAAATCAAGTGATTAAATGAAGATCAATAATGAAAGAAAATTGAAGAGAAAATTGAAGGAAATGAAAGAAAATTGAAGAGAAAATTGAAGGAAATGAAAGAAAATGAAAAAAAAATGGAGTTAATAATTAAGGAAAAAAATAAGACAAGGGAGAAATGAAGAAATGAGGAGAGGAGAGGAGAAAGAAAATGAATGAAATGAAGGGAAATAAAATGGGGAGAAAGAAAATGAATGAAGTGAAGGGAGATAAAATGGGTGAGTGTATAAATACGTGAATTTGTAACGGATTTAGTAACGGATTAAATCCGTTACTAAATTTAAAAAAAAACGCGGGCAAACTAAAATAAAAATGCGGTATTATTCTCCAAATTTTAGTAACGGATTAAGAAATCCGTTACTAATTTTTAGATTAGTAACGGATTTAGTAACGGATTAAATCCGTTACTAAATTAAAAAAAAATGCGGGCAAACTAAAATAAAAAAGCGGTATTATTTTCCAAATTTTAGTAACGGATTTCTTAATCCGTTACTAATTTTAGATTAGTAACGAACTCAGGAACAGATTTTTTCCGTTACTAAATTAGAAATAAAAAAACGGAAATTTAGAATAAAAGCGTGATATTTTATTATCTAAAATTTAGTAACAGATTATAGAATTCGTTACTAATTTTCGAATCAGTAACGGATTTAGTGACAGATTATTTCCGTTACTAACTTAAAAAGAAAATTTGGAATTTTAAGAAATAAAAAATCGAATTTTTTTATTAAAAAAATAATAATAAATTAAATCCGTTACTAAATCTGTTACTAATTATATAATAGATTACATTCCGTTATTAAATCCGTTACTATTTTATTTATTTAATAACCGATTTAGTAACAAATTTATTAACGGATTGAGATTCGTTACTAATTTTTAGCTAATTTAGTAACGGATTTATAACGGATCTCAAAATCCGTTATTAAATTTATAAATAATTTTATTAAGTAACAGATTTAGTAACGAATTGTTAATCCGTTACTAAATAATAAAAATTAGTAATGGAATATAAAATCCGTTATTAATCCGTTACAAATTTGTAACGGATTTAAATCTGTTACTAATATCCGTTACTATTCCGACAAATTTTTGTAGTGAAATAAGTTATTTTCTTTAAAATAATTTAATTTTTTTAATAAAAAATTATTTTTATTAATTTTTTAAATATTTTAAATGTCAAAAAATATGAAAATTGCTTTCCTACCAAATATTTTTCATAAAACAAAAGGAGAATTCAAGAAATTTAGCTCAACTCAACATATAAATAAGTAGTTGTACAAATTAAATGAGATTCATTTATTTTTACTCTCTCCTATCCTTTTGGTTAAGATATAAATCAATTATAATAACTTTATTTTATTTTCAATACAACTTGTCTTTAATATTTTATTTTTTAAAATAATAATTCAAATTATCATTACACTTTAATTCAAATCATTAGTAATGATTTTTTATTTGTATAAAACCTAATATCCTTATTTTATGTTAAAAATGGATACAATTTAAAATTAGCCAAAAAATATTATTTTATAAACTAAAATAATTGTCATTGTTTAATCTATATAAAAAAAATAAAATGAACAAAAAATATGTGATACAAGAAGTGGATACATGGTATATCAAATGAGGGATAGAATTATCTTCAAGACAGTAACTTTAATAACTCTTAAAGCCTTTACTAAATTAGAAGATAAATTTTGCATAAAACTTTATTTACAATTAATCACAATATAAAAATCAAATGAGATTTATTTATTTACATTTGGACAACCATATAATCCAGGTTATTACATGAATAAGCGGTTGAATTAGTAGGAATTATTTGTTTGGTTGTTGTTTAGTTTTCTAATTATTTTGATATCTAATCTTAATATCTAGTCCGGTGGTCCTTCGAGTTAGGGTTTATGGGATTCTTATGATTTTGAGTTGTAGTTTAGTTTTCTAATTATTTTGATATCTAATCTTAATTCACTGGATATTATCAAATGCAATGCCTTTTCAATGTTTAATTTGCCTGTCCAAACTTCAAAGAATATAAATAATAAAAAGAAATATTCACATTATAGATTGAAAAATTATTTTTTCTCATTCTTCTTTTATTCTCTGAGATATTAGTCTCTTGCCCATCCGGATATGGGACATCGGTCTCGACTGACCGGATAGTGAGTTTTTCACCTCTGGATTGTTTATTTATTTAATACAATTTTTTTTAATAATATGTAATGTTTCTCTTACTTAATGTATTAAGTAGTAATTTTATTATTTATTTAATAATATGTAATATTTCTCCTATCTCATAATTTTTGTCTATTTTATTTTTTTATATATATTAAGAAATATAATTTTTTTATTAACTTTCTAATTATATCTATCTTAAATATATTAAATTTTAATATATATTTTAAGATATTTTTTAAAAATTAAATAAAATTACAATAGTGAATTTATATATTATTTGATAACCGCTGGCACTCAGGCCATAGTCGAGCTCGGCTGTACTGCGACTCTATCAGCATAAGCGTTGAAAGAAAATTAAATGGCCGCCTGACGATGATGAGAAGGCAGGTACGCCCGTATGTACGGCTCTGTATGATAGGGATAATGGCACTGTAGAGTAGGGTGGCGATTATGCACCACTAGAGGACAAGAGAAAAAGAAATAAAAAAGGAAGGTGTGAACCATTCAGGGTAAGCTTACTCACTCATACCAAAACCTACCTCTTTCTAAATCTCACATTATCATTATTCTAAATTAAAAAAAATAAATAATAATTTTAAAATAATAAAAAAATAAAAATTATGAGACAGAAATAATAGATTAATTATGGTCATGGGTTGATTCTGGTTCGAAACTGGGGATTTGATTTTATTTTTCGAATTGAATTTAAGCTGGCCCACTTTAAAACAGTTCAAGGCAGTTTCGATTTTTTAATGGTTTCGATCTCGGTCCGGGTTTAAAGCGGTCACCATTCTAATTTTAATTTCAATTAAATTCAAATTATAAATGGTTAATCCGACTTCGATTTTAAAAAAATTAAAAGTAAAAAACTTAAATAAAATATAAAAAAATAAATATAAGTATTAAATTTTATTGAATATATATTTTATTAAATAGGTAAATCATAAAATGTATCCATTTACATGATATATGTTAGCATGATTATAAAAAATCAATCCAAAGTTTTATGAATTTTTCTTATGATTTATAGTGATTTATGCTTGAACTCACACTTATAATCAAATTGTTGAACTGCATGTACCCAATTAAATACCAAGTTCAATTAAGGTTTTTTTTTTTTTTTTTTTTAATGATGAAACCAGCAAAATTCAAGTGACGTTTTCTTGACGGGCATAAGGACATTAAAGAATGTCAATCCCATATCGGCCAGAATTAAAACTCATTAATATTTTATGGAAATCGCTGAGCTCAGTAACGTGGGCTTGTAACCCAAGTGGGGGCTTTAAGGTGTTGGGACGTTGTTTGAGCCCTTATGGCAGGATCAGGCTTGGCTAATTTCTGGCTTGCCCGTTCCAAGCTGAGAGTTAAACCATGGGACCTGGGCGAAGGCTTGGGTCTCCTAGTTCCTAGAGCAGAGGGTAATGCGTGAGGCTGGCTTCACAGAGCAGCGATTACCTCTCGCTCCCAGCAGTGGAAGGATAACAGGTCAGTGCCATCACTTTTTTCCCATTCACATTTTATTTTTTAAAAAAAATATTTGAGGATTAGAGTAATTGAAAATAAATAGCAAAAGCATATCAAATTAATAATGAAATGACTAACTCCCTATTCATATATGATATATCATAAAGTATTTCACCTAATCTATGACTTGCATATTAAAGGAGAAAAAACACAGTACAGTTCAGAATTGCTATTGATATTATCATTCTAACCTCAAAATTAATTTTGAGGCCTCCATTTTCAGTAAAAATAATTATAATGGGACAATTGAATAATTAGAAACTATATTTTCCACATATAACTGAACAAAATGCAAAGATACATTTCCTTTAATAGAATTAATCTCAGTTGGTAATCTAAGCCATACAGAATAAAGCAATGAATCGTGCACCACCGATATCCTTCAAAAGATCTAGATGGTTTGTAGCAATACATTACGCTTTCATTTCTTGTAAGTATACGATCTAGGATTCAAGATTTTCTCCAATTTGACATGGAGCAACTAGCCTTGGATTTTACGGCAGACTTGGACCGGGGCTAATTTTTGCATTTTAATGATTTTTTTAGATATTTTGGGTATTTTCATAATTTTATATATTAGGGTTTTGTTTCTATTATAAATAGCCTCCTTTGGCTATTAAAAAGACACTTTTCAATCTTTGAGGAATTTCAATAAGACTTTTAGTCTTCTAGCCTATCTTTTCTCTTATTTCGTCTTAGCTAAACGATATTGGTTAAAATTCCTGACAGAGTCTAAATAGTCCTTTATTGGTATCAGAGCGAAGTTCGATCATGGTAGATAACTGATCAAACATAATTTAGCCACATTTTTATTATCCACTACAAAAAAACAGTGATTTAGCGACCAAAATTTTGGTTGCTAAAAGGAAGAATTTGGTCGCTCTAAGACCCAGAAATGGAACAAAGAGGATCACAAAACTGTCCAAGGAATATAAAACAATAGGATATTGCACACCGTTTTACCATTTGAAAGTAAACTAAGTACTATACAGGAAAAGGCTGAACATATTAATACCCAAGCCAAGTCTTAGAGCATCATCTGCAAACTTGTCAATGACAGCATGAACTCTTCGTTCAATATCTGACTTATTGCGAGCAAGATTTAGAATCTAAAACAACATTACACAAGGGAATTAGAATTTGTACTTCCAATAGCATTGCACAACCAAAAATGCAGTGCAGACTTGCGGACAGGTTACCTGCTCTGGGGCACCTTTGCTAACTCTATGCATTTTACCTTCACTATCAATGTAAGTCGAGGCTGTCCGCTTATCAGTTGGATTAAAAGGAAGGAAATGAACTTCTTGAATTCCAGCACGAGCCTTTTTTGGAAAAAGGAAACAAAATCAGACTAAAAAGAGGAAAGCAAGGAGGAAAAAGAAAAGAATAAAGCAGTACATTTTTCCAAATTAAATGGATAATGAGACATCAAACAGTGGCCAAAATATCACAAGAAACAATTAAGTTAATCTGTTGACTACCTCTTTTGGATCAGCCAGCATTCCAACAATGGCATAATCAATTGCATCTTGATTCTCTGTTCTAGAAGCTTGAGCTGCCATCAAAACAACAGTATCCACATCTACTCCTTTAGCAAAAACCTGAAAAGGTTAAATTCAGATACAATAAAAACAAGAAATAACATTCTATAATAGATGCTGGAGCAATAGTATCCTCCAACCAACCTCAACAAGATTTTTGTCAACAAGATTTTTGTCAATAGAGAGAAAGGAGATTCAGAGGAAGCGGCGGAGAAGAGCAAAGAAGCAAGCAGACCAGCGGACGCAGGAACCAGACGCAGAACGACGTTGACAGCGTGGAGCAGAGAAACGATTGACGGGAGGCGCACGACTGTACCAGAGTGACGGAGAGGCCGAATGGGGGAGGGAAGGGGAGGGCGGCAGTAGACTTGAGAGTTAGAGAGAGATTTAGGGTTGGGATTTAAGGGTTCTTTCAATTAAGATTTTATTTAGGTTTATTTTTTACTTAGCGTGGAGCAGGCTTATTTAGGTTTATTTTCAATTAAGATTTTCAATTAAGATTTTACTTAGTGTGGAGCAGGTTTGTTTATTTAGGTTTATTTTTTATCTTTCAGTTAAAATTTTATTTTTATAGTTTAAATTATTTAAAATGTTTTATACTATATGTTTATTAATTTTGTCTTTAATGGTATAATTTTTTTAAAGATAAATAATATAGTTTTATTGTATTAAAATATTATACTGTATTAATTTATAATAATAATATTTTAAATTATTTTTTAAAATAAATTGTATTAAAAATAAGAATATACGTAAAATTATAAAAAAATATTTTAACAGTATATTTAATCTTAATTTAAAATTTTAAATAAAATAAAATTTAATTAAAAATTAAATTAAAATTTTAAAAATAAAATGGTCGCTGATTGGTCACTGATTGGTCGTTGTTTAGCGACTAAATTAATTAGTCGCTAAATATGGATTTAAATATATTTCCACTCAGAAAATAGTCGCAATTTTGTCGCAAAATGGTCGCAAATATCTCGCGCCACTAATTCCCGCTAAATTTAGCGACGATTTAATATTTGGTCGCTAAATAGCGACCAAATAACGACCAATTTTTGGTCGTTGAGCTTTTTATTAAATAAAAATATTATTTTCTTCATGTCGTAGCAGAATGGTCGCTGATTGGTTGCTATATAGCAACCAAAAATTTTGGTCGCAATTTTACAGTTTTTTTATAGTGATTTTTATTATTACTTATTTACACATTTTTTAGCTTAATTTATGGTTTTTATCTTGTTTTTACAGAAAAGGAAGAAATTGAAAAATTGGAGAAAAAGTACAGAAAAGGCTGGAAAAGTGATGGGGTCAAAGTGATTTGGCCAAATTACTCGCAGAGACTGGCCAAATCACTCGCAGAGACAGAAAGCTAAAAACTGGACTGACTCATAGAAAGCGATTGGGGCAAGTGATTTGCCCAAATCACCCGCTCCAATCACATTGACAGCAGAAACTGACAGCAGAGCGGGAAAAAGGGAAAAATCATATTTAAAAAGAAAAAGAAGTCCAAATCCACCTCAAACACCACCAGCTCAATACCAAAAGTCACGAGAATGTCCTTCTACCAAGAGAATTCCATTTGCAACAAAATTCAAAGACAAAAGAGGAATTAAAGACCACAAAGACCAAGTCAAAATAGGGATTCCAAACCCTAATTGAACTTGGACTCTCCAACTATAAGAGAGCAGCCTCCAGACCAACAAATCATCCTCTCCCACCTTTGGAAATCTACAGAATTCAGCAGGAAGCCTGCGGCAGTCCCTTCTTCTCTTCTTTTCTTCTTTCTTTTGTGTATTTTGCCCACCATGAGTGGCTAAATTCATTCTTTTCTAGTTAAAGTTGAGGAAATTCAGATTTGTGATGAATTGGGAGATTTAAAACTCCATTGTTAAACTCTTATTTGCTTTCAATATTTATGCAACTTGATTTTTTCTATAATTGTTACTTTACTTTTAGAATCAATAAGGGCCCATTGCTTTTAAATTGCTTGAGTAATAAATTGTTTGAATGATTTAAGTCCGTAATTGCTTATATTATTTGAACACAAATATAATCAGTTGCATAATCTAGACTTGACTACGCAGTTGACAAGGATAGAATTGGATTTCTCTAAGTCTTAATGCAGTCAACAGTTGTTCGATGCTAAATACCCTAAGGACGTTCCTTAGCAACTTGTTGATTAGTGTTTGATTGGTGAACGTTTCCTAATTGAACTAGAACTAAGGAGGAATTTGGTTGTGAGAAGCGTCTTCCACAACCAAAACTAATTTATTGAAATAAAATAGGAGTTTTAAATAGTCAATGATCAATTATGAACAAACTGAATTAAACTCATATTTCAACTAGAATCTCTTTCCCATTGAATTTCTCATTTATTTAAATTATTGCTTTCTCTTGCTTTCTAGATTTAATTCATCAAAACAAAACCCCCATCTTTTATTTATTTGTCATTTATTTGCCTTAGTCATTATTAGGAAAATCTTTGGTGTCAAATCCCTGTGGTTCGACCCTATTGCCACTATCTGCAAGTTAATTGTTGATTGCTTAATAGGTTTATTTTTGACGGCTTCGACAACCGCTATCAAAAATTGGCGCCGTTGCCGGGGATTTGATCTAACTAACGTATTTTCCTTTTATGACCAGGGCTAATCGTAAAGAAGCTCTTCTTTACGATCCAGAAATTGAACGCACTACCAAGAGTTTGAGAAAGCAAGCAAACTTGAGGAACCAAACCTCAAAACCATATGCATCAGCATCGGCAACAAATCTGGTGTCCACAATTCGATCTGCCGTTGAACCATCTAAAACACCTGTTGCTGCACCTGTACCTGCTGCAGAATTTATTAAATCAGCCGTAACACCTGCTGCTACACCACCTGCTGCTGCTGCACTTATACCAGAAACTGAGATACAATCTGCTGTACAAGTTACTAAGAAACCTGCTGTTGCACCTGCTGAATAAAGTTGTTGAACCAATTGCTGAAACTGCTGTACATGCTGCACTTTTTGAATTTATTGCTGCACAAGCTGCTGCACTCAAAACCAGTCCCTAAAATTGCACCAGAACCAGCCTAAAAACTAGAAGTTTTTGCTAAAAACATCCCAGAACCAGCCCTTAAAACAGTAGCTGAACCAGCTGCTATAAAGACAATCACAGCAGCACCTGAAGAGGCAGAAAATGCAGCAGCTACTGCTCTTGAACCAGCTGCTGTCCTTGCTGAATTTGAAGCTAAAAACGTTGAGCCAAGAGCACCAATGGCACAAGAAAGAACTCTTCATGAACTAGCAACACCCTTGGATGATCAAGCACTATGGTGCATCACTTACCCACCTTTGGCAGCCCCTTTTGAGCTCAAAACCGGATTAATTCATCTTCTTCCAAAATTCAGAGGTCTTAAAAATGAGGATCTACACAAGCACCTCAAAGAATTTCACATTGTGTGCTCAACAATGCGGCCTCAAGGTATTTCCGAAGAGCATGTCAAATTAAGAGCTTTTCCCTTTTCTCTTGATGATTTTGCCAAAGATTGGTTGTTTTATTTACCACCTGGATCCATCACTTCATGGGATGGGATGGTGAGAGTCTTCTTAAGCAAATACTTCCCAACCTCAAAAGCTATTGGCATCAGAAGAGAGATCAGTTGCATCAAGCAAAAGGATTATGAAGAGCTATATGAATATTGGGAAAGATTCAATCGATTGTGCACAAGCTGCCCTCAACATGATATCTCTGATAAATCACACATTGAATACTTCTATGGAGGTTTGATACCTTCAGAAAGAAAGTTCATAGACGCAGCATGTGGAGGATCAATTGAAAACAAGTCACCTCAAGCCATAAGGGATTTAATTTCCACCATGGCAGCAGCCTCACAACAATTTGGAGACCAAGAACAGCCATCAAGAAGGGTGAATGAGGTGAGTACATCCACTTTAGCATCCCAAATTTTTTATCTCACCAATGCTGTCCGTAGCCTTGTTGTGGGTCAAGCCCAACAAGTCCAGCAGATTCAGCAGCCCAAACCATGTGGAATATGTGCAAACTTGAGCCACCCTACTGACCTATGTCCCTCCCTTCAAGAAGAGGACCAGCAAGTAGGAGGATTTAATGGGCAACGGAGGTATGATCCCTATTCTAACACCTACAACCCAGGTTGGAGGGACCATCCGAATTTCAGTTATGCAAGGGCAACCAATTTCCAAGCTACCAACAAAGAAATCAACCTCAAGCTGCACCTCAAAAGTCCAACACACCTCTTGAAGAAATTGTGAAGTCCTTAGCAAATATAGTGCAAACTCTGGAGCAACAAATGAGCCAAATGGCCACTTCAGTGAGCAAACTTGAGTCTCAAAAAAAACTACCCCCCCAAACTGAGATAAATCCAAGGCAAAATGCTAGTGCCATCACATTGAGGAGTGGAAAAGAGCTGCAAGACAGTAGCGCTGAGAAAATTCAAAAACAGGCCATGGAAGAAAATCTGCCAGAAAGTGATCAGGGCAGTCGATCTGCCCAAATCACTGACCCAATCGCTAGGCAGATTGAGCTACCCAGCAGTAGTGATCTGCCCAAATCACCGGAGAAGGCAGAATTTGATCTGCCCAAATCAACAGATCAAGCAGAACCCAGTCAGAGGCAAAAACAGCCACCAGCAGAAAAATTCAAGGTACCTCCCCCCTTTCCCAAAAGATTTGCACGATCTCAAAAAGAAAAAGAGGAAAAAGAGATATTGGAGACACTTCATAAAGTGGAGATCAATATACCTTTTTGTAATACCCGGCTAGACTCCGGTATCGGAATTCCTACCGTCCGGTGGAATTTCGGATGTCGGGAACTTCTAGAAGGGTAAAGACATGTTTTATGAAATGTTTTTATGTTTTTAATGGTTTTAAAGTATGAAACTAAATGAGTTTTTGCATGAAAATAGCATTGGAGGAAAATCCAGGTTCGGCCGCCGAAAGTCAAGTTCGGCCGCCGAAAGTCAAGTTCGGCCGCCGAACATGCATGCGTTTTGGAGGCACGTTAGGCCCCCGAAAGCATGAGTTAGGGAAGTTCAGGTTCGGCCGCCGAAAGCCAAGTTCGGCCGCCGAACATTGCATGGATGCGGAGGCACATTCGGCCCCCGAACGTGGCCTGGCCAGCCACCTATAAAAGGGTCCCTTAGCCGAAAATGGGCGAGCTTTTTCTCCCCATTTCGGCCAAGGTGAGCATTCCGCCATCCTTCCCCAATCTTGAGTTTTTCCTTCCTTTTTCCATGATCTTTACAAGTTTATAACTTTGGTTTTGAAGATCTTTGAGCTTAGAACAAGTTTTGGAGCTTGGAGACCAAAAGTTGGAACTTCTCCCATCTCCAAGTTTAGATCTCCTCAACCCTCGATCTTCAAGAGGTAAGAGCCGATCTTAAGCTCTTCATGTGTTTTAAGTAAGTTTTAAGTGATTTTATGGGGTAGAATGACATGTATAGGGTTGTATGAGTTTTTAAGCAAATGTTAAGTTTTAAGTGATTTATGATCAATGTATGATGTTTGAGTATGCTTGAAGTGTTGTAGTTGGGGTATTTGATGTTTTGAGGCCCCTAGGAACTTGTATGCATGATTTGGGTGAAGTATATGCATGATGTGAGAGTTGGGAGGCATTTGTGCATAGGGGAGCCAAAGTTTCTGCCCTTTGGCAGAAACCAGGTTCGGCAGCCGAAGGCACTTTCGGCCGCCGAACATGGCTTGAGAGGCAGCTTTAGGCTGCCGAAGCTTGCCCCCGAAAGTTGAAGTTTCGGCTCTGTCCGAGACTTTCGGCCGCCGAAGGTGCCGCCGAACATGCATGAGTTTCGTCTCTGTCTGGGAGTTTCGACCGCCGAAGGTGCCGCCGAACCTGCCTGACTTTCGTCTCTGGAGGGACTTTCGGCCGCCGAAGGTGCCGCCGAAAGTGCCCTATCCAGCCTTTTCTTGCATGATTCCTA
Organism: Manihot esculenta; assembly: GCF_001659605.2. Classification (NCBI taxonomy): domain Eukaryota; kingdom Viridiplantae; phylum Streptophyta; class Magnoliopsida; order Malpighiales; family Euphorbiaceae; genus Manihot; species Manihot esculenta. The sequence goes on from NC_035170.2 coordinate 23,071,009, forward strand.
GGAGTGTTTTGGTGATGTTTTAGGAGGTTTTTGGGGGTATGTCTAGAGTTATGTTCTTGTTGTTTGGTGCCTCATTTGAGTCCACCTGTGTAGGTTCGGACCCGAGGAACCGAGACCCCCGGTTGTGAGATAGTCGTTCCGAGCTCGTTGTTACAGCTTCAGTCACCAAGTGAGTGGAACAACTTCTTAAGTTTTAAAGTAAATGAATAAAAGAAATGTTTGAATGAATGAAAGAAAAGTTTTTAATTTTTATGTATGTTGATGACCATGTATGGGATTAAACAGGTTCACAGGATGTATGTTTGGCTTGCTACGGGTCCCGGCGGCCTTAAGCCGATCTGGATCCTAGCGCCGGTGGCGGCCTGATTTTCGGGTCGTTACAGAGTGGTATCAGAGCCCTAGGTTCCTATGGTCGGACCTAGAGTGTCGGGCTCATAGATGTGATAGAAAGTCAAGCACAATAGGAAATCATGTCCACTAGGATAGGATGTAGAGTCCTGTCTAGAATGAAAGTATGATATGCCATGAAATATGCTATGTATATGATGTGGGTTCATGTGTTTCCACATGAACCATTGGATGCTAATGTTTTGTTATCTGTGCTGTTTTTCAGTAAACAGAATGCGAGGAACTCGTCGATCAGCTAGATTGGCTAGAGTACCACCGGAGGATGAGGGCACGAGCGCCCGTCCTCCAGCATTGCCAAGGGCAATGTCGAGTAGGTCCCACAGGGACAGAGCAGTGGGAGATCCTAGAAGATCTCTGGATCTGGGTAGAAACAGATCAGTAAGAGGAACGGTTCAAGGAGACAGGTCAGTAGATATGGGAGAAGAGATGGATGTGGACCAGAGGAGGGATGGTAGTCTTGGTGTGAGCATGCCAGGAGAGGGCATGGGTGAGTCTCAGGGAGGCACTCAGGCCTCGGGGTTTATTCCACCACCCCAGTACCCACCTTTTTCACCATACCCCGGGTATTCGATGGGAGGTACATCGGATTACCCCAGTGTTAATCCTTACCCTTCTCACATGCCATACCCACCTTTTTACCCACAGTATCCACAGTACCCTATGTACCCACCTCCATCCTTCCATCCAGGCACAGCAAACCCTATCCCAGGGGATGCCGCACCTCCACCACCAGCAGAAACCACAGTTATAGAAAACCAAAGACCTCAACCTACCTCATCTGGAGGGAGCAAGGCTAAGATGACCGACTATATGAAGTTGGGTGCTCCTCAGTTTGATACCGGTGATGATCCGTTTGTGTACCTGGAGAAGGTCAAAACAATTACAGATGAGATAGGGGCTGATGACAGTAGAGCCATTCAGATGGCTGGTTTCACTCTGAAATGCAAGAAGGCACGAGAATGGTTCAAGAACTATGTGAAACCAAAGGTGGACAGTTTGTCATGGGAGGAGTTTGCGAATGAGTTCGCAGGATGGGCTTTCCCTGACAGTTCCAGGGAGCTGAAGGTGATTGAGTTCGAACAGCTGAAGCAGACAGATGAGATGGGTGTCGATGAGTACACCGATAGATTCTTAGAGTTGTTGCCATTTGCTGGGCAGCATCTGGATACAGATCCGAAGAAATCGAGGAGGTATGTCATGAGGCTCAATTCCAGGTATTCCTCTTTGATTCAGTCAGCTGATAGAGAAAGTTTCCATGCCATTATAGACATGGCCAGGAGAATGGAGGCTAGTGCTGTAATAGAGGGAAAAGTCAAGCAGTCTGTGGCACAACCTTCTGGTTCTAAGACCCCAGGTGGGGGAAAGATAGACCCTTCATCCTTGAGTTCAGCTAGTAAGAAGTGGGGCAATACCACTAAGAAACCAAAGAAAAATAAGTTCTGGAGCAAGATCAAATCAGGTCTGGGATTAGGAAGTGGCTCAAGTTCTGGTGCTGATAATGCAGTGTGTGCAAGGTGTGGTAGGCTACACAGGGGAGTATGCCGGTTTGGGACGACAGCCTGCTATAGGTGTGGGCAAGAGGGACACATGTCTTGGGAGTGTCCGAGAGCAGTTCCTACGGCACAGCCCCAGCAGACAACTTCGGGTAGCGTAGCACAGCCAGCAGCTTCAGCCGCAACACAGGCTAGTGGCAGAGGCCGAGGGAGAGGGTCAGCCTCTTCTTCATCAGTTTACAGAGGGGAAGGTCCGTCAGCTCCAGCACGGATCTTCACAATGACGCAGCAAGAGGCAAATGCATCCAACACCGTGGTGTCAGGTAATATCATCATTGGTTGTTCAGATGTTTATGCCTTAATGGACCCGGGTGCATCCCATTCTTTTGTTTCTCCGAGAGTGGTCGAGAGGTTGGGTTTGATGGTCTCTGGGTTAGAGTGTCCCCTATGGGTCAGCGGACCCAAATGTGACCCGTCAGTGGCAGAGTCAGTCTGCCAGTACAGTCCAGTTTTCATAGAGGGAAGATGCCTATCCGCCGACCTAGTGGTTCTAGACTTGACAGATTTTGACGTCATTCTAGGGATGGATTGGCTATCTACCCATGGTGCTACCTTGGATTGCAGAGACAAGGTGGTTAAGTTCAGATGTCAGGATGGGTCAGAGGTCGTCTTTAGAGGAGACAGGGGGAGTACACCTAGAGGTTTGATATCAGCCCTACAGGCTCGTAGGCTGCTCAGGAGGGGTTGTCAGGGTTATCTAGCTCATGTGAGAGAGCTAGACAGAGATGTTAGAGAGCCCGCCTCGGTGCCTGTGGTTAGAGAGTTCTTAGATGTTTTCCCAGACGAGCTGCCAGGTTTACCGCCTCCTAGGGAGATAGAGTTCGAAATAGAATTGATGCCAGGAACCAGACCGATCTCTATCCCTCCCTACAGGATGGCGCCAGCAGAGCTGAAGGAGCTTAAAGAACAGTTGCAAGAGCTGGTAGACAAGGGTTTCATCCGACCGAGTGCCTCACCTTGGGGTGCTCCAGTGTTGTTCGTGAAGAAGAAGGATGGATCCCTTAGACTTTGTATCGACTATAGACAGTTGAACAAGGTTACTACCAAGAACAAGTACCCGTTGCCTAGGATCGATGATCTATTCGACCAGCTAGCAGGAGCAGGTTGTTTCTCCAAAATAGATCTGAGATCTGGGTATCATCAGCTGAGGATCAGAGATGAAGATGTGCCAAAGACGGCATTCAGGACCAGATATGGGCATTTTGAGTTCCTTGTGATGCCGTTCGGGTTAACTAACGCCCCTGCAGCATTCATGGATCTCATGAACAGAGTATTTAGCCAATACCTGGATCACTTCGTTATTGTCTTCATAGATGATATCTTAGTGTATTCCAGGAATGCAGAAGAGCATGCCCATCATCTGCGGTTGGTCTTGCAGACTTTGAGGGAACACGGCTTGTATGCCAAGTTCTCTAAATGTGAGTTCTGGCTAAGGAGCATTTCGTTCTTGGGGCATGTAGTGTCAGAGAATGGGATAGAGGTAGACCCCAAGAAGACAGAGATTGTGGTTAACTGGCCTAGACCCACTTCAGTGACGGAGATCAGAAGTTTCTTGGGTTTGGCAGGTTACTACAGGAGGTTCGTTCAGGACTTCTCAAAGATAGCAGCTCCTCTGACCAGACTAACCAGGAAGAATCAGAAATTTCTGTGGACCGACCAGTGCGAAGAGAGTTTTGAAGAGCTTAAGAGGAGGTTGACTTCAGCACCAGTGTTAGCACTGCCATCTAGTGGAGAGGACTTTACAGTCTTTTGTGATGCGTCCCGTGTGGGACTGGGATGTGTGCTTATGCAGAATGAGAGGGTGATTGCTTATGCTTCTAGACAGCTAAAGAAGCATGAGATGAATTACCCCACACATGACCTTGAGATGGCAGCAGTAATCTTTGCACTCAAGATGTGGAGGCACTACCTCTATGGGGTAAAATGTGAGATCTTTACAGATCATAAGAGCCTGCAGTACATCCTGAGTCAAAGAGATTTGAATTTGAGGCAGAGAAGATGGGTAGAACTGCTCAGTGACTATGATTGCAAAATACAGTATCATCCGGGTAAGGCTAATGTTGTAGCTGATGCCTTAAGCCGGAAATCACTCGGCAGTCTATCCCACATCACAGCAGAACGAAGACCAGTAGTAAAGGAGTTCTACAAGCTCATCGAAGAAGGGCTACAGTTAGAGTTGTCGGGTACAGGTGCCTTAGTGGCTCAGATGAAAGTGACACCCGTGTTCCTTGAGCAAGTCGCTCAGAAACAGCATGAGGACCCCGAGTTAGTGAAGATTGCCAGGACTGTTCAGTCAGGCCAGAATGATGAGTTCAGATTTGACAACAAGGGGATCCTCCGCTATGGGAGTCGATTATGTGTACCAGATGACATAGGGCTAAAAGGAGACATTATGAGAGAGGCTCATAATGCAAGATACAGCATTCACCCCGGAGCCACCAAGATGTATCAAGATCTAAAGAAGGTTTATTGGTGGCCAGCTATGAAGAAAGAAGTGGCGCAGTTCGTGTCAGCCTGCGAAGTGTGTCAGAGGGTGAAGTTGGAACATCAGAAGCCAGCTGGAATGCTTAACCCGCTACCGATTCCAGAATGGAAATGGGAAAACATAGCTATGGACTTCGTAGTAGGGTTACCGGCGACGTCCAACAGATTGGACTCCATATGGGTGATTGTGGACAGACTCACCAAATCTGCTCACTTCCTCCCTGTCAGGAGTGGCTACTCTGTGGACAAGTTGGCGCAGGTGTATGTAGATGAGATTGTCAGGCTGCATGGGGTTCCAGTGTCTATAGTGTCAGATAGAGGGCCTCAGTTCACTTCCAGATTTTGGCGGAGTCTGCAAAATGCCATGGGTACTAGGTTAGACTTCAGTACTGCCTTCCATCCCCAGACTGATGGACAGTCAGAGAGGACCATCCAAACAATAGAAGATATGCTCAGAATGTGTGTGCTAGATTTTGGCGGTTCTTGGAGGCAACATTTACCTTTAGTAGAGTTCGCCTACAATAACAGCTATCATGCTAGCATCGGGATGGCTCCATATGAAGCTTTGTATGGAAGGAAGTGCAGATCACCTGTTTGCTGGGAAGAAGTTGGAGAGAAGGCCTTGGCAGGGCCTGAGCTAGTAGAGATTACCAGCAGGGTGGTACCCATAATCAGAGAAAGAATCAAGACTGCTGCAAGCAGACAGAAGAGTTATGCAGACATCCGCAGAAGACTAGTTGAATTTCAGGAGGGGGATCTGGTATTGCTTAAGGTGTCTCCAATGAAAGGAGTGGTTAGGTTCGGGAAGAAAGGTAAGCTAGCCCCACGATACATCGGACCCTTTGAAATCTTGCAAAAGATTGGGAATGTGTCGTACAAGCTGGACTTACCTGCTTCAATGGCAAGAATCCATCCGGTTTTCCATGTTTCCATGTTGAGAAAGTTTGTGTCAGATCCGAGTAAGGTTCTTAGTGAGCCTGATGTGGAGATCCAAGAGGATCTCACCTATGTTGAGCAGCCAGTGCGGATCATAGACACCCAGATCAGAAAGCTAAGAAACAAGGAAATCCCGATGGTGAAAGTCCTTTGGAACCACCACAATATAGAAGAATGTACCTGGGAGACACGGGAGTCCATGCTCCAACAGTATCCCCACCTCTTTTAGAGGTTAGTATCTATGTGTTCTATGTGTTTAGTATGTATGTTATGTTCTATGTTATGCATGTATTAGTTGAGGAACATTCGGGGACGAATGTTCTTAAGGGGGGGAGAATGTAATACCCGGCTAGACTCCGGTATCGGAATTCCTACCGTCCGGTGGAATTTCGGATGTCGGGAACTTCTAGAAGGGTAAAGACATGTTTTATGAAATGTTTTTATGTTTTTAATGGTTTTAAAGTATGAAACTAAATGAGTTTTTGCATGAAAATAGCATTGGAGGAAAATCCAGGTTTGGCCGCCGAAAGTCAAGTTCGGCCGCCGAACATGCATGCGTTTTGGAGGCACGTTAGGCCCCCGAAAGCATGAGTTAGGGAAGTTCAGGTTCGGCCGCCGAAAGCTAAGTTCGGCCGCCGAACATTGCATGGATGCGGAGGCACATTCGGCCCCCGAACGTGGCCTGGCCAGCCACCTATAAAAGGGTCCCTTAGCCGAAAATGGGCGAGCTTTTTCTCCCCATTTCGGCCAAGGTGAGCATTCCGCCATCCTTCCCCAATCTTGAGTTTTTCCTTCCTTTTTCCATGATCTTTACAAGTTTATAACTTTGGTTTTGAAGATCTTTGAGCTTAGAACAAGTTTTGGAGCTTGGAGACCAAAAGTTGGAACTTCTCCCATCTCCAAGTTTAGATCTCCTCAACCCTCGATCTTCAAGAGGTAAGAGCCGATCTTAAGCTCTTCATGTGTTTTAAGTAAGTTTTAAGTGATTTTATGGGGTAGAATGACATGTATAGGGTTGTATGAGTTTTTAAGCAAATGTTAAGTTTTAAGTGATTTATGATCAATGTATGATGTTTGAGTATGCTTGAAGTGTTGTAGTTGGGGTATTTGATGTTTTGAGGCCCCTAGGAACTTGTATGCATGATTTGGGTGAAGTATATGCATGATGTGAGAGTTGGGAGGCATTTGTGCATAGGGGAGCCAAAGTTTCTGCCCTTTGGCAGAAACCAGGTTCGGCAGCCGAAGGCACTTTCGGCCGCCGAACATGGCTTGAGAGGCAGCTTTAGGCTGCCGAAGCTTGCCCCCGAAAGTTGAAGTTTCGGCTCTGTCCGAGACTTTCGGCCGCCGAAGGTGCCGCCGAACATGCATGAGTTTCGTCTCTGTCTGGGAGTTTCGGCCGCCGAAGGTGCCGCCGAACCTGCCTGACTTTCGTCTCTGGAGGGACTTTCGGCCGCCGAAGGTGCCGCCGAAAGTGCCCTATCCAGCCTTTTCTTGCATGATTCCTAGGAGTGTTTTGGTGATGTTTTAGGAGGTTTTTGGGGGTATGTCTAGAGTTATGTTCTTGTTGTTTGGTGCCTCATTTGAGTCCACCTGTGTAGGTTCGGACCCGAGGAACCGAGACCCCCGGTTGTGAGATAGTCGTTCCGAGCTCGTTGTTACAGCTTCAGTCACCAAGTGAGTGGAACAACTTCTTAAGTTTTAAAGTAAATGAATAAAAGAAATGTTTGAATGAATGAAAGAAAAGTTTTTAATTTTTATGTATGTTGATGACCATGTATGGGATTAAACAGGTTCACAGGATGTATGTTTGGCTTGCTACGGGTCCCGGCGGCCTTAAGCCGATCTGGATCCTAGCGCCGGTGGCGGCCTGATTTTCGGGTCGTTACACTTTTGATAAGCGGTTGTCGAAGCCGTCAAAAATAAACCTATTAAACAATCAACAATTAACTTGTAGATAGTGGCAATAGGGTCGAACCACAGGGATTTGACACTACGGATTTTCCTACTAATGACTTGGACAAGTGAATAATAAGAAATTAAAAGAGGGGGGTTTTGTTTTGATGATTAAAACTAAATAGCAAGAGAAAGCGATAATTTAAATAGATGAGAATTTCAATAGGAGAAGAATTCTAGTTGAAGAATGGATCTATTTCAGTTTGTTTAGAATTGATCATTGATCTTTTCGATACTCCTATTTATTTCAATAAATTAGTTTAGGATGTGGAAGACGCTTCTCACAATCCAAATTCCTCCTTAGTTCTAGTTTGATTAGGAAACGTTCGCTAATCAAACACTAATCAACAAGTTGCCAAGGAACGTCCTTGGGGCATTGTAGCATCGAACAACTGTTAACTGCATTAAGACTTAGAGAAACCTAATTCTAACCTTGCCAACCGCGTGGTCAAGTTTAGATTATGCAACTTGATTAAATGTGTGTTTAAATAATCTAAGCAATTACGGACCTAAATTATTCAAACAATTGTTACTCAAGCAATTAAAAGCAATAGGCCTAAATTGATTCTAAAAGCAAAGCAACAATTATAGAAAGATCAAATTGCATAAATATTGAAAATAAATAGAAGTTTAATAATGGAGATTTAAATCTCCCAATTCATCACAAATCTGAAATTCACTAACTTCAACTAGAAAAGAAAAGTGTTTAGCCACTCATGGTGGACAAAATCACAAAAGAAAAGAAGAAGAAAAGAAGGAGACAAGCTGCTGTATTTTTCTGCAGAATTGCTGAAGATGAGATGATATGCTGGTTTGGATGTTGCCCTTATATAGCTGGAGAATCCCAATTCCAATTTGATTAGGGTTTTGGAATCTCAATTTGATTTGGTCTTCTTTGTAGTCTTTGATTCCTCTTTGGTTTTTGTATTTGATTGAGAATGGAACTCTCTAAGTGAAGGGCGTGGCTCTTGGGACTGATCTTGTGGTGTTTGAAGTGGACTTGGACTTCTTTTCTTTGAATTTCTAATTTCTGCTCTTTTCCCGCCTCTGCTGTATTTTCTGCTATTAAAGTGATTTGGGCAAATCCTGCGAGTGATTTGGGCAAATCACTTGCTCATTTTGCCCCAATCGCTTCCTGGGTTTCAGTCCAGTTTCTGTCTCTGTCTCTGCGAGTGATTTGGCCAGTTCCTGCGAGTGATTTGGCCAAATCACTCAGACCCAATCACTTTTCCAGCTTTTTCTTCACTTTTTCTCCAACTTTCCAATTTCTTCCTTTTCTGCAAAAACATGAGAAAAACACAAATTAAGCTAGAAAAAATGTGTAAATAAACAGTAATAAATATAATAAAAATGTGGCTAAATTATGCTTGATCAAATACCCCCACACCTAGCTTTTTGCTTGTCCTCAAGCAACAAACAACTTAGTCAATCAAGCTCCTTTTTCTTTTGAGCCTAAGTACCACTTAATCAGCCCCCCTAGACTCCTAAATTGAAACACTACAGTGTAGGATGCATGTACTAAGGTTGTCCCCTTCTTTCCTTGTTTCCTATCGCTCACCATGGCCAAGGGAAAGTTTTTTATTTGATCATGCTTATTAATTTATATTAGGTTTAATGCAATCCCTTAAGAGTGACTTGCCCTATTTTAAGCATTTTTAATTACCAGCACTTTTTATCCTTGCCTGAAAAAATCACCAACCTTTTTACGCGATGGTGCATATGGGTGATACACCCCCGGTTACTCAGTTGGTCACTTGTCCAAGTGGCTACTAGCTCTGTTCATAATCTTAGACCATCGAAACTTTATTTTATGCTTGAAAAGTCACCAACCTTTTTACGCGACGGTGCACATGGGTAATACACCTCCGGTTACTCAGTTGGTCACTTGTCCAAGTGACTATTAGCTCAGTTCATAGCCTTAGATCATAGGAACAGGTTGTGCTTTTTGATTTGCTGAGTTTTTCTTTTTCTTTTTCCTTTTTATATCAATTTGGGCAAATCAACTCAAAGAGAATTACATTAACTTTTATTGCATGTATTTTATTTTCCTTTCCTATTGGCCACAGCAGTTTCAAGAACTCAATTTAAGAAGAAAAACTTCCTAAGTAAAGGCTACACACTGTGCATGGTTCAATTTAGGTTTAAAGGGTTGGATAATCAATGGGGTCATGAGATAGGAAGCTCTTTTAACCTTGTTATCTATGCTGAGTAGAGCAAAAGCTAAGTCAAAATTCTGTGTGTGTGTGTGAAAAAAAATGTGTGAAAAAAAGAAAAAATTTTGGTGTGTGTTTATGGGGCAAAAAGATGTAAAAAGAAACAAAAAGAAAGCAAAAAGATAATGTAAACAATGCAAAATAACCTAACAGTAAATACCCCCACACCTATCCCAAACATTGTCCTCAATGTTTAAACATAAATATGAAAAAATTAATAAGGAGAAGGAAAGGGACTGCCTGGGATGTGGGTGATTAGGCCAAGTGATTTGGGCAAATCACTGGTCAAATCACTGTTGTGGCTGGTCTGTGGGCAGAAAATGTTGAACCAGCAGCTGCAACATGCTTTCCATGTGCTGCATCCTGTCTTGAGCCTCCACCGAATGGTCTTGAGGTGCCTTTTATGTCCTCCAAGGTCCACCCAATGGCTTTCTTGTGCTTCCTCAACACATCAAGGAGCTTTTCCTCTTCTTCTTGGCTGAGCTGGTTGGAAATGATTATTGGGAGTGTATTTCCAGCCCCCAAGTAGGCATATTTGAGGTAATCTGGCAGGGGCTTCAGATCTGGTGCACTTTCTGTCTTTGTCTCAGCCTGCTGTCTGCTGGTTGATTGGGGCAGATTTCCTGTTGATTTGGGCAAATCATCCGGTGATCTGGGCAAATCTCCTTCTGTCATGTCTGTCTGCTCACTGATTTGGGCAGATTGTCTGGGTGATTTGGGCAAATCATCCGGTGATCTGGGCAAATCTCCTTCTGTCATTTCTGTCTGCTCACTGATTTGGGCAGATTGCCTGGGTGATTTGGGCAAATCACCTTCTGTCATTTCTGTCTGCTGGTTGATTTGGGCAGATTGCCTGGGTGATTTGGGCAAATCACTCGCAGAATCTGCCCACATCACTATCTGGTCTGTCTCTGAGCAGTTTCTGTCCATCTCTTCATATCTGCACAAATCAGCATGGAGTGTTTCCTCTAGATCAAAATCAAAGACTTCTTGGCTCAAGTCATCAATGACATCAAGGCCATAAACAGGAGAAACATCTTTAGGGAATTTCATAGCTTCATAAACATTGAATTTGATAATCTCCCCTTCAAACTCCATGGTTAATGTGCCCTCATGCACATCAATTTTGGTTCTTGCTGTGCTCAAGAATGGCCTTCCAAGTAGGATGTCAGAGGTGGTTGATTTTTGGACAGCAGCAGGTTCAGCAATTTCTGGTGTAATTGTGGAGGTTTCAGCAGGTTCAGGTTCGGTTGGGGCAATTTCAGTAGTTGCTGATTTTTGGATAGCAGGTGCTGTTTCTGCAGTGTATATTTCTAATTCAGCAGGTTCAGCAACAGGCTGTGCTGGGAATGTTGCTGGTTCAGAATTGTTGACAGCAGTTGTTGTCTTTGTTTCAGTAGCTTGGACAGGGGGTTCTGCCATTGCTGGATTTTCCACAGTAATTTGGAGCTTAGTTTCTGGTGCAATTTCAGCAGTGGCAGGCATGGCAGTGGGTGATTTTGTTGGTGCGTAAAATTCTGCAGCAGGTGCAGAAAAATCTGCTGGTGTAGAAGATTCTGCAGTAACTTGGAATCGGGTATCTGGTTCAGCTTCAAGTGTAGTGGTGATTTGTACAGCAGACTCAACAGCTTGTTCTGTTTCTTGGGAACTTTCGTCATCGTCCCATAGATCTTGAAGCTCTTCCTCTCTTCTTAATATGTGCGCATTCAGTGAGTTGACCGCTTGATCCACTTGCTGTTGGAGAATTTTTCCAGAAATTCCCAATTTCCTTACCTGTTCTTCAAGTTCCATAAGGGAGTTCAGAGGTGCTGCTTGGGCTTGATAGTTTTGGTAGTAGTTAGCCCTTGCATAGTCTTAATTCGGGTGGTCCCTCCAACATGGATTGTAGGTATCAAGATAGGGATCATGTCTTGGCTGGCTATTGAATCCTCCAAAGGCATGTACTTGCTGGTCATATTGATAAAGTGTGGGACATTGATCAGTTGGGTGTCCCACATATCCACATATCCTACATGGTCTTGGTGGCTGAAAGTGTTGAGCTCGACCTATGACATAACTATCCACAAGAGAGGTTAGTTCAGAAATTTGAGAAGAGAGAAAAGACATACTTACCGTAGCTATGCTTGTAAGTCTTGGTAGTGCGTTCAATTTCAGGATCGTAAAGAAGAGCTTCTTTACGATCAGCCCTGGTCATAAAAGGAAAATACGTTAGTTAGATCAAATCCCCGGCAACGGCGCCAATTTTTGATAAGCGGTTGTCGAAGCCGTCAAAAATAAACCTATTAAACAATCAACAATTAACTTGTAGATAGTGGCAATAGGGTCGAACCACAGGGATTTGACACTACGGATTTTCCTACTAATGACTTGGACAAGTGAATAATAAGAAATTAAAAGAGGGGGGTTTTGTTTTGATGATTAAAACTAAATAGCAAGAGAAAGCGATAATTTAAATAGATGGGAATTTCAATAGGAGAAGAATTCTAGTTGAAGAATGGATCTATTTCAGTTTGTTTAGAATTGATCATTGATCTTTTCGATACTCCTATTTATTTCAATAAATTAGTTTAGGATGTGGAAGACGCTTCTCACAATCCAAATTCCTCCTTAGTTCTAGTTTGATTAGGAAACGTTCGCTAATCAAACACTAATCAACAAGTTGCCAAGGAACGTCCTTGGGGCATTGTAGCATCGAACAACTGTTAACTGCATTAAGACTTAGAGAAACCTAATTCTAACCTTGCCAACCGCGTGGTCAAGTTTAGATTATGCAACTTGATTAAATGTGTGTTTAAATAATCTAAGCAATTACGGACCTAAATTATTCAAACAATTGTTACTCAAGCAATTAAAAGCAATAGGCCTAAATTGATTCTAAAAGCAAAGCAACAATTATAGAAAGATCAAATTGCATAAATATTGAAAATAAATAGAAGTTTAATAATGGAGATTTAAATCTCCCAATTCATCACAAATCTGAAATTCACTAACTTCAACTAGAAAAGAAAAGTGTTTAGCCACTCATGGTGGACAAAATCACAAAAGAAAAGAAGAAGAAAAGAAGGAGACAAGCTGCTGTATTTTTCTGCAGAATTGCTGAAGATGAGATGATATGCTGGTTTGGATGTTGCCCTTATATAGCTGGAGAATCCCAATTCCAATTTGATTAGGGTTTTGGAATCTCAATTTGATTTGGTCTTCTTTGTAGTCTTTGATTCCTCTTTGGTTTTTGTATTTGATTGAGAATGGAACTCTCTAAGTGAAGGGCGTGGCTCTTGGGACTGATCTTGTGGTGTTTGAAATGGACTTGGACTTCTTTTCTTTGAATTTCTAATTTCTGCTCTTTTCCCGCCTCTGCTGTATTTTCTGCTATTAAAGTGATTTGGGCAAATCCTGCGAGTGATTTGGGCAAATCACTTGCTCATTTTGCCCCAATCGCTTCCTGGGTTTCAGTCCAGTTTCTGTCTCTGTCTCTGCGAGTGATTTGGCCAGTTCCTGCGAGTGATTTGGCCAAATCACTCAGACCCAATCACTTTTCCAGCTTTTTCTTCACTTTTTCTCCAACTTTCCAATTTCTTCCTTTTCTGCAAAAACATGACAAAAACACAAATTAAGCTAGAAAAAATGTGTAAATAAACAGTAATAAATATAATAAAAATGTGGCTAAATTATGCTTGATCACCTTTGCCTGATACTATCAAACAAGTACCAAGGGACACCAGCCAAGAGGATGTGGAGAATAGGAAAAATCTAAAAGAAATAGAAGAAACAGCAGCGCAGACAGATTTTGATTTGCCCAAATCATCAATGCAAGCAGAATTTGATTTGCCCAAATTCAGTACCAGATTGCAGCCACCTTTTATGGAGAAATATGAATTGGAGTTTGAAGTGTTGCCCAATCACCTCAAAATTTCAAACATAAAGGCTAGAGGCACACCTCACTTGAAAGAAGAGAAACTAATCATGTTACTTCATGAGTACATGAAAGAAGTAGGATGGGTTATAACCAAAATGAAAGGTGTGTTGCACTTCTTACTTAATTCTATTGGGACCCTTTTCCCTCCCCCAATTACTTGAGCCTTGATCAAGTTAGGAAAGTTCAGTCCACGACTTTAAACCAAGGCGCTATTAGGAGGCAACCCAGCGAGGCGGTTTGCCCAAATCGATGGGCAAATCAGCAGAACCTAACTACAGCAGAGGTGATTTGGCCAAGTGATTTGCCCAAATCACTATCCAAATCAGCAGAACCTCCAGCAGCTGATCAATCTGCAAAATCTCACATTGACAGCATGGAGGCCCGAATCATACACATGGAAAGCATGCTGCAACTGCTGGTTCAACACTTTATACCTGCAGTCCACCACCACACCTGATTTGGCCAAATCACCACCCCAGGGAGTCCCTTTCCCTTTCCTTCTTAAATTTTTTATATATATGTTTATACATTGAGGACAATGTTTGCAATAGGTGTGGGGGTACTGTTAGGTTATTTTTGCATTGATTACATTATCTTTTGCTTTCTTTTTGTTTCTTCTTGCATCTTTTTGCCCTATTACACACACCAATTTTTTCTTTCTTTCACACATTTTTTCTTTTGCACACATCTTTCACTTCTGCACATACACACATAATTTTGTTTTGGCCCATTGCTCTACTCAGTATAGATGACCATTGATTTGCCACCCCTTTAAGCCTAAATTGAATCACTTACAGTGTGCTACCTTCACTTAGGAAGTTCTTTTCTTGAATTGAATCCTTAAATTTGCTATGGTCAAGGGAAATAAAAATATAAATACATGCAAATAAAAAGTTGGTATAACTCCCTAAAAGTTGATTTGCCCAAACTGTTATGAAAAGAAAAAGAAAAAGAAAAACCAGCACAAAGCACAAATCATAAACCTGTTCCAATGGTCAAATGAGCTATGAACAGAGTTAGTAGCCACTTGAACAAGTGACCAACTGAGTAACCGGGGGTGGGTATCACTAATATGCACCTTCGCGTAAAAAGGTTGGTGACTTTTTCAGGCAAGAATAAATAAAGTGCTGCTGAAAAAAATGTTATTAAAAAGAAGGGCAAATCACTCTTAGAGGTTGCATTGAGCTTATACAAAGAGAATAAGCATGATTGAATCAAAAACCTTTCTCTTAACCATGGTAGGTGAAAGGAAACAAGGAAAAGGGAGAACAACCTTGGTGCATGTACTCTATACTGTGATACTTCAATTTAGGAGTTTGGGGGGGCTGATTAAGTGGTACTTAGGCTCAAAAGAAAAAGGAGCTTGATTAACTAAGTCATTGGTTGCTTGAGGACAAGCAAAAAGCTAGGTGTGGGTGTATTTGATCAAACATAATTTAGCCACATTTTTATTATCTTTATTATTGCTTATTTACACATTTTTTAGCTTAATTTATGGTTTTTATCTTGTTTTTACAGAAAAGGAAGAAATTGGAAAATTGGAGAAAAAGTGCAGAAAAGGCTGGAAAAGTGATGGGGTCAAAGTGATTTGGCCAAATCACTCGCAGAGACTGAAAGCTAAAAACTGGACTGACTCACAGAAAGCGATTGGGGCAAGTGATTTGCCCAAATCCTCCGCCCCAATCACATTGACAGCAGAAACTGACAGCAGAGCGGGAAAAAGGAAAAAATCAGATTTAAAAAGAAAAAGAAGTCCAAATCCACCTCAAACACCACCAGCTCAATACCAAAAGTCATGAGGATGTCCTTCTACCAAGAGAATTCCATCTGCAACAAAATTCAAAGACAAAAGAGGAATTAAAGACCACAAAGACCAAGTCAAAATAGGGATTCCAAACCCTAATTGAACTTGGACTCTCCAACTATAAGAAGGCAGCCTCCAGACCAGCAAATCATCCTCTCCCACCTTCAGAAATCTGCAGAATTCAGCAGGAAGCCTACGGCAGTCCCTTATTCTCTTCTTTTCTTCTTTCTTTTGTGTATTTTGCCCACATGAGTGGCTAAATTCATTCTTTTCTAGTTGAAGTTGAGGAAATTCAGATTTCTGATGAATTGGGAGATTTAAAACTCCATTGTTAAACTCTTATTTGCTTTCAATATTTATGCAACTTGATCTTTTTTATAATTGTTACTTTGCTTTTAGAATCAATAAGGGCCCATTGCTTTTAAATTGCTTGAGTAATAAATTGTTTGAATGATTTAAGTCCGTAATTGCTTATATTATTTGAACACAAATATAATCAGTTGCATAATCTAGACTTGACCACGCGGTTGGCAAGGATAGAATTGGGTTTCTCTAAGTCTTAATGCAGTCAACAGTTGTTCGATGCAAAATGCCCCAAGGACGTTCCTTGGCAACTTATTGATTAGTCTTTGATTGGCGAACATTTCCTAATCGAACTAGAACTAAGGAGGAATTTGGTTGTGAGAAGCGTCTTCCACAACCAAAACTAATTTATTGAAATAAAATACGAGTCTTAAATAGTCAATGATCAATTCTGAACAAACTGAATTAAACTCATATTTCAACTAGAATCTCTTTCCCATTGAAATTCTCATTTATTTAAATTATTGCTTTCTCTTACTTTCTAAATTTAATTCATCAAAACAAAACCCCCCTCTTTTATTTATTTGTCATTTATTTGCCTTAGTCATTATTAGGAAAATCTTTGGTGTCAAATCCCTGTGGTTCGACCCTATTGCCACTATCTGCAAGTTAATTGTTGATTGTTTAATAGGTTTATTTTTTATGGCTTCGACAACCGCTATCAATAACCAAGAGGCACGACTTGCTGCGATTGAGGCATCTTTGGCACAATTGAGGGAGATGATCGAACAACTGACCCTACAGTAGGGAATTCACCAACCCGCCGCCGTTGCACTCCCCCAGCCAGTCGCCAATCATGTGGCCGCCAATCCTGTGGTCGTCAATCCTTTGCCTGCAATTCCCCAACATAATTATCAGGAAGGTTATAAGATCAAAATAGACCTTCAAAACTTTTCTGGTTCGTTAGATATGGAATCTGTTCTTGATTGACTGGCAAAGATTGAACGTTTCTTTGAAGTTATGAACGTGGAAGAGGATTGCAAGGTTCCAATTGTGGCTTATGAGTTAAAAGGGGGTGCATAAGCCTAGTGGAATTCGATTCAAAATGAACACTATCGGAGGAGGCTGAAACTCATACGAAACTGGGTGTTAATGAAACAGATGTTTGAACAACGGTTCTTGCCTAGCGATCACGCTCAGATTTTGTATAACCGGTATCATGACTGTGTTCAGGGGAACCGAAGGGTGGAGAAATTACAGTTGCCTACACAGCCACACCCTTCGCCATACAAATTCGGATGGATTAAAAAAGGTCCGATAATTGAGGTCAACAGAATCTGCAGCGTGCCTATCTTGATCTGTAAATCTTATACTGAACCTGTTAATTGTGATGTTGTGGATATGGATTGCTGTAGAATTTTACTAGGTCGCCCTTGGCAGTTCGATGTTGATGTCTTGCATAAGGGGAAAGAGAATTCATACATGTTCACATGGAATCAAAAGAAGATTACTATCTTGCCTTCCGATTCTGCGAAACATTCTAAAGTGGAAGGGAAGAATGTTGTTGCTGTTTCCATGGGAGTATAGAGGCTATCAGGCACAGTTGAGAAATCTAGAGGCACACTAGCCTTATTGGTGAGAGCAAAAGGTACAATGGAGGATGCGCCATCTTTATCACCACCCGTCAAAGAGCTGTTGAAGGAGTTTCCTAAGATAGTGGAGGAATCATCCAAGCTTCCACCTCTACGGAGTATCCAATATCAGATTGATCTCATTCCTGGATCAAAACTACCGAATCTGCCTCATTACAAGATAAGTCCAAAAAAGAGTGAAATCCTCCAAGACTAGGTGGAATTTGCTCACAACAGTGTTGTCCATAACTCCGCAAAGATGTCACTGTTTGCTGTTCTGTACAGAAAAGTCCCAGCGCATACAGTTGATCTTATTGCCCTTTCCACAGGTTCTCACAATAGTATTGCAGCAAGCAACTTGGCAAAGCATCACGTAGATGTTTTCAAACAGGTACAACAATGCCTTACAAAAGCCAATGACAAATATAAAGCTACAGTTGATAAACATAGGCATTTCAAGTCCTTCAATGTCGATGACCAAGTTATGGTGTATTTATGCAAGGAGCGTGGTGGAGGACAGAAAAAGCTTGACGCCAAGAAGATTGGTCCATTCCGGATCATTCAGAAGATTAATTACAATACCTATATTCTTGACCTCCCATATGAGATGAAAATTTCCAAGACGTTTAATGTGGCAGATCTATTTCAGTACTACCCTGCTGATGACAACTCAAGGTCGAGTTCTTTATAAGTGGAAGGAAATGACATGGAGCAACTAGCCTTGGATTTTACGGCAGACTTGGATAACTTTTGTATTTTAATTATTATTTTTGGATATTTTGGATATTTTTATAATTTTACATATTAGGGTTTTATTTCTATTATAAATAGTCTCCATTGGCTATTAGAAAGACACTTTTCAATCTTTGAGGAATTTCAATAAGACTTTTAGTCTTCTAACCTATCTTTTCTCTTATTTCATCTTAGCAAACAATATTGGTTAAAACTCTTGACAGATTCTAAATAGTCCTTTATCACAATTACAAAAAGGATTACTGATCCAATTCCTTGACAGATTTGGACACCTAATTTCAACTACTATAAATAAATACATATAATGAAAAGTTTTGTGGTACTTCTAAATCAATGGCATTCAAAACTAGTCTCTCTTCTACTTCTCCTCCCAAAAGAATCGCCTTGTGGATTCTTCCACTGTTAAACCAAATGGTCTGAGCTTCTCCCTGAACTACTCCATTTGATCCCTGTTGACTAGTGTCGGCCACGTCTTGATGATCTGACTTGTCGACCGACCTGTCCGACGTCTTAACGACTTGCCGACTTGTGGTGGTTTAAGACTTGATTTGTGTGTGAATATCTTTTCTTTCCTTCTTTGTCTTATGAAATATAAGAAATTTAGTTTGTACAACGCATGAAATTTTGCTTGTATTATATAGAAAGTTTTGCATTCTTAAGTTTTTCTAAATAGGGTGAACCTGGTGTATATAGTGTCACTTTTCTGCCAATGAAAGGGAAAAGATTTTTATTCTCAAATTGTGTGATTCTCCAAATTTTACATGGTATCAGAGCTATAAAAGTTGAAAAGAAACATGGGGAGAATTCAGGAACAATGAAAAATTCTTCCAATCCTTATACACTAAATTTAATTGACAACCCGAGCAATTTGACTACCTATGTGCAATTGAAAGAGAGAAGTACGAAGAATGGATAAGGGCCATGTGGATCCAAACTATAATAACTTTATTTTATTTTCAATACAACTTGTCTTTAATTTTTTATTTTTTTAAATAATAATTCAAACTATCATTACCCTTTAATGCAAATCATTAGTAATGATTTTTTATTTGTATAAAACTTAATATTCTTATTTCATGTTAAAAATGGATATAATTTAAAAGTAGCCAAAAAATATTATTTTATAAACTAAAATAATTATTATTGTTTAATCTATATAAAAAAAATAAAATGAACAAAAAATATGTGATATAAGAAGTAGATACATGGTATATCAAATGAGGGATAGAATTATCTTCAAGACAGTAATTTTAATAACTATTAAAGCCTTTACTAAATTCGAGGATAAATTTTGCATAAAACTTGATTTACAATTAATCACAATATAAAAATTAAATGAGATTTATTTACTTACATTTGGACAACTATATAATACAGGTTATTATACGAATAAGCGGTTGAATTAGTAGAAATTTGTTTGGTTTAATTTTTTGTACTTATTTTCGATGCTCTTTCTTTGACAAGTTTCATCAAAAGGTATAGGAGTTGGCGATTATCAGCTCTTCATTTGCTCTAATAGTGGCTCCATGGCTGTGTTAGACTGAAAATATCATGAGCTACCTCTTTTTCTGGTGAACATTGGTGCTCAATCATCATGGAATCAGTTGGTTTGCATGGTGCTCTTCTTCTTTGGTTGATATGGTCATTGATTTCTTGGTCGATCATGGTCAATTATGGAAGCTTTGGATAGATGGGCTGGATTTAAAACTGTTATTTTTTTCTTATTTGAGTGATGCTCTCACCGATATGATTAGGAGTAGTGTAAATTGATGTCATTGTAGGGATGCTAAGAGGAAGCTAGGTAGGAGTAGTGTAAATTGATGTCATTGTAGGGATGCTAAGAGGAAGCTAGGTTGGTTCGGTGTAATGCGGGCGTTGGGCAGTGGGTGCATGCTATCCGGTGGTCCTTCGAGTTAGGGTTTATGGGATTTTTATGATTTTGAGTTATAGTTTAGTTTTCTAATTATTTTGATATCTAATCTTAATTCATTAGATATTATCAAATGCATTGCCTTTTCAATGTTTAATTTGCCTGTCCAAACTTCAAAGAATATAAATAATAAAAAAAATTCACATTAAGATTGGAAAATTGTTTTTTCTCATTCTTCTTTTTTTCTCTGAGATCTTAGTCTCTTTGTTTACTGTCATACCGTCTATCTCCCCTGCCCCATCCGGATAGAGGGACCTCGTTCTCGACTGACCGGATAGTGAGTTTTCTACCTCTGGATTGTTTATTTATTTCATACAATTTTTTTAATAATTTGTAATGTTTCTCTTATGTAATGTATTAAGTAGTAATTTTATTATTTATTTAATAATATGTAATATTTCTCCTATCTCATAATTTTTGTCTATTTTATTTATTTATATATATTAAAAAATGTAATTTTTTATTAACTTTCTAATTATATCTATCTTAAATATATTAAATTTTAATATATATTTTAAGAGATTTTTTAAAAATTAAATAAAATTACAATAGTGAATTTATATATTAATCGATAACCGCTGGGCCAATGACACTCAGGCCATAGTCGAGCTCTTGCAGGAGAGTTAGACCCAAAACCCATGAGAGCCCACTAAGCAAGTTGGCCCATTAACGCCCAACCCAGTCCACAATCGGACAGACCGACCAAACTGAGTCTGGGCTCATCAAAAAGGGTCCCAACTCATCTGAGGTGATGGGGGAGTAGGGGAACAGGCCCAGCTATGCTGCGACCCTATCAGCACGAGCGTCGAAAGAAAATTAAATGGTCATTTGACGATGATGAGAAGGCAGGTACGCCCGTATGTACGGCTCTGTATGATAGTATGATAGGGACAGTGGCATTGCAGAGTAGGGTGGCAGTTATGCGTCACTAAAGGATAAGAGAAAAAGAAATAAATGAGGAAGGCCTGAACCATTCAGGGTAAGCCTACTCACTCATACCAAAACCCTACCTCTTTCTAGATCTCATATTATCATTATTCTAGATTAAAAAAAATAATAATTTTAAAATTATAAAAAAATAAAAATTATGAGACAGAAATAATAGATTAGATATGGTCATGGGTTGCTTCTGGTTTGGAATTGGGGATTTGATTTTATTTTTCGAATTGGATTTAAACTGGCCCGCTTTAAAACAGTTCAAGGCAATTTCGATTTTTTAATAGTTTCGATCTGTTTTCAGTCCAGGTTTAAAGCGGTCACCATTCTAATTTTAATTTCAATTAAATTCAAATTATAAATGGTTAATCCGACTTCTGTTTTTAAAAAAATTAAAGGTAAAAAACTTAAATAAAATATAAAAAAAGTAAATATAAGTATTAAATTTTATTGAATATATATTTTATTACATAAGTAAATCGTAAAATGTATCCATTTACATGATATATGTTAGCATGATTATAGAAAATCAATTTTTACATGATTATAGAAAATCAATCTTTGCATGATTATAAGAGATTTGTTTAGCATAATTATAGCAATTATTATTCTTGTCATAATTAACTCATACTCTTCTGTGTATATAGATATAATATCTCTGTAAAATATATAAAATAGAAATACAAAATTTTTTTATTATTATTTGTACTCTTTCTGCTAATATGGTATCATAGCCCTAAGGCTTCAATTTTTAGTTTCTGGGTCTCTTCTTTCTCTGCAATTCTGATTAGTTTTCCACCAAGCCACCTAACTCTGTCTGTATTTCACACACTGTTCATCTATGTTCCTTTGCAATCAAGGAACAAATGGAGAAATCTGACATTTCAAAATCTATTGCAACGCTTCTAACTGGCTCCAATTATAATCTCTGGGGGTATGAAAAGTTTTTTAATAGGTCACAAACTTTGGTGCATTGTCACTGGCGAACTGTTGTCCAATGTTCTTGTCCTCACACCTCTCAGCAGAATGGGAGAGCCGAACGCAAGCATCGCAACATTCTTGATTCTGTGATTCTGATACCAGCTCCCCCCACCTGCTCGTGTTGAACCTGCACCAGTTGTTAATTCTGTACCTGTGCCTGCATCTCCTCCTACCACTACTCTCCGTCGTTCTATCCGGTTAGTCAGTTTATGTCTGCTCCTTGTTCAACTCATTTCTCTGCAGTGCTTTGAATCTTTTGTTATATCAAAGGAACTCTTTTTCATGGTTTACACTTCTCAGCTACCTCCTCCTTGGTATTATCTGGCTACTGTGATGCTGATTGAGCCGGTGATCCGACTAATCGTCGCTCTACAACCGGTTATTATTTTTTCTTGGGAGATTCTCTTATCTCTTAGCATAGCAAAAAAAAAAAAAAAAAAAACTATTGTTGCTTGTTCTAACACTGAATCTGAATATTGTGGTCTTGCTGATGCTACATCTAAACTGCTTTAGTTATGGTGGCTATTAATTGATATGGGATCACTAACTCTTCTGCCACCATGCTTCATTGTGACAATAGAAGTGCCATACAAATTTCTCATAATGATGTCTTTCATGAGCGTACCAAACATATCGAGATTGATTGTCATTTGATACATCATCATGTTGCTCATGAGACCATATGTTTAATTCCTGTCTTGTCTCGTCTGCTAGCCAAACTGCGGATATTTTCACCAAACCGCATTGCTTCCAAGATCTCTTATGCAAACTCAAGTTGACACCTGCGCTACGACCTTGAGTTTGAGGGGGGTGTTAGCATAATTATAGGAAATCAATCTTTGCATAATTATAGGAGATTTGTTTAGCATAATTATAGCGATTATTATTCTTGTAATAATTAGCTCATACTCTTCTGTATATATAGATGTAATATCTCTATAAAATATATACAATTTTCTTATTATTATCTGTACTCTTTCTGCTAATAATATAAATAATAAAATAATATATATATAATATAGAAATAAAATAATATTATATTTAAATATAAATAATATTTTTTTATAAATTAAAAATAAATTTAAATTTAATTATTTGATAATTTAATTTGTTTATGCACTTAAAATTAATTTTTTAAATAATTTTAAAAATAATCTAACTATCTAATTGAATTTCTTAGGTCAATTGAGATCGATTCCATAGAGATTATGAACTCAAACACAAACCATCATTTCTGTTAGAGTTGAAATGTAGAATTTTTTTTTAAATATATTAATTAGAAAAATGTTAAAATCTAATTTAAATTTAAAATTAATGTTTTAGAAATAAGAATGTTAATTTTTTTTTAGTTTTTTTATTTTTTATTTGAAAAATAGTGTTGGTTTTCAATTACAATATTAAAAAGTCATTCTCACTGTGTTTAGAACATTCTTTGAGCAAGAAAGGAAAATAATAAGAGGAAAATATGGGAGGTAAAAGAAAGTAGATGATAAGTTATTTTCTCAAGGAAAATAGAAGAGAAAATTCGTTTATTTTCTTTAACAATGCAGGAGATTATGTATTTGACAAGTCCCATGGATTATATAGGTTAAATGTAGACGGCGGAAACTAAAACAAATCAAAATTTTCAAATTAAATCCAACAAAACAAAAAAATAAAAATTAAATATAAATCAAACAACTCAAAATGTAGTAATGAAACTGTCTGTATCGTAAATGTGGATTTCATCCATTACAGAAATTAAGGACTATACAAGTTATTAATAGAATTTTAGAACTTGCACTTCGATCCACTACAATAAGAAGAGACGTGTCAACATCAAATTTTGGTAAATATCTTCGTAAGAGTTACTTTCTTATGAAAATGAGTGAGTGAGACACGGGGGTAGAAATCTATTAAAAACAAGCAAATAAAATAAAGGATGAAAAATAAACCATCCTTTCTATTTTCCTCTTATGCAAATGATATAGGAACTTTTTTGGATAATGAAAGATATAATTTTTTTAATTTGTTTGTTGAACTCTATTTTATATACAAATATCATTTTAATTTGTATTTGTATTTGGAAAATGAAGAAAGTATTAAACTTTTCATCCAATTAAGAAACAAATCTGTTATCAAATGGCTGCATATAGCTAAGAAAATTTCATTGTGTTGCTTCTTTTAATTTCTTGCTTTCAGGGAAGAACATATATTGAACTCTTTTTTTTAATTTATTTAAAATTAAAGATTTCACAAAATATTAATAATTATTTTTTATCAATTTTTTTTTTGTTTGAAATGAAAGAACTCTTTCTTTCTTAACTTAAAAGATTTTCATTTTCAAATGAGATGAGATTTCTTTTGTAAATTTTCCAGACCTGAGAGTAAATGGAACAATAAAAATGCCAAAGCAAATAATAATAATAATAATAATAATAATAATAATAATAATAATTATAGCAGCATATGACTTAACTCAAGTAAAGGAGTTAAAAAAGTGTTTCTTTGGAAAATATAGTTTGAAAAAAGTTATTTTGATATTTTATATTCTCGTGATTAAATTATATGAACAATAATTTTAAATTATCTTTTAATATTTTCAAATGATATTTTTAAAAGAATATTTTTCTCAACATCAACTCTAACGGTAATGTCAAACAATCCCTTAAAACAATAGATATATTACTTAATTCCTTTTCAAAGATCAAATATTTCTAAACATACTTGACAGACAAAGAACATAGTTGATCAATTTGCTAGAGAGTTTATTTATCAATATCTTTTGATAGGTTTATTATTGGCTTTTAAAAAAATAGGAAGGCCTCAAAGCAAAGTTTTATGAATTTTTCTTATGATTTATAGTGGTTTATGCTTGAACTCACATTTATAATCAAATTGTTGAACTGCATGTACCCAATTAAATACCAAGTTCAATTAAGGTTTATCTTTTTTTAATGATGAAATCAGCAAAATTCAAGTGACGTTTTCTTGAGGGGCATATGGACATTAAAGAATGTCAATCCCATATCGGCCAGAATTAAAACTCATTAATATTTTATGTTTCCAATGTAAGGACAATGGAAATCGCTGAGCTCAGTAACGTGGGCTTGTAACCCA
This sequence comes from Manihot esculenta, assembly GCF_001659605.2. Taxonomy (NCBI): domain Eukaryota; kingdom Viridiplantae; phylum Streptophyta; class Magnoliopsida; order Malpighiales; family Euphorbiaceae; genus Manihot; species Manihot esculenta. Next base: position 23,095,909 of record NC_035170.2, read on the forward strand.
AGTGGGGGCTCTAAGGTGTTGGGACGTTGTTCGAGCCCTTATGGCAGGATCAGGCTTGGCTAATTTCGGGCTTGCCCGTTCCAAGCTGAGAGTTAAACCATGGGACCTGGGCGAAGGCTTGGGTCTCCTAGTAACTAGAGCAGAGGGTAATGCGTGAGGCTGGCTTCACAGAGCAACGATTACCTCTCGCTCCCAGCAGTGGAAGGATAACAGGTCAGTGCCATCCTGGTCCATATGGCTAGATGGGTTGTGCTAACTCGACCATCACTTTTTTCCCATTCACATTTTATTTTTTATTAAAAAAAATATTTGAGGATTAGAGTAATTGAAAATAAATAGCAAAACTTTAGAAGCATATCAGATTAATAATGAAATGACTAACTCCCTATTCATATAATATATCGTATAAAATAAATTGAATAATTAGAAATTATATTTTCCACATATAGCTGAACAAAATGCAAAGATACATTTCCTTTAATAGAATCAATCTCAGTTGGTAATCTAAGCCGTGCAGAATAAAGCAATGAATCGTGCACCACCAATATCCTTCAAAAGATCTAGACCATTGCGCTTTCATTTCTTGTAAATATACGATCTAGGATTCAAGATTTTCTCCAATTACAAAAAGGACTACTGATCCAAGTCCTTGACAGATTTGGACACCTAATTTCAACTGCTATAAATAAATAAATATGTTGAAAAGTTTTGTGGTACTTCTAAATCAATGGCATTCAAAACAAGTCTCTCTTCTACTTCTCCTCCCAAAAGAATCGCCTTGTGGATTCTTCCACTGTTAAACCAAATGGTCTGAGCTTCTCCCTGAACTACTCCATTTGATCCCTGTTGACTAGTGTCGGCCACGTCTTGATGATCTAACTTGTCGACCGACCTGTCCGACGTTTTAACGACTTGTCGACTTGTTGTGGTTTAAGACTTGATTGGTGTTTGAATATCTTTTCTTTCCTTCTTTGTCTTGTGAAATATAAGAAATTTAGTTTGTACAACGCAGGAAATTTTGCTTGTACTGTATAGAAAGTTTTGCATTCTTAAGTTTTTCTAAATAGGGTGAACCTGGTGTATATATTGTCACTTTCTTGCCAATGAAAGGGAAAGGATTTTTATTCTCAAATTGTGTGATTCTCCAAATTTTACATGGTATCAGAGCCATAGAAGTTGAAAAGAAACACGGGGAGAATTCAGGAACAATGAAAAATTCTTCCAATCCTTATACACTAAATTTAAGTGACAACCCGAGCAATTTGACTACCTAAGTGCAATTGAAAGAGAGAAGTACGAAGAATGGACAAGGGCCATGTGGACTGCGTTGAGAGCCAAAAAGAAATACAACTTTATCGATAAACCGTCAAACAATCGGCGGATGATGCAGCGGAACTCAAAGATAAGTGGACAGTTAACTCCATATTGGTTTTCTTAGTATTTAATACCATTGAACCAACACTTCAATAAACTATCTCTCACGTCGAAAAGATGAAGAATTTGTGAGAAGATATTAAGTAGAGTTTCTCACGAATGCAGCAGTTGAGATCTAATCTAGCAAACTGTAGGCAGGATAGCCAATCCATTGTATCCTATTTCAGTAAACTCAAAACCTTGTGGGATGAGATTAATAATTATAATCACATAACAATGTGTGCATATGCAGATTGCAAATGCAATCTTACCATTGAAATGGAGCAAAAGTGTGAAGAAAAAAGAGTTCATTAATTTCTTATGGGCTTGAATGAAGAAGGTTATGGTACCGTGTAGTCTCATATCTTAAGCACTGCTCCTTTGCCTAATTTGCATCGTTCTTATGCTATGGTGGTTCGGTAAAAGTGACTGAGAATTGTGACGAGAAGCAAAGATGAACAGCATAACCCCATGAGCTTCGCAATTTGAGCCAGTGGTTAGAATTTAGGGGGGATAAAGATAAAAATTCTATTTGCTCTCATTGCAATCGAGAGGGTCATGACATTGAAAGTTATTTTCAGTTAATAGGCTACCAAGAATGGTGGGGTACTTGACCTCGTGGCAACTCAGGTGTGCAGGCAATACTCAAAAGCCTGGGACCGACATGTCAAAAGCCTGGGACCGACATGTCCATAAACAGTAGAAAATCTTTGTTGAAGGGACCAACATGTCCATAAACTGTAGAAATCTTTATGGAAGGGATCGACATGTCTATAAACTGCAGAAAATCTTTGTTGAAGGGACCGATATGTCCATAAACTGTAGAAATCTTTATGAAAGGGATTGGCATGTCTATAAACTACAGAAAATCTTTGATGAAGGGACCGACATATCCATAAATTGTAGAAATCTTTGTTGAAGGGATTGACATGTCCATAAACTGTACAAAATCTTTATGGAAGGGACCAATATGTCCATAAACTGCATGTCCATAAACTGATATCTTCACTAAGGCCTTGCACAAAGATCAATTTCATTTTCCCCTAGGCAAGTTGGGCAGTCAGAATCTTCATGCTCCATCTTGAGGGAGAGTATTGGAAGCGACCAGACATCCTGATGATCCGGCCTGTCCACCAGACATCTTGAGGTACATTTTGAGAATCCAACCTCTTAATGACCTATCGACCTGTATCGACCTATCTGACATATTGACGACCTGCCGAACTGTAGTGGTTTAAGGCTTGATTTGTGTGTGAATATCTTTTCTTTCTTTCTTTGTCTTGTGCATTACAAGAAGTTTAGTTTGCACAGTGTAGGAAGTTTGGCTTATATGGTATAAGATGAAGAAAGTAAGCTCGTTTGTGCCATTTTTCTGTTAAGCACGTACTCACATGCACTGTTTTTCTGTTTTATTAATAAAGCACGTACCCACGTGCTCTGCATGTTTTAATTTGTTAAGAGTCAGTTGTCCACATATTCTGTAACTCGAGTCTTGTGCGATGTGGATTCAAGCTCGAAGTAAATTTCATTTTCGGTTTGCAATGGTTGATTTGATTCAGTATAAATAAGAATGAAAAGTGGAAACAAGTCTCCTCGCCGCTAATTTTTTCAAAAAGAGAGTTTACACTATGCACAAAGCAATATTCACATTCTCGTGAGTTTGGTTTGAGAGAGTTGCAGGAGGTCAGCAGTCCGACTACAGTGTTCGCACTTGGAAGAAGGAGTGCTCACACTCGTTAAAGGAGATCGACCTTTAAGATACGGGAGGTTGGAGATCTGCTGCAGAGTTATAGGAGGTCGGAACTCGGCAAGACTTGCTGCAGAGTTACAGGAGGTCGAAGCTCGGCTAGATCTGCTGTAGAGTTATAGGAGGTCGGAGCTCGGCTCCCGTGTTCACTTGCTTTCAGGAGATCGGCTTAAGAGGTTATAGGGGATCAGCCTCTCAGTCTATACTTGGTATCAGAGCCCGAGACCTTGTTTATGCCCAAATACATGCCTCGGCATGAACCATCATCATCGAGTGCTGTCCGTAGTGGTAATGGCGGCAATGGTGCTCAGATGGCAGAAACTGGTCTGACGGCAGAAACCATAGTGAGAGCGCCCGTAAGAGAAGAGGGTGTCTTTCTACAGTATCTGCTCCTAACAAAGCCAAATTATGCGACTTGGGCAATCAAGATGCAAGTCTATATGCAAGCTCAAGGTGTTTGGGATGTCATTGAGTCTGAAGATCCAGTTGATCCTTATTCAGACCAGATTGCATTGGCAGCAATCTTTCAATGGATCACCGAAGACACCTTGTTACAGTTGGGGGTAAAGAAATCAGCTAAAGAGGCATGGGATGCTCTCAAGGTTATGAACCTCGATGCAGAGAGGTTCAAAAAAGTACGAGCACAAGCTCTTAGATGGGAGCTAGAAAGCATAAGAATGGAAAATGGTGAGTCTGTCGATGATTTCACCAGAAAAATCTCAACTGTTGTCAACAAGCTCCAAGCACTTGGAGAAGTGGTTAATGAAACATATGTAGTTAAGAAAATGTTGCGTTCAGTATCCCCTAAGTATCTTCATATTGCCTCAACCATAGAAGAATTCGGGAATCTGTCTGTAAAGACGATTGAAGAAGTAACTGATTCTCTCAAAGCTCACAAGGAGAGGTTGCGGAGCTACAACTCCAGAATAGACGAACACGTGGTACTCACTAAAGGAGAGTGGAAAGCACGAGCTGAGTCCTCAAAAACCAATGAAAAGCGTCCGTATGACATGAATAGAGGTCGAGGACATGGAAGTGGACGTGGTAGAGGACGCGGCAGAGGCAGAGGAGGAGGTCGCGGCAGGGGTCGTGGCCCTCCTGGAACAGGCCGAGGTTAGGATGATGAAGGACAACACCATCAGAAGTTCGACATTAAAAAGGTCAGGTGTTACAATTGCAACGAATATGGCCATTTTCAATCTGATTGTAAAGCTGAAAGGAAGAAACATAATGAGGCACATTTAGTGGAACAATTCGAAGAGGAGTCGATGTTGTTGATACTAGAAACCAGTGAGATGATTCACATCGGTGAAGAGAAGGAAGAGGAGCTAATGCTGAATGAAGAACAAATGCATGACTTTGAAGGAGTAGAAACGAAAGGAACCATGTGGTACTATGATATGAGGGCAAGCAATCATATGACAAGCAACAAGTAGGCCTTAACCGATCTCGATGAAACAGTCAAAGGAAATGTCAAGTTCAGTGATGGTTCTGTCGTCAAGGTAGAAGGCTGAGGTACTTTAGTGTTTCAGTGCAAGAATGGAGATCATTTTAAACTAACAAATGTATACTACATTCCTCGATTAAGATCCAATATTATAAGCCTTGGTCAGCTCGACGAATCAGGAGCAAAAGTGGTGGTGAATGGAGGAATTCTCAGAGTATATGACGCAAAGGACAGGTTGATAGCCAAGGTGCAGAGAACTGAAAATCGTCTGTATACGATGAGGATGATACAAGCTAAACCGAAGTGCCACTTGACAAGGTTGTCAGGAAAGTCGTGCCTATGGCATGCACGCTATGGGCATCTTAACTATCAAGCTTTATGCAAGCTTGCACAAGAAAGCATGGTGAAAGGATTACCGGAGATAGAAACAGTGAAGTACGTTTGTGAACCCTGTGTGATCAGCAAGCAGCATCACACAATTTTCCCAAAAGCATGAGAGCATCAAGAAACTAAACCTCTAGAACTCATGCATGGTGATCTGTGTGGGCCGATATCACCTACCACATGCGACAAAAACAGGTATTTCCTTTTGCTTATGGATGATTACAGTCATTATATGTGGATTGAAATGCTTAGAAGCAAAGATGAAGTTTTTAATGCTTTCAAGAAAGTGAAAGCTCAGATCGAAGTCCAGTCTGAATGTAAGCTCAAAATGTTTAGAACAGACAGAGGAGGTGAGTTTGCATCGAATGAGTTCGGAGAGTACTGCAAGTTATATGGCATCAAACGCCAACTCACTGCACCTTACTCCCCACAGCAAAACGGTGTAGTAGAGCGAAGACCGTAGTGGAGATGATGAGGTGTCTATTAAATAGCTCCAGGGTGCCAGTTACATACTGGGGAGAAGCTGCACGTACTGCCGTATACATATTGAATAGATCACCTACAAGAAGTGTCTAAGGCATGACTCCGTATCAAGCGTGGCATGGAAGACTCCCGAGTGTTCATCATATGCGTGTTTTTGGTTGCATTGCATATGCCAAAAACACAACTCCTCACTTGAGAAAATTGGATTACAGAAGCATGAAGCTGGTTTTATTGGGATATGAACCAGGGTCCAAAGCATACCGGTTATTGAATCCAAATTCTAATCGAATTGTGTAAGTCGGGATGTTGTGTTTCAGGAAGAAGAGAAGTGAAAATGGTAAGGCCAGACAACATCAAACTCCACAACAGAAGGACCACTTGTCATCACATACAAGGAAGCACAAATACAAGAAGATAAAAACCTCCAATGTTAGGAACTGACACCAGCTTCCTTATCACCTATAGCCGGGTCAGGTCCAGAACATTCAGAGACAGGAGAAAGCAGCTCGGAGGGACCAAGGAGGTTCAGGACTCTTCAAGAAATTTATGACAACACAATGGAGGTCGACCAAGACTACGGTCTTTACCTCATGTCAATTGAAGAACCAGCATCTTACCATGAAGCTGCCTGCAGTGAACATTGGTGACAAGCAATGATAGAAGAAATGGAGGCTATCTGGAGAAACGGAACATGGGAACTAGCAGAACTCCTAAAGGACTAGAGAGCTATTGGTTTGAAGTGGATCTTCAAAGTAAAGAAGAATCCAAAAGGGGAGATCATTAAATATAAAGCAAGACTTATTGCAAAGGGGTATGTGCAGAAACAAGGCATAGACTTTAAAGAAGTCTTTGCTCTCGTAGCTAGGCTGGAGACTGTAAGAGTATTACTTGTTGTAGCTGCTCAAGAAGGCTGTATAGTGCATCATATGGATGTCAAATCCGCGTTCTTGAATGGTGAGATAGAAGAAGAGGTTTATGTGACACAACCAGAGGGATTTGTTGAACAAGGGAAAGAAAAAAAGGTTCTGAAGCTACGGAAGGCCCTATATGGTCTTAAGCAGGCGCCTCGTGCATGGAATATAAAGCTAAACAAATGTCTACGTGAACTAGGGCTTCAAAGATGTGTGATCGAATATTCAGTCTACAAGAAACACAAAGGAGATGAAGTGAACTAGGCTTCAAAGATGTGTGATCGAATATTCAGTCTACAAGAAACACAAAGGAGATGAAGTGCAGATTGTGAGAGTGTACGTAGATGATCTGATAATCATGGGTTCAAAGTTGAGAGCAGTGGAGGATTTCAAAGCCAAAATGAGAGAGAACTTCGAGACGAGTGATCTTGGAAAGCTAAGCTACTATCTGGGAATAGAAGTCAAGCAAAGGCCGTATAGTATCACCCTTAACCAAGCAGGGTATGTAGAGAAGATATTCGAGAAGCTTGGCATGGCTGAGTGTAAGCCATGTTGGGTTCCAATGGATACACGGGTAAGAGAAATAAATTTTGAATTTTTATAAATAAAAGTGTTTTACGATTAATTTTTTTATTAATTAATAAGTTTCATGGACCATTTAAATTTAAAAATAATTTAATTTTAAAAATATAAATTTAATGGGTAATAGATTAGATAATTTAAATTTAAAAATACTTAAATATAAATAAGTATTATTTTTATTGATAATAGATTAGATTATTTAAATTTAGAAAAATAAAATAAAATATTGTTTCTATAATTAATGGGTTAGATAATTTAATTTTAAAAAATAAAATAAATAATAAATATTATATTAAATTATTATGTTAATTTAACCGTATTATTTTTTATGAATTTTCATGTTATATTTATAGTAGAAAGATTTTTTTCTATAATAAATACTATTAAAAGTCAACTTCATAATAAAATGAGAGATAAGCTATTGGGATATTATGCTCTAATGATTTTCTTTATGCATTAATTTTGGAAAATTCCATTGAAATCGGGGATATTCATGCTGCAGAATATCTCATTTTTGCCACCTTTTAATTCCAAGAAAGATGGTCTGCAGCAATAAAGAAGAGGAAAATCCACCTTTTAATTCCAAGAAAAATGGTGGTAGCGGCAGAATATCTCATTTTTGCCAAAGTTAGTTGGTGAAATCATCCTATCGTTTTCTAGTGCTAAGGTATTGATTCACCATCTTTTTGGATTATTTTAAATCTATGACTTATTAGAGTTACTTTGTATTTTTTTTTTTAAAATTATTGATTAGACTAATTTAAATTCATGTCACGTAACCCCATTAAAAGGGCGAAAAACTCTCTCCTAAATTTAAAATGTGTTTTATACTCATAGCGTAAATTCGAAACTTTTGATTAAGGGGGAGAAACAATATCATTTTTTTAACATCTCAATCAAATAATTATTCAATTATCTTATTGACCGATACTAGAGATCTCGAATTCAAATTTTACTTCAAAATAATTATTCAAATTCTCCTTTCAAACTGTAATCAGTAACAAAGGCCATAACTCATTTAACTGCATAGCAAATTTGTTAAAGAGTAAAAAAATAAATGTCTAATTAGCAGTTGTATTACTTTTGAAAATTCCGACATCAAATCTTTAAAAAAAAAAAAAAGAAAATGAATCAAAACCTATTCTAGTTTACAATTTAGTACAAGATAAATGGTTAGTTCTGGGTAAATTTGATTAGCTATGCCGTCAAGTACCATTCATTTTGCTTGCTTCAATTTTCAAAGAGCTAAGGGTCTGCAGTATTTTGCCATGACCTTTGGGAAGAACATATGTTGAGCTCCTTCAACTCTTATTATTGGAAATATAATCCTTGATGCAACCTAAAGAAAAAGAAGAATATTAGGGAAAAAAGAAACAAAAAACTATGACTCATACAACTTAAAAGTGTAGTCAATATACATACTGAGATCATTCTAGCCCCCATCCATATCCTCTTGGCAGATGGCAATGTAAATACCAAGCGACCAACACCATAGACAGCCACAGCAAAGAAGTGCATAACCAAGCTCAATGGCTGAGGGTTTAAACCTGAGAGTAAAGCAATAGGTCCACTTGAAAATACACCTCCGAGGCTCAAGTAGTCGAAACATGCTCTACGCATTTCATCTTGTGCTGGATCATGTGATGCACTAAAGACTTTGTATAAGGCTCCTGCCAATGTATTTATAGTAGATGCCACTGGCTGGATAAGAAAGAAAAGAACACATGGTTAACATAAATTTACTCTTTTCCTTGCTCTCTTTCTATGAAAATAGACAGACTATATGCTTGACTACCTTGCGAAGTGTGTAGAAAGATTTAAGATATTCACAAAGGCCAGATGCATCACTTAGATCATGTAGAGGTCTAAGAAGATTCCTTAGAACAACTATATCAGAAAGCGCCACAGTCATTCCTCCTCCAGTTAAAGGATGCCTCATGTTAAATGCATCACCTAAAAGAAGAGCACCTGGAGTGGGATGAGGAGCAGCAGGCATGCTCCTATTAGGCATTGTTCTGATGCTTCCTTTGTTAATGGCAGAAATGAAAGCATCAAATAGCTCATGAGGAATCTGAAACATGCAAGTTCCTGATGAGTCCAAGGAATCAAAGAGTAATGACTTGTAATTTCAAAAGAAAAGAAAAGAACATCTCCTCCATGCATTATAAACTGAGTCATGATCGAAAGCTCCTTTAAGCTAATAACTATATTAAGGATCAAATTAAGTAAAAGTTAAAATAACAAATAACAAATGGTTGTATTAGCAGGCTAAATAAGCAAGTTATTAATACCTGGGGAGCCACTATGGATTTTAAATAGTTGGCCATTTCACCATTGGAAATTGATGGCAGTTTTTGGCTTACTGGTATGTCAACCAAGCAACGAATTTCTGAGCTACTAATACGATAGAACAAGATTGGTGAAGGGTCTGCCAGAATAACATGTCCGTGATTCTGGTATGGAAGCTCACAGTTCTCCAATATCAAAGCAACAAAGCAAGAGGGGATTTCAACCTGCAAACATTACAAAGCAAAATCCATAAATTACAAGTGAAATTGTGAATAAGACATTCATAGCTATTGCAAGTTTGAAACCCTATCTTGACCTTGGCATTGCAAAGAGAGCGTCGCAAGTTTGAAAAACAACCATCACAAACTATTGTTAGTGGAGCAGATGCAGCAAGTTCTTGACCAGTTTTTGTTTTGTATTGGACACCCTTGATTGTTCCATTTGCTTCAAGCAAGGATGTTACTGTTCCTTGTTCCAATCTTACACTGTAAAGAGAAATTGAGAAATTAAGTTATGAACTTACACGTTTAATGAAAAAGGTTTCATTAATGGAATTGGAAAGGAAACGATGATTACTTGGTTAGACTAGCAGCTTTTTCTCGCATCCTTTGGATGAAACGTCCATTGTGAAAGCTTCTGCCAGACACGTTAGAATCAAAGCTTTGCAAGGGATAGGAAAGTTTAGTACTTCTTCCACCCTTGTAAAGAGCATATCCAAATACTTGTTGGGCATCGATGTCTTCTACGCAATCTGCAGCCACTCAAAATGTATATAGTCTAAGAATTAGAAGTGACAACATTGGTTTGCAGTAATAAAAATTTTGGAACTTCCTATTCTGGTTACCTTGAAGTCCCAACTCAATTAGTTTGAGGTAGCCACCAGGTTGGAGAAGTTCTCCAACAATTCTGTCAGGCTCAGTCAAGTCTCTTTCAATCACATGCACGTTCCTTCCATCCTGCATTGGAGAGAAGGAAAGAAGGACGTAAATCACATATTTCTGATAGATTAAAAAGCAAGCACACAAGAAGTAATAGACAGAGAGAGTTACCTTGCCAAGAGTATAAGCAAGAGCAGAACCTGCAACCCCAGCTCCAACAATAATTACATCTGGTTTCTTGTCTTTCTCTGCCTGGTCTATTCCATTTTCAGAGCTCTCTAATTTTTCATATCTTGCAACTCCTCTTGATGTTGTGGCTTTCTTATTTGCTGTTAATCTATACAACAACACAAACCCCAACAAAGAAGCCATGATTCTTCCCATTAAGTATTCAGATTCCATTTCCAGAAGCAATATAAGAATTGTACAAGTGATGGTGAATTTTGAACTCGTGTAGAAAAATGATTTTCTGGTTCCTTTATATAGTTTTCCAAATGTAGGACTAAATTGATGAAATGGTTCTACTAAATCAAATACAATGAGATTTGGACAGATGCATAAGAATGAAAAATGTTGTCAAGATCTTCAAAATGAAATCAGTCTAAAAGACCACAAAATGGATTTCATTTGTTGTTTTTATTAAGCTGTCCATATTTGGAGTTTGGAGTCTTGTATTTGACCAAATAGGTCTTGAATTGCAGCAGTTGTCCAATGCAATTATTTGACTGGTAATGTAGTAGAATTGGAACCACATACCAAAAGTCCTCACGTGATACTACTGCTCAAGTGGGTTTTAACACTAGCACAGGTTAAGGATTTCTTGTCAGGATAAATTACTAGTCAAACATAACCCAAAGCCAATCACAAACTCAGAAATAAAAACAGTTACAAGTAGCTACAAATTATCATAATATATAAGATGTCTTTTCCTTATTAAAAAATAAGTTATTTTCTTTAAAATAATATTTTTATTAATTTTTTTAAATATTTTAAATGTCAAAAAATATGAAAAAAAAAACAAAAGGAGAATTCAAGAAATTTAGCTCAACTCAACATATAAATAAATAGTTGTACAAATTAAATGAGATTCATTTATTTTTACTCTCTCATATCCTTCTGGTTAAGATATAAATCAATTATAATAACTTTATTTTATTTTCAATACAACTTGTCTTTAATATTTTATCTTTTTAAATAATAATTCAAATTATCATTACCCTTTAATTCAAATCATTAGTGATGATCTGAGATCCAAAAAATAGGGTTTTACAAGGGTTCTGTCAAACTGGAAAAAGCTTAAACCTAGAGGAGAGTATTTCTCCTTTTATATGTTTCCTTTTGTCCGCTAGTGGCGTGTAACAAAATGTATGTCATTGGGCCACCTGTCTCTGTCACGTTGATATGGACGTACGAGGAAATCAGATCTCTGTTTCATGCGTAACGGCCATTGGTTCCTTCTGAAACGCATGCGGTGGGTCCCTCCAAGTGGAGGGGCTGATTGCTCTTTCCCTTCTGGATTGGGCCGGACGACGAGATTAAAGCCGGAGCTCAAGGGAGATCTGATCTCTGGGCCTCTTAGAGCTGGGCCAGCTTAACAGGAGATCTTAATAGGAGTCCGGTCTGGAGGAAGACAGGCTAGACCAGGTTTATTGAGGAAGCCTGAGAGCCTCTATTCATTGGGCTTTTGATATGGGCCTAGCCCCAGTCCGAGGGGGAGAAATCGAGCGATCATCAATTGCCCATTTACCTTCTCATCAGTTATTGCCCAACTGATGAGGGGGTAAATATCGAGAGTCATAATGACCGCGCAGCCTAAAGGACAGGTCTGCTCAGAACATCTTTTCGTCTCATCATTGTTTCAAACTTCAAATTCTCTCTGTCTTCTCAAAACCTTCACTCTCTTCTGTCTTCGGCGTGATTTGCCTACATCATCCTTCTGCCCCAGCCATTTTCAAGGTACGCTTTTCTCTTTGTCCTTCCATGGGTAGCCCGAAACTTCCCGATGTTCTTAGGGTAGAGTCTAATATTACTCCGTCCGTCCTGAAAAATTTCTTCTCTAGGGAGTTTTTAGATACCCCTCTCTTTCGTATCCGGGCCCCCTACCCGAACGAGAGGATCGTTCTTCCTGATCCTCCTCCCTCTAGCCTAATCAACCCCCAAAAGGATCTTAGCTTGGTCTTTTTTTCTAAACAAAGGGAGTATGGCTTAACATTCCCCTTTTCTCCTTTTTTTACCGAGGTCTTCCGTTACTTCAGGATAACCCCTCGGATGCTAGTTCGCAATTCCGTTCTATTCATGTCCTCTTTTGAATCTGTATGTCTGAGCTGGGGGTTCACACCCACGGTGCTCCTTCTTCCGATTAGTCAGAGCAATCCAGGGGTTTTATTATTTTCCCCTCGCGGGGGGCTTTTAATTTTTTCGGGTCATAAGGACTCAATAAAGGGCTGAATGGAGGGCTTTGCAGTAGTGGAGCTCAAGAAGGAGTCCGGGCTCATCTGGGACCTAGAGCTCTCCTGGGAGGATGTTTCACTGAACTGCAATGACCTGCCCCAGCTGAGCCTTACTGAGCAGGTCGGGTTTATTCGACTGACTTCTGTTGAAAAGAAGTATGATATCGAGAAGTGTATGTTTGTGTCTAATCTTCGTGATATTAGAGACGTGGGTACTTTACTCCACTTAGCTGCGTCGTTTTGCCTTTATAATCTGTGTGGAAGGTTGTCTCACTTTGTATTGATTTTGGACTTTTGCAGCTTCTAACGTGAAGATGGACCAGATCAAGCCCCCGAAAAACCTTATACTGTCTCGCGAGAGCATGAACACGGCTCTGGACGCCCTCCAGGCTGGGCGATTGATGAAAGAGGCTACCGAGGAGGTGGCTAGGACTATTTCTTCCAGGACGGTGGGTAGGCCTCTTGCTCCACCCTCCTTCCGAGCTCCCAAACCGAGTACCCGGGGAACCAGATCTGCCAGGTCCCACAGCAGCGGGCCGAGCTTGACTGTTCAGCCCCCTCGAGCTTCCAGGTCCCAACGAACTTCCGCTGAGAGAGCGGAGAAAGCTCCAAAAGACACCGCTAGGTCATCCGCGGGCGACGAGCTGGAGAGTGCGGATTCCTTGCCTCCAACAGACGCCGCCAGGCCATCCGCGGGTGCCGAGCTGGAGATAGTGGACTTAACTTTGCCTTCCAGGGGGGCCCTGAGGGGAGAATCGAGATCCCCGTAACTGAAGAGACGGCTCCTGGAGGTGAAGCTAGGGTCATCCTTGTGGATGAGGATGTAGGGGAAGCTGCTGGTGAAGATGCTCTGGTTATTAGGGATATCCTCGTGAAGGCTGTCGAGACTAGGACGGCTGAGGACGCTCTTCCCCAAAAGGAGTCCTCAGGTGTTCCTAAAGAGCTCTCTGGGAGGAGAGTGAGCAAGCGTCCTCTCCACTCTGACGCTCCTGCCCTAGCTTCTAAGAAGTCTCGAGCTCCCAGACGTCCGGATCCTGCTTTGCCTCCACTCGAGAAGAAGAAGACCTCGGTCTTGCCCCTGCTTCTAACAATGACATCTTGAATGCGGAGGACATCACCCACCAGTCTCCGGCGAGTGTGGTCACTGAGATTATTCGGGAACGGATGTTTGGTGGGATCACGGTGGCTTTGGATCCTCACCTGCTGGCTCTCTCCAGCCTCCTGGCCAGCTCCACTTAAGAGCAGGTGGCCTTCCGAGCTCGGTCCAGAGAGGACCTCGGGAATACTGCTAGGGAGCTGCCCTTGATGGTGAGTCATGCTTGTTCCTTTCCTGTTTCTAATTTGTTTCTGCCTTTCTTCACCTTTTGGCTTTATTTGTCTTTCCTTTTATTAGGTCACAGGCATATTCATGGAGTTGGATGCCCAAGATCGCACTCTCAGGGAATCTGTGGACCGCCGTATAGAAGAGGCGTGCCTTGAGGAGAACTTATCCGCGTCCAGCGATGCCTGGGACAATCTCGCTGTTGTCTGGGAAGACTACAGGTCCCTCCAGTTTGATCTGCACATGGCCTTGGAGGCCCGTAAGAAGGCTGAGGAGGAGATAGCTGAGGTGCAAAAGCATGCCCAGTGCCTGGAAATGGAGTTGTCTCACATCCGGAGGGTTCTTAAAGAATCTGACGAGAGGGCAGCTGCAGCTGAGGTCCATTGCGAAGAAGTCTTGAAGCAGCTGTCTTCTACGATAGAGGCCCTTCGTGAGAGGGATGAGGCCGTGAGCTAGAAGGAGGAGGTCCAGCGCCAGCATGAGCAGCTGAAGGTAAAATTTGATGCTGTGCTGGCTCAAAAGAGTGAAGCCGTAGCTCGGGTTGTGGTCCTGAAGCAGGAGCTGAGCAAGCAAGCTGATAGCATTAAGGGCTTGACTTTGGCGACAGAGGAGTCCAAGCTTCAGAATCAGCAACTCTGCCAACAAGTCAAAACCCTAGAGACGAGGTGCTCAGCCCTGCTTGAAGAGATCAAATTGGCTGAGAATAGGGTCCAGCTGGAGGTTGAGAAGCGTTTAAGGGAGTATAAGGAGTCCTCCGAGCTGAAGAAGGAGATCCAGCAGGCCGGTGAAGCTTATCTCCAAGATTATAAGAATTCTTTGGAGTTAAAAGCCGAGGTAGCTGAGGCCTGCGAGAGGCGACTTGCAGAATATAAAGCTTCTAATGAGATGAAAACGGCCATATGGAATAAAGGCTTCTGCATGTTCGCCTCCGGCTTCAACCGAGGATTGAGGGAGGCCAGACATAACCCGTCCATCCCATTGGCTGAACTCCGAGCTAGAGAGGAGGATTCCGATGGTGAGGACGTGGTCTATGGGGAGGATGACAGACCTCTGCCAAAAGGGGCTTCTCGCGCTACGGTTGGACCTTCTATCGAGCTAGATGGAGAAGATGTGGAGGTCCTCGAACCTGAGGGGGATGACGCCGGGCCTCAAGAGAAGGATGTAGAGTTGGGAGAGGAAGGCACTGGGCCTCAGGGGTAGGGGATGGTGCTTTTTGTAGGTGCCGGGGGGTCTGAGCGAGAGGAGGCCAGACCTCCCATAGACAGCAATGTAAATATAGATAGTGTGAATGATAGTAATGTAAATGCAGATGATAGTGCACCTAGGCATGTAAGTCCTTTAAGGACAATTTTTCCTTAGAGTAGATGATTAGAATAGACTGTAATACATTTTTCTTTTAATGAATTTTTATTTTCGTTTCCTTGAACTACTTCTTGTTTTTCGTTCATACTTGAGCTATTCTTATTTCTACTTATCATAGATGAAATACTTAAACTACGTGCTTCATAATTTTTCTAAGGAATCCACTGTACTGTCTTTCCTTTTTGCCTTCAAGCCCGTCAGAACTGAAATTCTATCAATTGACTGAACTTTTGACTTATAAATTAATTTATTTCACTAAGGCATTCTTACCCGTATGTTCTTTCCGAGCTGGACTAGCCGTATCCGCGAGCTCTGTTTTTAACAGTGGGTTAAGCTCGTGACTTTTTGAGGTGATGAGCAGGGCTGGCCTTTTTGCTTTTAGTTCTGATTTGACAGGAACTGAGGCTGAGGTCTCATTTGCTCACGCCGGTCTCATTTGCTCACGCCATTGGATTTCCCCTCGGGTTGCCCCTTTACCTCCTCAGCATTTATTACATGAATGGTGAGGGGGTAAATCCCTAGACTTCATTTGTAACCGCGTGGCTCTTTTTTTTTTTTTTAGACGATCTTACCTTTCTTTCTGATTATGAGCTCGGATATCTGGTTCCTCTTAAAGTGACCCTTTGTCGTTTTTCTCTCTCAGGGTCATTTTTGCTAAGTGTTTGTAATACCCGGCTAGATCAGACATCGGAATTCTTACCGTCCGGTGGGATTCGCGGATGTCAGAAGGTTCTAGAAGGGAAAGAGAAAGGGTTTTAAAGATGGTTTTAAGGATTTTAAAGGTTTAGAGAGAGATAGGATTGAGTTTTGAAGAGAAAAGACCAAGGAGGTTTTAGCCAGGTTCGGTCGCCGAAGGTAAGTTCGGCCGCCGAAACAGAATTCAGGTTAGGCTTGCTACGGGTCTCGGCGGCCTTATGCCGATCTAGATCCTAGCGTCGAGCAGTTTGGGCCGTTACAGAGAGGTACCGGTTTTCGGGCTGTTGCAGTATTTGTTTACCGTGAGTTAATCCTAGCTGTGGGCAAGATCTCTTGCTTTTGTCGTGAGTCCGTCCATTCAGCGGATTAAAGAGCTCGGATTTTTGTTCCTTGCATAAACTTTTGCTCTATCTGTGTGACGGGCTCAGGAGTTCGGAATTTCGTCCTCCTTACTGTGAAGTCAATACTTAATTTCTTGCTTTACTGTCGAGCCTTATACGGGTTGTGTTTTTGCTCCAGGAGAGCTTAGGGGATCCTGGCCGTTTTTGCTCCGGGGAGACCTTGGAGATCCCGTCGGCCGTTTTTGCTCCAAGAGATCTTACGGGATCCTGGCCGTTTTTGCTCCGGGGAGACCTTGGAGATCTCGCCGGCCTTTTTGCTCCAGGAGATCTTACGGGATCCTGGCCGTTTTTGCTTCGGGGAGACCTTGGAGATCTCGTCTGCCGTTTTTGCTCCAGGAGATCTTAGGGGATCCTGGCCATTTTTGCTCCGGGGAGACCTTGGAGATCCCGCCGGCCGTTTTTGCTCCAGGAGATCTTACGGGATCCTGGCCGTTTTTGCTCCGGGGAGACCTTGGAGATCTCGCCGGCCTTTTTGCTCCAGGAGATCTTACGGGATCCTGGCCGTTTTTGCTTCGGGGAGACCTTGGAGATCTCGCCGGCCGTTTTTGCTCCAGGAGATCTTACGGGATCCTGGCCGTTTTTACTCCGGGGAGACCTTGGAGATCTCGCCGGCCGTTTTTGCTCCAGGAGATCTTATGGGATCCTGGCCGTTTTTGCTCCCAGGAGACCTTGGAGATCCCGCCGGCCATTTTTACTCCAAGAGATCTTACGGGATCCTGGTCTTCTACCTCCAGGAGCTCTCTATGTCTCTAGGAGGTCTTCTGACATCTGTTCTTTTCTTTTTATAAGAGAGTTAGTACTCACAATAATAGAGATAATCATTGCATCATTATAAGATGGTGTAATTCCATTTACTCATTTTTTCATAGTACAAGAATTTCTTTTCACAAATATTCTAAGGAAAGTACCTCCTCTGCTTCACCAGCTCATTTATCCTTTTGTTCCTTCAACGATCATGTTGATGGTTCCACTGGACCCATCATTTACTGGCCCTGCTCCCATTCTTCTGAGTGTCTGTGTTGCTGGATTCGGCTGAGGCCTTTGTCCTTCCGGTTTCTTTATAAAGTTCTTGAGGTGTCCCCTCTTTATCAGCCTTTCGATCTCAGCAGTCAACTAGAAGCAGTTATTGGTGTCGTGGCCGTGCGTGCGATGGTACTGACAATATTTGTCGGAATCTCGCTGGTTTGCTTCCGTTTTCATAGGCCTGGGCTATTGGAGGAACTCCTTGTCCTGGACGGCCGTGAGCACTTCGGCTCTAGAGGCATTGAATGGGGTCGGCTTCTCTGGAACCCACGGAGGGAGTGGCCTCTGTTCTGAGACCTGAGGAGGGAGAGGTCTTTGGTCCCTTCGCTCCCAGGGTTGTCTGTAAGGTTCAGGCCTCTTGCCATGCTTCTTCTCATGCCTCTCCGGCCTCCTTTCCTCCGGGGCCTTCCCTTTATCTGCCACCCCGCTGGCGAACCTGCTTGTCACCAGGGCATCATCCTGCCTTATATACTTCCCAGCCCTCTTTATCAGTTCTGTCAATGTAGTAGGGGGCTTCCTACTTAATGAGCCAAAAAACTCTGCAGAGGTCATCCCCTTCTGCATGGCTTCCACCGCCCTTCCCTCATCGAGCTCAGGAATCTGCAGGGCCTCCGTGTTGAAACGAGCAACGTACTCCCTGAGCGATTCGTCTCTCTTGTGCCTGATCGTCTCCAGTTAACTTGTCTTCCTATCTGCGGGCACCCCGGCGATAAACCGGCTGATGAAGCGAGTGGCCAGATCTCCAAAGCTGCTGATATTTCTGGCCTCAAGGTTATTAAACCACGCTCTTGCTGGCCCTGAGAGCGTCGTAGGGAATACCTTGCACATCAGGGCATCTGAAAGAGTTTGCAGCTCTATGAAAGTCTTATAGTTCAAGACATGCTCCCGGGGGTTCCCAGCTCCGTCATACGCGGCCATAGGCGGCATCATAAACTTCTTGGGAATGGTCTCCTGCTGTACCCACTTCGAGAAGGGTGAAGAGGTGGGCAAGATAGTTTGGTTCTGATCCTTCGTCCCCAGCTCGGCCAAGAGCTGTTCTCTCATCTTTTGCAGCTTTTGGTCTATGCTCTCCTCCTCTTGCCTGGGTTTCTTCTCCTGGCAGTACTCCTCCTCCCATGTCTCACTCCCCATTCTTCCGGTTGTTCTAGCAGAGTAACTATCGGCCCTATCATTCTCAATCATCTCTCTCACCCTCCTTCCATGAACCCTGGCCTCTGGTTCTGCTTCTTCCCCGGCTCTTCTCCCCCCTTCTCTGGTTTCTCGACTAGCTGTTTGGGGATGGTTGAGGGTAGGTTGAGGTTCATTAGTCTGAGGCTCTTCTACCACTGGCAATACGTTTGTTGGGGTACTAAGGCCCCGTTGCTGCATTATTTGCCCCAGCCAGTGGGCGGTACTTTGTAGTTGGAGGGCCATGGTTTGAAGGTCCTGGTTGGACAAGGTGGCGGTGGAAGCATTCCCTGCCGAGCTTGACGAGGGATTGAAAGGGATGGGTGATTGATTGTTTGGAGTCGTAGGACTGGAAAAGGAGAACTACTGCCCCTCTTGGGCAGAGCTCAGGTCGTTTGGAGTGATATTGTTTTCATTGTGGTTAGCCATCGTGGATCTCAGTGGGTATTACAAGAGTGGAACTCCAGCGATGAAAATATCTCCTTCGTTCCCACAAACGACGCCATTTGATGATCTGAGATCCAGAAAATAGGGTTTTACAAGGGTTCTGTAAAACTGGAAAAAGCTTAAACCTAGAGGAGAGTATTTCTCCTTTTATATGTTTCCTTTTGTCCGCTAGTGGCGTGTAACAGAACGTATGTCATTGGGCCACCTGTCTCTGTCACGTTGACATGGACGTACGAGGAAATCAGATCTTTGTTCCATGCGTAACGGCTATTGGTTCCTTCTGAAACGCATGCGGTGGGTCCCTCCAAGTGAAGGGGTTGATTGCTCTTTCCCTTCCGGATTGAGCCGGACGACAAAATTAAAGCCGGAGCTCAAGGGAGATCTGATCTCTGGGCCGCTTAGAGCTGGGCCAGCTTAACAGGAGATTTTAATAGTAGTCCGGTCTGGAGGAAGACGGGCTAGACCAGGTTTATTGAGGAAGCCTGAGAGCCTCCATTCGTTGGGCTTTTGACATGGGCCTGGCCCTAGTCCGAGGGGGAGAAATCCAACGGTCATCAATTAGTAATGATTTTTTATTTGTATAAAACTTAATATCCTTATTTTATGTTAAAAATGGATACAATTTAAAAGTAGCCAAAAAATATTATTTCATAAACTAAAATAATTGTCATTGTTTAATCTATATAAAAAAATAAAATGAACAAAAAATATGTGATACATGGTATATCAAATGAGGGATAGAATTATCTTCAAGACAGTAACTTTAATAACTCTTAAAGCCTTTACTAAATTAGAGGATAAATTTTGCATAAAACTTGATTTACAATTAATCACAATATAAAAATTAAATGAGATTTATTATTACAAGAATAAGCGGTTGAATTAATAGTAAATTGCAATAATAGAATTTCCACACGACAGTTAGTTTAAATGGTTAAGTTTTTTTTTTTTTAAAGGGACTAAACAGATAAAGATAGAAATAAAAAGAGAGGAAAGCATAGGGTTGAGCTCCTCCATAGATTGAAGGAAGGAGCCCAATCGTGTGAATAGGTGTTTTTTTTTTATTTTATTTTGATGTTTTGAAGGGTTTATGTTTGCGTTGGATTTTTGTTTGGCTTAATTTTTTGTATTTATTTTCAATGCTCTTTCTGTGACTAGTTCCATCAAAAGGTGTAGGAGTTGGCTATTATCAGTGTCACAGCTCTTCATTTGCTCTAATAGTGGCTCCATAACTATGTTCGACTGAAAATATCATGAGCTACCTCTTTTTCTGGTGGACGTTGGTGCTCAATCATCATGGAATGAGTTGGTTTGCATGGTGTTCTTCATCTTTGGTCGATATGGTCATTGATTTCTTGATCGATCATGGTCAATTATGGAGGCTTTGGATAAATGGGCTAGATTTAAAACTGTTATTTTTTTCTTATTTGAGTGATGCTCTCATCGATATGATTAGGAGTAGTGTAAATTGAGTCATTGATGGGATGCTAAGAGGAAGCTAGGTTGGTTCGGTGTAATGCGGGTATTGGGCGGTGGGTGCATGCTATCCAGTGGTCCTTCGAGTTAGGGTTTACGAGATTCTTATGATTTTGAGTTATAGTTTACTTTTCTAATTATTTTGATATCTACTCTTAATTCACTATATATTATCAAATGCAATGTCTTTTCAATGTTTAATATGATTTTGAGTTATAGTTTACTTTTCTAATTATTTTGACATCTACTCTTAATTCACTAGATATTATCAAATGCAATGTCTTTTCAATGTTTAATTTGGCTGTCCAAACTTCAAAGAATAGAAATAATAAAAAAAAATGTATTCACATTGTAGCTTGAAAAAGTGTTTTTTTCTCATTCTTCTTTTTTTTGGAAGATCTTAGTCTCTTTGTTTATGGGACAGAGAGACCTCGTTCTCAACTAACTGGATGGTGAGTTTCCACCTCTAGAT
The DNA here is from genome assembly GCF_001659605.2 of Manihot esculenta. NCBI lineage: Eukaryota > Viridiplantae > Streptophyta > Magnoliopsida > Malpighiales > Euphorbiaceae > Manihot > Manihot esculenta. The sequence goes on from NC_035170.2 coordinate 23,116,858, forward strand.
TGTTTATTTTTTTAATACAATTTCTTTTAATAATATGTAATATTTCTCCAATTATTACATAAGTATTAAGTAGTAATTTCATTATTTATTTAACAATATGTAATAATTTTTCTATCTCATAATTTTTGTCTATTTTATTTTTTTATATATATTAAGAAATATAATTTCTTTTATTATTTTTCTAATTATATTTATCTTAATTATACTAAATTTTAATATATATTTTAAGAGATTTTTTAAAAATTAAATAAGATTACAATAGTAAATTTATATATTGTTTGATAACCGCTGGGCCAATAACACTTAGGCTGCAATCGAGCCCTTGCAAGAGAGTCAGGCTCAAAACCCATCAGAACCCACAACGCAAACCGGCCCATTAACGCACAACCTAGTTCACAATCGGACAGACAGAGCTAACTGGGGCCCGGACTCATCAAAGAGGGACCCCACTCATCTTACGTGATGGGGGAGTAGGAGAATAGTCCCAGCTATGCTACGACCCTATCAGCACGAGCGCTGGAAGGGAATTAAATGGCCGCCTGATGATGATGAAAATGCAGGTACGCCTGTACGTACGGCTCTGTATGATAGCGATAGGTGGCACTGTAGCAGGTTAGCGGTTATGCATCACTGAGGACAAGAGAAAAAGGAATAAATGAGGAAGGTGTGAACCATTCAGGCTAAGCTCACTCACTCATACCAAAACCCTACCTCTTTCTAGATCTCATATTATCATTAATCTAGTTTAAAAAAATAAATAATAATTTTAAAATAACAAAAGAATAAAAATTATGAGATAGAAAGAATAGATTAGATATGGTCATAGGTTGATTGGGGATTTGATTTTATTTTTCGAATTGAATTTAAACTGGCCCGTTTTAAAACAGTTCAAGGCGGTTTCAATTTTTTAATGGTTTCGATGCGATTTCAGTATGGTTTTAAAGCAGTCATGATTCTAATTTTAATTTCAATTAAATTCAAATTATAAATGGTTAATCCGACTTCAATTTTAAAAAAATTAAAGGTAAAAAACTTAAATAAAATATGAAAAAATAAATATAAGTATTAAATTTAATTGAATATATATTTTATTAAATAAGTAAATTGTAAAATGTATCCATTTACATGATATATGTTAGCATGATTATAGAAAGTCAATCTTTGCATGATTGTTGGAGATTTGTTTAGCTTAATTATAGCGATTATTATTTTTGTCATAATTAGCTCATATCTTTTGTATATATAGATGTAATATCTCTGTAAAATATATACAATAGAAATACACAAATTTTTTATTATTATTTGTATTTTTTCTGCTAATATGGTATCACAGCTGCAAGGCTTTGATTTCTATTTTTTGGGGTCTCTTCTCTCTCTGCAATTCTGATTAGTTTTCCACCAAGCCACCTAACTCTGCCCGTATTTCACACATTGTTCATCTCTGTTCCTTTGCAATCAAGGAAAAAATGGAGAAGTCTGACATTTCAAAATCTATTGCAACGCTTCTAACGGGTTCTAATTATAATCTCTAGGTTCAAGGTATGAAAACTTTTTGATAGGTCTCAAACTTTAGCGTATTGTCACTAGTGAACTATTATCCAACGTTCTTGTCCTCACACGTCTCAGCAGAATGGGAGAGCCGGACGCAAGCATCACCACATTCTTGATTCTGTGATTCTGATGCCAGCTCACCCCACCTGCTCCTGTTGAACCTGCACCAGTTATTGATTTTATACCTGTGCCTGCATCTCCTCCTACCACTACTCTCCGTCATTCTACTCGGTCAGTCATTTTATGTTAGCTCCTCGTTCAACTCATTTCTCTGCAGTGCTTCAAATCCTTCGTTATATCAAAGGAACTCTTTTTTATGGTTTACACTTCTCTGCTACCTCCTTCTTGGTATTATCTAGCTACTCTGATGCTGATTGAGCCGGTGATCCGACTAATCGTCGCTCTACAACTGGTTATTATTTCTTCTTGGGAGATTCTCTTATATCTTGGCGTAGCAAAAAAATAAAAAAAAATAAACTGTTGTTGCTCATTATAGCACTGAATCTGAATATCATGGTCTTGCTGATGCTACATCTGAACTGCTTTGGTTATGGTGGCTATTAACTGATATGTGGTCACTCACTCTTCTACCACCATGCTTCATTGTGACAATAGAAGTGCCATACAAATTTCTCATAATGATGTCTTTCATGAGCGTACTAAACACATCGAAATTGATTGTCATTTGGTATGTCATCATGTTGCTTACGGCACCATATATATAATTCTTGTCTCGTCTGCTAGCCAAACTGCGGATATTTTCACCAAACCACATCTTCCTGCTCGCTTCCAAGATCTCTATTGCAAACTCAAGTTGGCACATATGCTACCACCTTGAGTTTGAGAGGGTGTTAGTATGATTATAGGAGATTTGTTTAGCATAATTATAGCAATTATTATTCTTGTCATAATTAGTTCACACTCTTCTCTATATATAGGTGTAATATCTCTGTAAAATATATACAATAGAAATATACAATTTTCTTAATATTATCTGTACTCTTTCTGCTAATAATATCAATAATAAAATAATGTATATATAATATAGAAATAAAATAATATTATATTTAAATATAAATAATATTTTTTAAAAAATTAAAAATAAAGTTAAACTTAATTATTTGATAATTTAATTTGTTTATGCACTTAAAATTAATTTTTTAAAATAATTTAACTATCTAATTGAATTTCTTAGGTCAATTGAGATCGATTCCATAGAGATTAGAAACTCAAACACAAACTGTCATTTCTGTTAAAGTTCGAATGGAGAATTTTTTTTTAAATATATTGATTAGAAAAATGTTAAAATCTAATTTAAATTTAAAATTAATGCTTTAGAAATAAGAATGTTAAAATTTTTTTTAGTTTTTTAATTTTTTATTTGAAAAATAGTGTTGGTTTTCAATTACAATATTAAAAAGTCATTCTCACTGTGTTTAGAACATTCTTTAAGCAAGAAAAGAAAACAATGAGAGGAAAATATGAGAGGTAAAAGAAAGTAGATGACAAGTTATTTTCTCAAGGAAAATAAAAGAGGAAATTTGTTTATTTTCTTTAACAATGCAGGAGATTATGTATTTGACAAGTCCCATGGATTATATGGGTTAAATGTAGACGACAGAAACTAAAACAAATAAAAAATTTCAAATTAAATCTAACAAAACAAAAAAGCAAAATATAAATATAAATCAAACAACTCAAAATGTAGTAATGAAATTGTCTATATCGTAAATGTGCATTTCATCCATTACAGAAATTAAGGACTATACAAGTTATTAATAGAATTTTAGCACTTGCGCATCGATCCACTATAATAAGAAGAGACGTGTCGACATCAAATCTTGGTAAATATCTTCGTAAGAGTTACTTTCTTATGAAAATGAGTGAGGGAGAATCGAGGCTAGAAATCCATTAAAAACAAGCAAATAAAATAAAGGATGAAGAACAAACCATTTTCTCTGCCCGAAAGCAAGAAAGAATAATCGATATCTCAAAGGGAAAATAAAATAAGCACCAAAAAATTACCAAAAACACAACCAGAGCTCTTGTCGAAACACTATTTGCATGCCACTCACACGCCACACACTCGGATGATGTCGTACTTCTTCCCTCGTACGCTCTCTCTCTTTCTCTGGCTCTCAAGAAATTCTTAGAGTATTAGGTGATTAGATAATAAGTCAGTGAAAGTATTCACTGCGTAATTAAGATAATTATTTTTTATGCTAGTTTCATCGTTTAAATTTCAGGCTTTATGTAATGTATTTGTAGTTTAGGGTGATATCAGGTATGGTTGAACTTATTATACTAAGTTTTTTTATTAAATATTTAATAAAATATTATTTGAGAAAAACGAAATTTATTTTTTAAATAGTACAATATATATTTTACCTTTGTTTTTATAAATAAAGTATATTATTATAAGAATATAAAGGTAATATGTATATTTATTGTTCACAACCTTTTTTTATGTGGACGAGAAAATTGTTTATAAGTTCCTATCCACAGCTTATTTTTTCTCTTCTTCTAGTAATCAAACCGTGATAGATGGAAAATTCTTCTTTTTTTTCACTTTTTTTTTCTTTTTAATTTTCCTCTTACCCAAATGATAGTCGATGCTTTTAACCCAATTCATATCATGAAACCTCTTTTGATAATGAAAGATACAATTTTTTTTTTTTTTTTATTTGTTTGTTGTACTCTACTTTATATACAAATATCATTTTTAATTTCTTAAGTCATTCAAGTGAATCTAAGGATTCCACACTGAAATCAAGCCCTAACTTGCAAGCTATTTGGGAGGCAAAAAAGCGATAAAAGAAGAAGTTTGTTTTGGCATATGGCCATTAAAAGCAGCTCTTCCACATTTTGACGCTTTCTTGAGGGGCAATGATGCAATATTTTTCTGAAATGGTACCAGAAAATCTAGTTCCAAGTTTCTCAATGGCCAGTGGACACACAACCATAAAGAATGTCAATCCCACATCGGCCAGAATTAAAACTCATTAATATTTTATGTTTCCAATGCAAGGTCAATGAAAATCGCCGAGCTCAGTAACGTGGGCTTGTAACCCAAGTGGGGGCTCTAAGGTGTTGGAACGTTCTTCGAGCCCTTATGGCTGGATCAGGCTTGGCTAATTTCTGGCTTGCCCGTTCCAAGCTGAGAGTTAAACCATGGGACCTGGGCGAAGGCTTGGGTCTCCTAGTTCCTAGAGCAGAGGGTAATGCGTGAGGCTGGCTTCACAGAGCAGCGATTACCTCTCGCTCCCAGCAGTGGAAGGAAAACAGGTCGGTGCTAATCCTGTTCCATATGGCTAGATGGGCTGTGCAGTAACTGGACCATCACTTTTTTCCCATTCACATTTTGTTTTTTATTAAAAAAATATTTGAGGATTGGAGTAATTGAAAATAAATAGCAGAACTTTAGAAGCATATCAGATTAATAATATCCCCTATCAATGAAATAACTAACTCGCTATTCATGTGACTTGCATATTAAAGGAGAAAAAATACTGAACAACGCAGAATTGCTACTCATATTATTATTCTAACCTCAAAATAAATTTCTTAGCCTCCCCTTTTCAGCAAAAATAATTGTAATGTGATAATTGAATAATTAGAAATTATATCTTCCACAGATAGCTGAACAAAATGTAAACATACTTTTCCTTTAATAGAATCAATTTCAGTGGATAATCTAAGCCGTATAGAATAAAGCAATGAATCGTGCATCACTGATGCCCTTCAAAAGATTTAAATGGTCTGCAGCAATACATTGCGTTTTTATTTCTTGAAAATATACGGCCTAGGATTCAAGATTTTCTCCAGTTACAAAAAGGATTATTGATCCAAGTCCTTGATAGATTTACACACTTAGTTTCAACTGCTATAAATAAATACATATTGGAAAGCTTTGTGGTAGTTCTAAATTAATGGCATTCAAAATAAGTCTCTCTTCTAACTTCTCCTCCCAAAAGAATCGCCTTTAGGATTCTTCCACTCTTAAACCAAATGGTCTAAGCTACTCTCTGAACTGCTCCATTTGATCCCTATTGACCAGTGTCGATGATCCCACTTGTCGACCGACCTTTCTGATGTTTTGACGACTCACCGATCTGTGGTGGTTTAAGGCTTGATTTGTGTGTGAATATCTTTTCTTTCCTTCTTTGTCTTATGCAGTATAAGAAATGTAGTTTATACAATGTAGGAAGTTTGGCTTATACTGTATAGAAAGTTTTGCATTCTTAAGTTTTTCTAAACAGAGTGAACCTAGTGTATATATTTTCACTTCCCTGCCAATGAAAAAGAAAGGATTTTTATTCTCAAATTGTGTGATTCTCCAAATTTTACATGGTATCAGAGTCATGGAAGTTAAAAAAAAAACACGGGAAGAATTCAGGAACAATGAAAAATTCATCCAATCCTTATGCACTAAATTTAAATGATAACCCAAGCAATTTGACTACTTAAGTGCAGTTCTAAAGAGAGAAGTACGAAAAATGGATAAGGGCCATGTGGACTGCGTTGAGGGCAAAAAATAATAGGACTTTATCGATAGATTCGTCAAACAACTGGCGGACGATGCAGCGGAACTCAAAAATAAGTGGACAGTTAACTTCATGTTGGTTTTTTGGTATTTAATACCATTGAACCAATACTTCCATCTACTATCTCTCACATGAAGAATTTGTGGGAAGATATTAAGCAGAGATTCCCACGAATGCAACAGTTGAGAACTGACCTGGTAAACTATAGGCAGGATGGTCAATCCATTGTGTTCTATTTCAGTAAATTCAAAACCTTGTGGGATGAGATTAATAATTATGGTTAGATAACAATGTGTGCATGTGCAGACTGCAAATGCAATCTTACCATTGAAATGGAGCAAAAGCGTGAAGAAAAAAGAGTTAAGCAGTTTGTGATGGGCTTGGATGAAGAAAGTTATGGTACCGTGTGGTCCCATGTCTTAAGCACTGCTCCTTTGCCTAATTTGAATTGTTTTTATGCTATGGTGGTTCAGTAAAAGTGAGTGAGAATTGTGACGAGAAGCAAAGATGAATAGGGCAACCCTATGAGCCTCACAATTTGAGCCAGGGGATAAAGATAAAATTTCTATCTGCTCTCATTGCAATCGAGAGGGTCGTGACAGTGAAAGTTGTTTTCAGTTAATAAGCTACCGAGAATGGTATACTTGACCTCGTGGCAACTTAGTACTCAAAAGCCTGGGACCAATATGTCCATAAACAGCAGAAGATCTTCATTGAAGGGACCAGCATGTCCATAAACTTTAGAAATCTTTTTAGAAGGGACCGACATATCCATAAACGGCAGAAAATCTTTGTTGAAGGGACCAACATGTCCATAAACTATAGAAATCTTTATGGAAAGGGACCGGCATGTCCATTCTTTGTTGAAGGGATTGACATATCCATAAACTATAGAAAATCTTTGATAAAAGGGACCGACATATCCATAAATTGTTGAAATCTTTGTTGAAGGGACCGATATGTCCATAAACGGCAGAAAATCTTTGTTGAAGGGATTCGCATGTCCATAAACTGATATCTTCACCAAGGCTTTGCGCAAAGATTAATTTCCTTTTCCCCTAGGCAAGTTGGGCATTCGGAATCTTCATGCTCCATCTTGAGGGGGAGTATTGGAAGCGACCTATCAATCAGACATTCCGATGATTCGACCTATCGACATCCTGTCTTGAGGTATGTTCTGAGGATCTGGCCTCTTAATAACCTACAGACCTATATCGACCTATCTGACGTATTGATGACCTGTAAATATCTTTTCTTTCTTTCTTTGTCTTGTGCATCATAGGAAGTTTAGTTTGTACAACGTAGGAAGTTTGGCTTATATTGTATAGGATGTTTTTCATTATTAGAATTTTCTAAATATATATTGTCACTTTTCAGTCAATAAAAGGACAAGGATTTTCACAAATTGTGTGATTCTCCAAATTTTACATCTTCTTGGCGTTCCATTGCAGAATCCCATGTGCCTCAAACACCATGGCTCCCGCTCCCTGCAGGCAATTAAGGACATTATGCAGATACTCGTTGCTTCTTTCGTCTCCAGGATAATAAGACATATCATATTAAGGACATTGATAACTGGATGAAGCTTGGTGCGTTGGGTCATCTCATGGGTGACTAGTGCTTTTCGATGATGAAGCAAAACCTTTTCTCTCAACCTAGACATGGTCATGGACCCGTTTTGGTTCCCGAATTAGAGCCAATCTGATTTAAAACGTTTGAAGACGGTTTCAAATTCTTAACAGTTTTGATCAGATTCTAGTCTAGTTTTAAAACGGTTATGATTGTGATGTTTTACTGAAAAAAACTTAAATAAAATACAAAGAAATAAATATGTCTTAAATATTATTGAATATAGGAAACAAAGGTTGGATGAGAATGGAGGTGGAATCAGACAACCTTCAAGTAATTCAAGCTCTTCAGGCTGTCTCTGTGACTGATTTTTCTATTTTTGGGGGTATTGTTTCAGATTGTAAATCTCTAATTCAAGAGGTTAGTGGGAACTTGTTAGTTTCTCATGTATTTCGTTTGGCAAACAAAGTTGCTCATGCTCTTGCACAAGCAAGGCGTTTATTTCCGAACATGTTGGAGTGGTCGTTCATCCCTCCTGATTTTGTGATTCCTCTTTTGAATTAATATAATTCTATCTATTTATTTTCAAAAAAAAAAATTATTGAATATATATTTTATCAAATAAGTAAATTGTTAAATGAATCCATTTATGATATAAAAAATAAAATAATATTACATTTAAATATAAATAATATTTTTTTTTACAAGTTAAAAATAAATTTGCACTTATTTGATAACTTAACTTGTTAATACATCAATTTTAAGTGATACAATTTTTAAAAAAATTTATTTAAAAATAAAAAATCAAATCAAAACTGAACTGTCGATTCAAATTGGTTAATTTCAATCCGATTGTGGTTCTAGTTCACTCGAGGGAAACATAATCGCCCTTCTAGTCCAAGGTTTCTGTCTGGTTTAGGAACCAGAACTTGTTGACCAGTCAGGTTCCAGCAGGAACAGAGCTACGGTGAGTCAAGGGGCACGTAGGCCCATTAAGGAGACGAATAGCTCTCTCCTAAGTTTTAAATGTGTTCTATACCCATGGCATAAACTCGGAGTTTCTGATTAAGGAGGAGAAACAATACCATCTTATATCATCTTATGGATATAGAGTATTCAATGCATATTTTTTACTTATTATTATTTAGAAAAATTTTTGTGATTGTTATTAGGACGAAATGAGATAATAAATATGGAAAGTAAAAATTTACCCAATTTCAAAAAATCAAATTTCCATTATTGTAAAGCTTTAAATTAGGGAGTGATGTCTTCAAATTTTGAATAAAAATTTATCCTATTCCGAACAATCAAATTTCAATTATTGTGAGATTTTAAACTAGGGAGTGGTGTCTTCGAATTTCAATTATTGTTAGATTTTATTTTTTTAACATCTCAATCAAACAATAAAAATAAATTATTTTCTAAAAAATATATTTTTTGAAAATTTTTAAATTAATTTTTAAATTAATAGTGAAAATTTAACTGATTGATTGGTGCTTAGAGTTTGCAAATTCAAATTCTACTTCAAACTAATTATTTGAATTCTCGTTTCAAGTTGTAATCAGTAACAAAGACTATAACTCATGTAATTGCATAGCAAATTTGTTAAAGAGTAAATGAATAAATGTGCAATTAGCAGTTGTACTACGTTTTGCAAATTCCTAAATCAAATCTTAAAAAAAAAAAGAAAGAAAGAAACATGTTCTAGTTTACAATTTAGTATTGCTCAGTATACAAGATAAATGGTTAGTTCTGGGTAAATTTGATTAGCTATGCCGTCAAGTATCATTCATTTTGCTTGCTTCAATTTTCAAAGAGCTAAGGGTCTGCAGTATTTTGCCATGACCTTTGGGAAGAACATATGTTGAGCTCCTTCAACTCTTATTATTGGAAATATAATCCTAGATGCAACCTAAAGAAAAAGAAGAATATTAGGGAAAAAAGAAACAAAAAACTATGACTCATACAACTTAAAAGTGTAGTCAATATACATACTGAGATCATTCTAGCCCCCATCCATATCCTCTTGGCAGATGGCAATGTAAATACCAAGCGACCAACACCATAGACAGCCACAGCAAAGAAGTGCATAACCAAGCTCAATGGCTGAGGGTTTAAACCTGAGAGTAAAGCAATAGGTCCACTTAAAAATACACCTCCGAGGCTCAAGTAGTCGAAACATGCTCTACGCATTTCATCTTGTGCTGGATCATGTGATGCACTAAAGACTTTGTATAAGGCTCCTGCCAATGTATTTATAGTAGATGCCACTGGCTGGATAAGAAAGAAAAGAACACATGGTTAACATAAATTTACTCTTTTCCTTGCTCTCTTTCTATGAAAATAGACAGACTATATGCTTGACTACCTTGCGAAGTGTGTAGAAAGATTTAAGATATTCACAAAGGCCAGATGCATCACTTAGATCATGTAGAGGTCTAAGAAGATTCCTTAGAACAACTATATCAGAAAGCGCCACAGTCATTCCTCCTCCAGTTAAAGGATGCCTCATGTTAAATGCATCACCTAAAAGAAGAGCACCTGGAGTGGGATGAGGTGCAGCAGGCATGCTCCTATTAGGCATTGTTCTGATGTTTCCTTTGTTAATGGCAGAAATGAAAGCATCAAATAGCTCATGAGGAATCTGAAACATGCAAGTTCCTGATGAGTCCAAGGAATCAAAGAGTAATGACTTGTAATTTCAAAAGAAAAGAAAAGAAAAGAAAAGAACATCTCCTCCATGCATTATAAACTGAGTCATGATCGAAAGCTCCTTTAAGCTAATAACTATATTAAGGATCAAATTAAGTTAAAATAACAAATAACAAATGGTTGTATTAGCAGGCTAAATAAGCAAGTTATTAATACCTGGGGAGCCACTATGGATTTTAAATAGTTGGCCATTTCACCATTGGAAATTGATGGCAGGTTTTGGCTTACTGGTATGTCAACCAAGCAACGAATTTCTGAGCTACCAATACGATAGAACAAGATTGGTGAAGGGTCTGCCAGAATAACATGTCCGTGATTCTGGTATGGAAGCTCACAGTTCTCCAATATCAAAGCAACAAAGCAAGAGGGGATTTCAACCTGCAAACATTACAAAGCAAAATCCATAAATTACAAGTGAAATTGTGAATAAGACATTCATAGCTATTGCAAGTTTGAAACCCGATCTTGACCTTGGCATTGCAAAGAGAGCGTCGCAAGTTTGAAAAACAACCATCACAAACTATTGTTAGTGGAGCAGATGCAGCAAGTTCTTGACCAGTTTTTGTTTTGTATTGGACACCCTTGATTGTTCCATTTGCTTCAAGCAAGGATGTTACTGTTCCTTGTTCCAATCTTACACTGTAAAGAGAAATTAGAGAAATTAAATTATGAACTTACACGTTAAATGAAAAAGGTTTCATTAATGGAATTGGAAAGGAAACGATGATTACTTGGTTAGACTAGCAGCTTTTTCTCGCATCCTTTGGATGAAACGTCCATTGTGAAAGCTTCTGCCAGACACGTTAGAATCAAAGCTTTGCAAGGGATAGGAAAGTTTAGTACTTCTTCCACCCTTGTAAAGAGCATATCCAAATACTTGTTGGGCATCGATGTCTTCTACGCAATCTGCAGCCACTCAAAATGTATATAGTCTAAGAATTAGAAGTGACAACATTGGTTTGCAGTAATAAAAATTTTGGAACTTCCTATTCTGGTTACCTTGAAGTCCCAACTCAATTAGTTTTAGGTAGCCACCAGGTTGGAGAAGTTCTCCAACAATTCTGTCAGGCTCAGTCAAGTCTCTTTCAATCACATGTACGTTCCTTCCATCCTGCATTGGAGAGAAGGAAACAAGGACGTAAATCACATATTTCTGATAGATTAAAAAGCAAGCACACAAGAAGTAATAGACAGAGAGAGTTACCTTGCCAAGAGTATAAGCAAGAGCAGAACCTGCAACCCCAGCTCCAACAATAATTACATCTGGTTTCTTGTCTTTCTCTGCCTGGTCTATTCCATTTTCAGAGCTCTCTAATTTTTCATATCTTGCAACTCCTCTTGATGTTGTGGCTTTCTTCTGTGCTGTTATTCTATACAACAACACAAACCCCAACAAAGAAGCCATGATTCCTCCCATTAAGTATTCAGATTCCATTTCCAGAAGCAATATAAGAATTGTACAAGTGATGGTGAGTTTTGAAGTCGTGTAGAAAAATGGTTTTCTGGTTCCTTTATATAGTTTTCCAAATGTACGACTAAATTGATGAAATGGTTCTACTAAATCAAATACAATGAGATTTGGACAGATGCATAAGAATGAAAAATGTTGTCAAGATCTTCAAAATGAAATCAGTCTAAAAGACCACAAAATGGATTTCATTTGTTGTTTTTATTAAGCTGTCCATATTTGGAGTTTGGAGTCTTGTATTTGACCAAATAGGTCTTGAATTGCAGCAGTTGTCCAATGCAATTATTTGACTGGTAATGTAGTAGAATTGGAACCACATACCAAAAGTCCTCACGTGATACTACTGCTCAAGTGGGTTTTAACACTAGCACAGGTTAAGGATTTCTTGTCAGGATAAATTACTAGTCAAACATAACCCAAAGCCAATCACAAACTGTAAAAGGCAGAGTCTTCAGTTTAGCTGCAATCACAAACTCAGAAATAAATTATCTTAATATATAAGATGTCTTTTCCTTATTAAAAAATAAGTTATTTTCTTTAAAATAATTTAATTTTTTAATAAAAAATTATTTTTATTAATTTTTTAAATATTTTAAATGTCAAAAAATATTACCAAATATTTTTCATAAAACAAAAGGAGAATTCAAGAAATTTAGCTCAACTCAACATATAAATAAATAGTTGTACAAATTAAATGAGATTCATTTATTTTTACTCTCTCCTATCCTTTTGGTTAAGATATAAATCAATTATAATAACTTTATTTTATTTTCAATACAACTTGTCTTTAATATTTTATTTTTTTAAATAATAATTCAAATTATCATTAAACTTTAATTCAAATCATTAGTAATGATTTTTTATTTGTATAAAACTTAATATCCATATTTTATGTTAAAAAATGGATACAATTTAAAAGTAGCCAAAAAATATTATTTTATAAACTAAAATAATTGTCATTGTTTAATCTATATAAAAAAAATAATATGAACAAAAAATATGTGATACAAGAAGTGGATACATGGTATATCAAATGAGGGATAGAATTATCTTCAAGACAGTAACTTTAATAACTCTTAAAGCCTTTACTAAATTAGAGGATAAATTTTGCATAAAACTTGATTTACAATTTATCACAATATAAAAATTAAATGAGATTTATTTATTTATATTTGGACAGTTATAACCCGAATTATTACAAAAATAAGCGGTTGAATTAAGAATTTCAACACCACATTTAGTTTAAATGGTTAAGGTTTTTTTTTTAAAGAGACTAAACAGATAAAAGAGAAAAATACCAAGTTCAATTAAGGTTTTTTTTTTTTTTTTTTTTTAATGATGAAATCAGCAAAATTCAAGTGACGTTTTCTTGAGGGACATATGGACATTAAAGAATGTCAATCCCATATCGGCCAGAATTAAAACTCATTAATATTTTATGTTTCCAATGCAAGGACAATGTAAATCGCTGAGCTCAGTAACGTGGGCTTGTAACCCAAGTGGGGGCTTTAAGGTGTTGGGACGTTGTTCGAGCCCTTATGGCAGTATCAGGCTTGGCTAATTTCTGGCTTGCCCGTTCCAAGCTGAGAGTTAAACCATGGGACCTGGGCGAAGGCTTGGGTCTCCTAGTTCCTAGAGCAGGGGGTAATGCGTGAGGCTGGCTTCACAGAGCAGCGATTACCTCTCGCTCCCAGCAGTTGAAGGATAACAGGTCAGTACCATCCTGGTTCATATGGCTAGATGGGCTGTGCTAACTGGACCATCACTTTTTCCCCATTCACATTTTATTTTTTATTAAAAAAACATTTGAGGATCACATTTTATTTTTTTAAAAAAAAAATATTTGAGGATTAGAGTAATTGAAAATAAATTTTTTGGCCTCCCATTTTTAGTAAAAATAACTATAATGGGACAATTGAATAATTAGAAATTATATTTTCCACATATAGCTGAACAAAATGCAAAGATACCTTTCCTTTAATACAGTCAATCTCAGTTGGTAATCTAAACCATACAGAATAAAGCAATGAATCGTGCACCACCAATATCCTTCAAAACATCTAGATGGTCTGCAGCAATACTTGCGCTTTCATTTCTTGTAAGTATACGATCTAGGATTTAAGATTTTCTCCAATTACAAAAAGGATTACTGATCCAAGTCCTTGACAGATTTGGACATCTATATTCAACTGCTATAAATAAATACATATATTGAAAAGTTTTGTGGTACTTCTAAATCAATGGCATTCAAAACAAGTCTTTCTTCTACTTCTTCTCCCAAAAGAATCACCTCGTGGATTCTTCCACTGTTAAACTAAATGGTTTGAGCTTCTCCCTGAACTGCTCCATTTGATCCCCGTTGACAAGTGTCGGCCACGTCCTGATGATCCGACTTGTCGACCGACCTATCCGACGTCCTAATGACTTGCCGACTTGTGGTGGTTTAAGACTTGATTTGTGTGTGAATATCTTTTCTTTCCTTCTTTGTCTTATGAAATATAAGAAATTTAATTTGTACAACGCAAGAAATTTTGCTTGTACTGTATAGAAAGTTTTGCATTCTTAAGTTTTTCTAAATAGGGTGAACCTGGTGTATATATGGTCACTTTCCTGCCAATGAAAGGGAAAGGATTTTTATTCTCAAAATGTGCGATTCTCCAAATTTTACATGGTATTAGAGCTATAAAAGTTGAAAAGAAACATGGGGAGAATTTAGGAATAATGAAAAATTCTTCCAATCCTTATACACTAAATTTAAGTGACAACCCGAGCAATTTGTCTACCTAAGTGCAGTTGAAAGAGAGAAGTACGAAGAATGGACAAAGGCCATGTGGATTGCATTGAGAGCCAAAAAGAAATACGACTTTATTGATAGACCGTCAAACAATCGGCAGACGATGCAGCGGAACTCAAAGATAAGTGACAGTTAACTCCAAGTATTGGTTTTCTTAGTATTTAACACCATTGAACCAACACTTCGATCAACTATCTCTCATGTCGAAAGGATGAAGAATTTGTGAGAAGATATTAAGTAGAGATTCTCACGAATGCAGCAGTTGAGATCTGACCTGGCAAACTGTAGGCAGGATAGTCAATCCATTGTATCCTATTTCAGTAAACTCAAAACCTTATGGGATGAGATTAATAATTATGATCACATGACAATGTGTGCATGTGCAGATTGCAAATGCAATCTTACCATTGAAATGGAGCAAAAGCGTGAAGAAAAAAGAGTTCATTAATTTCTTATGGGCTTGGATGAAGAAGGTTATGGTACCGTGTGGTCCCATATCTTAAGCACTGGTCCTTTGCCTAATTTGCATCGTTCTTATGCTATGGTGGTTCGATAAAAGTGAGTGAGAATTGTAACGAGAAGCAAAGATGAACAGCACAACCCCATGAGCTTCGCAATTCGAGCTAGTGGTTAGAATTCAGGGGGAATAAAGATAAAAATTCTATTTGCTCTCATTGCAATCGAGAGGGTCATGACACTGAAAGTTATTTTCAGTTAATAGGCTACCAAGAATGGTGGGGTACTTGACCTCGTGGCAACTCAGGTGTGCAGGTAGAACTCAGGTGTGCAGGCAGTACTCAAAAGCCTGGGACCAGCATGTCCATAAACAGTAGAAAATCCTCGTTGAAGGGACCGACATGTCCATAAATTATGGAAAGCTTTATAGAAGGGACCGATATATCTATAAACTGCAGAAAATCTTTGTTGAAGGGACCGATATGTCCATAAACTATAGAAATCTTTATGGAAGTGATCGGCATATCTATAAACTGTAGAAAATCTTTGATGAAGGGACCGACATATCCATAAATTGTTAAAGGGATTGACATGTCCATAAACTGTACAAAATCTTTATGGAAGGGACCAGTATGTCCATAAACTGATATCTTCACTAAGGCCTTGCACAAAGATCAATTTCATTTTCCCCTAGGCAAGTTAGGCAGTCGGAATCTTCATGCTCCATCTTGAGGTGGGGTATTGGAAGCGACCAGACATCCTGATGATCCGGCCTGTCCACCAGACATCCCTTAATGACCTACCGACCTGTATCGACCTATCTGACGTCTTGACGACCCGCCGACCTGTAGTGGTTTAAGGCTTGATTTGTATGTGAATATCTTTTCTTGATTTGTGTGTGAATATCTTTTCTTTCTTTCTTTTTCTTGTGCATTACAAGAAGTTTAGTTTGGACAACGTAAGAAGTTTAGCTTATATGGTATAGGATGTTTTACATTCTTAGATTTTTCTAAATATATATTGTCACTTTTCTGTCAATGAAAGGGTAAGGATTTTTATTCTCAAATTGTGTGATTCTCCAAATTTTACATCTTCTTGGTGTTTTATTGCAAAATCGCATGTGCCTCAGACACCATGGCTCCTCCTCCCTATACGCAATCAAATCAAGGACATTAGTAAGAGAACAGGAAAAGTGTGTATTATTATGAATAACATATGAATTGAAATACATACATACAACCCGTTTACATCCTACAAATAAGGGAGTTATACATATCTAAATACAACAGAAAGTTATTTCAAAACACTCGAAGAAGGTTTAGTATTATCCTTATATATTATGCCTCCGCAAGATGGTGGTCGAGCTCTGACACCAATCTTGTTCTTGAACTTTGTAAACTCTATAATTGGCAATGGCTTAGTTAATAAATCAACAATTTGTTCTTTAGAAGAAACATGGGTAACTCGTAGATGGCCACCTTGAACCTTCTGTCTGACAAAGTGATAATCTAGTGCTATGTATTTCATTTTGGAGTGGAAAACTGGGTTGGCAGCCACATATGTCGCCTCCAGATTATCACAGTAGATCACTGGGTTATCCGGAATTCGAACTTTTAATTCAAGAAGCAGATTTTGTACCCAAAGCAAGTTAGCTGTAGTTGTAGCTACTGACCTGTATTCAGCTTCCGTTGAAGATCTAGCAACGGATTTATGTTTCTTCGATGACCAAGCGATGGGATTTCTCCCCAGAAAAATGACGTGAGCTCCTGTTGATGTTCGATCATCTCGGTCACCAGCCCAATCCGCATTTGAAAAAGCATGTAGACTCAATGTGGATTGTTTACGCAAGATCAAACCATGATCAATTGTTCCAACCAAATAGCGAAGTAACTTCTTCACTGCTTCCCAGTGATTGAACGTAGGCCGGTGAGTATACTGAGAGAGTTTATTGACAACAAAAGCAACATCCGGTCTAGTTAACAACAAGTATTGCAAACTTCCAATGATCGCCCTGTATTCAGAGACATCATCCAAAGCATTTGAATCATGTTTACTTAATACCATAGATACGGATAATGGAGTGGCAACAGATTTTGCTTCATGCATGTTACTTTTTCCAAAAGCTCTCTAACATCATTCTATTGAGACAAAAACAGACTAGACTCAGTTCTTGTAACTTCCACTCCTAAGAAGTAATGCAAAGTGCCCAAGTCTTTGATAGAGAATTTTCCACCAAGTAACTGTATAAGCTGCTCAATCAAAACAGAGTTACTGCCAGTGACGATGATATCGTCGACATAAACAAGAATGTAGACACAGTGACCATTCTTGAGCGACATAAACAAACAACTGTCAGATTTCGACTGTTCAAAACCAGCACTTAGAAGAAATGATGTTAATTCAGAGTACCACGCCTTTGGTGCTTGCTTAAGACCATACAATGACTTTTTCAATTGACAAATATAATGTGGAGCATCAGTGTCGACAAACCCAGGGGGTTGCTCCATAAAAACCTCTTCAGTCAATACACCATGCAGAAAAGCATTATTAACGTCAACTTGTCTCAAAGACCACCCATGAATAACAGCAAGAGATAGAATTATTCTTACAGTAGGATGTTTAGCAACCGGCGAAAAAGTTTGATCAAAATCGAAACCAGGGCGTTAAGTGAACCCTCTGGCTACTAAACGAGCTTTGTACTGCACCAAATTTCCTTAGGCATCAGTCTTGATTCGAAATAGCCACTTGCAACTCACAATATTTGCTGCTTTATCTGGAGAAACCAACTTCCAAGTCTTCTACTTCATTAACGCATTATATTCAGCCTCCATCGCCAATCTCCATTTGGGATCTTTTAGCGCCTGTGCCACTGTTTTAGGAACAAATAACATAGTTGGAGATTGAGAAATCATTGCCAAACACAACTTCTGAATAGGCTTTCGAATATTGTTTTTTACTCCTGGTAATCATCAGGTGAATAGATTGATTTTGCACTTGAGGAACCAAATCCAACTGAGAGACATCCACAATATTAGTATTATCAGATATTAAACCAGCAGAAAAACCCATACCCGTATCCGTTCCTGATCTAGATTCCGATATGGCTCCCGGATTTGGCATTGGTTGCAACTGAACTGGAGAAGGGAAAGCCATAGCAGCCACCGTCGATTCTGGCTCCCTGAGACTGTCAATTCCTGCAATTGATAAAACAAAATGGATGGGAGACCAAGTATCTGTGGTAGAAGAATTTGGGCGTTCTAGGTTTTGAGCAATAGTACAAAAGGGGAACTCTGTTTCTACAAACTCCACATGACGAGAGAGATACAGTTTCAAAGTGAGTGGATTGTAGCACTTATACGCACTCTGCGTGATTGAGTATCCTAAGAAAACACAAGGAACAGAGCGTTTTTCAAGCTTATGGGAATTAAAGGGTCTAACCCAAGGGTAGCACAAACACCCGAAGACTTTTAATTTTACATAATTTGGTTCTTTCTTATGAAGACACCAGAAAGGAGAATTATTTTCAAGAATAGGAGTAGGCATCCTATTAATTAAGTAGACTGCCGTTTGAAAAGCATAGGACCAAAATGAAAGTGGCAAATTAGCTGAATGAAGTAAGGTGAGTCCAGTCTCAACAATATGTCGGTGCCTACGTTCAGCAATTGTATTGTGTTCAGGGGTATAAGGCGTAGTGAGAAAATGCGAAATCCCATTATCTTGTCAAAAACTCTTTAAATGATGAAATTCCCCCCATTGTCGAAATAGATTGAAATAATTTTCGTGTCAAAATAATTCTCAACCATTTTCTTATAAACAGGAAAAATAAAAGACACATCCGACTTTCATTTCAAGGGAAAGAACCAGACATATTTAGTATAGTGATCGACAAAAATCAGGTAATAATGGAACCCATCAACAGAAGTAATCGGGGAAGGACCCCAGATACCAGTGTAAATTAATTCCAATGGTTTTGAATTGGTCATTGTGGATTGAGAAAATGGAAGTTTATGGATTTTATTGCACTTACAGGAATCACAAAAAAAATTATTATTAACAACTGAAAATTGAAACTGCTTCAAAGGAAGTCGCAAAACAGGGGTAGAGGGATGGCCAAGCCGACGATGCTAGAGAGACTGTGAATAGGCAACAGTATGATTCACACTTGGATTTCGCAGAACTGACAGATCAGGTGGCCATTCATAAATTCCATTAACGGGCTTCCCTTCCGCCAGCAGTGCTCCCATGCTCAAATCCTTCACATTAAATAAGAATGGATTAAATGTAACTTCAACATTGTTAGCAGCACATAACTGATAAACAAAAATCAAATTCTTATTTAAAGCAGGGACACATAACACATTATTCAGATGCAAGGGCTTTGAGTGTTACAAAAGTTGAACAGAACAAATATGTGTTATAGGGTAAGAACTAACATCACCAAGAAGAACATCGTCATTGCCATCATATTCAGAATAGATTGCCAAATTCTATAAGTCTTGAACAATATGTTGATTGGCGCCAGAATCCATGATCCACTTAGAATCAGTAGACTGCCCAGTTTGTGTCACACAATTAACCTGAGTTTTATTTGCAACCTGCGATGCATCATTGTTAAACATCCAGGGAAACAACTTTTTAAATTTAAAGCACTGCTTGTTGGTATGACCCGGTCGATCACAAAATTGACATTTGACTTTTGCTTTCGAAGTCGATCCTCCTCCAGAATTACCAGGTAATGAAACCGCAGCAGACATATTTGATCGAGTCCTAGTTGATTGAGACTGAGGGCAGATCCTGATTTGGCAGTATAGTTAACCGTAGTCGGCGCAGCAACAAAACCTGATTCGCGAGCCAACTGACTTTCGAAATCAGTAAGTTTATCATGCAAAATATCAAAAGATACCTATGTATCTCAAGCACGAATTGCAGCAGCAACTTCCTTATACTCCGGGGGTAACCCATGAAGAACATGAAGGACGACTTCATTCATGGAAATTAGGACACCGGTGGCAGCAAGAGTGGTGGTGATAGCTTTAACGTTCTGTAAAAACTCAGTGATAGTCATGGATCCCTTTTTAGTAGTGAACAGAGATTCCCTAAGACTCATAATCCGAGCCTATGAAGGTTTTGCATACGTCTTTGCCAGGGTAAGCCAGATATCAGATGCAGATTTCTCACAAACTATAAAGGGAACAATATCCAGAGAAAGAGATGCTATTAGAGCACTTCGAATTAATTGGTCTTGACGAAACCAGATTGGATCTGATTCAATGGTTACATCACTTGGTTTCTCCACATATTTAAGAAAATCATACCCCACCAACAGCGAATACTACTGTGTATGCCAGGATTGGTAATTCGTGGAGGTGAGTTTAATAGGTGCTTGCGCTACGGCATTAATAGAAATAAGTTGAGAACTAGAGGACACAATAGGGGATTGCACAACCGAAGGGGTTGTTGTACTCTCAACAGTAGGAGATGGCAGATCCATAACACAGGAAAGGAAAAAAAAATGGATCGATAAAAAAATGTTGTTAAGCTTTCAGTTCTGATACCATAAAAGAACAGGAAAAGTGTGTATTATTATGAATAACAAATGAATTTAAATACATACATATAACCCGTTTACATCCTACAAATAAGTTATACATATCTAAATACAACAGAAAACTATTTCAAAACACTCGAAGAAGGTTTAGTATTATCCTTATCTATTAATCAGGTGGATACTCGTCGCTTCTTTAGTCTCCAGGATAATAAGACATATCAGATCAAGGACATTGATAAACTTGATGATGTTTGATGCGTTGGGTTGTCTCATGGGTGACCAGTGCTTTTGGATGATGAAGCAAAACCTTTTCTATCAACCTATACATGGCCGTGGACCGGTTTCGGTTTGGAATCGGCGGTTCAATTTATTTCTTGAACCGAATCGGAGCCGACCTAATTTAAAACGTTTGAAGATGGTTTCAATTTCTTAACGATTTTAGTCAGATTCCAGTCCGATTTTAAAACGGTAACGATTGTGATTTTTTATTGTAAAAAAACTTAAATAAAATATAAAAAAATAAATATAAGTCTTAAATGTTATTGAATATATATTTTATTAAATAAGTAAATTATAAAATGAATCCATTTACATGATATAAAAAATAAAATAATATATATATAATATAAAAATAAAATAAAATTACATTTAAATGAAAATAATATTTTTTTACAAATTAAAAATAAATTTGCACTTATTTGATAATTTAACTAGTTTATGCATTAATTTTAAGCGGTACAGTTTTTAAAATAATTTATTTAAAAAATAAAAAATCAAACTGAAACTGAACAGTTAGTTTGAACCGGTTAGTTTCCATCCAATTGTGGTTCCGGTTCATACGAGGGGAAACATAATCGCCCTTATAGTTTAAGGTTTATGTCGGATTCAGGTACAATAACCAGTTAGGTTTCGACAGGTACGAAGTTACGGTGGGTCAAGGGGCACCATGGACCCCCTAAAAAATTACAAATCATTTAGGGATATTTAGATACTTTTATATATAACAAAAAAAATTATTATTAAATCCCTATATATTTAAAAAATTTTATTAATTAATCTCATACCAAAATTACTCGATTAAAATATTTTCTACTTTATAAAATTAAATTTTTTAATCATTCTATCAAACAAATCCTTATCCGTTTTCAATATTATTTAGTTCATTTAATTTAATTTTTTTTATTTTGTCTCTCCCATTTTCTATTTTTCCAATTCAAAAAATTTATTTTTTATTTTTAAAATTTCAAATCCAATGCATTAATTTTTTTTTAAAACATTATTCATTCATTGCGTAATTTAATTTGATATGCTATTGTTGTCATTAAGAAGTAATTATCTCACTTAATGAGTTTCTAATATATTTATATAATTAAAATTATTTGTTAAACTATCTAAATTAAGAGAAATAAATTTAAATTTTTATAAATAAAAGTGTTTTACAATTAATTTTTTTATTAATTAATAAGTTTCATGAACTATTTAAATTTAAAAAATAATTTAATTTTAAAAATATAAATATAATGGATAATAGGTTAGATAATTTAAATTTAAAATACTTAAATATAAATAAGTATTATTTTTTATAGATAATAGATTAGATTATTTAAATTTAGAAAAATGAAATAAAATATTGTTTCTATAATTAATGGGTTAGATAATTTAATTTAAAAAAATAAAATTTATAATAAATATTATAATAAATTATTATGTTAATTTAACCGTATTATTTTTTATAAATTTGCATGTTATATTTATAGTAGAAAGATTTTTTTTTCCTACAATAAATACTATTAAAAGTCAATTCATAATAGAATGAGAGATAAGCTATTGATGGTTTGATTGTTGACTTATATTAAAAGAAGATATATTTGTAAACATTAAAAATGAAGTTGTTATTAATATATTTTAGTTAATAAAAAATTAGATAAATTATAATTTAATTATAATATTTTATTATTTTTTATAAATTTTTTAATATATATTTATTTTATATATTTTATTTTTATTGATCATATATTAAAATCAGGTCCGAGTAAATAAATTTTTTGGATCCATCATTGGATTTCAAATTTAATCGATTCAGTTTGATTCATGGTCCGAATCAGACTATTTTTCCAAATTCGTATTCAATTGCCTAAAATAGAAAGTTTCAAGTTCAAAATTAACAAATCCTACTTAATTCAGAAGTTAGAAAAGTTTTTTTACTACCAAAACTACTCAATTCAATTGCCTGAGATTCAGGTTGGACGGTTCCTAATGGAGCTTGTGGGGGCTATTGCGATATTATGCTCTAATGATTTTCTTTATGCATTAATTTTGGAAAATCCACCTTTTAATTCCAAGAAAAATGGTGGTAGCTGCAGAATATCTCATTTTTGCCAAAGTTAGTTGGTAAATCATCCTATCGTTTTCTAGTGCTAAGTTATTGATTCACCACCTTTTTGGATTATTTCAAATCTATGACTTATTAGAACTATTTTGTGTTTTTCTGTTTTTTTGGATTACTTCAAATCTATAACTTATTAGAGCTACTTTGTTTTTTTTTTTAAATTATTGATTTGACTTATTAGAGCTACGTAGACCCATTAAAAGGATGAAAAACTCTCTCCTAAATTTTAAATGTGTTTTATATTTATGACGTAAATTCGAAACTTTTGATTAAGGAGGAGAAACAATATCATCTTATGGATGTAGAGTATTCAATTATTTTTTTAACATCTCAATCAAACAATTATTCAAATTCTACTTCAAACTAATGATTCAATCATCTTAATTATTCAATCATCTTATTGACCGATACTAGAGGTTTCGAATTCAAATTCTACTTCAAACTAATTATTCAAATTCTCCTTTCAAGGTGTAATCAGTAACAAAGGCCATAACTCATTTAACTGCATACCAAATTTGTTAAAGAGTAAAAGAATAAATGTCCATTTAGCAGTTGTATTACATTTGAAAATTCCTACATCAAATCTTAAAAAAAAAAAAAGAAAGATGAATCAAAACCTATTCTAGTTTACAATTTAGTACAAGATAAATGGTTAGTTCTGGGTAAATTTGATTAGCTATGCCGTCAAGTATCATTCATTTTGCTTGCTTCAATTTTCAAAGAGCTAAGGGTCTGCAGTATTTTGCCATGACCTTTGGGAAGAACATATGTTGAGCTCCTTCAACTCTTATTATTGGAAATATAATCCTTGATGCAACCTAAAGAAAAAGAAGAATATTAGGGAAAAAAGAAACAAAAAACTATGACTCATACAACTTAAAAGTGTAGTCAATATACATACTGAGATCATTCTAGCCCCCATCCATATCCTCTTGGCAGATGGCAATGTAAATACCAAGCGACCAACACCATAGACAGCCACAGCAAAGAAGTGCATAACCAAGCTCAATGGCTGAGGGTTTAAACCTGAGAGTAAAGCAATAGGTCCACTTGAAAATACACCTCCGAGGCTCAAGTAGTCGAAACATGCTCTACGCATTTCATCTTGTGCTGGATCATGTGATGCACTAAAGACTTTGTATAAGGCTCCTGCCAATGTATTTATAGTAGATGCCACTGGCTGGATAAGAAAGAAAAGAACACATGGTTAACATAAATTTACTCTTTTCCTTGCTCTCTCTCTATTAGGCATTGTTCTGATGTTTCCTTTGTTAATGGCAGAAATGAAAGCATCAAATAGCTCATGAGGAATCTGAAACATGCAAGTTCCTGATGAGTCCAAGGAATCAAAGAGTAACGACTTGTAATTTCAAAAGAAAAGAAAAGAACATCTCCTCCATGCATTATAAACTGAGTCATGATCGAAAGCTCCTTTAAGCTAATAACTATATTAAGGATCAAATTAAGTAAAAGTTAAAATAACAAATAACAAATGGTTGTATTAGCAGGCTAAATAAGCAAGTTATTAATACCTGGGGAGCCACTATGGATTTTAAATAGTTGGCCATTTCACCATTGGAAATTGATGGCAGTTTTTGGCTTACTGGTATGTCAACCAAGCAACGAATTTCTGAGCTACTAATACGATAGAACAAGATTGGTGAAGGGTCTGCCAGAATAACATGTCCATGATTCTGGTATGGAAGCTCACAGTTCTCCAATATCAAAGCAACAAAGCAAGAGGGGATTTCAACCTGCAAACATTACAAGGCAAAATCCATAAATTACAAGTGAAATTGTGAATAAGACATTCATAGCTATTGCAAGTTTGAAACCCGATCTTGACCTTGGCATTGCAAAGAGAGCGTCGCAAGTTTGAAAAACAACCATCTCAAACTATTGTTAGTGGAGCAGATGCAGCAAGTTCCTGACCAGTTTTTGTTTTGTATTGGACACCCTTGATTGTTCCATTTACTTCAAGCAAGGATGTTACTGTTCCTTGTTCCAATCTTACATTGTAAAGAGAAATTAGAGAAATTAAGTTATGAACTTACACGTTAAATGAAAAAGGTTTCATTAATGGAATTGGAAAGGAAACGATGATTACTTGGTTAGACTAGCAGCTTTTTCTCGCATCCTTTGGATGAAACGTCCATTGTGAAAGCTTCTGCCAGACACGTTAGAATCAAAGCTTTGCAAGGGATAGGAAAGTTTAGTACTTCTTCCACCCTTGTAAAGAGCATATCCAAATACTTGTTGGGCATCGATGTCTTCTACGCAATCTGCAGCCACTCAAAATGTATATAGTCTAAGAATTAGAAGTGACAACATTGGTTTGCAGTAATAAAAATTTTGGAACTTCCTATTCTGGTTACCTTGAAGTCCCAACTCAATTAGTTTTAGGTAGCCACCAGGTTGGAGAAGTTCTCCAACAATTCTGTCAGGCTCAGTCAAGTCTCTTTCAATCACATGTACGTTCCTTCCATCCTGCATTGGAGAGAAGGAAACAAGGACGTAAATCACATATTTCTGATAGATTAAAAAGCAAGCACACAAGAAGTAATAGACAGAGAGAGTTACCTTGCCAAGAGTATAAGCAAGAGCAGAACCTGCCACCCCAGCTCCAACAATAATTACATCTGGTTTATTGTCTTTCTCTGCCTGGTCTATTCCATTTTCAGAGCTCTCTAATTTTTCATATCTTGCAACTCCTCTTGATGTTGTGGCTTTCTTCTGTGCTGTTATTCTATACAACAACACAAACCCCAACAAAGAAGCCATGATTCCTCCCATTAAGTATTCAGATTCCATTTCCAGAAGCAATATAAGAATTGTACAAGTGATGGTGAGTTTTGAAGTCGTGTAGAAAAATGGTTTTCTGGTTCCTTTATATAGTTTTCCAAATGTACGACTAAATTGATGAAATGGTTCTACTAAATCAAATACAATGAGATTTGGACAGATGCATAAGAATGAAAAATGTTGTCAAGATCTTCAAAATGAAATCAGTCTAAAAGACCACAAAATGGATTTCATTTGTTGTTTTTATTAAGCTGTCCATATTTGGAGTTTGGAGTCTTGTATTTGACCAAATAGGTCTTGAATTGCTGCAGTTGTCCAATGCAATTATTTGACTGGTAATGTAGTAGAATTGGAACCACATACCAAAAGTCCTCACGTGATACTACTGCTCAAGTGGGTTTTAACACTAGCACAGGTTAAGGATTTCTTGTCAGGATAAATTACTAGTCAAACATAACCCAAAGCCAATCACAAACTCAAAAATAAAAACAGTTACAAGTAGCTACAAATTATCATAATATATAAAATGTCTTTTCCTTATTAAAAAATAAGTTATTTTCTTTAAAATAATTTAATTTTTTAATAAAAAATTATTTTTATTAATTTTTTAAATATTTTAAATGTCAAAAAATATGAAAAATATTTTTCATAAAACAAAAGGAGAATTCAAGAAATTTAGCTCAACTCAACATATAAATAAATAGTTGTACAAATTAAATGAGATTCATTTATTTTTACTCTCTCCTATCCTTTTGGTTAAGATATAAATCAATTATAATAACTTTATTTTATTTTCAATACAACTTGTCTTTAATATTTTATTTTTTTAAATAATAATTCAAATTATCATTACACTTTAATTCAAATCATTAGTAATGATTTTTTATTTGTATAAAACTTAATATCCTTATTTTATGTTAAAAATGGATACAATTTAAAAGTAGCAAAAAAATATTATTTTATAAACTAAAATAATTGTCATTGTTTAATCTATATAAATAAAATAAAATGAACAAAAAATATGTGATACAAGAAGTGGATACATGGTATATCAAATGAGGGATAGAATTATCTTCAAGACAGTAACTTTAATAACTCTTAAAGCCTTTACTAAATTAGAGGATAAATTTTGCATAAAACTTGATTTACAATTTATCACAATATAAAAATTAAATGAGATTTATTTATTTATATTTGGACAATTATAACCCGGATTATTACAAAAATAAGCGGTTGAATTAAGAATTTCCACACCACATTTAGTTTAAATGGTTAAGTTTTTTTTTTTTAAAGGGACTAAACAGATAAAGAGAAAAATAGAGAGAGAAATAAAGAGAGAGGAAAGCATAGGGTTGAGCTCCTCTATAGATTCAAGGAGGGTGCCCAATCGTGTGAATAGGTGTTTTCTTTTTTGTATTTTGATATTTTGAAGGGTTGATGTTTGCGTTGGATTTTTGTTTGGCTTAATTTTTTATACTTATTTTCGATGCTCTTTCTGTGACTAGTTCCATCAAAAAGTGTAGGAGTTGGCTATTATGAGTGTCACAGCTCTTCATTTGCTCTAATAGTGACTCCATAACTATGTTAGACCGAAAATATCATGAGCTACCTCTTTTTCTGGTGGACGTTGGTGCTCAATCATCATGGAATCAGTTGGTTTGCATAACTATGTTAGACCGAAAATATCATGCGCTACCTCTTTTTCTGGTGGACGTTGGTGCTCAATCATCATGGAATCAGTTGGTTTGCATAACTATGTTAGACCGAAAATATCATGCGCTACCTCTTTTTCTGGTGGACGTTGGTGCTCAATCATCATGGAATCAGTTGGTTTGCATGGTGCTCTTCTTCTTTGGTCGATATGGTCATTGATTTCTTGGTCGATCATGGTCAATTATGGAGGCTTTGGATAGATGGGCTAGATTTAAAACTGTTATTTTTTTTCTTATTTGAGTGATGCTCTATCGATATGATTAGGAGTAGTGTAAATTGAGTCATTGGAGGGATGCTAAGAGGAAGGTAGGTTGGTTCGGTGTAATGCGGGTATTGGGCGGTGGGTGCATGCTATCATGTGATCCTTCGAGTTAGGATTTATGGGATCTTATGATTTTGAGTTATAGTTTACTTTTTTAATTATTTTGATATCTACTCTTAATTCACTAGATATTATCAAATGCAATGTCTTTTCAATGTTTAATATGATTTTGAGTTATAGTTTACTTTTCTAATTATTTTGATATCTACTCTTAATTCACTAGATATTATCAAATGCAATATCGTTTCAATGTTTAATATGATTTTGAGTTATAGTTTACTTTTCTAATTATTTTGACATCTACTCTTAATTCACTAGATATTATCAAATGCAATGTCTTTTCAATGTTTAATTTGGCTGTCCAAATAATAAAAATGTATTCACATTGTAGTTTGAAAAAGTGTTTTTTTCTCATTCTTCTTTTTTCTCGAAGATCTTAGTCTCTTTATTTATGGGACAGAGGGACCTCGTTCTCAACTGACCAGATAGTGAGTTTCTCACCTCTAGATTGTTTATTTATTTAATACAATTTCTTTTAATAATATGTAATATTTCTCCTATTATTACATAAGTATTAAGTAGTAATTTCATTATTTATTTAATAATATGTAATATTTCTCATATCTCATAATTTTTATCTATTTTATTTTTTTTATATATATTAAGAAATATAATTTCTTTTATTAACTTTCTAGTTATATCTATCTTAAATATACTAAATTTTAATATATATTTTAAGAGATTTTTTAAAAATTAAATAAAATTATAATAGTGAATTTATATATTATTTAATAACCGCTGGGCTAAGGACACTCAAACCGCAGTCGAGCCCTTGCAAGAGAGTCAAGGCCAAAACCCATCAAAGCCCACTACGCAAGATGGCCCATTAACGTGCAACCCAAATCACAATCGGATAGGCCGGGCTAACCGTCCCTGGACTCATCAAATAGGGACCCAACTCATCTTACGTGACAGAAGAGTAGGAGAATAGTCCCAGCTATGCTACGACCCTATCAGCACGAGTGCCGGAAGGGAATTAAAAGGCCGCCTGATAATGATGAGAAGGCAGGTACGCCTGTACAAGTACGTACGACTCTGTATGATAACGCTGTAGCAGGGTGGCGGTTATGCATCACTAGAGAACAAGAGAAAAAGGAATAAATGAGGAAGGTGTGACCATTCAGGCTAAGCTCACTCACTCGTACCAGAACCCTATCTCTTTCTAGATCTCAGATTATCATTATTCTAGTTTAAAAAAAAAATAAATAACAATTTTAAAATAAAAAAAATAAAAATTATGAGACAGAAATAATATATTAGATGTGGTCATGGGTTGATTTTGGTTCAGAATTGGGGATTTGATTTCATTTTTCAAATTGAATTTAAACTGGCCCGCTTTAAAACAGTTCAAGACAGTTTCAATTTTTTAATAGTTTCATCTGATTTCAGTCCGGTTTTAAAGCGGTCACGATTCTAATTTTAATTTCAATTAAATTCAAATTATAAATGGTTAATCCGACTTCGATTTTAAAAAAATTAAAGGTAAAAAACTTAAATAAAATATAAAAAAATATAAGTATTAAATTTTATTGAATATATATTTTATTAAATAAGTATCCATTTACATGATATATGTTAGCATGATTATAGAAAATCAATCTTTGCATGATATTTTCTTATTATTATTTATACTCTTTCTGCTAATATGGTACCATAGCCGCAAGACTTCGATTTCTAGTTTTTGGGTCTCTTCTCTCTCTACAATTCTAATTAGTTTTCTACCAAGCCACCTAACTCTGTCCGTATTTCACACACTATTCTTTGGCGTATTGTCACTAGCAAACTGTTGTCCAACGTTCTTGTCCTCACACCTCTCAGCAAAATGGGAAAGCCGAACGCAAGCATCACCACATTCTTGATTATGTGATTCTGATACCAGCTCACCCTCACCAGCTCCTGTTGAACCTGCATCGGTTGTTAATTCTGTACCTGTGTCTGCATCTCCTCCTACCACTACTCTCCGTCGTTCTACCCGGTCAGTTAGTCAGTTTATGTCTGCTCCTCGTTCAACTCATTTCTCTGCAGTGCTTCGAATCCTTCGTTATATCAAAGGAACTCTTTTTCATGGTTTACACTTCTCTGCTACCTCCTCCTTGGTATTATCTGGCTACTCTAATGTTGATTGAGTCGGTGATCATCGCTCTACAACTGGTTATTGTTTCTTCTTGGGAGATTCTCTTATCTCTTGTCGTAGCAAAAAAAAAAAAAAACATAACAAACTGTTGTTGCTCGTTCTAGCACTGAATCTTAATATCATGGTCTTGCTGATGCTACATCTGAACTGCTTTGGTTATGGTGGCTATTAACTTATATGGGGTCACTCACTCTTCTGCCACCATGCTTCATTGTGACGATAGAAGTGCCATACAAATTTCTCATAATGATGTATTTCATGAGCATACCAAACACATTGAAATTGATTGTCATTTGGTACGTCATCATGTTGCTCACGACACCATATGTTTAATTCTTGTCTCGTGTCTGCTAGCCAAACTGCGGATATTTTCACCAAACCGCATCTTCCAACTCGCTTCCAAGATCTCTTATGCAAACTCAAGTTAGCACGCTAGCACCTTGAGTTTGAGGGGTTGTTAGCATGATTATAGGAAATCAATTTTTGCATGATTATAGGAGATTTGTTTAGCATAATTATAATGATTATTATTTTTATCATAATTAGCTCATACTCTTCTGTATATATAGATGTAATATCTCTGTAAAATATATACAATAAAAATACACAATTTTCTTATTATTATCTGTACTCTTTCTGCTAATAATATAAATAATAAAATAATATATCTATAATATAGAAATAAAATAATATTATATTTAAATATAAATAATTATTTTTTACAAATTAAAAATAAATTTAAACTTAATTATTTGATAATTTAATTTGTTTATGCACTTAAAATTAATTTTTTAAAATAATTTAACTATCTAATTGAATTTCTTAGGTCAATTGAGATCGATTCCATAGAGATTAGGAACTCAAACACAAACTGT
This sequence comes from Manihot esculenta, assembly GCF_001659605.2. Taxonomy (NCBI): domain Eukaryota; kingdom Viridiplantae; phylum Streptophyta; class Magnoliopsida; order Malpighiales; family Euphorbiaceae; genus Manihot; species Manihot esculenta. The sequence goes on from NC_035170.2 coordinate 23,147,795, forward strand.
CATTTCTATTAGAGTTCGAATGGAGAAAAATGTTAAAATCTAATTTAAATTTAAAATTAATGTTTTAGAAATAAGAATGTTAATTTTTTTTTTAGTTTTTTAATTTTTTATTTGAAAAATAGTGTTGGTTTTCTATTATAATATTAAAAAGTCATTCTCACTGTGTTTAGAACATTCTTTAAACAAGAAAAGAAAACAATGAGAGGAAAATATGGGAGGTAAAAGAAAGTAGATGACAAGTTATTTTCTCAAGGAAAATAAAAGAGGAAATTTGTTTATTTTCTTTAACAATGCAGGAGATTATGTATTTGACAAGTCCCATGGATTATATGGGTTAAATGCAGACATCAGAAACTAAAACAAATCAAAATTTTCAAATTAAATCCAACCAAACAAAAAAACAAAATAAATATAAATCAAACAACTCAAAATGTAGTAATGAAATTGTCTATATCCTAAATGTGCATTTCATCCATTACAGAAATTAAGAATTATACAAATTATTAATAGAATTTTAGCACTTGCACTTCGATCCAGTACAATAAGAAGAGACGTATCGACCTCAAATCTTGGTAAATATCTTCATAAGAGTTACTTTCTTATGAAAATGAGTGAGGGAGAATCGATCGTAGAAATCCATTAAATACAAGCAAATAAAATAAAGGATGAAAAACAAACCATTCTCTCTGCCTGAATGCAAGAAAGAACAATCGATAACTCAAAGAGAAAATAAAATAAGCACAAAAAAAAAACCAAAAACACAACCAGAGCTCTTGTCGAAACGCTACTTGCATGCTACTCACATGCCACACACTCGGATGATGTTGCACTTCTTCCCTCATACACTCTCTCTTTTTCTCTGGCTCTCAAGAAATTCTGAGAGTATTAGGTGATTAGATAATAAGTCTGTGAAACTATTCACTGCGTAATTAAGATAGCTATTTTGTTTTATGCAATGTACTTATAGTTTAGGCAAACATCAGGTATGGTTGAACTTATTATACTAAGTTTTTTTATTAAATATTTAATAAAATATTATTTGAGAAAAAATGAAATTTATTTTTTAAATAGTACAATATATATTTTGCCTTTGTTTTTATAAATAAAGTATATTATTATAAGGATATAAAGGTAATATTTTTTATTTATTGTTCACAACTTTTTTTTAAATTTTGGATGGGAAAATTTTTTATAAGTTCCTATCCACAACTTATTTTTCTCTTCTTCTAATAATCAAACCGTGATAGATGGAAAATTCTTTTTTTTTCACTTTTTTTTTTCTTTTCAATTTTCCTCTTACTCAAATGATAGTCGATGCTTTTAATCCAATTCATATCATGAAACAGGTCTTTTGATAATGAAAGATATAATTTTTTATTAATTTTTTTATTTGAAATGAAAGAATTTATTTCTTTCTTAACTTGAAAATTTTTCATTTTCAAATGAGATGAGATCCTTTTTCGTAAATATGCCAAACCAAGAGTAAATGAAACAATAAAAAGGTCAAAGCAAATAATAATAATAAAAAAAACTATGGCAGCATATGACTTAACTCAAGCAAAGAAGTGGATAACTAAGCTCAATGGGCAATGATTTAAGAGGTGTTTGACATTAAGGTTGGAAGTTAAGAAAGTGTTTTTTTGAAAAGTACCAATTTAGATGTTCTTTGGGAAAAACAGTTTGAAAAAAATTATTTTGTTATTTTATATTTTCGTGATTAAATTATATGAAAAATAATTTTAAATTATCTTTTAATATTTTTAAATGATATTTTTAAGAAAGTATTTTTCTCAACGGCAGCTCTTCAAGGATTAAATATTTCCAACCATACTTGACAGACAAAGAGCATAGCGGGTCACTTTGCAAGAGAGCTTATTTATCAATATCTTCTTAGTTGATAGGTTTATTATGAAGGATCCTCGGATCCAAAATCTTATGAATTTTTCTTATGATTTATAGTGGTTTATACTTGAGGGACATATGGACATTAAAGAATGTCAATCCCATATCGGCCAGAATTAAAACTCATTAATATTTTATGTTTCCAATGCAAGGACAATGGAAATCGCTGAGCTCAGTAACGTGGGCTTGTAACCCAAGTGGGGGCTTTAAGGTGTTGGGACGTTGTTCGAGCCCTTATGGCAGGATCAGGCTTGGCTAATTTCTGGCTTGCCCGTTCCAAGCTGAGAGTTAAACCATGGGACCTGGGCGAAGGCTTGGGTCTCCTAGTTCCTAGAGCAGGGGGTAATGCGTGAGGCTGGCTTCACAGAGCAGCGATTACCTCTCGCTCCCAGCAGTTGAAGGATAACAGGTCAGTACCATCCTGGTTCATATGGCTAGATGGGCTGTGCTAACTGGACCATCACTTTTTCCCCATTCACATTTTATTTTTTATTAAAAAAATATTTGAGGATCACATTTTATTTTTAAAAAAAAAATATTTGAGGATTAGAGTAATTGAAAATAAATTTTTTGGCCTCCCATTTTTAGTAAAAATAACTATAATGGGACAATTGAATAATTAGAAATTATATTTTCCACATATAGCTGAACAAAATGCAAAGATACCTTTCCTTTAATACAGTCAATCTCAGTTGGTAATCTAAACCGTACAGAATAAAGCAATGAATCGTGCACCACCAATATCCTTCAAAAGATCTAGATGGTCTGCAGCAATACATTGCGCTTTCATTTCTTGTAAGTATACGATCTAGGATTTAAGATTTTCTCCAACTACAAAAAGGATTACTGATCCAAGTCCTTGACAGATTTGGACATCTATATTCAACTGCTATAAATAAATACATATATTGAAAAGTTTTGTGGTACTTCTAAATCAATGGCATTCAAAACAAGTCTCTCTTCTACTTCTCCCAAAAGAATCACCTCGTGGATTCTTCCACTGTTAAACTAAATGGTTTGAGCTTCTCCCTGAACTGCTCCATTTGATCCCCGTTGACAAGTGTCGGCCACGTCCTAATGATCCGACTTGTCGACCGACCTATCCGACGTCCTAATGACTTGCCGACTTGTGGTGGTTTAAGACTTGATTTGTGTGTGAATATCTTTTCTTTCCTTCTTTGTCTTATGAAATATAAGAAATTTAATTTGTAGAACGCAAGAAATTTTGCTTGTACTGTATAGAAAGTTTTGCATTCTTAAGTTTTTCTAAATAGGGTGAACCTGGTGTATATATGGTCACTTTCCTGCCAATGAAAGGGAAAGGATTTTTATTCTCAAAATGTGCGATTCTCCAAATTTTACATGGTATTAGAGCTATAAAAGTTGAAAAGAAACATGGGGAGAATTTAGGAATAATGAAAAATTCTTCCAATCCTTATACACTAAATTTAAGTGACAACCCGAGCAATTTGTCTACCTAAGTGCAGTTGAAAGAGAGAAGTACGAAGAATGGACAAAGACCATGTGGATTGCATTGAGAGCCAAAAAGAAATACGACTTTATCAATAGACCGTCAAACAATCGGCAGACGATGCAGCAGAACTCAAAGATAAGTGGACAGTTAACTCCAAGTTGGTTTTCTTAGTATTTAACACCATTGAACCAACACTTCGATCAACTATCTCTCATGTCGAAAGGATGAAGAATTTGTGAGAAGATATTAAGTAGAGATTCTCACGAATGCAGCACTTGAGATCTGACCTGGCAAACTGTAGGCAGGATAGTCAATCCATTGTATCCTATTTCAGTAAACTCAAAACCTTATGGGATGAGATTAATAATTACGATCACATGACAATGTGTGCATGTGCAGATTGCAAATGCAATCTTACCATTGAAATGGAGCAAAAGCGTGAAGAAAAAAGAGTTCATTAATTTCTTATGGGCTTGGATGAAGAAGGTTATGGTACCGTGTGGTCCCATATCTTAAGCACTGGTCCTTTGCCTAATTTGCATCGTTCTTATGCTATGGTGGTTCGGTAAAAGTGAGTGAGAATTGTAACGAGAAGCAAAGATGAACAGCACAACCCCATGAGCTTCGCAATTCGAGCTAGTGGTTAGAATTCAGGGGGAATAAAGATAAAAATTCTATTTGCTCTCATTGCAATCGAGAGGGTCATGACACTGAAAGTTATTTTCAGTTAATAGGCTACCAAGAATGGTGGGGTACTTGACCTCGTGGCAACTCAGGTGTGCAGGCAGAACTCAGGTGTGCAGGCAGTACTCAAAAGCCTGGGACCAACATGTCCATAAATAGCAGAAAATCTTCATTGAAGGGACCGACATGTCCATAAATTATGGAAAGCTTTATAGAAGGGACCGATATATCTATAAACTGCAGAAAATCTTTGTTGAAGGGACCGATATGTCCATAACTGTAGAAATCTTTATGGAAGTGATCGGCATATCTATAAACTGTAGAAAATCTTTGATGAAGGGACCGACATATCCATAAATTGTTGAAGGGATTGACATGTCCATAAACTGTACAAAATCTTTATGGAAGGGACCAGTATGTCCATAAACTGATATCTTCACTAAGGCCTTGCACAAAGATCAATTTCATTTTCCCCTAGGCAAGTTGGGCAGTCGGAATCTTCATGCTCCATCTTGAGGTGGGGTATTAGAAGCGACTAGACATCCTGATGATCCGGCCTGTCCACCAGACATCCCTTAATGACCTACCGACCTGTATCGACCTATCTGACGTCTTGACGACCCGCTGACCTGTAGTGGTTTAAGGCTTGATTTGTATGTGAATATCTTTTCTTGATTTGTGTGTGAATATCTTTTCTTTCTTTCTTTTTCTTGTGCATTACAAGAAGTTTAGTTTGGACAGCGTAAGAAGTTTAGCTTATATGGTATAGGATGTTTTACATTCTTAGATTTTCCTAAATATATATTGTCACTTTTCTGTCAATGAAAGGGTAAGGATTTTTATTCTCAAATTGTGTGAGTCTCCAAATTTTACATCTTCTTGGTGTTTTATTGCAAAATCGCATGTGCCTCAGACACCATGGCTCCTCCTCCCTATACGCAATCAAATCAAGGACATTAGTAAGAAAACAGGAAAAGTGTGTATTATTATGAATAACAGATGAATTGAAATGCATACATACAACCCGTTTACATCCTACAAATAAGGGAGTTATACATATCTAAATACAACAGAAAGCTATTTCAAAACACTCAAAGAAGGTTTAGTATTATCCTTATATATTATGCCTCCGTAAGATGGTGGTCGAGCTCTGACACCAATCTTGTTCTTGAACTTTGTAAACTCTGTAATTAGCAATGGCTTAGTTAATAAATCAACAATTTGTTCTTTAGAAGAAACATGGGTAACTCGTAGATGGCCAGCTTGAACCTTCTGTCTGACAAAGTGATAATCTAGTGCTATGTGTTTCATTTTGGAGTGGAAAACTGGGTTGGCAGCCACATATGTCGCCTCCAGATTATCACAGTAGATCACTGGGTTATCCGGAATTCGAACTTTTAATTCAAGAAGCAGATTTTGTACCCAAAGCAAGTTAGCTGTAGTTGTAGCTACTGACCTGTATTCAGCTTCCGTTGAAGATCTAGCAACGGATTTCTGTTTCTTCGATGACCAAGCGATGGGATTTCTCCCTGATGAGTTGTAAAATTCACATTTTTTTCCTCATTTAATTTCTTGATTTTACTGTAATTTTGATATAAATATTTAAATTTTAATTTGAATTTGATTTTGAACAGGTTAGTGAGCAGAAGTTGAGAAAATGAAGAAAAAAAGGCTGAAAATTAAAGGATTTTTATACTGGGAAGCTACAATCGATGGGAAGATAAAGATAGATTTTGCCACCTAAGCAATGATAAGATCATATTCAAATGGGTCAAGTTGAAACAAACTCAATCAGATGAGGATAGAGATAAGATGATGATAGAGATAAGATTAGGATAGAGATAAGATAAGAATAATATATTTTATTTTTATTAAGTTTTATCTTTTTGTGCCTATATAAAGTCTCCTAGCATTCAACCTAGGGGGACAGATTCGACCTCTCACTCTCATTTCCTCTCTTGCTACCCCACTCTCTCCTCCATTTTTCTTTTTCTTCTTCTTTTGTTTAGTTGTTATAATTTTATTATGGCCATGAGTGGCTAAACATTTATTTTTCAGTTGAAGGTTAAATTAATTTGAGGTTTGTTCAAGTTGTGAGGTTATGCACTTTAATTCTCTTCTTCTTATTTCTATTTTCTTTTAATTTCTGAATTCGAGGAACACCACCTCCATTGTTGTTTTCTTGAGAATTCAAGGGGCCCATTGAATCTCTTGGGAAGACAACATATTGCTAATTAATTTAATTAAATCCGTAATTGTTTAATTGGGTTAATAATAAGTAGCAATTAATATATTAGTTTATATTAAGAAATTAATAGATTTGATTTAAATAAAACGCGTGTTTTTATTGATCAAGTTTGGGTTCTTCTCTCTTAATGCAATTGACTAATTAAATCTACAAGCGTGTTGGGATTGTTAGTTAACTAGGAATTAATTTAAGCGCGAAGCGGATTAATTTTTTCATAAGGAAGAATTGGTGGGATTCGCGTGTTTGACCACTATAACCAAACAATAGATAATAATATGAAATATTTTTTTTCTAACCAATGATCAACTGCAAAATACCTCAATTTGATTACCTTCAGCTGAAAGTTTTAATTAATTATTTGTTTCTCAATTTTCAATAACATTATTTATTTATTTTTTCTTTTAAGTTTATTTTTACAGGCTTGCCCAAGGTAAAACCCCTCTCATCAAAAAATTCACTTCTTCTCACTTTTTGAATTAAACTATTTCTCTATTTCGATTTGGTCATTTAAATTAAACAGTTTTAAGGTCTCTGTGGGATCGATACTCACTCACCCTATCTTCAAGTTCTTAACAATCAAGAGAAGGGAAGTAAATTTAAATTGACGGATTCGACACCCGTCACTCCCTAGAAAAATGACGTGAGCTCCTGTTGATGTTCGATCATCTCGGTCACCAGCCCAATCCGCATCTGAAAAAGCATGTAGACTCAATGTGGATTGTTTACGCAAGATCAAACCATGATCAATTGTTCCAACCAAATAGCGAAGTAACTTCTTCACTGCTGCCCAGTGATTGAACGTAGGCCGGTGACTATACTGAGAGAGTTTATTGACAACAAACGCAACATCCGGTCTAGTTAACAACAAGTATTGCAAACTTCCAATGATCGCCCTGTATTCAGAGACATCATCCAAAGCATTTGAATCATGTTTACTTAATACCATAGATACGGATAATGGAGTGGCAACAGATTTTGCTTCATGCATGTTTACTTTTTCCAAAAGCTCTCTAACATCATTCTGTTGAGACAAAAACAGACTAGACTCAGTTCTTGTAACTTCCACTCCTAAGAAGTAATGCAAAGTGCCCAAGTCTTTGATAGAGAATTTTCCACCAAGTAACTGTATAAGCTGCTCAATCAAAACAGAGTTACTGCCAGTGACGATGATATCGTCGACATAAACAAGAATGTAGACACAGTGACCATTCTTGAGCGACATAAACAAACAACTGTCAGATTTCGACTGTTCAAAACCAGCACTTAGAAGAAATGATGTTAATTCAGAGTACCACGCCCTTGGTGCTTGCTTAAGACCATACAATGACTTTTTCAATTGACAAATATAATGTGGAGCATCAGTGTCGACAAACCCAGGGGGTTGCTCCATAAAAACCTCTTCAGTCAATACACCATGCAGAAAAGCATTATTAACGTCAACTTGTCTCAAAGACCACCCATGAATAACAGCAAGAGATAGAATTATTCTTACAGTAGGATGTTTAGCAAACGGCGAAAAAGTTTGATCAAAATCGAAACCAGGGCGTTAAGTGAACCCTCTGGCTACTAAACGAGCTTTGTACTGCACCAGATTTCCTTGGGCATCAGTCTTGATTCGAAATAGCCACTTGCAACTCACAACATTTGCTGCTTTATCTGGAGAAACCAACTTCCAAGTCTTCTACTTCATTAACGCATTATATTCAGCCTCCATCGCCAATCTCCATTTGGGATCTTTTAGCGCCTGTGCCACTGTTTTAGGAACAAATAACATAGTTGGAGATTGAGAAATCATTGCCAAACACAACTTCTGAATAGGCTTTCGAATATTGTTTTTTACTCCTGGTAATCATCAGGTGAATAGTTTGATTTTGCACTTGAGGAACCAAATCCAACTGAGAGACATCCACAATATTAGTATTATCATATATTAAACCAGCAGAAAAACCCATACCCGTATCCGTTCCTGATCTAGATTCCGATATGGCTCCCGGATTTGGCATTGGTTGCAACTGAACTGGAGAAGGGAAAGCCATAGCAGCCACCGTCGATTCTGGCTCCCTGAGACTGTCAATTCCTACAATTGATAAAACAAAATGGATGGGAGACCAAGTATCTGTGGTAGAAGAATTTGGGCGTTCTAGGTTTTGAGCAAGAGTACAAAAGGGGAACTCTGTTTCTACAAACTCCACATGACGAGAGAGATATAGTTTCGAAGTGAGTGGATTGTAGCACTTATACGCACTCTGCGTGATTGAGTATCCTAAGAAAACACAAGGAACATAGCGTTTTTCAAGCTTATGGGAATTAAAGGGTCTAACCCAAGGGTAGCACAAACACCCGAAGACTTTTAATTTTACATAATTTGGTTCTTTCTTATGAAGACACCAGAAAGGAGAATTATTTTCAAGAATAGGAGTAGGCATCCTATTAATTAAGTAGACTGCCGTTTGAAAAGCATAGGACCAAAATGAAAGTGGCAAATTAGCTGAATGAAGTAAGGTGAGTCCAGTCTCAACAATATGTCGGTGCCTACGTTCAGCAATTGTATTGTGTTCAGGGGTATAAGGCGTAGTGAGAAAATGCGAAATCCCATTATCTTGTCAAAAACACTTTAAATGATGAAATTCCCCCCCATTGTCGAAATAGATTGAAATAATTTTCGTGTCAAAATAATTCTCAACCATTTTCTTATAAACAGGAAAAATAAAAGACACATCCGACTTTCGTTTCAAGGGAAAGAACCAGACATATTTAGTATAGTGATCGACAAAAATCAGGTAATAATGGAACCCATCAACAGAAGTAATCGGGGAAGGACCCCAGATATCAGTGTAAATTAATTCCAATGGTTTTGAATTGGTCATTGTGGATTGAGAAAATGGAAGTTTGTGGATTTTATTGCACTTACAGGAATCACAAAAAAAATTATTATGAACAACTGAAAATTGAAACTGCTTCAAAAGAAGTCGCAAAACAGGGGTAGAGGGATGGCCAAGCCGACGATGCTAGAGAGACTGTGAATAGGCAACAGTATGATTCACACTTGGATTTCGCAGAACTGACAGATCAGGTGGCCATTCATAAATTCCATTAACGGGCTTCCCTTTCGCCAGCAGTGCTCCCATGCTCAAATCCTTCACATTAAATAAGAATGGATTAAATGTAACTTTAACATTGTTAGCAGCACATAACTGATAAACAGAAATCAAATTCTTATTTAAAGCAGGGACACATAACACATTATTCAGATGCAAGGGCTTTGAGTGTGACAAAAGTTGAACAGAACAAATATGTGTTATAGGGTAAGAACTACCATCACCAAGAAGAACATCGTCATTGCCATCATATTCAGAATGGATTGCCAAATTCTGTAAGTCTTGAACAATATGTTGATTGGCGCCAGAATCCATGATCCACTTAGAATCAGTAGACTGCCCAGTTTGTGTCACACAATTAACCTGAGTTTTATTTGCAACCTGCGATGCATCATTGTTAAACATCCAGGGCAACAACTTTTTAAGTTTAAAGCACTTCTTGGTGGTATGACCCGATCGATCACAAAATTGACATTTGACTTTTGCTTTCGAAGTCGATCCTCCTCCAGAATTACCAGGCAATGAAACCGCAGCAGACATATTTGATCGAGTCCTAGTTGATTGACACTGAGGCCGCGCAGATCCTGATTTGGCAGTATAGTTAACCGTAGTCGGCGCAGCAACAAAACCTGATTCGCGAGCCAACTGACTTTCGAAATCAGTAAGTTTATCATGCAAAATATCAAAAGATACCTCTGTATCTCAAGCACGAATTGCAGCAGCAACTTCCTTATACTCCGGGGGTAACCCATGAAGAACATGAAGGACGACTTCATTCATGGAAATTAGGACACCGGTGGCAGCAAGAGTGGTGGTGATAGCTTTAACGTTCTGTAAAAATTCAGTGATAGTCATGGATCCCTTTTTAGTAGTGAACAGAGATTCCCTAAGACTCATAATCCGAGCCTGTGAAGGTTTTGCATACTCTTTGCCAGGGTAAGCCAGATATCAAATGCAGATTTCTCACAAACTATAAAGGGAACAATATCCAGAGAAAGAGATGCTATTAGAGCACTTCAAATTAATTGGTCTTGACGAAACCAGATTGGATCTGATTCAATGGTTACATCACTTGGTTTCTCCACATATTTAAGAAAATCATACCCCACCAACAGCGAATACTACTGTGTATGCCAGGATTGGTAATTCGTGGAGGTGAGTTTAATAGGTGCTTGCGCTACGGCATTAATAAAAATAAGTTGAGAACCAGAGGACACAGTAGGGGATTGCACAACCGAAGGGGTTGTTGTACTCTCAACAGTAGGAGATGGCAGATCCATAACACAGGAAAGGAAAAAAAAATGGATCGATAAAAAAATATTGTTAAGCTTTCAGTTCTGATACCATAAGAGAACAGGAAAAATGTGTATTATTATGAATAACAGATGAATTTAAATACATACATATAACCCGTTTACATCCTACAAATAAGCGAGTTATACATATCTAAATACAACAGAAAACTATTTCAAAACACTCGAAGAAGGTTTAGTATTATCCTTATCTATTAATCAGGTGGATACTCGTCGCTTCTTTAGTCTCCAGGATAATAAGACATATCAGATCAAGGACATTGATAAACTTGATGATGTTTGATGCGTTGGGTTGTCTCATGGGTGACCAGTTCTTTTGGATGATGAAGCAAAACCTTTTCTATCAACCTAGACATGGCCGTGGACCGGTTTCGGTTTGGAACCGGCGGTTCAATTTATTTCTTGAACCGAATCGGAGCCGGCCTAATTTAAAACGTTTGAAGACGGTTTCAATTTCTTAACGATTTTAGTCAGATTCCAGTCCGATTTTAAAACGGTAACGGTTGTGATTTTTTATTGTAAAAAAACTTAAATAAAATATAAAAAAATAAATATAAGTCTTAAATGTTATTGAATATATATTTTATTAAATAAGTAAATTATAAAATGAATCCATTTACATGATATAAAAAATAAAATAATATATATATATATAATATAAAAATAAAATAAAATTACATTTAAATGAAAATAATATTTTTTTACAAATTAAAAATAAATTTGCACTTATTTGATAATTTAACTAGTTTATGCATTAATTTTAAGTGGTACAGTTTTTAAAATGATTTATTTAAAAAATAAAAATTCAAACTGAAACTGAACAGTTAGTTTGAACCGGTTAGTTTCCATCCAATTGTGGTTCCGGTTCACACGAGGAGAAACATAATCGCCCTTATAGTTTAAGGTTTATGTCAGATTCAAGTACAATAAATGGTTGACCAGTTAGGTTCCGACAGGTACGAAGTTACGGTGGGTCAAGGGGCACCATGGACCCCCTAAAAAATTACAAATCATTTAGGGATATTTAGATACTTTTATATATAACAAAAAAAATTATTATTAAATCCCTATATATTTAAAAAATTTTATTAATTAATCTCATACCAAAATTACTCGATTAAAATATTTTCTACTTTATAAAATTAAATTTTTTAATCATTCTATCAAACAAATCCTTATCCGTTTTCAATATTATTTAGTTCATTTAATTTAATTTTTTTTTTATTTTGTCTCTCCCATTTTCTATTTTTCCAATTCAAAAAATTTATTTTTTATTTTTAAAATTTCAAATCCAATGAATTAATTTTTTTTTAAAACATTATTTATTCATTGCGTAATTTAATTTGATATGCTATTGTTGTCATTAAGAAGTAATTATCTCACTTAATGAGTTTCTAATATATTTATATAATTAAAATTATTTGTTAAACTATCTAAATTAAGAGAAATAAATTTAAATTTTTATAAATAAAAGTGTTTTACAATTAATTTTTTTATTAATTAATAAGTTTCATGAACTATTTAAATTTAAAAAATAATTTAATTTTAAAAATATAAATATAATGGGTAATAGGTTAGATAATTTAAATTTAAAATACTTAAATATAAATAAGTATTATTTTTTATAGATAATAGATTAGATTATTTAAATTTAGAAAAATGAAATAAAATATTGTTTCTATAATTAATGGGTTAGATAATTTAATTTAAAAAAATAAAATTTATAATAAATATTATATTAAATTATTATGTTAATTTAACCGTATTATTTTTTATAAATTTGCATGTTATATTTATAGTAGAAAGATTTTTTTTTCCTACAATAAATACTATTAAAAGTCAATTCATAATAGAATGAGAGATAAGCTATTGATGGTTTGATTGTTGACTTATATTAAAAGAAGTTATATTTGTAAACATTAAAAATGAAGTTGTTATTAATATATTTTAGTTAATAAAAAAATTAGATAAATTATAATTTAATTATAATATTTTATTATTTTTTATAAATTTTTTAATATATATTTATTTTATATATTTTATTTTTATTGATCATATATTAAAATCGGGTCCGAGTAAATAAATTTTTTGGATCCATCATTGGATTTCAAATTTAATCGATTCAGTTTGATTCATGGTCCGAATCAGACTATTTTTCCAAATTCGTATTCAATTGCCTAAAATAGAAAGTTTCAAGTTCAAAATTAACAAATCCTACTTAATTCAGAAGTTAGAAAAGTTTTTTTACTACCAAAATGTAATACCCGGCTCGAGTCCGGCATCAGAATTCCTGTAGTCCGGTGGAATCTCGGGTGTCGGAACCCTCGAAAAGGGTAATACATATGTTTTTAGGTGTGTTTTTAAGAGTTTTGAATGTTTTAAAGTGTTAAAGGACTTGAGTTTTAAAAGAAAAGCAACAAGGGAGAAATGCAAAGGTTCGGCCGCCGAAAGTCACTTTCGGCCGCCGAACATTGCATGGTTTCGGCTTCACGTTCGGCTGCCGAAGGTGGTCTGGCCAGCCACCTATAAAAGGGCCAAGGGTCGGTGGAAGGAGGATATTTCTCCTCCACTTGCAGCCAGAGGTGAGTTCCAGCCTCTCCCACGTTGACTTTCATGTTTTCCATGATTTTCACCAAATCTTTCAAGGGTTTTAAGAGTTGTGCTGTGTTTTGAAGGTTTTAAGCAAAAGGAGCAAAGTTTGAAGCTTGGAGCTTTGAGAAGGGATTTCTTCATATCTCCACGTTAGGATCCTTCATCCTCAAGTTCTTTAAGAGGTAAGTGAAGATCCTGAGCTTCTTTGTTGATTTATAAAGGTTTTATGAAGTTCGTATGGGTAGTATGCATGTTTAGGTTTAGGTGAGGTTTTTGGTGATCTTTGGTGTTCAAGCAGGTTCAAGTGTTATGTGCTATGTTTGTTTGGGGTTTTAGGGTAGTTTTAGACCCCTTTGTGCATATATATGTGTATGTGCTAGTTGGGAGTAGTTGATATGCATGTTGTAGGTTTTTGGGCAAAGTTTGCATGAAACAGAGCAGGGTTCTGCCCTTCGGGCAAAACCAGGTTCGGCCGCCGAAGAAAGGTTCGGCCGCCGAACCCCTTGTGGAGGCAGTTTCGGCTGCCAAAGCTTGCCCCCAAAAGCTAGGCTTTCGGTTTAGAAAGGGACTTTCGGCCGCCGAAAGAGGGAGTTCGGCCACCGAAAGTGTGTGAGTTTCGTCTCTGGGCGAGACCTTCGGCCGTCGAAGGTGCCGCCGAACATGCATGAGTTTCGTCTCTGGAGTGGGGTTTCGGCCGCCGAACCTGCCGCCGAAAGTGCCCTCTCCAGCCTTCCTTTGCATGTTTTATGTGATTGTTTTAGGCTCTTTTAGAGGGGTTTTGGGGAGTTTCTTAGCAATGTTCTTGAGTTAGTTTGGTCCCTCATTTGAGTCCACCTGTGTAGGTACGGACCAGAGGAATCAGGGAGGTCAGCAGTGAGTCCAGTTTCAGAGCCTGCAGAGTCAGTTTAGAGTTAGCCAGAGGTGAGTGGAACTAAACTTACTGTTTTAATTTGAGGAATGAATATTTTATCATACTTCATGCATCATGAATATGCTATAGGGTGAGTGCATTAGTGTACACGAATATGACGCATTGCATCTATCCTTGTACTTGGCATGGCTCCTTGTACATTGCGTCTATGAGACGGCACGGACTTCGTGAGGATTCATTAGCCCTCGGAGGAAAGACCTGGAACAGCCCTACGGGGACCAGGCACAAAGACCTGGAACAGCCCTACGGGGACCAGGCACAAGGTAATCCGGTACCCCAGATGAGATGCAGTCCTGAGAGCTCCTTTGTGGGCTGGACATAGATAGAGGGAATTTTGATCCGTCCGGCCGAGGTGATGTGATTACTTGTGATGTGATGCATTCCATGAGAGCATGTTTTATCACCTGTTATTTTATTACTGTTCTACGCACTGGGCTCTAGTAGCTCATCCCTCTCCCCTAACTCCAGTTGTGCAGGTTCAGAGGTCAGAGAGAAGTCAGCAGGGTACAGGAAGAGTACAGAGTATTGTAATAGCTAGTGTGGACATGTAAATATAAAGAGATAAGGTTTATGCATAGTGTATAGAATGGTGCTTGATTATAAGAGTTGTAATCCCTTGTGCTTTTTACATGATCAGTTTATGTTTACATATAAGTGTTGTATGTTTATGACAAAACCAGGCTTAACATTATGAGTTTGATCCGCCTAGAGCAATGAGGAGCTCTAGTAGGGATTGTTAGAGAACAGAGATGTATGTGCACAGGTTAAGCCTTGGAATGAAGAAAAGTTTTATGTTTTTACTGAAAATGTTTGATCATGTATGGGATTTCACAGGTACACAAAGTTCATAGCAGGCTTACTACGGGTCCCGGCGACCTTAAGTCGATCTGGATCCTAGTGCCGGTAGCAGTTCGGTTTTCGGGCTGTTACAGATTGGTATCAGAGCCCTAGGTTCACATGATCGGACCTATAGAGATAGAGATAGAGTTGGGCTCATAGAGGTTTTAGTAGGTCAAGCACCATAGGAAAACATGTCCACTAGGATAGGATGTCAGTCCTGTCTATATGATGCTGTGAAATGCCATGATTCATACATGTGCATTATTTTATATGTGATGTATGCTGATATGTTGCTGATGTGCTATGTGATGTGCTATTTTCTAGAGAGTTAAGATGCGAGGAACTCGTCGATCAGCTAGATTGACTGGAGTCCCACCTGCCAGTGAGGGTACAGCTGCTCGTCCACCTGCCTTGCCAAGGGCAAGATCTCGTAGGTTAAGCAGGGAGGGAACGTCACGAGACCCTAGAAGGTCTTCTGATGAGAGCAGAAGAGGAGTAAGCAGAGGGGGAAGGTCAGTAGAACTGATGAAGGGTGTTGGAAGGTCAGAAGAAGGTATGGGGGAGTCCCAGGGAGGCGCACAGGCCTTGGGGTTTGGCTATCCACCCTTTCCACAGGGCCCAGGGTATCCGATGGGAGGCACGTCGGATTACTCCAGTTTCGCCCCATATCCACCCTACATGCCATATATGCCCTATCCTTCCTTCTATCCACCATATCACATGTATCCACCCCCACCTGTTCCTCCAAGTCCAGCACAGCCTGAAGTAAGAGAAACAGTACCACCTCCACCACCACCACCTGAACCAGTAGCCCCTGTTGTGGAAGCACAGCAACCCAGTTCTTCAGGGGGAGGTAAAGTGAAGATGACAGAGTACTTAAAGTTGGATGCTCCTAAATTCAATACAGGAGATGATCCCTTTGAGTATCTCAGTGCAGTCAGAATGATCACAAGCGAGTTGGGAGCAGATGACTGTAGGGCCATTGAGATGGCAGGGTTCACCTTAAAGTGCAAGAAAGCTAGAGAATGGTTCAAGAACTACGTGGACCCGAGACTTGAGAGTATGACATGGGAAGAGTTCGCCAACGAATTTGTTGGGTGGGCTTTTCCTGACAGTTCCAGGGAACTAAAGGTTGTGGAATTTGAGCAGTTGAGACAAACGGAGGAGATGAGCGTTGATGAGTATACAGATAAGTTTCTGGAATTGTTACCATATGTCGGTCAGGCATATGATACGGATCAGAAGAAGGCAAAGAGATATGCCACGCGGCTTCATGCCAGGTATTTCTCTTTGATCCTTCACGCAGAGAAGGAGAGTTTCCACTCCATTGTGGATGCTGCTAGGAAGATGGAGGCCAGTGCCCTAAGTCAGGGAATAGTCAAGCAATCAAAGGCACAGTCTTCTGGTGTTAAACCGGGTTCTTCCTCACAGAGTACAACAAGTGTGAGTAAGAAGAGATGGGATAAATTCAGAGGAAAGAGAGGCAAGTTCTGGAACAAGCTTAAGTCGGGTCTGGGAATGAGTAGTGGCTCCAGCTCTGGCGCAGATTTTCCAGTTTGCAAGAGGTGTGGCAAACAGCACAGAGGAGCTTGTCAGTTGGGATCCACAGCCTGCTATAGATGTGGGCAGGAGGGACATTATGCATGGGAATGTCCTTAGGCGATTTTGGTTGCACCATCCCAGCAGATGAGTACAGGCAGTGTAGCACAGCCAGTAGCTGCAGCCATACCACCGAACAGTGGCAGAGGAAGAGGAAGAGGGGCAGCCTCTTCATCACGGATGGGTCCCCGAGGTGCAGGTCCGTCAGCCCCAGCGCGGATTTTCACCCTGACTCAGCAGGAGGCAGACACTTCAAACACAGTGGTGACAGGTAATCTCATCATTGGGTGTTCAGAGGTGTATGCTTTAATGGACCCCGGTGCTTCTCACTCTTTCATTTCTTATAGAGCTGCAGAGAGGTTGGGTCTGATGGTGTTCGAGTTAGAGTGTCCTCTTTGGGTCAGTGGACCCAAATGTGATCCATCTTTGGCAGAGTCAGTCTGTCGGTTCAGTCCAGTGTGCATAGAGGGTAGATACCTTCCAGCTGACCTGGTGGTTCTAGAGTTGACAGATTTTGATGTCATTCTAGGGATAGATTGGTTATCTACGTATGATGCTACCCTGAACTGTAGAGATAAGATAGTTAGTGTCAGAGACCAGGATGGGTCAGAGTGTGTCTTCAGAGGAGATAGGAGGGGGACACCTAAGGGTTTGATCTCAGCCCTTCAGGCTCATAGGTTGTTGAGGAGGGGTTGTCAGAGGTTCATAGCTCATGTGAGGGAGCTAGACAGTCAGGTTAGGGAACCGTCCTCAGTACCAGTTGTTAGAGAGTTCTCAGATGTGTTTCCTGAAGAGCTTCCAGGACTACCACCTGATAGGAAAATAGAGTTCGAGATCGAATTGATGCCTGGTACCAGACCGATCTCTATACCGCCCTACAGGATGGCACCAGCAGAGCTGAGAGAGTTGAAAGAGCAGTTGCAGGACTTGGTAGACAAGGGTTTCATCCGCCCGAGTACCTCACCCTGGGGTGCTCCAATACTGTTTGTCAAAAAGAAGGATGGATCTCTTCGACTTTGTATTGACTATAGGCAGTTGAACAAAGTCACTATCAAGAACAAGTATCCTCTACCCAGGATCGATGATCTATTCGACCAGCTGTCAGGAGCAGGGTGTTTTTTGAAGATAGATCTGAGATCCGGATACCACCAGTTGAAGATCAGGGAAGGAGATGTAGTTAAGACTGCTTTCAGGACCAGATATGGGCATTATGAGTTCCTAGTAATGCCGTTCGGGTTGACTAATGCCCCTGCAGCATTCATGGATCTCATGAACAGGGTGTTCAGGGAGTACCTGGATCGCTTTGTGATCGTCTTTATAGATGATATCTTGGTGTACTCCAGGAATGCAGAGGAGCATGCCCATCATCTGCGGATAGTGCTTCAGACCTTGAGAGAGCATGGCTTGTATGCTAAGTTCTCCAAGTGCGAGTTTTGGCTAAGGAGCATTTCTTTTTTGGGACATGTCGTATCAGAGGAAGGTATAGCAGTAGATCCCAAAAAGGTAGAGGCAGTAGCCAACTGGCCTACACCCACTACCGTGACAGAGATCAAGAGTTTTCTGGGTTTGGCAGGCTACTATCGGAGGTTCGTTCAGGACTTTTCAAAGATAGCTGCTCCTATGACCAGACTGACCAGAAAGAATCAAAAGATTGTATGGTCAGAGGAATGTGAAGAGAGTTTTGAAGAGTTGAAGAGACGGTTGACTTCAGCACCGATGTTAGCTCTGCCGATCAGTGATGAAGATTTCACAGTGTTCTGTGATGCATCCCGAGTGGGATTAGGTTGTGTGTTAATGCAGAATGATAGAGTGATAGCTTATGCTTCTAGACAGCTGAAGAAGCACGAGCTGAATTACCCGACACATGATCTGGAGATGGCAGCTGTTATCTTTGCACTTAAGATGTGGAGGCATTACCTCTATGGGGTAAAGTGTGAGATCTATACAGATCATAAGAGCCTGCAGCACATCTTGAGTCAGAGAGAGTTAAACTTGAGGCAGAGACGATGGGTAGAATTGCTCAGTGATTACGATTGCAAGATCCAGTATCATCCGGATAAGGCTAATGTTGTCGCTGATGCCTTAAGCCGGAAGTCACTTGGCAGTTTATCCCACATTACAGTGGAAAGAAGACCGGTGGTGAAGGACTTCTACAGACTCATGGATGAAGGGCTACAGTTGCAGTTATCTGGTACAGGTGCTTTGATTGCACAGATGAGAGTGACACCAGTGTTTCTAGAGCAAGTGGCTTTGAAACAGCACGAAGATCCCGAGTTAGTGAAGATTGCCAGGACTGTTCAGTCTGGCAACAGTGCAGAGTTCAAGTTTGACAGGGAGGGGATTCTTCGGCATGGTAAGAGGTTATGTGTCCCAGATGATAGCAGTTTAAAGGAAGACATTATGAGGGAAGCTCATAATGCGAGGTATAGTGTTCACCCTGGAGCCACCAAGATGTATCAAGATCTGAGAAGGGTGTATTGGTGGCCAGCGATGAAGAGAGAAGTGGCACAGTTTGTGTCAGCCTGCGAGACATGTCAAAGGGTGAAGCTAGAGCACCAGAAGCCGGCTGGAATGCTTAACCCACTATCGATTCCAGAGTGGAAATGGGAGAACATAGCTATGGATTTTGTAGTGGGGTTACCGGCGACGTCCAACAGGCTAGACTCCATCTGGGTGATTGTGGATAGATTGACTAAATCTGCTCACTTCATTCCAGTCAGGAGTAACTACTCTGTGGACAAGTTGGCGCAGGTGTATGTAGAAGAGATAGTGAGGCTGCATGGAGTGCCAGTGTCAATAGTATCAGACAGAGGACCTCAGTTCACCTCCAGATTTTGGCGGAGTCTGCAGAATGAAATGGGCACAAGATTGGATTTCAGCACTGCTTTCCATCCACAGACAGACGGTCAGTCAGAGAAGACCATCCAGACCATAGAAGATATGCTGAGAATGTGTGTGTTAGACTTTGGCGGTTCTTGGAGGCAGCATCTACCTTTGGTGGAGTTTGCCTACAACAACAGCCATCATGCTAGCATAGAGATGGCTCCTTATGAAGCTTTGTATGGGAGGAAGTGCCGAACACCTGTTTGCTGGGAAGAGGTAGGAGAGAAGGCTCTTGCAGGGCCAGAGATTGTCGACCTTACCAGCAGGCTAGTGCCTATCATCAGAGAGAGGATCAAGACAGCTGTTAGCAGACAGAAAAGCTATGCAGACATCCGTAGGAAGCAGATAGAGTTCCAGGAGGGGGATATGGTATTGCTAAAGGTGTCTCCGATGAAGAGAGTGGTTCGGTTTGGAAAGAAGGGTAAACTGGCCCCACGGTACATTGGTCCCTTTGAGATCTTGCAGAAGGTCGGGAATGTATCGTATAAGCTAGATTTACCTGCTTCTATGGAAAGAATTCACCCGGTATTCCATGTTTCTATGTTGAGGAAGTTTGTGTCAGATCCAGAGAAGGTTCTTAGTGAACCTGAGGTGGAAATCTTAAGTGATCTCACCTATGTAGAGCAACCAGTGCGGATCTTAGACACCCAGATCAGAAAGCTGAGAAACAAGGAGATACCAATGGTGAAAGTCCTGTGGAACCACCACAATCTGGAAGCATGCACATGGGAGACACGAGAGTCTATGCTCCAACAATATCCCCATCTGTTTTAAGGTCAGTTTTCCCCTTTTCTATGTGTTTTATGTTGTGTTAGGGACATTCGGGGACGAATGTTCTTAAGGGGGGGAGAATGTAATACCCGGCTCGAGTCCGGCATCAGAATTCCTGTAGTCCGGTGGAATCTCGGGTGTCGAAACCCTCGAGAAGGGTAATACATATGTTTTTAGGTGTGTTTTTAAGAGTTTTGAATGTTTTAAAGTGTTAAAGGACTTGAGTTTTGAAAGAAAAGCAACAAGGGAGAAATGCAAAGGTTCGGCCGCCGAAGGTCACTTTCGGCCGCCGAACATTGCATGGTTTCGGCTTCACGTTCGGCTGCCGAAGGTGGTCTGGCCAGCCACCTATAAAAGGGCCAAGGGTCGGTGGAAGGAGGATATTTCTCCTCCACTTGCAGCCAGAGGTGAGTTCCAGCCTCTCCCACGTTGACTTTCATGTTTTCCATGATTTTCACCAAATCTTTCAAGGGTTTTAAGAGTTGTGGTGTGTTTTGAAGGTTTTAAGCAAAAAGAGCAAAGTTTGAAGCTTGGAGCTTTGAGAAGAGATTTCTTCATATCTCCAAGTTAGGATTCTTCATCCTCAAGTTCTTTAAGAGGTAAGTGAAGATCCTGAGCTTCTTTGTTGATTTATAAAGGTTTTATGAAGTTTGTATGGGTAGTATGCATGTTTAGGTTTAGGTGAGGTTTTTGGTGATCTTTGGTGTTCAAGCAGGTTCAAGTGTTATGTGCTATGTTTGTTTGGGGTTTTAGGGTAGTTTTAGACCCCTTTGTGCATATATATGTGTATGTGCTAGTTGGGAGTAGTTGATATGCATGTTGTAGGTTTTTGGGCAAAGTTTGCATGAAACAGAGCAGGGTTCTGCCCTTCGGGCAAAACCAGGTTCGGCCACCGAAGGAAGGTTCGGCCGCCGAACCCCTTGTGGAGGCAGTTTCGGCTGCCAAAGCTTGCCCCCGAAAGCTAGGCTTTCGATTTAGAAAGGTACTTTCGGCCGCCGAAAGAGGGAGTTCGGCCACCGAAAGTGTGTGAGTTTCGTCTCTGGACGAGACCTTCGGCCGCCGAAGGTGCCGCCGAACATGCATGAGTTTCGTCTCTGGAGTGGGGTTTCGGCCGCCGAACCTGCCGCCGAAAGTGCCCTCTCCAGCCTTCCTTTGCATGTTTTATGTGATTGTTTTAGGCTCTTTTAGAGGGGTTTTGGGGAGTTTCTTAGCAATGTTCTTGAGTTAGTTTGGTCCCTCATTTGAGTCCACCTGTGTAGGTACGGACCAGAGGAATCAGGGAGGTCAGCAGTGAGTCCAGTTTCAGAGCCTGCAGAGTCAGTTCAGAGTTAGCCAGAGGTGAGTGGAACTAAACTTACTGTTTTAATTTGAGGAATGAATATTTTATCATGCTTCATGCATCATGAATATGCTATAGGGTGAGTGCATTAGTGTACACGAATATGACGCATTGCATCTATCCTTGTACTTGGCATGGCTCCTTGTACATTGCGTCTATGAGACGGCACGGACTTCGTGAGGATTCATTAGCCCTCGGAGGAAAGACCTGGAACAGCCCTACGGGGACCAGGCACAAAGACCTGGAACAGCCCTATAGGGACCAGGCACAAGGTACTCCGGTACCCCAGATGAGATGCAGTCCTGAGAGCTCTTTTGTGGGCTGGACATAGATAAAGGGAATTTTGATCCGTCCGGCCGAGGTGATGTGATTACTTGTGATGTGATACATTCCATGAGAGCATGTTTTATCACCTGTTATTTTATTACTGTTCTACGCACTGGGCTCTAGTAGCTCATCCCTCTCCCCTAACTCCAGTTGTGCAGGTTCAGAGGTCAGAGAGAAGTCAGCAGGGTACAGGAAGAGTATAGAGTATTGTAATAGCTAGTGTGGACATGTAAATATAAAGAGATAAGGTTTATGCGTAGTGTATAGAATGGTGCTTGATTATAAGAGTTGTAATCCCTTGTGCTTTTTACATGATCAGTTTATGTTTACATATAAGTGTTGTATGTTTATGAGAAAACCAGGCTTAACATTATGAGTTTGATCCGCCTAGAGCAATGAGGAGCTCTAGTAGGGATTGTTAGAGAACAGAGATGTATGTGCACAGGTTAAGCCTTGGAATGAAGAAAAGTTTTATGTTTTTACTGAAAATGTTTGATCATGTATGGGATTTCACAGGTACACAAAGTTCATAGCAGGCTTACTACGGGTCCCGGCGACCTTAAGTCGATCTGGATCCTAGTGCCGGTAGCAGTTCGGTTTCCGGGCTGTTACACAAAACTACTCAATTCAATTGCCTGAGATTCAGGTTGGACGGTTCCTAATGGAGCTTGTGGGGGCTATTGCGATATTATGCTCTAATGATTTTCTTTATGCATTAATTTTGGAAAATTCCATTGAAATCGGGGATATCCATGCTTCTTCACCAATAAAGAAGAGGAAAATCCACCTTTTAATTCCAAGAAAAATGGTGGTAGCTGCAGAATATCTCATTTTTGCCAAACTTAGTTGGTGAAATCATCCTATCGTTTTCTAGTGCTAAGTTATTGATTCACCACCTTTTTGGATTATTTCAAATCTATGACTTATTAGAACTATTTTGTGTTTTTCTGTTTTTTTGGATTACTTCAAATCTATAACTTATTAGAGCTACTTTGTTTTTTTTTTTAAATTATTGATTTGACTTATTAGAGCTACGTAGACCCATTAAAAGGATGAAAAACTCTCTCCTAAATTTTAAATGTGTTTTATATTTATGACGTAAATTCGAAACTTTTGATTAAGGAGGAGAAACAATATCATCTTATGGATGTAGAGTATTCAATTATTTTTTTAACATCTCAATCAAACAATTATTCAAATTCTACTTCAAACTAATGATTCAATCATCTTAATTATTCAATCATCTTATTGACCGATACTAGAGGTTTCGAATTCAAATTCTACTTCAAACTAATTATTCAAATTCTCCTTTCAAGCTGTAATCAGTAACAAAGGCCATAACTCATTTAACTGCATACCAAATTTGTTAAAGAGTAAAAGAATAAATGTCCATTTAGCAGTTGTATTACATTTGAAAATTCCTACATCAAATCTTAAAAAAAAAAAAAAGAAAGATGAATCAAAACCTATTCTAGTTTACAATTTAGTACAAGATAAATGGTTAGTTCTGGGTAAATTTGATTAGCTATGCCGTCAAGTATCATTCATTTTGCTTGCTTCAATTTTCAAAGAGCTAAGGGTCTGCAGTATTTTGCCATGACCTTTGGGAAGAACATATGTTGAGCTCCTTCAACTCTTATTATTGGAAATATAATCCTTGATGCAACCTAAAGAAAAAGAAGAATATTAGGGAAAAAAGAAACAAAAAACTATGACTCATACAACTTAAAAGTGTAGTCAATATACATACTGAGATCATTCTAGCCCCCATCCATATCCTCTTGGCAGATGGCAATGTAAATACCAAGCGACCAACACCATAGACAGCCACAGCAAAGAAGTGCATAACCAAGCTCAATGGCTGAGGGTTTAAACCTGAGAGTAAAGCAATAGGTCCACTTGAAAATACACCTCCGAGGCTCAAGTAGTCGAAACATGCTCTACGCATTTCATCTTGTGCTGGATCATGTGATGCACTAAAGACTTTGTATAAGGCTCCTGCCAATGTATTTATAGTAGATGCCACTGGCTGGATAAGAAAGAAAAGAACACATGGTTAACATAAATTTACTCTTTTCCTTGCTCTCTCTCTATGAAAATAGACAGACTATATGCTTGACTACCTTGCGAAGTGTGTAGAAAGATTTAAGATATTCACAAAGGCCAGATGCATCACTTAAATCATGTAGAGGTCTAAGAAGATTCCTTAGAACAACTATATCAGAAAGCGCCACAGTCATTCCTCCTCCAGTTAAAGGATGCCTCATGTTAAATGCATCACCTAAAAGAAGAGCACCTGGAGTGGGATGAGGAGCAGCAGGCATGCTCCTATTAGGCATTGTTCTGATGTTTCCTTTGTTAATGGCAGAAATGAAAGCATCAAATAGCTCATGAGGAATCTGAAACATGCAAGTTCCTGATGAGTCCAAGGAATCAAAGAGTAATGACTTGTAATTTCAAAAGAAAAGAAAAGAACATCTCCTCCATGCATTATAAACTGAGTCATGATCGAAAGCTCCTTTAAGCTAATAACTATATTAAGGATCAAATTAAGTAAAAGTTAAAATAACAAATAACAAATGGTTGTATTAGCAGGCTAAATAAGCAAGTTATTAATACCTGGGGAGCCACTATGGATTTTAAATAGTTGGCCATTTCACCATTGGAAATTGATGGCAGTTTTTGGCTTACTGGTATGTCAACCAAGCAACGAATTTCTGAGCTACTAATACGATAGAACAAGATTGGTGAAGGGTCTGCCAGAATAACATGTCCATGATTCTGGTATGGAAGCTCACAGTTCTCCAATATCAAAGCAACAAAGCAAGAGGGGATTTCAACCTGCAAACATTACAAGGCAAAATCCATAAATTACAAGTGAAATTGTGAATAAGACATTCATAGCTATTGCAAGTTTGAAACCCGATCTTGACCTTGGCATTGCAAAGAGAGCGTCGCAAGTTTGAAAAACAACCATCACAAACTATTGTTAGTGGAGCAGATGCAGCAAGTTCTTGACCAGTTTTTGTTTTGTATTGGACACCCTTGATTGTTCCATTTGCTTCAAGCAAGGATGTTACTGTTCCTTGTTCCAATCTTACACTGTAAAGAGAAATTAGAGAAATTAAGTTATGAACTTACACGTTAAATGAAAAAGGTTTCATTAATGGAATTGGAAAGGAAACGATGATTACTTGGTTAGACTAGCAGCTTTTTCTCGCATCCTTTGGATGAAACGTCCATTGTGAAAGCTTCTGCCAGACACGTTAGAATCAAAGCTTTGCAAGGGATAGGAAAGTTTAGTACTTCTTCCACCCTTGTAAAGAGCATATCCAAATACTTGTTGGGCATCGATGTCTTCTACGCAATCTGCAGCCACTCAAAATGTATATAGTCTAAGAATTAGAAGTGACAACATTGGTTTGCAGTAATAAAAATTTTGGAACTTCCTATTCTGGTTACCTTGAAGTCCCAACTCAATTAGTTTTAGGTAGCCACCAGGTTGGAGAAGTTCTCCAACAATTCTGTCAGGCTCAGTCAAGTCTCTTTCAATCACATGTACGTTCCTTCCATCCTGCATTGGAGAGAAGGAAACAAGGACGTAAATCACATATTTCTGATAGATTAAAAAGCAAGCACACAAGAAGTAATAGACAGAGAGAGTTACCTTGCCAAGAGTATAAGCAAGAGCAGAACCTGCAACCCCAGCTCCAACAATAATTACATCTGGTTTCTTGTCTTTCTCTGCCTGGTCTATTCCATTTTCAGAGCTCTCTAATTTTTCATATCTTGCAACTCCTCTTGATGTTGTGGCTTTCTTCTGTGCTGTTATTCTATACAACAACACAAACCCCAACAAAGAAGCCATGATTCCTCCCATTAAGTATTCAGATTCCATTTCCAGAAGCAATATAAGAATTGTACAAGTGATGGTGAGTTTTGAAGTCGTGTAGAAAAATGGTTTTCTGGTTCCTTTATATAGTTTTCCAAATGTACGACTAAATTGATGAAATGGTTCTACTAAATCAAATACAATGAGATTTGGACAGATGCATAAGAATGAAAAATGTTGTCAAGATCTTCAAAATGAAATCAGTCTAAAAGACCACAAAATGGATTTCATTTGTTGTTTTTATTAAGCTGTCCATATTTGGAGTTTGGAGTCTTGTATTTGACCAAATAGGTCTTGAATTGCTGCAGTTGTCCAATGCAATTATTTGACTGGTAATGTAGTAGAATTGGAACCACATACCAAAAGTCCTCACGTGATACTACTGCTCAAGTGGGTTTTAACACTAGCACAGGTTAAGGATTTCTTGTCAGGATAAATTACTAGTCAAACATAACCCAAAGCCAATCACAAACTGTAAAAGGCAGAGTCTTCAGTTTAGCTGCAATCACAAACTCAGAAATAAATTATCTTAATATATAAGATGTCTTTTCCTTATTAAAAAATAAGTTATTTTCTTTAAAATAATTTAATTTTTTTAATAAAAAATTATTTTTATTAATTTTTTAAATATTTTAAATGTCAAAAAATATTACCAAATATTTTTCATAAAACAAAAGGAGAATTCAAGAAATTTAGCTCAACTCAACATATAAATAAATAGTTGTACAAATTAAATGAGATTCATTTATTTTTACTCTCTCCTATCCTTTTGGTTAAGATATAAATCAATTATAATAACTTTATTTTATTTTCAATACAACTTGTCTTTAATATTTTATTTTTTTAAATAATAATTCAAATTATCATTACACTTTAATTCAAATCATTAGTAATGATTTTTTATTTGTATAAAACTTAATATCCTTATTTTATGTTAAAAATGGATACAATTTAAAATTAGCCAAAAAATATTATTTTATAAACTAAAATAATTGTCATTGTTTAATCTATATAAAAATAAAATAAAATGAACAAAAAATATGTGATACAAGAAGTGGATACATGGTATATCAAATGAGGGATAGAATTATCTTCAAGACAGTAACTTTAATAACTCTTAAAGCCTTTACTAAATTAGAGGATAAATTTTGCATAAAACTTGATTTACAATTTATCACAATATAAAAATTAAATGAGATTTATTTATTTATATTTGGACAGTTATAACCCGGATTATTACAAAAATAAGCGGTTGAATTAAGAATTTCCACACCACATTTAGTTTAAATGGTTAAGTTTTTTTTTTTAAAGGGACTAAACAGATAAAGAGAAAAATAGAGAGAGAAATAAAGAGAGAGGAAAGCATAGGGTTGAGCTCCTCTATAGATTGAAGGAGGGTGCCCAATCGTGTGAATAGGTGTTTTCTTTTTTTTATTTTGATATTTTGAAGGGTTGATGGACCGTCTCGAAGAAATTTATGATGCCACCTATGGCGGTGTACGACGGAGCTGGAAACCCCCGGGAGCACGTCTTGAACTACAAAACTTTCATGGAGCTGCAGACTTTGTCAGATGCCTTGATGTGCAAGGTATTCCCGACGACGCTCTCGGGGCCAGCACGGGCATGAGTAAACTTAGGTTGAGTTTATGGGTTTTTGATGAGTTTTGAACAATGTGGCTTGTAAATGTATGTTTGATGTGTTGTAGTTAGGGTTTAAGGTAGCTTGAGACCCCTAGGAACTTGTATGCATGTTTTGGTTGAGCTAAATGCATGATGGTATGAGTTTGGAGGCATTTGTGCATGTTTGAACCAAGTTTCTGCCCTTTGGGAGAAACCAGGTTCGGCAGCCGAAGGGACTTTCGGCCGCCGAACCCTCTTGTGGAGGCAGCCTTCGGCTGCCGAAGCTTGCCCCTGAAAGGAGACTTTCGTCTCTGTCTGGGAGTTTCGGCCGCCGAAAGTGCTGCCGAACATGCATGAGTTTCGCCTCTGTCTGGGAGTTTCGGCCGCCGAAGGTGCCGCCGAAACTGCCTGACTTTCGGCTCTGGAGGGACTTTCGGCCGCCGAACCTGCCGCCGAAAGTGCCCTGTCCAGCCTTTCTTTGCATGTTTTTGCATGAATGTTTTGAGGTGTTTTAGAGGGTTTTTGGGGGATGTTTTCAAAGTCATGTTATAGTATGTTGGTCCCTCATTTGAGTCCACCTGTGTAGGTTCGGACCCGAGGAACCGAGGACCTCAGCAGTGAGTCAGCTGCTTCAGTCAGTGTCAGAGCTAGCCAGAGGTGAGTAGAATAACTCTTATGCTTTCAAGTAAATAAATCAGTTTTGAGCATATTCATGCATCACGAATGCCATGTGATATTTTAGGTTGTTTGCATTAGAAATCACGAATATGTTGCATTGCATAATATGTTGTTGATGTGGATGAATGTTGAATGATCCATTAGCCCTCATATGTTATGACATGATGATATAGTATGGAAGTCCAGGTGTGGCCTGCACTACGCCCCTGGCACTATGTAAGAGAAAGACCGGACGTGGCCTGCACTACGCCCCCGGCACCATGGATTATGTATGTTATGTTATGTTATGTATAAGAGAAAGACCAGGTGTGGCCTGCACTACGCCCCTGGCATGATTGGAATATGTAGAGGGCTAAATGGTGACAAGTTCATCCTTGATATGATTAATTGTGATGTGATGCATTCCATGATAGCATGTGTTTTAAATGCTTTGTGATTCTGCTCACTGGGCTCTAGTAGCTCACCTCTCTCCCAAATTCCCTAGGTTTGCAGGTACGGGTTAGACAGAGAAGTCAAGAAGAGTAATGAAGTCTTATGTATGTAATAGTTAGAATGTGGACATGACAGACTGTATTATGATGTATAGATATGTAATGTAACGATATTAAGGTTAGAAGTGTGCTTGACCATAGTATAATGTAATCCCTTTTTGAAACATGATCTTAATATTATTGATGTTTATGTTTAGCCAACTCAACACATGTTGTATTTGCCCATTGGGGCATTGATGAGATCCCACAGAGGGATCATGTTTTATGATTATGATTATGTCTAGTGCATGCACAGGTTGAGTTTGGCGTATGAGGAACGAATGAAAGAAAAGTTTTAAATTTTTTATGTATGTTGTTGATCATGTATGGGATTAATTAGGTTTACAGGTTGCATGTCAGGCTTGCTACGGGTCCCGGCGGCCTTAAGCCGACCTGGATCCTAGCGCCGGTAGCGGTCCGATTTTCGGGTCGTTACAATTAAGAGGTTGGATCCTCAAAATGTACCTCAGGATGTCTGGTGGACAAGCCGGATCATTAGGATGTCTGGTTGCTTCCAATACTCCCCCTTAAGATGGAGCATGAAGATTCTAACTGCCCAACTTGCCTAGGGGAAAATGAAATTGATCTTTGCGCAAGGCCTTGGTGAAGATATCAGTTTATGGACATGCAGTTTATGGACATACTGGTCCCTTCCATAAAGATTTTGTACAGTTTATGGACATGTCAATCCCTTCAATAAAGATTTCTACAATTTATGGATATGTCGGTCCCTTCATCAAAGATTTTCTGTAGTTTATAGACATGTCGATCTCTTTCATAAAGATTTCTACAGTTTATGGACATGTCGGTCCCTTCAACAAAGATTTTCTACAGTTTATAGACATGTCGATCCCTTCCATAAAGATTTCTACAGTTTATGGATATGTCGGTCCCTTCAACAAAGATTTTCTGCTGTTTATGGACATGTCGGTCCCAGGCTTTTGAGTATTGCCTGCACACCTGAGTTGCCACGAGGTCAAGTACCCCACCATTCTTGGTAGCCTATTAACTGAAAATAACTTTCAGTGTCATGACCCTCTCGATTGCAATGAGAGTAAATAGAATTTTTATCTTTATCCCCCCGAAATTCTAACCACTGGCTCGAATTGCGAAGCTCATGGGGTTGCACTATTCATCTTTGCTTCTCGTCACAATTCTCACTCACTTTTACCGAACCACCATAGCATAAGAATGATGCAAATTAGGCAAAGGAGCAGTGCTTAAGATATGAGACTACACGGTACCATAACCTTCTTCATTCAAGCCCATAAGAAATTAATGAACTCTTTTTTCTTCACACTTTTGCTCCATTTCAATGGTAAGATTGCATTTGCAATCTGCATATGCACACATTGTTATGTGATCATAATTATTAATCTCATCCCACAAGGTTTTGAGTTTACTGAAATAGGATACAATGGATTGGCTATCCTGCCTACAGTTTGCCAGGTCAGATCTCAACTACTGCATTCGTGAGAATCTCTACTTAATATCTTCTCACAAATTCTTCATCCTTTCGACGTGAGAGATAGTTGATCGAAGTGTTGGTTCAATGGTATTAAATACTAAGAAAACTAACATGGAGTTAAATGTCCACTTATCTTTGAGTTCCGCTGCATCGTTCACCGGTTGTTTGACGGTCTATCAATAAAGTCGTATTTCTTTTTGGCTCTCAACGCAGTCCACATGGCCCTTGTCCATTCTTCATACTTCTCTCTTTCAATTGCACTTAGGTAGTCAAATTGCTCGGGTTGTCACTTCAAGTTAGTGTATAAGGATTGGAAGAATTTTTCATTGTTCCTGAATTCTCCCCGTGTTTCTTTTCAACTTCTATGGCTCTGATACCATGTAAAATTTGGAGAATCACACAATTTGAGAATAAAAATCCTTTCCCTTTCATTGGCAGGAAAGTGACAATATATACACCAGGTTCACCCTATTTAGAAAAACTTAAGAATGCAAAACTTTCTATATAGTACAAGTAAAATTTCCTGCATTGTACAAACTAAATTTCTTACATTTCACAAGATAAAGAAGGAAAGAAAAGATATTCACACACCAATCAAGTCTTAAACCACAAGTCGGCAAGTCGTTAAGACATCAGACAGGTCAGTCGACAAGTTGGATCATCAGGACGTGGCAGACACTAGTCAATAGGGATCAAATGGAGCAGTTCAAGGAAAAGCTCAAACCATTTGGTTTAACAGTGGAAGAATCCACAAGGCGATTCTTTTGGGAGGAGAAGTAGAATAGAGACTTGTTTTGAATGCCATTGATTCAGAAGTACCACAAAACTTTTCAATATATGTATTTATTTATAGCAGTTGAAATTAGGTGTCCAAATCTGTCAAGGACTTGGATCAGTAATCTTTTTTGTAATTGGAGAAAATCTTGAATCCTAGATCGTATATTTACAAGAAATGAAAGCGCAATAGTCTAGATCTTTTGAAAGATATTGGTGGTGCACGATTCATTGCTCTATTCTGCACGGCTTAGATTACCAATTGAGATTGATTCTATTAAAGAAAATGTATCTTTGCATTTTGTTCAGTGTGGAAAATATAATTTCTAATTATTCAATTTATTTTATATGATATATTATATAAATAGGGAGTTAGTCATTTCATTATTAATCTGATATGCTTCAATAGTTTTGCTATTTATTTTCAATTACTCTAATTTTCAAATATTTTTTTTAATAAAAAATAAAATGTGAATGGGAAAAAAGTGGTGGTCCAGTTAGCACAACCCATCTAGCCATATGGACCAGGATGGCACTGACCTGTTATCCTTCCACTGCTGGGAGCGAGAGGTAATCGCTGCTCTGTGAAGCCAGCCTCACGCATTACCCTCTGCTCTAGGAACTAGGAGACCCAAGCCTTCGCCCAGGTCCCATGGTTTAACTCTCAGCTTGGAACGGGCAAGCCAGAAATTAGCCAAGCCTGATCCTGCCATAAGGGCTCAAACAACGTCCCAACACCTTAAAGCCCCCACTTGGGTTACAAGCCCACGTTACTGAGCTCAGCGATTTCCATTGTCCTTGCATTGGAAACATAAAATATTAATGAGTTTTAATTCTGGCCGATATGGGATTGACATTCTTTAATGTCCATATGCCCCTCAAGAAAACGTCACTTGAATTTTGCTGATTTCATCATTAAAAAAAAAAAAACCTTAATTGAACTTGGTATTTAATTGGGTACATGCAGTTCAACAATTTGATTATAAGTTTGAGTTCAAGCATAAACCACTATAAAATATATTTTATGATTTACTTATTTAATAAAATATATATTCAATAAAATTTAATACTTATATTTATTTTTTTATATTTTATTTAAGTTTTTTACCTTTAATTTTTTTAAAATCGAAGTCGAATTAACCATTTATAATTTGAATTTAATTGAAATAAAAATTAGAATCGTGACAGCTTTAAATCCGGACTGAAAACAGATTGAAACCATTAAAAAATCGAAACTGCCTTGAACTGTTTTAAAGCGGGCCAGTTTAAATTCAATTCAAAAAATAAAATCAAATCCCTAGTTCCGAACCAAAATCAACCCATGACCATATCTAATCTATTATTTCTGTCTCATAATTCTTATTTTTTTATTATTTTAAAATTATTATTTATTTTTTTTCAAATTAGAATAATGATAATATGATATTTAGAAAGAGGTAGGTTTTGGTATGAGTGAGTAAGCTTACCTGAATGGTTCACACCTTCCTTTTTTATTTCTTTTTCTCTTGTCCTCTAGTGATGCATAACCGCCACCCTACTCTACAGTGTCATTGTCCCTATCATATAGAGCCGTACATACGGGTGTACATGCCTTCTCATCATCGTCAGGCGGCCATTTAATTTTCTTTCGACGCTCGTGCTGATAAAGTCGCAGCATAACTGGGCCTGTTCCCTTACTCCCCCATCAGATCAGATGAGTTGGGTTCCTCTGAGCCCGAACTCAGTTAGACTGGTCTGTCCGATTGTGGACTGGGTTGCGCGTTAATGGGCCAGCTTGCTTAGTGGGTTCTGATGGGTTTTGAGTCTGACTCTCCTACAAGAGCTCGGCCTGAGTTTCCGCGGTTATCGAATAATATATAAATTCACTATTGTAATTTTATTTAATTTTTAAAAAATATCTTAAAATATATATTAAAATTTAATATATTTAAGATAGATATAATTAAAAAGTTAATAAAAAAATTATATTTCTTAATATATATAAAAAAATAAAATAGACAAAAATTATGAGATAGGAGAAATATTACATAATATTAAATAAATAATAAAATTACTACTTAATACATTAAGTAAGAGAAACATTACATATTATTAAAAAAAATTATATTAAATAAATAAACAATCCAAAAGTGAAAATCTCACTATCCGGTTAGTCGAGACCGATGTCCCATATCCGGATGGGCAAGAGACTAATATCTCAGAGAAAAAAAGAAGAATGAGAAAAAACAATTTTTCAATCTATAATGTGAATATTTCTTTTTATTATTTATATTATTTGAAGTTTGGACAGGCAAATTAAACATTGAAAAGGCATTGCATTTGATAATATCTAGTGAATTAAGATTAGATATCAAAATAATTAGAAAACTAAACTACAACTCAAAATCATAAGAATCCCATAAACCCTAACTCGAAGGACCACCGAATAGCATGCACCCACTGTCCAACACCTGCATTACACCGAACCAACCTAGCTTCCTCTTAGCATCCCTACAATGACATCAATTTACACTACTCCTAATCATATCGATAGAGCATCACTCAAATAAGAAAAAAAATAACAGTTTTAAATCTAGCCCATCTATCCAAAGCCTCCATAATTGACCATGATCGACCAAGAAATCAATGACCATATCGACCAAAGAAGAAGAGCACCAAGCAAACCAACTGATTCCATGATGATTGAGCACCAACGTCCACCAGAAAAAGAGATAGCGCATGATATTTTCGGTCTAACATAGTTATGCAAACCAACTGATTCCATGATGATTGAGCACCAACGTCCACCAGAAAAAGAGGTAGCTCATGATATTTTCGGTCTAACATAGTTATGGAGCCACTATTAGAGCAAATGAAGAGCTGTGACACTCATAATAGCCAACTCCTACACTTTTTGATGGAACTAGTCACAGAAAGAGCATCGAAAATAAGTATAAAAAATTAAGCCAAACAAAAATCCAACGCAAACATCAACCCTTCAAAATATCAAAATAAAAAAAAGAAAACACCTATTCACACGATTGGGCACCCTCCTTCAATCTATAGAGGAGCTCAACCCTATGCTTTCCTCTCTCTTTATTTCTCTCTCTATTTTTCTCTTTATCTGTTTAGTCCCTTTAAAAAAAAAACTTAACCATTTAAACTAAATGTGGTGTGGAAATTCTTAATTCAACCGCTTATTTTTGTAATAATCCGGGTTATAACTGTCCAAATATAAATAAATAAATCTCATTTAATTTTTATATTGTGATAAATTGTAAATCAAGTTTTATGCAAAATTTATCCTCTAATTTAGTAAAGGCTTTAAGAGTTATTAAAGTTACTGTCTTGAAGATAATTCTATCCCTCATTTGATATACCATGTATCCACTTCTTGTATCACATATTTTTTGTTCATTTTATTTTATTTTTATATAGATTAAACAATGACAATTATTTTAGTTTATAAAATAATATTTTTTGGCTAATTTTAAATTGTATCCATTTTTAACATAAAATAAGGATATTAAGTTTTATACAAATAAAAAATCATTACTAATGATTTGAATTAAAGTGTAATGATAATTTGAATTATTGTTTAAAAAAATAAAATATTAAAGACAAGTTGTATTGAAAATAAAATAAAGTTATTATAATTGATTTATATCTTAACCAAAAGGATAGGAGAGAGTAAAAATAAATGAATCTCATTTAATTTGTACAACTATTTATTTATATGTTGAGTTGAGCTAAATTTCTTGAATTCTCCTTTTGTTTTATGAAAAATATTTGGTAATATTTTTTGACATTTAAAATATTTAAAAAATTAATAAAAATAATTTTTTATTAAAAAAATTAAATTATTTTAAAGAAAATAACTTATTTTTTAATAAGGAAAAGACATCTTATATATTAAGATAATTTATTTCTGAGTTTGTGATTGCAGCTAAACTGAAGACTCTGCCTTTTACAGTTTGTGATTGGCTTTGGGTTATGTTTGACTAGTAATTTATCCTGACAAGAAATCCTTAACCTGTGCTAGTGTTAAAACCCACTTGAGCAGTAGTATCACGTGAGGACTTTTGGTATGTGGTTCCAATTCTACTACATTACCAGTCAAATAATTGCATTGGACAACTGCAGCAATTCAAGACCTATTTGGTCAAATACAAGACTCCAAACTCCAAATATGGACAGCTTAATAAAAACAACAAATGAAATCCATTTTGTGGTCTTTTAGACTGATTTCATTTTGAAGATCTTGACAACATTTTTCATTCTTATGCATCTGTCCAAATCTCATTGTATTTGATTTAGTAGAACCATTTCATCAATTTAGTCGTACATTTGGAAAACTATATAAAGGAACCAGAAAACCATTTTTCTACACGACTTCAAAACTCACCATCACTTGTACAATTCTTATATTGCTTCTGGAAATGGAATCTGAATACTTAATGGGAGGAATCATGGCTTCTTTGTTGGGGTTTGTGTTGTTGTATAGAATAACAGCACAGAAGAAAGCCACAACATCAAGAGGAGTTGCAAGATATGAAAAATTAGAGAGCTCTGAAAATGGAATAGACCAGGCAGAGAAAGACAAGAAACCAGATGTAATTATTGTTGGAGCTGGGGTTGCAGGTTCTGCTCTTGCTTATACTCTTGGCAAGGTAACTCTCTCTGTCTATTACTTCTTGTGTGCTTGCTTTTTAATCTATCAGAAATATGTGATTTACGTCCTTGTTTCCTTCTCTCCAATGCAGGATGGAAGGAACGTACATGTGATTGAAAGAGACTTGACTGAGCCTGACAGAATTGTTGGAGAACTTCTCCAACCTGGTGGCTACCTAAAACTAATTGAGTTGGGACTTCAAGGTAACCAGAATAGGAAGTTCCAAAATTTTTATTACTGCAAACCAATGTTGTCACTTCTAATTCTTAGACTATATACATTTTGAGTGGCTGCAGATTGCGTAGAAGACATCGATGCCCAACAAGTATTTGGATATGCTCTTTACAAGGGTGGAAGAAGTACTAAACTTTCCTATCCCTTGCAAAGCTTTGATTCTAACGTGTCTGGCAGAAGCTTTCACAATGGACGTTTCATCCAAAGGATGCGAGAAAAAGCTGCTAGTCTAACCAAGTAATCATCGTTTCCTTTCCAATTCCATTAATGAAACCTTTTTCATTTAACGTGTAAGTTCATAACTTAATTTCTCTAATTTCTCTTTACAGTGTAAGATTGGAACAAGGAACAGTAACATCCTTGCTTGAAGCAAATGGAACAATCAAGGGTGTCCAATACAAAACAAAAACTGGTCAAGAACTTGCTGCATCTGCTCCACTAACAATAGTTTGTGATGGTTGTTTTTCAAACTTGCGACGCTCTCTTTGCAATGCCAAGGTCAAGATCGGGTTTCAAACTTGCAATAGCTATGAATGTCTTATTCACAATTTCACTTGTAATTTATGGATTTTGCCTTGTAATGTTTGCAGGTTGAAATCCCCTCTTGCTTTGTTGCTTTGATATTGGAGAACTGTGAGCTTCCATACCAGAATCATGGACATGTTATTCTGGCAGACCCTTCACCAATCTTGTTCTATCGTATTAGTAGCTCAGAAATTCGTTGCTTGGTTGACATACCAGTAAGCCAAAAACTGCCATCAATTTCCAATGGTGAAATGGCCAACTATTTAAAATCCATAGTGGCTCCCCAGGTATTAATAACTTGCTTATTTAGCCTGCTAATACAACCATTTGTTATTTGTTATTTTAACTTTTACTTAATTTGATCCTTAATATAGTTATTAGCTTAAAGGAGCTTTCGATCATGACTCAGTTTATAATGCATGGAGGAGATGTTCTTTTCTTTTCTTTTGAAATTACAAGTCATTACTCTTTGATTCCTTGGACTCATCAGGAACTTGCATGTTTCAGATTCCTCATGAGCTATTTGATGCTTTCATTTCTGCCATTAACAAAGGAAACATCAGAACAATGCCTAATAGGAGCATGCCTGCTGCTCCTCATCCCACTCCAGGTGCTCTTCTTTTAGGTGATGCATTTAACATGAGGCATCCTTTAACTGGAGGAGGAATGACTGTGGCGCTTTCTGATATAGTTGTTCTAAGGAATCTTCTTAGACCTCTACATGATTTAAGTGATGCATCTGGCCTTTGTGAATATCTTAAATCTTTCTACACACTTCGCAAGGTAGTCAAGCATATAGTCTGTCTATTTTCATAGAGAGAGAGCAAGGAAAAGAGTAAATTTATGTTAACCATGTGTTCTTTTCTTTCTTATCCAGCCAGTGGCATCTACTATAAATACATTGGCAGGAGCCTTATACAAAGTCTTTAGTGCATCACATGATCCAGCACAAGATGAAATGCGTAGAGCATGTTTCGACTACTTGAGCCTCGGAGGTGTATTTTCAAGTGGACCTATTGCTTTACTCTCAGGTTTAAACCCTCAGCCATTGAGCTTGGTTATGCACTTCTTTGCTGTGGCTGTCTATGGTGTTGGTCGCTTGGTATTTACATTGCCATCTGCCAAGAGGATATGGATGGGGGCTAGAATGATCTCAGTATGTATATTGACTACACTTTTAAGTTGTATGAGTCATAGTTTTTTGTTTCTTTTTTCCCTAATATTCTTCTTTTTCTTTAGGTTGCATCAAGGATTATATTTCCAATAATAAGAGTTGAAGGAGCTCAACATATGTTCTTCCCAAAGGTCATGGCAAAATACTGCAGACCCTTAGCTCTTTGAAAATTGAAGCAAGCAAAATGAATGATACTTGACGGCATAGCTAATCAAATTTACCCAGAACTAACCATTTATCTTGTACTAAATTGTAAACTAGAATAGGTTTTGATTCATCTTTCTTTTTTTTTTTTTTAAGATTTGATGTAGGAATTTTCAAATGTAATACAACTGCTAGTTGGACATTTATTCTTTTACTCTTTAACAAATTTGCTATGCAGTTAAATGAGTTATAGCCTTTGTTACTGATTACAGCTTGAAAGGAGAATTTGAATAATTAGTTTGAAGTAGAATTTGAATTTGAAATCTCTAGTATCGGTCAATAAGATGATTAAATAATTAGTTTGAAGTAGAATTTGAATAATTGTTTGATTGAGATGTTAAAAAAATAATTGAATACTCTATATCCATAAGATGATATTGTTTCTCCTCCTTAATTAAAAATTTTGAATTTACGCCATAGATATAAAACACATTTAAAATTTAGGAGAGAGCTTTTCGTCCTCTTAATTTAAAAAAAAAATACGAAGTAGCTCTAATGAAATATTCTGCAGCTACCACCATTTTTCTTGGAATTAAAAGGTGGATTTTCCTCTTCTTTTTTGGTGAAGAAGCATGGATATCCCTGATTTCAATGGAATTTTCCAAAATTAATGCATAAAGAAAATCATTAGAGCATAATATCGCAATAGTTTTTATCTCTCACTTTTAATAGTATTTATTATAGAAAAAAAACCTTTCTACTATAAATATAACATGCAAATTCATAAAAAATAATACGGTTAAATTAACATAATAATTTAATATAATATTTATTATAAATTTTATTTTTTTAAAATTAAATTATCTAACCCATTAATTATAGAAACAATATTTTATTTCATTTTTCTAAATTTAAATAATCTAATCTATTATCTATAAAAAATAATACTTATTTATATTTAAGTATTTTTAAATTTAAATTATCTAACCTATTACCCATTAAATTTATATTTTTGAAATTAAATTATTTTTAAATTTAAATGGTCCATGAAACTTATTAATTAATAAAAAAATTAATCGTAAAACACTTTTATTTATAAAAATTTAAAATTTATTTCTCTTAATTTAGATAGTTTAACAAATAATTTTAATTTTATAAATATATTAGAAACTAATTAAGAGAGATAATTACTTTTTAATAACAACAATAGCATATCAAATTAAATTAGGCAATGAATGAATAATTTTTTTAAAAAAATTAATGCATTGGAGTTGAAATTTTAAAAATAAAAAATAAATTTTTTAAATTGGAAAAATAGAAAATGGGAGGGACAGATAAGGATTTATTTGATAAAAATATTAAAAATTTAATTTTATAAAGTAGAAAATATTTTAATCGAGTAATTTTGGAATAAGGATTAATTAATAAAGTTTTTTAAATATATATAGGGATCTAATAATAATTTTTTTTGCTATATGTAAAACTATCTGAATACCCCTAAATGATTTGTAATAACTTTGCCCCCGTCGAAACCTAACTGGTCAACCATTTCCGGTACCTGAATCAGATAAAAACTTTAAACTAGAAGGGCGATTATGTTCCCCTCGTGTGAACTGGAACCACAATCGGATGAAAATTAACCGGTTCAAACCGACTATTCAGTTTCAGTTTGATTTTTTATTTTTAAAATAAATCATTTTAAAAATTGTATCACTTAAAATTAATGTGTAAACAAGTTAAATTATCAAATAAGTGCAAATTTATTTTTAATTTGTAAAAAAATATTATTTTCATTTAAATGTAATTTTATTTTATTTTTATATTATATATATATTATTTTATTTTTTATATCATGTAAATGGATTCATTTTATAATTTGCTTATTTAATAAAATATATATTCAATAATATTTAAGACTTATATTTATTTTTATATATTTTATTTAAATTTTTTACAATAAAAAATTACAATCGTGACCGTTTTAAAACTGGACTGAAATTTGACTAAAATCCTTAAGAAATTGAAACCGTCTTCAAACGTTTTAAATAAGGCCGGCTCCGATTCGGTTCAAGAAATAAATTGAACCGCTGGTTCCAAACCGAAACCGGTCCATGGCCATGTCTAAGTTGAGAGAAAAGGTTTTGCTTCATCATCCAAATGCACTGGTCACCCATGAGACAACCCAACGCATCAAGCATCATCCATGAGACAACCCAACGCATCAAGCATCATCCATGAGACAACCCAACGCATCAAGCATCATCCAGTTTATCAATATCCTTGATCTGATATGTCTTATTATCCTGGAGACTAAAGAAGCGACGAGTATCCACGTGATGTCCTTGATTTGATTGCCTGAGCCATGGTGTCTGAGGCACATGCGATTTTGCAATAGAACACCAAGAAAATGTAAAATTTGGAGAATCACACAATTTGAGAATGAAAATCCTTACTCATTCATTGACAGAAAAGTGACAATATATATTTAGGAAAATCTAAGAATGTAAAACATCCTATGTAGACTGAGAGGCTAATCTCCTATAACCTCTTAAGCCGATCTCTTCAAAGCAAGTGAACACGGGAGCCAAGCTCTGACCTCCTGTAACTCTGCAGCAAATCTAGCCGAGCTCCGACCTCCTTTAACTCTGCAGCAGGTCTTGCCGAGTTCCGACCTCCTATAACTCTGCAGCAGATCTCCAACCTCCCGTATCTTAGAGGCCGATCTCCTTTAACGAGTGTGAGCACTCCTTCCAAGTGCGAACACTGTAGCCGGACTGCCGACCTCCTGCAACTCTCTCAAACCAAACTCACGAGAATGTGAATATTGCTCTGTGCAGAGTGTAAACTCTCTTTTTGAAAAAATTAGCGGCAAGGAGACTTGTTTCCGCTTTTCATTCTTATTTATACTAAATCAAATCAACCATTACAAACTGAAAATGAAATTTACTCCGAGCTTGAAGCCACATCACGTAAGACTCGGGTTATAGAATAAGTGGATAACCGACTCTTAACAAATTAAAACATACAGAGCACGTGGGTACGTGCTTTATTAATAAAATAGAAAAACAGTGCACGTGAGTATGTGCTTAACAGAAAATGGCACAAACGAGCTTACTTTCTTCATTTCTCCCCCGTAGGCTTGTTCTTCACATCTTTGATCCCGATCATCACGCTCAGCTCGTCGATCTTGTCCCGAGACAGTGGCTTTGTCTGAATGTCAGCCAGTTGTGCTTCAGTCTTGACATATTCTACTTCGACTTCTCCTCTTTGAACACATTCCCGAATAAAATGAAACTTAATGTCTATATGCTTACTTCTGTTATGATAAACAGGATTCTTTGTGAGCGCGATTGCAGATTTGTTGTCAACTCTTAACACAAACTTGTTTGTCTTCCAACCGATCAGCTCATGCAATAGCCTACTAATCCACGTGCCTTGACAAGTCCCTGTTGTTGCAGCAATATACTCGACTTCACATGAAGATAAGGCTACGACTTTCTGCTTCTGTGAAATCTAGGGCACAGGACTTTGGCCGAGAAAATAGATTATCCGTGTCGTACTTTTTCGATCATCTACGTCTCCGGCTAAGTCACTATCGCTATAGCCTACCAGCTTGAACTCCTCCTCTTCAACTTTGTTGTAATTGCAGCCATGATGCAAAGTGCCTTTCACATAGCGTAATATCTGTTTTACGGCCGCTAGATGTTTCGTTGTTGGGGCTTCCATGAAGTGACTTACCATCCCAACTGAATATGCAAGATCGAGACGAGTGTTCACCAAGTACCTTAGACTTCCGATTGCACTCCTGTATAGTGTTGCATCTACTGGAGGACTTCCGTCTGATTTGCTCAGCTTTACTCGTGTATCCATTGGAACCCAACATGGCTTACACTCAGCCATGCCAAGCTTCTCGAATATCTTCTCTGCATACCCTGCTTGGTTAAGGGTGATACTATACGGCTTTTGCTTGACTTCTATTCCCAGATAGTAGCTTAGCTTTCCAAGATCACTCATCTCGAAGTTCTCTCTCATCTTGGCTTTGAAATCCTCCACTGCTCTCAGCTTTGAACCCATGATTATCAGATTATCTACGTACACTCTCTCAATCTGCACTTCATCTCCTTTGTGTTTCTTGTAGACTGAATGTTCGATCACACATCTTTTGAAGCCCTAGTTCACGTAGATATTTGTTTAGCTTTATATTCCATGCACGAGGCGCCTGCTTAAGACCATACAGGGCCTTCCGTAGCTTCAGAACCTTTTTTTCTTTCCCTTGTTCAACAAATCCCTTTGGTTGTGTCACATAAACCTCTTCTTCTATCTCACCCTTCAAGAACGCAGATTTGACATCTATATGATGCACTATCCAGCCTTCTTGAGCAGCTACAACAAGTAATACTCTTACAGTCTTCAACCTAGCTACGGGAGCAAAGACTTCTTCAAAGTCTATGCCTTGTTTCTGTACATACCCCTTTGCAACAAGTCTCGCTTTATATTTAATGATCTCCCCTTCTGGATTCTTCTTTACTTTGAAGATCCACTTCAAACCAATAGTTCTCTAGTCCTTTAGGAGTTTTGCTAGTTCCCATGTTCTGTTTCTCTAGATAGCCTCCATTTCTTCTATCATTGCTTGTCACCAATGTTCA
This sequence comes from Manihot esculenta, assembly GCF_001659605.2. Classification (NCBI taxonomy): domain Eukaryota; kingdom Viridiplantae; phylum Streptophyta; class Magnoliopsida; order Malpighiales; family Euphorbiaceae; genus Manihot; species Manihot esculenta. The sequence goes on from NC_035170.2 coordinate 23,190,132, forward strand.
CTGCAGGCAGCATCATGGTAAGATGCTGGTTCTTTAATTTACATGAGGTAAAGACCGTAGTCTTGGTCGACCTTCACTGTGTTGCTATAAATTTCTTGAAGAGTCCTGAACCTCCTTAGTCCCTCCTAGCTGCTTTCTCCTATCTTTGAATGTTCTGGACTTGACCCGGCTATAGGTGATAAGGAAGCCGGTGTCAGTTCCTGACTTTGGAGGTTTTTGTCTTCTTGTATTTGTACTTCCTTGTATGTGATGACAAGTGGTCCTTTTGTTGTGGAGTTTGATGTTGTCTGGCCTTACCATTTCCACTTCTCTTCTTCCTGAAACACAACATCCCGACTATCCAATCGGTATGCTTTGGACCCTGGTTCATATCCCTATAAAACCAGCTTCATGCTTCTGTCATCCAATTTTCTCAAGTGAGGAGCTGTGTTTTTGGCATATGCAATGCAACAAAAAACACGCATATGATGAACACTCGGGAGTCTTCCATGCCACGCTTGATACGGAGTCATGCCTTAGACACTTCTTGTAGGTGATCTGTTCAATATGTATACTATAGTACGTGCAGCTTCTCCCCAGTATGTAACTGGCACCCCAGAGCTATTTAATAGACACCTCATCATCTGCACTACAGTTTGGTTTCTTTGCTCTATTACACCATTTTGCTGTGGGGAGTAAGGTGTAGTGAGTTGGCGTTTGATGCCATATAACTTGCAGTACTCTCCAAACTCATTCGATGTAAACTCACCTCCTCTGTCTGTTCTAAACATTATGAGCTTACATTCAAACTGGACTTCAAATGAACTTTCACTTTCTTGAAAGCATTAAAAACTTCATCTTTGCTTCTAAGCATTTCAATCCATATATAACGACTGTAATCATCCATAAGCAAAAGGAAATACCTGTTTTCGCCGCATGTGGTAGGTGATATCGGCCCACACAGATCACCATACGTGAGTTCTAGAGGTTTAGTTGCTTGATACTCTCCTGCTTTTGGGAAACTTGTGCAATGCTGCTTGCTGATCACACAGGGTTCACAAACGTACTTCACTGTTTCTATCTCTGGTAATCCTTTCACCATTCTTTCTTGTGCAAGCTTGCGTAAAGCTTGATAGTTAAGATTCCCATAGCGTGCATGCCATAGGCACGACTTTCCTGACAACCTTGTCAAGTGGCACTTCGGTTTAGCTTGTATCATCCTCATCGTATACAGACGATTTTCAGTTCTCTGCACCTTGGCTATCAACCTGTCCTTTGCATCATATACTCTGAGAATTCCTCCATTCACCACCACTTTTGCTCCTGATTCGTCGAGCTAACCAAGGCTTATAATATTGAATCTTAATCGAGGAATGTAGTATACATTTGTTAGTTTAAAATAATCTCCATTCTTGCACTGAAACACTAAAGTACCTCGGCCTTCTACCTTGACGACGGAACCATCACCGAACTTGACATTCCCTTTGACTGTTTCATCAAGATCGATTAAGGCCTGCTTGTTGCTTATCATATGATTGCTTGCCCCCATATCATAGTACCACATGGTTCCTTTCGTTTCTACTCCTTCAAAGTCATGCATCTGTTCTTCATTCAGCATTAGCTCCTCTTCCTTCTCTTCACCGATGTAAATCAGCTCACTGGTTTCTAGCATCAACAACGTCGACTCCTCTTCGAATTGTTCCACTAAATGTGCCTCATTATGTTTCTTCCTTTCAGCTTTACAATCAGATTGAAAATGGCCATATTTGTTGCAATTGTAACACCTGACCTTTTTAATGTCGAACTTCTGATGGTGTTGTCCTTCATCATCCTAAACTCGGCGTGTTCCAGGAGGGCCACGACCCCTGCCGCGACCTCCTCCTCTGCCTCTGCCGCATCCTCTACCACGTCCACTTCCATGTCCTCGACCTCTATTCATGTCCTACGGACACTTTTCGTTGGTTTTTGAGGACTCAGCTCGTGCTTTCCACTCTCCTTTAGTGAGTAGCACGTGTTCGTCTATTCTGGAGTCGTAGCTCCGCAACCTCTCCTCGTGAGCTTTGAGAGAATCAGTTACTTCTTCAATCGTCTTTACATACAGATTTCTGAATTTTTCTATGGTTGAGGCAATCTGAAGATACTTAGGGGATACTGAACGCAACATTTTCTTAACTACATATGTTTCATTAACCACTTCTCCAAGTGCTTGGAGCTTGTTGACAACAGTTGAGATTTTTCCGGTGAAATCATCGATAGACTCACCATTTTCCATTCTTATGCTTTCGAGCTCCCATCTAAGAGCTTGTGCTCGTACTTCTTTGACCCTCTCTGCACCGATGTTCATCACCTTGAGAGCATCCCATTTCTCTTTAGCTGATTTCTTTACCCCCAACTGTAACAGGGTGTCTTCGGTGATCCATTGAAAGATTGCTGCCAATGCAATCTGGTTTGAATGAGGATCAACTGGATCTTCAGACTCAACGACATCCCAAACACCTTGAGCTTGCATATAGACTTGCATCTTGATTGCCCAAGCCGCATAATTTGTCTTTGTTAGGAGCGGATACTGTAGAGAGACACCCTCTTCTCTTACGGGCGCTCTCACTATGGTTTCTACCGTCAGACCAGTTTCTGCCGTCTGACCACCATTGCCGCCATTACCACTATGGACAACACTCGACGATGATGGTTCATGCCGAGGCATGTATTTGGGCATAAACAAGGTCCCGGGCTCTGATACCAAGTGTAGACTGAGAGGCTGATCCCCTATAACCTCTTAAGTCGATCTCCTGAAAGCAAGTGAACACGGGAGCCGAGCTCTGACCTCCGACCTCCTATAACTCTGCAGGCAGATCTAGCCGAGCTCCAACCTCCTGTAACTCTGCAGCAGGTCTTGCTGAGTTTCGACCTCTTATAACTCTGCAGCAGATCTCCAACCTCCCGTATCTTAGAGGTCGATCTCCTTTAACGAGTGTGAGCACTCCTTCTTCCAAGTGCGAACACTGTAGTCGGACTGCCAACCTCCTGCAACTCTCTCAAACCAAACTCACGAGAATGTGAATATTGCTTTGTGCAGAGTGTAAACTCTCTTTTTGAAAAAATTAGCAGCGAGGAGACTTGTTTCCGCTTTTCATTCTTATTTATACTGAATCAAATCAACCATTGCAAACTGAAAATGAAATTTACTTCGAGCTTGAATCCACATCGCACAAGACTCGGGTTACAGAATACGTGGACAACTGATTCTTAACAAATTAAAACATGCAGAGCACGTGGGTACGTGCTTTATTAATAAAATAGAAAAACAGTGCATGTGAGTATGTGCTTAACAGAAAAATGGGACAAATGAGAGCCAAACTTCCTACACTGTGCAAACTAAACTTCTTGTAATGCACAAGACAAAGAAAGAAAGAAAAGATATTCACACACAAATCAAGCCTTAAACCACTACAGGTCAGCAGGTCGTCAAGACATCAAATAGGTCGATACAGGTCGGTAGGTCATTAAGAGGTTGGATCCTCAAAATGTACCTCAGGATGTCTGGTGGACAGGCCGGATCATCAGGATGTCTGGTTGCTTCCAATACTCCCCCTTAAGATGGAGCATGAAGATTCTGACTGCCCAACTTGCCTACGGGAAAATGAAATTGATCTTAGCGCAAGGCCTTGGTGAAGATATCAGTTTATGGACATACTGGTCCCTTCCATAAAGATTTTGTACAGTTTATGGACATGTCAATCCCTTCAACAAAGATTTCTACAATTTATGGATATGTCCGTCCCTTCATCAAAGATTTTCTGTAGTTTATAAACTTGTCGATCTCTTTCATAAAGATTTCTACAGTTTATGGACATGTTGGTCCCTTCAACAAAGATTTTCTACAGTTTATAGACATGTCGATCCCTTCCATAAAGATTTCTACAGTTTATGGACATGTCGGTCCCTTCAACAAAGATTTTCTGCTGTTTATGGACATGTCGGTCCCAGGCTTTTGAGTATTGCCTGCGCACCTGAGTTGCCACGAGGTCAAGTACCCCACCATTCTTGGTAGCCTATTAACTGAAAATAACTTTCAGTGTCATGACCCTCTCGATTGCAATGAGAGTAAATAGAATTTTTATCTTTATCCCCCCGAAATTCTAACCACTGGCTCGAATTGCGAAGCTCATGGGGTTGCGCTATTCATCTTTGCTTCTCGTCACAATTCTCACTCACTTTTACCGAACCACCATAGCATAAGAACGATGCAAATTAGGCAAAGGAGCAGTGCTTAAGATATGAGACTACACGGTACCATAACCTTCTTCATTCAAGCCCATAAGAAATTAATGAACTCTTTTTTCTTCACACTTTTGCTCCATTTCAATGGTAAGATTGCATTTGCAATCTGCATATGCACACATTGTTATGTGATCATAATTATTAATCTCATCCCACAAGGTTTTGAGTTTACTGAAATAGGATACAATGGATTGGCTATCCTGCCTATAGTTTGCCAGGTCAGATCTCAACTACTGCATTCGTGAGAATCTCTACTTAATATCTTCTCACAAATTCTTCATCCTTTCGATGTGAGAGATAGTTGATCGAAGTGTTGGTTCAATGGTATTAAATACTAAGAAAACTAACATGGAGTTGACTGTCCACTTATCTTTGAGTTCCGCTGCATCGTTCACCGGTTGTTTGACGGTCTATCAATAAAGTCGTATTTCTTTTTGGCTCTCAACGCAGTCTACATGGCCCTTGTCCATTCTTCATACTTCTCTCTTTCAATTGCACTTAGGTAGTCAAATTGCTCGGGTTGTCACTTAAATTTAGTGTATAAGGATTGGAAGAATTTTTCATTGTTCCTGAATTCTCCCCGTGTTTCTTTTCAACTTCTATGGCTCTGATACCATGTAAAATTTGGAGAATCACACAATTTGAGAATAAAAATCCTTTCCCTTTCATTGGCAGGAAAGTGACAATATATACACCAGGTTCACCCTATTTAGAAAAACTTAAGAATGCAAAACTTTCTATACAGTACAAGTAAAATCTCCTGCATTGTACAAACTAAATTTCTTATATTTCACAAGACAAAGAAGGAAAGAAAAGATATTCACATACCAATCAAGTCTTAAACCACAACAAGTCGGCAAGTCGTTAAGACATCGGACAGGTCAGTCGACAAGTTGGATCATCAGGACGTGGCAGACACTAGTCAATAGGGATCAAATGGAGCAGTTCAAGGAAAAGCTCAAACCATTTGGTTTAACAGTGGAAGAATCCACAAGGCGATTCTTTTGGGAGGAGAAGTAGAAGAGAGACTTGTTTTGAATGCCACTGATTCAGAAGTACCACAAAACTTTTCAATATATGTATTTATTTATAGCAGTTGAAATTAGGTGTCCAAATCTGTCAAGGACTTGGATCAGTAATCCTTTTTGTAATTGGAGAAAATCTTGAATCCTAGATCATATATTTACAAGAAATGAAAGCGCAATGGTCTAGATCTTTTGAAAAATATTGGTGGTGCACGATTCATTGCTCTATTCTGCACGGCTTAGATTACCAACTGAGATTGATTCTATTAAAGGGAATGTATCTTTGCATTTTGTTCAGTGTGGAAAATATAATTTCTAATTATTCAATTTATTTTATATGATATATTATATAAATAGGGAGTTAGTCATTTCATTATTAATCTGATATGCTTCAATAGTTTTGCTATTTATTTTCAATTACTCTAATTTTCAAATATTTTTTTTAATAAAAAATAAAATGTGGATGGGAAAAAAGTGATGGTCCAGTTAGCACAACCCATCTAGCCATATGGACCAGGATGGCACTGACCTGTTATCCTTCCACTGCTGGGAGCGAGAGGTAATCGCTGCTCTGTGAAGCCAGCCTCACGCATTACCCTCTGCTCTAGGAACTAGGAGACCCAAGCCTACGCCCAGGTCCCATGGTTTAACTCTCAGCTTGGAACGGGCAAGCCAGAAATTAGCCAAGCCTGATCCTGCCATAAGGGCTCAAACAACGTCCCAACACCTTAAAGCCCCCACTTGGGTTACAAGCCCACGTTACTGAGCTCAGCGATTTCCATTGTCCTTGCATTGGAAACATAAAATATTAATGAGTTTTAATTCTGGCCGATATGGGATTGACATTCTTTAATGTCCATATGCCCCTCAAGAAAACGTCACTTGAATTTTGCTGATTTCATCATTAAAAAAAAAAAAAAAAACCTTAATTGAACTTGGTATTTAATTGGGTACATGCAGTTCAACAATTTGATTATAAGTTTGAGTTCAAGCATAAACCACTATAAAATACATTTTATGATTTACTTATTTAATAAAATATATATTCAATAAAATTTAATACTTATATTTATTTTTTTTTATATTTTATTTAAGTTTTTTACCTTTAATTTTTTTAAAATCGAAGTCGGATTAACCATTTATAATTTGAATTTAGTTGAAATTAAAATTAGAATCGTGACAGCTTTAAATCTGGACTGAAAACAGATCGAAACCATTAAAAAATCGAAACTGCCTTGAACTGTTTTAAAGCGGGCCAGTTTAAATTCAATTCGAAAAATAAAATCAAATCCCTAGTTCCGAACCAGAATCAACCCATGACCATATTTAATCTATTATTTCTGTCTCATAATTTTTATTTTTTTATTATTTTAAAATTATTATTTATTTTTTTTTCATTTTAGAATAATGATAATATGATATTTAGAAAGAGGTAGGTTTTGGTATGAGTGAGTAAGCTTACCTGAATGGTTCACACCTTCCTTTTTTATTTCTTTTTCTCTTGTCCTCTAGTGATGCATAACCACCATCCTACTCTACAGTGCCATTGTCCCTATCATATAGAGCTGTACATACGGGCGTACCTGCCTTCTCATCATCGTCAGACGGCCATTTAATTTTCTTTCGACGCTCGTGCTGATAGAGTCGCAGAATAATTGGGCCTGTTTCCCTACTCCCCCATCAGATGAGTTGGGTTCCTCTGAGCCCGAACTCAGTTAGACCGGTCTGTCCGATTGTGGACTGGATTGCGCGTTAATGGGCCAGCTTGCTTAGTGGGTTCTGATGGGTTTTGAGTCTGACTCTCCTACAAGAGCTCGGCCTGAGTGCCCGCGGTTATCGAATAATATATAAATTCACTAATGTAATTTTATTTAATTTTTAAAAAATATCTTAAAATATATATTAAAATTTAATATATTTAAGATAGATATAATTAAAAAGTTAATAAAAAAATTATATTTCTTAATATATATAAAAAAATAAAATAGACAAATTATGAGATAGGAGAAATATTACATATTATTAAATAAATAATAAAATTACTACTTAATACATTAAGTAAGAGAAACATTACATATTATTAAAAAAATTGTATTAAATAAATAAACAATCCAGAGGTGAAAAACTCACTATATATCCAGTCAGTCGAGACCGATGTCCCATATCCGGATGGGCAAGAGACTAATATCTCAGAGAAAAAAAGAAGAATGAGAAAAAACAATTTTTCAATCTATAATGTGAATATTTCTTTTTATTATTTATATTCTTTGAAGTTTGGACAGGCAAATTAAACATTGAAAAGGCATTGCATTTGATAATATCTAGTGAATTAAGATTAGATATCAAAATAATTAGAAAACTAAACTACAACTCAAAATCATAAGAATCCCATAAACCCTAACTCGAAGGACCACCGGATAGCATGCACCCACTGTCCAACACCTGCATTACACCGAACCAACCTAGCTTCCTCTTAGCATCCCTACAATGGCATCAATTTACACTACTCCTAATCATATCGATAGAGCATCACTCAAATAAGAAAAAAAATAACAGTTTTAAACTAGCCCATCTATCCAAAGCCTCCATAATTGACCATGATCGACCAAGAAATCAATGACCATATCGACCAAAGAAGAAGAGCACCATGCAAACCAACTGATTCCATGATGATTGAGCACCAACGTCCACCAGAAAAAGAGGTAGCGCATGATATTTTCGGTCTAACATAGTTATGCAAACCAACTGATTCCATAATGATTGAGCACCAACGTCCACCAGAAAAAGAGGTAGCTCATGATATTTTCGGTCTAACATAGTTATGGAGCCACTATTAGACACTGATAATGTATCTAATAGTCACAGAAAGAGCATCGAAAATAAGTAAAAAAAATTAAGCCAAACAAAAATCCAACGCAAACATCAACCCTTCAAAACATCAAAATAAAAAAAGAAAACACCTATTCACACGATTGGGCACCCTCCTTCAATCTATAGAGGAGCTCAACCCTATGCTTTCCTCTCTCTTTATTTCTCTCTCTATTTTTCTCTTTATCTGTTTAGTCCCTTTAAAAAAAAAAAACCATAACCATTTAAACTAAATGTGGTGTGGAAATTCTTAATTCAACCGCTTATTTTTGTAATAATCCGGGTTATAACTGTCCAAATATAAATAAATAAATCTCATTTAATTTTTATATTGTGATAAATTGTAAATCAAGTTTTATGCAAAATTTATCCTCTAATTTAGTAAAGGCTTTAAGAGTTATTAAAGTTACTGTCTTGAAGATAATTCTATCCCTCATTTGATATACCATGTATCCACTTCTTGTATCACATATTTTTTGTTCATTTTATTTTTTTTATATAGATTAAACAATGACAATTATTTTAGTTTATAAAATAATATTTTTTGGCTACTTTTAAATTGTATCCATTTTTTAACATAAAATATGGATATTAAGTTTTATACAAATAAAAAATCATTACTAATGATTTGAATTAAAGTTTAATGATAATTTGAATTATTATTTAAAAAAATAAAATATTAAAGACAAGTTGTATTGAAAATAAAATAAAGTTATTATAATTGATTTATATCTTAACCAAAAGGATAGGAGAGAGTAAAAATAAATGAATCTCATTTAATTTGTACAACTATTTATTTATATGTTGAGTTGAGCTAAATTTCTTGAATTCTCCTTTTGTTTTATGAAAAATATTTGGTAATATTTTTTGACATTTAAAATATTTAAAAAATTAATAAAAATAATTTTTTATTAAAAAAATTAAATTATTTTAAAGAAAATAACTTATTTTTTAATAAGGAAAAGACATCTTATATATTAAGATAATTTATTTCTGAGTTTGTGATTGCAGCTAAACTGAAGACTCTGCCTTTTACAGTTTGTGATTGGCTTTGGGTTATGTTTGACTAGTAATTTATCCTGACAAGAAATCCTTAACCTGTGCTAGTGTTAAAACCCACTTGAGCAGTAGTATCACGTGAGGACTTTTGGTATGTGGTTCCAATTCTACTACATTACCAGTCAAATAATTGCATTGGACAACTGCTGCAATTCAAGACCTATTTGGTCAAATACAAGACTCCAAACTCCAAATATGGACAGCTTAATAAAAACAACAAATGAAATCCATTTTGTGGTCTTTTAGACTGATTTCATTTTGAAGATCTTGACAACATTTTTCATTCTTATGCATCTGTCCAAATCTCATTGTATTTGATTTAGTAGAACCATTTCATCAATTTAGTCGTACATTTGGAAAACTATATAAAGGAACCAGAAAACCATTTTTCTACACGACTTCAAAACTCACCATCACTTGTACAATTCTTATATTGCTTCTGGAAATGGAATCTGAATACTTAATGGGAGGAATCATGGCTTCTTTGTTGGGGTTTGTGTTGTTGTATAGAATAACAGCACAGAAGAAAGCCACAACATCAAGAGGAGTTGCAAGATATGAAAAATTAGAGAGCTCTGAAAATGGAATAGACCAGGCAGAGAAAGACAAGAAACCAGATGTAATTATTGTTGGAGCTGGGGTTGCAGGTTCTGCTCTTGCTTATACTCTTGGCAAGGTAACTCTCTCTGTCTATTACTTCTTGTGTGCTTGCTTTTTAATCTATCAGAAATATGTGATTTACGTCCTTGTTTCCTTCTCTCCAATGCAGGATGGAAGGAACGTACATGTGATTGAAAGAGACTTGACTGAGCCTGACAGAATTGTTGGAGAACTTCTCCAACCTGGTGGCTACCTAAAACTAATTGAGTTGGGACTTCAAGGTAACCAGAATAGGAAGTTCCAAAATTTTTATTACTGCAAACCAATGTTGTCACTTCTAATTCTTAGACTATATACATTTTGAGTGGCTGCAGATTGCGTAGAAGACATCGATGCCCAACAAGTATTTGGATATGCTCTTTACAAGGGTGGAAGAAGTACTAAACTTTCCTATCCCTTGCAAAGCTTTGATTCTAACGTGTCTGGCAGAAGCTTTCACAATGGACGTTTCATCCAAAGGATGCGAGAAAAAGCTGCTAGTCTAACCAAGTAATCATCGTTTCCTTTCCAATTCCATTAATGAAACCTTTTTCATTTAACGTGTAAGTTCATAACTTAATTTCTCTAATTTCTCTTTACAGTGTAAGATTGGAACAAGGAACAGTAACATCCTTGCTTGAAGCAAATGGAACAATCAAGGGTGTCCAATACAAAACAAAAACTGGTCAAGAACTTGCTGCATCTGCTCCACTAACAATAGTTTGTGATGGTTGTTTTTCAAACTTGCGACGCTCTCTTTGCAATGCCAAGGTCAAGATCGGGTTTCAAACTTGCAATAGCTATGAATGTCTTATTCACAATTTCACTTGTAATTTATGGATTTTGCCTTGTAATGTTTGCAGGTTGAAATCCCCTCTTGCTTTGTTGCTTTGATATTGGAGAACTGTGAGCTTCCATACCAGAATCATGGACATGTTATTCTGGCAGACCCTTCACCAATCTTGTTCTATCGTATTAGTAGCTCAGAAATTCGTTGCTTGGTTGACATACCAGTAAGCCAAAAACTGCCATCAATTTCCAATGGTGAAATGGCCAACTATTTAAAATCCATAGTGGCTCCCCAGGTATTAATAACTTGCTTATTTAGCCTGCTAATACAACCATTTGTTATTTGTTATTTTAACTTTTACTTAATTTGATCCTTAATATAGTTATTAGCTTAAAGGAGCTTTCGATCATGACTCAGTTTATAATGCATGGAGGAGATGTTCTTTTCTTTTCTTTTGAAATTACAAGTCATTACTCTTTGATTCCTTGGACTCATCAGGAACTTGCATGTTTCAGATTCCTCATGAGCTATTTGATGCTTTCATTTCTGCCATTAACAAAGGAAACATCAGAACAATGCCTAATAGGAGCATGCCTGCTGCTCCTCATCCCACTCCAGGTGCTCTTCTTTTAGGTGATGCATTTAACATGAGGCATCCTTTAACTGGAGGAGGAATGACTGTGGCGCTTTCTGATATAGTTGTTCTAAGGAATCTTCTTAGACCTCTACATGATTTAAGTGATGCATCTGGCCTTTGTGAATATCTTAAATCTTTCTACACACTTCGCAAGGTAGTCAAGCATATAGTCTGTCTATTTTCATAGAGAGAGAGCAAGGAAAAGAGTAAATTTATGTTAACCATGTGTTCTTTTCTTTCTTATCCAGCCAGTGGCATCTACTATAAATACATTGGCAGGAGCCTTATACAAAGTCTTTAGTGCATCACATGATCCAGCACAAGATGAAATGCGTAGAGCATGTTTCGACTACTTGAGCCTCGGAGGTGTATTTTCAAGTGGACCTATTGCTTTACTCTCAGGTTTAAACCCTCAGCCATTGAGCTTGGTTATGCACTTCTTTGCTGTGGCTGTCTATGGTGTTGGTCGCTTGGTATTTACATTGCCATCTGCCAAGAGGATATGGATGGGGGCTAGAATGATCTCAGTATGTATATTGACTACACTTTTAAGTTGTATGAGTCATAGTTTTTTGTTTCTTTTTTCCCTAATATTCTTCTTTTTCTTTAGGTTGCATCAAGGATTATATTTCCAATAATAAGAGTTGAAGGAGCTCAACATATGTTCTTCCCAAAGGTCATGGCAAAATACTGCAGACCCTTAGCTCTTTGAAAATTGAAGCAAGCAAAATGAATGATACTTGACGGCATAGCTAATCAAATTTACCCAGAACTAACCATTTATCTTGTACTAAATTGTAAACTAGAATAGGTTTTGATTCATCTTTCTTTTTTTTTTTTTTTAAGATTTGATGTAGGAATTTTCAAATGTAATACAACTGCTAGTTGGACATTTATTCTTTTACTCTTTAACAAATTTGCTATGCAGTTAAATGAGTTATAGCCTTTGTTACTGATTACAGCTTGAAAGGAGAATTTGAATAATTAGTTTGAAGTAGAATTTGAATTTGAAATCTCTAGTATCGGTCAATAAGATGATTGAATAATTAGTTTGAAGTAGAATTTGAATAATTGTTTGATTGAGATGTTAAAAAAATAATTGAATACTCTATATCCATAAGATGATATTGTTTCTCCTCCTTAATTAAAAATTTTGAATTTACGCCATAGATATAAAACACATTTAAAATTTAGGAGAGAGCTTTTCGTCCTCTTAATTTTAAAAAAAAATACGAAGTAGCTCTAATGAGATATTCTGCAGCTACCACCATTTTTCTTGGAATTAAAAGGTGGATTTTCCTCTTCTTTTTTGGTGAAGAAGCATGGATATCCCTGATTTCAATGGAATTTTCCAAAATTAATGCATAAAGAAAATCATTAGAGCATAATATCGCAATAGTTTTTATTTCTCACTTTTAATAGTATTTATTATAGAAAAAAAACCTTTCTACTATAAATATAACATGCAAATTCATAAAAAATAATACGGTTAAATTAACATAATAATTTAATATAATATTTATTATAAATTTTATTTTTTTAAAATTAAATTATCTAACCCATTAATTATAGAAACAATATTTTATTTCATTTTTCTAAATTTAAATAATCTAATCTATTATCTATAAAAAATAATACTTATTTATATTTAAGTATTTTTAAATTTAAATTATCTAACCTATTACCCATTAAATTTATATTTTTAAAATTAAATTATTTTTAAATTTAAATGGTCCATGAAACTTATTAATTAATAAAAAAATTAATCATAAAACTCTTTTATTTATAAAAATTTAAAATTTATTTCTCTTAATTTAGATAGTTTAACAAATAATTTTAATTTTATAAATATATTAGAAACTAATTAAGAGAGATAATTACTTTTTAATAACAACAATAGCATATCAAATTAAATTAGGCAATGAATGAATAATTTTTTAAAAACAATTAATGCATTGGAGTTGAAATTTCAAAAATAAAAAATAAATTTTTTGAATTGGAAAAATAGAAAATGGGAGGGACAAAATAAAAAAAAATAATTAAAATTAAATGAACTAAATAATATTGAAAACGGATAAGGATTTATTTGATAGAATGATTTAAAAATTTAATTTTATAAAGTAGAAAATATTTTAATAGAGTAATTTTGAAACAAAGATTAATTAATAAAGTTTTTTAAATGTATAGGGATTTAATAATAATTTTTTTGCTATATGTAAAACTATCTAAATATCCCTAAATGATTTGTAATTTTTTAGGGGTCCATGGTGCCCCTTGACCCACCGTAGCTTCGTACCTGTCGAAGCCTAACTGGTCAACTATTTATTGTACTTGACTCAGACATAAACCTTAAACTAGAAAGGCGATTATGTTTCCCCTCATGTGAACCGGAACCACAATCGGATGGAAATTAACCGGTTCAAACCAACTGCTCAGTTTCAGTTTGATTTTTCATTTTTTAAATAAATCATTTTAAAAATTGTATCACTTAAAATTAATGCATAAACAAGTTAAATTATCAAATAAGTGTAAATTTATTTTTAATTTGTAAAAAAATATTATTTTCATTTAAATGTAATTTTATTTTATTTTTATATTATATATATATTATTTTATTTTTATATCATGTAAATGGATTCATTTTATAATTTACTTATTTAATAAAATATATATTCAATAACATTTAAGACATATTTATTTTTTTTATATTTTATTTAAGTTTTTTTACAATAAAAAATCACAACCGTGACCGTTTTAAAACCGGACTGGAATCTGACTAAAATCGTTAAGAAATTGAAACCGTCTTCAAACGTTTTAAATTAGGCCGGCTCCGATTCGGTTCAAGAAATAAATTGAACCGCCGGTTCCAAACCGAAACCGGTCCATGGCCATGTCTAGGTTGAGAGAAAAGGTTTTGCTTCATCATCCAAAAGCACTGGTCACCCATGAGACAACCCAACGCATCAAACATCATCCAGTTTATCTATGTCCTTGATCTGATATGTCTTATTATCCTGGAGACTAAAGAAGCGACGAGTATTTGATGAGTTGCAAAACTCACAATTTTTTTCCTCATTTAATTCCTTGATTTTACTGTAATTTTTATGTAAATATTTAATTTTAATTTGAATTTAATTTTGTACAAAGTTGTTAGCAAAAGTTGAAAAAAGGAAGAAAAAAAAGGCGAAATTAAAGGATTTTTATACTGGAGGCGATGGGAGATAAGATATATTTTGCCACCTAAGCAAAGATAGTATCAGCTTCGAGTGGAGTCAATTTGAATCAAACTCAATCGGATGAGGATAGAGATAAGATGAAGATAGAGATAAGATAGGGATAATAGTTTTTATTTTAAGTTTTATCTTTTTGTGCCTATATAAAGGCTCCTAGCATTCAACCTAGAGAATCACATTCTACCTCTCACTCTCATTTCCTCTCTTGTTGTTCTCCACCTTCTTTTCCATCTTCTTTTCTTTTTCTTCTTCTTTTACTTAGTTGTTATAATTTTATTATGGCCATGAGTAGCTAAACATTTATTTTTCAGTTGAAGGTTAAATTAAATTGAGGTTTGTTCAAGTTATGAGGTTATGTACTTTAATTCTTTTCATCTTATTTTCTATTTTCTATTAATTTTTGAATTCGAGGAACACCACCTCCATTGTTGTTTTCTTGAGAATTTAAGGGGCCCATTGAATTTCTTAGGGAGACAACATATTGCTAATTAATCTAATTAAATCCGTAATTGTTTAATTGGGTTAATAACAAGTGGCAATTAATATATTAGTTTATATTAAGAAATTAGTGGATTTGATTTAAATAAAACACGTGTTTTTATTAATCAAGTTTGGATTTTTCTCTCTTAAAGCAGTTGACTAATTAAATCTACACGCTTGTTGGGGTTGTTAGTTGACTAGAAATTAATTTAAGCGCGAAGCGGATTAATTTATTCATAAGGAAGAATTGGTGGGATTCGCGTGTTTGACCACTATAACTAAACAATAGATAATAAAATGAATTATTTTTTTTAATCAATGATCAACTGCAAAATAACTCAATTTGATTACCTTCAGCTGAAAGTTTTAATTAATTAGTTGTTTTTAAATTTTCAATTACATTATTTATTTATTTATTTATTTTCTCTTAAGTTTATTTTTATTGGCTTGCCCAAGGCACAACTATTTTCATAAAAAAGAAAAATCTCTTCTTCTCACTTTTTCATTAAACTATTTCTCTATTTCAATTTGGTCATTTAAATTAAGCAGATTTAAGGTCTCTGTGGGATCGATACTCACTCACCCTATCTTCAAGTTCTTAACAATCAAGAGAAGGGAAGTAAATTTTAAATTGACGGATTCGGCACCCGTCAGTATCCACCTGATGTCCTTGATTTGATTGCGTATAGGGAGCAGGAGCCATGGTGTCTGAGGCACATGTGATTTTGCAATAAAACACCAAGAAGATGTAAAATTTAGAGAATCACACAATTTGAGAATGAAAATTCTTACCATTTCATTGACAGAAAAGTGACAATATATATTTAGGAAAATCTAAGAATGTAAAACATCTTATACCATATAAGCCAAACTTCTTACGCTGTGCAAACTAAACTTCTTGTAATGCACAAGACAAAGAAAGAAAGAAAAGATATTCACACACAAATCAAGTCTTAAACCACTACAGGTCGGCTGGTCGTCAAGACGTCAGATAGTGTTAATACAGGTCGATAGGTCATTAAGGGATGTCTGGTGGACAGGCCGGATCATCAGGATGTCCGGTCGCTTCCAATACTCCACCTTAAGATGGAGCATGAAGATTCCGACTGCCCAACTTGCCTAGGGGAAAATGAAATTGATCTTTGTGCAAGGCCTTGGTGAAGATATCAGTTCATGGACATGCAGTTTATGGACATACTGGTCCCTTCCATAAAGATAGTTTATGGACAGGTCAATCCCTTCAACAATTTATGGATATGTCGGTCCCTTCGTCAAAGATTTTCTGCAGTTTATAGACATGTCGATCCCTTCCATAAAGATTTCTACAGTTTATGGACATATTGGTCCCTTCAACAAAGATTTTCTGCAGTTTATAGATATATCGGTCCCTTCTATAAAGCTTTCCATAATTTATAGATATATCGGTCCCCTCAACGAAGATTTTCTGCTATTTATGGACATGTTGGTCCCAGACTTTTGAGTACTGCCTGCACACCTGAGTTGCCACGAGGTCAAGTACCCCACCATTCTTGGTAGCCTATTAACTGAAAATAACTTTCAGTGTCATGACCCTCCCGATTGCAATGAGAGCAAATATAATTTTTATCTTTATTCCCCCTGAATTCTAACCACTAGCTCGAATTGCGAAGCTCATGGGGTTGCGCTGTTCATCATTGCTTCTCGTCACAATTCTCACTCACTTTTACCGAACCACCATAGCATAAGAACGGTGCAAATTAGGCAAAGGAGCAGTGCTTAAGATATGGGACCACACGGTACCATAACCTTCTTCATCCAAGCCCATAAGAAATTAATGAACTCTTTTTTCTTCACGCTTTTGCTCCATTTCAATGGTAAGATTGCATTTGCAATCTGCACATGCACACATTGTCATGTGATCATAATTATTAATCTCATCCCATAAGGTTTTGAGTTTACTAAAATAGGATACAATGGATTGACTATCCTGCCTACAGTTTGCCAAGTCAGATCTCAACGGCTGCATTCGTGAGAATCTCTACTTAATATCTTCTCACAAATTCTTCATCCTTTCGACGTGAGAGATAGTTGATCGAAGTGTTGGTTCAATGGTATTAAATACTAAGAAAACCAACATGGAGTTAACTGTCCACTTCTCTTTGAGTTCCGCTGCATCGTCTACCAGTTGTTTGACGGTCTATCGATAAAATCCTATTTCTTTTTGGCTCTCAATGCAGTCCACATGGCCCTTGTCCATTCTTCGTACTTCTCTCTTTCAACTGCACCTAGGTAGTCAAATTGCTCGGGTTGTCACTTAAATTTAGTGTATAAGGATTGGAAGAATTTTTCATTGTTCCTGAATTCTCCCCATGTTTCTTTTCAACTTCTATGTGTAATACCCAGCTAAACTCCGGTATCGGAATTCCTACCGTCCGGTGGAATCTTGGATGTCAGAAACCTCTAGAAGGGTAAAATCATATTTTTATAAAATGTTTTAATGTATTTTATGGTTTTAAGCAAGAAAGAAATTAAGTTTTGAATGAAAATAGTCTTGAGAGGAAGACTCAGGTTCGGCCGCCGAACCTCAAGTTCGGCTGCATAACATGCATGCGCTTCGGGAGCGCTTTAGGCCCCCGAAGGCATAAGTGAGGGAAGTCCAGGTTCGGCCGCCGAACATGGCATGCATGCGGAGGCACGTTAGGCTCCCGAAAGTGGCCTGGCCAGCCACCTATAAAGGGGTCCCTTGTCCGAAACGGGCTAGCTTTTCTCCCCATTTTCGGCCAAGGTGAGCTCTCCGCCGTCCCTTGTTGATTTTGAGCTTCTTCCTTCGAGTTTTCATGATTTCTTATGGATTTTAACTTGGTTTTTGAAGATTTCGAGCTTAGATCGAAGTTGTGAAGCTTGGAGACCTCAGGAACCCATTTTCCCCAAATCTCCAAGTTAGGTCACACTCTCTCTCGATCTTCAAGAGGTAAGAGTCAATCTTGAGCTCATTATACGTTTAAACAAGTTTTAAGTTGATTCTTGGGGATAGAAATGCATGTGTAGGTTTTTGATGAGTTTAAGGGTTTATGTTGAGTTATTGTGCAATGTGGGTTGTTTATGTGTGTTTGATGTGTTGTAGTTGAGGTTTAGGATAGTTTGAAGCCCCTAGGAGCTATTGTATGTGTTTATGCATGTTTTGGTTGAGTTGTGAAGTATGGGAGGCATTTGTGCATGAGTTGAGGCTGAGTTCTGCCTTTGGAAGAACTCAGGTTCGGCAGTCGAAGGGACTTTCGGCCGCCGAACCTGCCTGTGGACGCCAGCCTTTGGCTGCCGAACCCTGCCCCCGAAAGTGGACTTTCGGCTCTGAAGGGAAGTTTCGGCCACTGAAGGTGCCGCCGAACATGCATGAGTTTCGTCTCTGGAGGGAACCTTCGGCCGCCGAAAGTGCCGCCGAAGGTGTATGACTTTCGGCTCTGGAGGGCCTTTCGGCCGCCGAACCTGCCGCCGAAAGTGCCCTGTGCAGCCCTCCTTTGCATGTTTTCTATGATTGTTTTGAGGTATTTTAGGGGGGTTTTGGGGAGTATTTAAGAGTCATGTTCTTGTATGTTTGGTCCCTCATTTGAGTCCACCTGTGTAGGTTCGGACCCGAGGAACTGAGGACCCCAGCAATGAGTCAGCTGCTCCAGTGTTTGGTCTGAGCTAGCCAAAGGTGAGTGGAATAACTCTTATGTTTTAAAGTAAATAATGAATATATCAGCATGATTCACGCATCATGGATACCATGTGATATGTTAGGGTGTTTGCATTAGTATTCACGAATATGTTGCATTGCATATTATGTTATTGATGTGGATGAATGTTGAGTGATCCATTAGCCCTCGTATGTTATGTCATGATATGATGATGATACGAAATGGAAGTCCAGAAAGACCCATTCTACGTCCCTGGCACTATGTAAGAGAAAGTCCAGGATGACCCATTCTACGTCCCTAGCATCTTGGAATGTTATGTTATGTTATGTAAGAGAAAGACCAGGACCCATTCTACGTTCTGGCACTAATGGAAATGTAGAGGGCTATTGGTGACAAATTCATCCTTGATGTGATTTGTTTGTGATGTGTTGCATTTCATGAAAGCATGAACTTTTAATATAATGTTTTATTATTCTGCTCACTGGGCTCTAGTAGCTCACCCCACTCCCTTAATTCCCCAGGTGTGCAGGTACGGGATAGACCAGGAGGTCAGCTAGAGTAAAGTCTTGGTTATGTAATAGCTAGTGGTGGACATGATAAATGTTGAAATGTAATGAATAGTATTAATCAGTTATGTAATATGATGTTATTGAGGATAGAATTGTGCTTCCCTAGTATGTTGTTAATCCCTTTGAGTACATGATTTTAATGATGCTTATATAAACCAAACTTAATACATGTTATGTCACCCCATTGGAGCATTGATGAGGACTCCAAGGAGGGGTTAATGTTTATGATTATGTTTATGAATAGTGCATGCACAGGTTGAGTTTGGTGAATGAATGAAAAGAAAAGTTCAAAATTTTTATGTATGTGTTGATCATGTATAAGATGAAACAGGTGTACAGGTGGTATGTTAGGCTTGCTACGGGTCCCGGCGGCCTTATGCCGATCTGGATCCTAGCGCCGGTAGCTGTCCGGATTCCGGGTCGTTACACTATGGCTCTGATACCATGAAAAATTTGGAGAATCACACAATTTGAGAATAAAAATCCTTTCCCTTTCATTGGCAGGAAAGTGACCATATATATATCAGGTTCACCCTATTTAGAAAAACTTAAGAATGCAAAACTTTCTATACAGTACAAGCAAAATTTCCTGCGTTGTACAAACTAAATTTCTTATATTTCATAAGACAAAGAAGGAAAGAAAAGATATTCACACACAAATCAAGTCTTAAACCACCACAAGTCGGCAAGTCATTCAGACGTCGGATAGGTCGGTCGACAGGTCGGATCATCAGGACGTGGCCGACACTTGTCAACAGGGATCAAATGGAGCAGTTCAGGGAGAAGTTCAAACCATTTGGTTTAATAGTGGAAGAATCCACGAGGCGATTCTTTTGGGAGAAGAAGTAGAAGAGAGACTTGTTTTGAATGCCATTGATTTAGAAGTACCACAAAACTTTTCAATATATGTATTTATTTATAGCAGTTGAATATAGGTGTCCAAATCTGTCAAGGACTTGGATCACTAATCCTTTTTGTAATTGGAGAAAATCTTAAATCCTAGATCGTATACTTACAAGAAATAAAAGCGCTCGGTGGTGCACGATTCATTGCTTTATTCTATACAGTTTAGATTACCAACTGACATTGATTCTATTAAAGGAAAGGTATCTTTGCATTTTGTTCAGCTATATGTGGAAAATATAATTTCTAATTATTCAATTGTCCCATTATAGTTAATTTTACTGAAAATGGGAGGCCAAAAAATTTATTTTGAGATTCGAATGATAATATCAATAGCAATTCTGAACTGCTCAGTGTTTTTTCTCCTTTAATATGCAAGTCATAGATCAGGTGAAATACTTTATGATATATCATATGAATAGGGAGTTAGTCATTTCATTATTAATCGGATATGATTCTAAAGTTTTGCTATTTATTTTCAATTACTCTAATCCTCAAATATTTTTTTTTTTAAAAAATAAAATGTGAATGGGTAAAAAGTGATGGTGATTCTTTTGGGAGAAGAAGTAGAAGAGAGACTTGTTTTGAATGCCATTGATTTAGAAGTACCACAAAACTTTTCAATATATGTATTTATTTATAGCAGTTGAATATAGGTGTCCAAATCTGTCAAGGACTTGGATCACTAATCCTTTTTGTAATTGGAGAAAATCTTAAATCCTAGATCGTATACTTACAAGAAATAAAAGCGCTCGGTGGTGCACGATTCATTGCTTTATTCTATACAGTTTAGATTACCAACTGACATTGATTCTATTAAAGGAAAGGTATCTTTGCATTTTGTTCAGCTATATGTGGAAAATATAATTTCTAATTATTCAATTGTCCCATTATAGTTAATTTTACTGAAAATGGGAGGCCAAAAAATTTATTTTGAGATTCGAATGATAATATCAATAGCAATTCTGAACTGCTCAGTGTTTTTTCTCCTTTAATATGCAAGTCATAGATCAGGTGAAATACTTTATGATATATCATATGAATAGGGAGTTAGTCATTTCATTATTAATCGGATATGATTCTAAAGTTTTGCTATTTATTTTCAATTACTCTAATCCTCAAATATTTTTTTTTTTTAAAAAATAAAATGTGAATGGGTAAAAAGTGATGGTCCAGTTAGCACAGCCCATCTAGCCATATGAACCAGGATGGTACTGACCTGTTATCCTTCCACTGCTGGGAGCGAGAGGTAATCGCTGCTCTGTGAAGCCAGCCTCACGCATTACCCTCTGCTCTAGGAACTAGGAGACCCAAGCCTACGCCCAGGTCCCATGGTTTAACTCTCAGCTTGGAACGGGCAAGCCAGAAATTTAGCCAAGCCTGATCCTGCCATAAGGGCTCGAACAACGTTCCAACACCTTCGAGCCCCCACTTGGGTGACAAGCCCACGTTACTGAGCTCGGCGATTTCCGTTGTCCTTGCATTGGAAACATAAAATATTAATGAGTATTAATTCTGGCCGATGTGGGATTGACATTCTTTATGGTTGTGTGTCCACTGGCCATTGAGAAGCTTGGAACTAGATTTTCTGGTACCATTTCGGAAAAATATAGCATCATTGCCCCTCAAGAAAACGTCAAAATGTGGAAGAGCTGCTTTTAATGGCCATATGCCAAAACAAACTTCTTCTTTTATCGCTTTTTTGCCTCCCAAATAGCTTGCAAGTTAGGGCTTGATTTCAGTGTGGAATCCTTAGATTCACTTAAATTTTGCTGATTTCATCATTAAAAAAAAAAACCTTAATTGAACTTGGTATTTAATTAGGTACATGCAGTTCAACAATTTAAATACAAGTGCGAGTTCAAGTATAAACCACTATAAATCATAAGAAAAATTCATAAGACTTTGGATCTGAGGATCCTTCCCATTTTTCTAAAAACTAATGATAAACCTATCAACTAAGAAGATATTGATAAATAAGCTCTCTTGCAAAGTGACCCGCTATGCTCTTTATCTGTCAAGTATGATTGGAAATATTTAATCCTTGGAGAGGAAATAAGGAATACATCTATTGTTTTAAGGGATTGTTTAACATTAGCGTTGGAGCTGGGAGATGCCGTTGAGAAAAATATTTTCTTAAAAATATCATTTTTCATATAATTTAATCACGAGAATATAAAATAACAAAATAATTTTTTTCAAACTGTTTTTCCCAAAGAACATCTAAATTGGTACTTTTCAAAAAAACACTTTCTTAACTTCCAACCTTAATGTCAAACACCTCTTAAATCATTGCCCATTGAGCTTAGTTATCCACTTCTTTGCTTGAGTTAAGTCATATGCTGCCATAGTTTTTTTTATTATTATTATTTGCTTTGACCTTTTTATTGTTTCATTTACTCTTGGTTTGGCATATTTACAAAAAAGGATCTCATCTCATTTGAAAATGAAAAATTTTCAAGTTAAGAAAGAAATAAATTCTTTCATTTCAAATAAAAAAAATTAATAAAAAATTATATCTTTCATTATCAAAAGACCTGTTTCATGATATGAATTGCATTATCATAACATCTTATATATTATGATAATTTGTAGCTACTTGTAACTGTTTTTATTTTTGAGTTTGTGATTGGCTTTGGGTTATGTTTGACTAGTAATTTATCCTGACAAGAAATCCTTAACCTGTGCTAGTGTTAAAACCCACTTGAGCAGTAGTATCACGTGAGGACTTTTGGTCAGGAACTTGCTGCATCTGCTCCACTAACAATAGTTTGAGATGGTTGTTTTTCAAACTTGCGACGCTCTCTTTGCAATGCCAAGGTCAAGATCGGGTTTCAAACTTGCAATAGCTATGAATGTCTTATTCACAATTTCACTTGTAATTTATGGATTTTGCCTTGTAATGTTTGCAGGTTGAAATCCCCTCTTGCTTTGTTGCTTTGATATTGGAGAACTGTGAGCTTCCATACCAGAATCATGGACATGTTATTCTGGCAGACCCTTCACCAATCTTGTTCTATCGTATTAGTAGCTCAGAAATTCGTTGCTTGGTTGACATACCAGTAAGCCAAAAACTGCCATCAATTTCCAATGGTGAAATGGCCAACTATTTAAAATCCATAGTGGCTCCCCAGGTATTAATAACTTGCTTATTTAGCCTGCTAATACAACCATTTGTTATTTGTTATTTTAACTTTTACTTAATTTGATCCTTAATATAGTTATTAGCTTAAAGGAGCTTTCGATCATGACTCAGTTTATAATGCATGGAGGAGATGTTCTTTTCTTTTCTTTTGAAATTACAAGTCATTACTCTTTGATTCCTTGGACTCATCAGGAACTTGCATGTTTCAGATTCCTCATGAGCTATTTGATGCTTTCATTTCTGCCATTAACAAAGGAAACATCAGAACAATGCCTAATAGGAGCATGCCTGCTGCTCCTCATCCCACTCCAGGTGCTCTTCTTTTAGGTGATGCATTTAACATGAGGCATCCTTTAACTGGAGGAGGAATGACTGTGGCGCTTTCTGATATAGTTGTTCTAAGGAATCTTCTTAGACCTCTACATGATTTAAGTGATGCATCTGGCCTTTGTGAATATCTTAAATCTTTCTACACACTTCGCAAGGTAGTCAAGCATATAGTCTGTCTATTTTCATAGAAAGAGAGCAAGGAAAAGAGTAAATTTTTGTTAACCATGTGTTCTTTTCTTTCTTATCCAGCCAGTGGCATCTACTATAAATACATTGGCAGGAGCCTTATACAAAGTCTTTAGTGCATCACATGATCCAGCACAAGATGAAATGCGTAGAGCATGTTTCGACTACTTGAGCCTCGGAGGTGTATTTTCAAGTGGGACATTTATTCTTTTACTCTTTAACAAATTTGGTATGCAGTTAAATGAGTTATGACCTTTGTTACTGATTACAGCTTGAAAGGAGAATTTGCATATTTAGTTTGAAGTAGAATTTGAATTCGAAACCTCTAGTATCGGTCAATAAGATGATTGAATAATTAGTTTGAGGTAGAATTTGAATAATTGTTTGATTGAGATGTTAAAAAAATAATTGAATACTCTACATCCATAACATGATATTGTTTCTCCTCCTTAATCAAAAGTTTCGAATTTACGTCATAAATATAAAACACATTTAAAATTTAGGAGAGAGTTTTTCGTCTTTTTAATGGGTCTACGTAGCTCTAATAAGTCAAATCAATAATTTAAAAAAAAAACAAAGTAGCTCTAATAAGTCATAGATTTGAAGTAATCCAAAAAAACAAAAAAACACAAAATAGTTCTAATAAATCATAGATTTGAAATAATCCAAAAAGGTGGTGAATCAATACCTTAGCACTAGAAAACGATAGGATGATTTCACCTTCTTGGAATTAAAAGGTGGATTTTCCTCTTCTTTATTGGTGAAGTAGGATTTGTTAATTTTGAACTTGAAATTTTCTATTTTAGGCAATTGAATATGAATTTGGAAAAATAGTCTGATTCGGACTATGAATCAAACTGAATCGATTAAATTTGAAATCCAATGATGGATCCAAAAAATTTATTTACTCAGACCCGATTTTAATATATGATCAATAAAAAATAAAATTTATAAAATAAATATATATTCAAAAAATTTTATAAAAAATAATAAAATATTATAATTAAATTATAATTTATCTAATTTTTTTATTAACTAAAATATATTAATAACAATTTTGATGACCGCTGGATTTCCCTACCCCCAATTCTGGGCCTAGATTAAGGCCATGGCCCATGAAAGGAAGGCCCGCATGCTCTCTCAAGTAAAACAGGCCCGGATCATCAGACCCCTGAGGCCGGACTCCACCAGATTCTTCCTAATCAAGATCGGCCCAGCCCGTATAACCTCCCCACGGATTCCTTCTCCTCCTGGGTTCCGCGTCCAGCCCAGCTCTCGGCCCAGCCCAGGATCCAGAACGAGACTCGTCATACAGCCTGGCAGATCTGCTCGAGCGTACGCACGGGGGAGAATCAGAGGCCGTTACGCATGGAACAGGTGCCTGATATCTTCATACGCCCATATCTGTATGGCAGAGACGCGTGGCCCAATCATAGGAGAGCCATAGTACATCATCAGCAAGCAGACAGAAAGGATAAAAGGGATACCCCTCTAGAGAGATAGACCAAGCTTTATTCTTCAATACCAAAACCCTTGTAAAACCCTATTCTATTGGATCTCAGATCATCAATTGGCACCGTCTGTGGGGACGACGGAGATCTTTTCATCACCGGAGTTTTCACTCTTAACAAAACCCACTGAGATCCACAATGGCTAATCACCAAGAAAGTAACCTTAACGTCCCAAATGACCTAAGCTCTGCCCAAGAGGGGCAACAATTCTCCTTTTCTAGTCCTACGACATTAAACAACCAAACACCTGTTCCTCTTAATCCCTCGCCAAGTTTGGCAGGGAATACTCCCGCTGTTACCTTGTCTAACCAAGATCTTCAAAACATGGCTTTCCAGTTACAGAATACCGCCCACTGGTTGGGGCAGATAATGCAACAGAGAGGCCTCAACACCCCAGTAAATACACTTCCGGTTGTAGAGGAACCTCAGACCAATGACCCCCGACCTGCACCTGACCGTCTTCAAGCCAGCAGCTGCGATAAAACCCAGCCCAGAAGACAAGAAGGTGGACCAAAAGTTGAAGAAATTGAGAGAACAACTCCTCGCCGAGCTAGGTAAGAAAGACCAAAGCCAAACCTCTTTGCCTACTTCTTCCCCTTTCTCAAAGTTGGTGCAGCAAGAGACTGTCCCTAAGAAGTTTATGATGCCATCAATGGCGGCTTATGATGGGACTGGTAACCCGAGGGAGCACGTCATGAACTATAAGACCTTCATGGAGTTGCAAACTCTCTCAGATGCATTAATGTGTAAAGTATTTCCAACGACGCTCTCGGGACCAGCGCAGGCGTGGTTCAACAGCCTTAAGGCCGGAAGTATCAGAAGTTTCGGAGACCTAGCCATTCGCTTCATCAGTCGATTCATAGCCGGGGTGCCAGCAGAGAGGAAGACGAGCTATTTGGAAACAGTAAGACAGAGAGAGGGTGAATCGCTCAGAGAGTATGTCGCTCGTTTCAATACGGAGGCCCTGCAGATTCCCGATCTCGATGAAGGAAGGACGGTAGAGGCAATGCAAAAGGGAACGACCTCTACCGAGTTCTTCGGTTCCTTAAGCAGGAAGCCTCCGACCTCCCTGGCCGAGCTGATGCAGAGAGCGGAGAAGTATATAAGGCAGGATGACGCCTTAGTAACAAGCCGATTTGCCAAAAGGATGACAGGAAAAGAAAAAGCCTCAGAAGAAAGGAGGCCGGAGAAACATGAAAAGAAACACGGCAAGAGGCCCGAGCCGTACAAGCAGGCCTGGGAGCGAAGGGATCAAAGGCCTCCCCCTCCACGGGTCCTTGAGCCAAGATTGCCTCCCCCTTGGGTCCTTGAGAAGCCAACTCCACTAAATGCGTCCAGAGCCGAGGTGCTCATGGCTGTCCAAGATAAGGAATTCCTCCAGTGGCCCAAACCTATGAAGTCGGAAGCAGACCAACGGAATCCTGACAAATATTGTCAGTATCATCGGACGCATGGCCACGATACCAACAACTGCTTCCAGTTGATAGCAGAGATCGAGAGGTTAATAAAGAGGGGGCACCTCAAGAACTTTATAAAGAAATCAGAGGGACAAAGGACTCAACCCAGTCCGGTGGTCCAGGCGCCGAGGAGAACAGGAACGGGACCAGTGAACGATGGATCCAGTGGGACCATCAACATGATTGTTGGAGGAACGGGAGGACGGATGGGCCGCCGAGGGAAGAAGAGAAATCGGGAGGGAGAGACCAGCAGCACCGAGGTCATGCAGATCGTTGACCACTCTCCCATGATAATCACCTTCTCTTCAGAAGATGCTCAGGGTATTCAGATGCCCCATGATGATGCGCTCATCATTGAAGCCGTCATTCACAATTATCGGGTAAAGAAGGTCTTAGTGGATGACGGGAGTAAAGTCAACTTGCTACCATACCGGGTTTTTCAGCAGATGGGAATTCCGGAAGAACAGTTGGTCCAAGACCAAGCACCAATCAAGGGGATCGGAGGAGTACCGGTGCTCGTGGAAGGGAAGGTGAAGCTGGCTCTCACCTTAGGTGAAGCACCCAGAACTCGTACTCACCACGAGGTATTTTTAGTGGTCAAACTTCCGTTAAGCTATAATGTGATCTTGGGGAGGCCTGCGCTGTTCAATTTCAAAGCTGTCACCAGTATCAGGTATTTGGCGCTTAAATTTCCAACAGAAGAAGGAGTGGGAATAGTCCAGGGCAGCCAGGAAGAGGCAAGAGCAGTATACTTAGCCACAGTAGCAGAACCAAGCTCCACTGGAGAAGCTCTTGACTCGGAAGTTCTAGAGGTTCGGGATGAGAAAACAGAGGACAGGACAGAACCGGTGGGGGAGCTGGAGATCTTCCCTTTATCAGAAGCAGAGGTAGAAAAGGTCTTTAGTCTCAACGCCGGCCTCACTAAAGAACAAAAAGCTGAAGTCATGGCCCTGATCCGAAGTCATGGCCCTGATCCGAGGTCATGCGTCTAGTTTCGCCTGGAAGCCCTCCAACATGCCTGGAATTGACCCTACGGTAATGACACACAAGCTGAATGTACTCCCCGAAGCCAAGCAAGTAAAACAGAAGAAGGGAGTAGTAGGAAGAGAGAAGCAGCAGGCCACCAGGGAAGAGGTGCAGAAACTTGAGGAGGCAAGCTTTATTAGGGAAGTTATGTACCCACAGTGGTTAGCAAATCCTGTATTAGTCAAAAAAGCCAATGGCAAATATAGGATGTGCATAGATTTTACTGACCTAAATAAGGCCTACCCTAAAGATTGTTATCCACTTCCTGATATTAATAAAATGGTCGACTCTACGGCCGGTTTTGATTATATGTCTTCTTTGGATGCTATGTCTGGTTATCATCAAATCCCAATGGAAAGGTCGGATGAGGAAAAGACCTCGTTTATAACTGAAGATGGGACTTATTGCTACAGAGCTATGCCATTCGGATTGAGGAATGTCGGGGCAACGTACCAAAGATTGATGAATAAAATCTTCAAAAATCATATTGGCAGGAACGTAGAAGTTTATGTAGATGATATGGTGGTCAAAAGCCCAAATTTCCAGCAGCACATAGCAGACTTGAGGGAAGTATTCGGGGTATTAAACCAGTATAGAATGAAGTTGAACCCAGCAAAGTGTGCTTTCTTTATTAGAGGAGGAAAATTCTTAGGATTCATAGTGAGCGGAAAAAGCATCGAGCCTAACCCGGAGAAGGTAGAAGCCATATTGAAAATGCCAGAACCGACCTGTGTAAGGGATGTCCAAAGACTAACCGGAAGAGTAGTAGCACTCAACCGATTCATGTCAAGGTCAGCAGAAAAATGCTTACCATTTTTCAAAAAATTGAGGAAGGTGCCAAACTTTGAATGGACAGAAGACTGCCAGAAGGCCTTCGCAGAGCTTAAAAGATATCTCAACTCGCCCCACGTGCTCAGTAGTCCTATGAAAGGAGAAGAACTCTTGATATACTTGGCAGCCTCAGAACAAGCAGTCAGCACAGTGTTAGTAAGGGTGGAAGAAGGGGAGCAGAAACCCGTTTTTTACGTCAGCAAGGTACTCAGAGATACCGAGGTTAGATATTCGAACATTAAAAAAATGGCTTACGCCCTATTGCTAGCAATCCGAAAATTCAAAGTTTACTTGGAAGGCCACCAAGGAGTTGTGATGACAGACCAACCCTTAAAGAAGATTCTATGCAGGCCGGAAACTTCAGGTCGGATGTTGGCTTGGTCCGTAGAGATCAGCCCTTACTGTCTAGAATATCGACCCAGGACAGCTATAAAATCTCAAGCTTTGGCTGACTTCATAGCAGAATGCTCATTCAACGAGGAGCAGGGAGGATCATCCTCAGGGATAGAAGGACGGGAACGTGAGGGGGAGCCTCATCCAGAATTTAACTGGAAGTTGTATGTAGACGGAGCATCAAGCACTGAGGGCAGTGGTGCCGGAATAATGCTTAAGGGGCCAGAGGATTTTAAGGTGTGTTACGCCCTACGTCTAGAGTTCAAAGCCTCGAATAATATGGCAGAATATGAAGCCCTGATAAATGGGATGTTGGTGGCACTGGAAGTGGGAGTAACCGATCTCGAGATAAGCAGCGACTCTCAGTTGGTGATCAACCAAGTAACAGGGATGTATCAGGCTAGAGACTGATACGGATAAGGAAATAATACGATACTTCAAATATTTAAAAAGGGAAACTCCAAATCATGACAAATCAAGTTACCATCGCTTAATTCAAGACTTACGAGATGAGAACTATATTTGGGAAGCATGGGAGAATAAGGAAACAAATCAGACTCTCTTCAACACATATGGACGCACAACACAATTTCAGATCGCGTAATGCATGTATGGCCAAATTGCATTTAGGCCAATTTTATTATTTTGGTATTTTAGTATTTTGTGGGATTTGTTTTAAATTAATTTGGCCTATATTAGAAGCCAAATTCGTGCAGCCCATTTAGGAAGGAGATTTCTCCAAGATAATTTAGGAAAATGATCTTTAATGTAATCCAGATTTGACTATTTGACTAGATACCCTTCCTATATTGTAATTACACCATCCTACAATAGAATTAGGGTTTGAAGGCTATAAAAACACCCTTAAGGTGGCAGCCACGAGAAGGCAGTGAATAAAAATGATTTTATGAACAATATTTGGTTCGTCTCCATTATTTGGTAACTTATCAAGGTTTAACCTTGTGGCGTTCTGATATGGATTTTCTCCATGCTTAGTTAACTTATCAAGAATTTCTTGTGGCGTTCTCGAAGCTGGAATCGCTTGATTATCTATGTTTCTAATCACATGGTTGGTTAGGGGTGTGGTAGAGCAATCTTCGCTTGATTATCCATGTTTCTAATCACATTCGTTGGTTAGGGGTGTGGTAGAGCAACCTTCTGGAAGATATCTTTGTCTTGTTCTTTATCAAGTTGTGTGACGGGGTTTTTGATCACAAGTTGGTCCTGGGTTCCGCATCAGTTGGTATCAGAGCACGGTGATAGATAAATTCCTATTTATCTATATTTATTTATTTCGTAAGTTTTTTTTTTATTTTTTCTCTATTTTTTTATTTCAGTTTATCTTATAATTTCTCTCAACAAAAAAGGAAAAAAAAAAGAGAATTTATTTTTTATTTCAGTGTGAGATTTTTTCTTTAAAAAAAAAAGTGAGAGATAAGAAAAAAAAAAAAAAAGAAAAAAGGAGGAGAGATGTCAAAATTTAGTGTTTTATTCGTGAAATATCATACTGCATTCAAGGAGAATCCCATGTCGATCGATTCTTTTCTTATCATTATGGTTGAAGATTCGAGGACGAATCTTTTTGAAGAAGCAGAGAATGATACGGATAAGGAAATAATACGATACTTCAAATATTTAAAAAGGGAAACTCCAAATCATGACAAATCAAGTTACCATCGCTTAATTCAAGACTTACGAGATGAGAACTATATTTGGGAAGCATGGGAGAATAAGGAAACAAATCAGACTCTCTTCAACACATATGGACGCACAACACAATTTCAGATCGCGTAATGCATGTATGGCCAAATTGCATTTAGGCCAGTTTTATTATTTTGGTATTTTAGTATTTTGTGGGATTTGTTTTAAATTAATTTGGCCTATATTAGAAGCCAAATTCGTGCAGCCCATTTAGGAAGGAGATTTCTCCAAGATAATTTAGGAAAATGATCTTTAATGTAATCCAGATTTGACTATTTGACTAGATACCCTTCCTATATTGTAATTACACCATCCTACAATAGAATTAGGGTTT
Source organism: Manihot esculenta (assembly GCF_001659605.2). Classification (NCBI taxonomy): domain Eukaryota; kingdom Viridiplantae; phylum Streptophyta; class Magnoliopsida; order Malpighiales; family Euphorbiaceae; genus Manihot; species Manihot esculenta. The sequence continues at coordinate 23,221,165 of NC_035170.2, forward strand.
GAAGGCTATAAAAACACCCTTAAGGTGGCAGCCACGAGAAGGCAGTGAATAAAAATGATTTTATGAACAATATTTGGTTCGTCTCCATTATTTGGTAACTTATCAAGGTTTAACCTTGTGGCGTTCTGATATGGATTTCCTCCATGCTTAGTTAACTTATCAAGAATTTCTTGTGGCGTTCTCGAAGCTGGAATCGCTTGATTATCTATGTTTCTAATCACATGGTTGGTTAGGGGTGTGGTAGAGCAATCTTCGCTTGATTATCCATGTTTCTAATCACATTCGTTGGTTAGGGGTGTGGTAGAGCAACCTTCTGGAAGATATCTTTGTCTTGTTCTTTATCAAGTTGTGTGACGGGGTTTTTGATCACAAGTTGGTCCTGGGTTCCGCATCAGAGACCCCCTTATGCAAAGTTACCTGGCTAAAGTAAAAAATTGTCGGGGAGTAACCATCAGGTTTCAAAGAATACCCCGAGAGGAAAATGAGGAAGCAGATCTGCTTAGCCGATTATCCAAAGAAGAACTGGAACAGCTTCCCGATGAAGTGTACATACAACAGGTCCATACACTTGCTTTTAATAAAACTAACATGATATTGCAGGTGGAACAGAACCCGACTTGGATGACCCCTTACTTAGAATACCTGGAGAAAGGTAAACTCCCCGAGGATAAAGATGAAGCCAAAAAGATAGCAGCTCGTGCCGCTAACTATCAAGCGATAAGGGGGACCTTGTACAGAAAAGGAAAGTCCAGTCCGTGGCTCCGATGCGTGAGCCCGGAAGAGGCTATGAAGGTGATGGAAGAAATACATAGAGGCATGTGTGGAGCCCACGAGGGAGGAGGGACATTAGCTAATAAAGTATTCAGACAAGGGTACTATTGGCCCACTGTTAAAAAAGAAGCAGAAGAGTTCGTCTGAAGGTGCGACATATGCCAAAGATTTGCTAATGCCATCAAAACTCCAGCTACTCCTCAAGCCAACATATCCAGTCCATGGCCTTTCTCGCAATGGGGAATTGACATCCTGGGACCTTTCCCCAAAACCACGGGGCAGAGGAAATTTGTAGTGGTGGCTGTAGAGTACTTCTCAAAATGGCCAGAGGCGGAAGCAATAGCCACAATCACAACTCGAAAGATGATAGATTTTGTGTGGGGGCATATCATCTGCAGATTTGGTGTACCCAGAGTGCTCATTTCGAATAATGGCAGACAGTTTGATTGCAGCACCTTCAGAGCTTTCACAACGAACATGGGTATCTGGCATAAATTCTCCTCTGTGGCTCATCCTCAAACTAACGGCCAAACAGAGGTCACCAACAGAGCCATCCTACAAGGATTAAAAAAGCGACTAGATGGGGCAAAGACAAATTGGGCAGAAGAACTCAACAGCATCCTGTGGGCACTCCGAACTACTCCTAGAGCACCCACTAAAGAAACGCCCTTTGCACTTGCCTATGGTACAGAGGCCGTAGTCCCAGTTGAATTGCAGATTCCTACTCATCGAGTCCAATTTGCTAGCGAAAGCACTAACGATGACAAGCTAAGAAGCAACCTGGATGCCCTTGAGGAAATCAGGAAAGAAGCTCAAATTCGAACTGCCGCCTATCAACAACGGGCAGCACGATACTACAACCAAAAGGTCAGAGAAAGAAGCTTGAAAGTGGGGAGACCTGGCTTTAAGAAACCTGGAAGCCACAGGAAAAAGGGCGGCAGCTGGTAAGCTAGCACCGACCTGGGAGGGTCCGTTCAAAGTAACAAAAGTGGTCCGGCCAGGAGTATACCGGATTGAAGATATGCAAGGGAACCATGAGCCACACGCTTGGAATATTCAACACCTAAAGAGGTATTTCCCCTGATATAGTTGTAAAGAAAAATATTGTATTCTGATGAATATGAAGGAAACAAGTTATTTACACAATAAGATTATCTTTATTATTATCATAAATAATATTCCTCCATGAAAAAAAAAGGTAGGTGTACAGGATCCCCTAGATTTCCTGACACCACAAACCAAGTTGAGAGCAAAAACAACCGGCGAGGCCCCGAGGTCGTCCCGAAAATACAAAGAAGACCGGGATCCCCTAAGAACTCCCGGGAAAACAAAGCAAAACACAACCGGCGAGGCCTCGAGGTCGTCCCGGAAATACAAAAATGACCAGGATCCCGTAAGATCTCCTGGAACAAAAACAACCGGCGAGGCCCCGAGGTCGTCCCGGAAATACAAAAATGACCAGGATCCTGTAAGATCTCCTAGAACAAAAACAACCGGCGAGGCCCCGAGGTCGTCCCGGAAATACAAAAATGACCAGGATCCCGTAAGATCTCCTAGAACAAAAACAACCGGCGAGGCCCCAAGGTCGTCCCGGAAATACAAAGAAGACCGGGATCCCCTAAGAACTCCCGGGAAAACAAAGCAAAACACAACCGGTGAGGCCCCGAGGTTGTCCCGGAAATACAAAAATGACCAGAATCTCGTAAGATCTCCTGGAACAAAAACAACCGGCGAGGCCCCGAGGTCGTCCCGGAAATACAAAGAAGACCGGGATCCCCTAAGAACTCCCGGGAAAACAAAGCAAAACACAACCGGCGAGGCCCCGAGGTCATCCCGAAAATACAAAAATGACCAGGATCCCGTAAGATCTCCTGGAACAAAAACAACCGGCGAGGCCCCGAGGTCGTCCCGGAAATACAAAGAAGACCGGGATCCCCTAAGAACTCTCAGGAAAACAAAGCAAAAAACAGCCGGCGAGGCCCCGAGGTCATCCCGAAAACACAAAGAAGACCGGGATCCCCTAAGAACTCCCGGGAAAACAAAGCAAAAAACAGCCGGCGAGGCCCCGAGGTCGTCCTGGAAACACAAAGAAGACCGGGATCCCCTAAGAACTCCCGGGAAAACAAAGTAAAAAATAGCTGGAGAAGGCTTTAAGACCATCTTTAAGCAAAAATTCCCCATATCATATGCAGGGACAATGCATAAAAATACAGTTCCGACCTCACAAAAAGATGCGTCCAAAGTCATCAAAGAAAGGCCAAACTCCGATCTCCCAAAGGAGCTCGAAGCACTATGGCCAAAAGGTACTGAACTCAAAAAGTGTTCACTGACGCTAAGCTTAGCTCACAAAGAAGTCTAGACAGCAAATAGCCCGGAAGATACCCAGGGATATACGAAGCATCACAAGCCATAGGCGTAAAAGCCTAAGTGAAGAGTAAAGAGCCGAGCTCTCTGCTCGGATATATATATAAAAAAAAATCCATATGAAGCTGAAGGACCGCGCTCATAACTTGAGTCCGTCAAATAGACATCCGAGCTCATAACCAGGGAGCAGGAAAAAATTATTTACCCCCTCAACACTCATGTAATGAAAGGTTGAGGAGGTCAAGGGGGCAATTTGGGAAGAAAGGACCTCAGCTTCATTCCCTGACAAGACATAACTAAAAGCAAAAAGGCAGCCCTGCTAATCACCATTAGAAGGTATGTGATCTGACTTGTAAGTTCACAGTTAGCTAAGAATCGAGCTCATGACTAAAGGCTAATCTAGTTCAGAAAAAGCTTATGAATAAAAATATACAATGCCAGCATTACAGTTACGAGAAGGAGAGAGAAATTATAAAGCAAAAAATAGTTCAAGTAAAAAGAAATTAAAATTTCATTAAGAATACAGGGCTGTTACAATCTACTTATCGGACGAGGTTGAAGGAAAGATAGTTCTTAAAGGACTTACATTTGTAAGAACATCCTCGCCTACATTATGTTTATTTACAACTATATCTGGAGGAAGCCCGGCATCCTTTGGGTCAGATGTCTTAGTATCAACAACAGGGGTCGTCTCCAACCCTGGATTGAGGTCCTCCCCTTCAGATTCGGGGTCGCCTCCTTCAGACTCAAGGGCTCCCAGGTCCTCCCCATCCGACTCGGATTCTTCTTCGGAAGATACAGCCGAAGGACCTCCAACGCGACAGTCCCCTCTGGGCATAGGGAAATCATCCTCTCCATACAACACCGGCTCACCATCAGAGTCCACTTCGGCCATACGAAGCTTTGCCAGAGGAGTACCAGGAGCGTGTCTAGCCTCTCTTATACCGCGATTGTAACCCGTTACATACATGCGGAAGGCTTTATGAAGAATAGCAGCCTTTATGTCCGCAGAGGCTTTGTATTCGTTAAGATGTGTTTCACAGGCCTCAGCTATAAATGCCTTCAACTCAGGAGAATCTTTGTAGTCCTGAAGGTGAGCTTCACAGGCCTGCTCGACTTTTCTTTTCAGCTCCTTCGACTCCTGATATTCCGCTAGACACCTCTCGCGTTCTAGCAGGACCTTGCCTTCAGCATGTTTCACCACCTCGAGCAGGGCTGAACATTTACGTTCCAAAGTCCTGACTTCATGGTTAAGCTGTTGATGGCGAAGTTGGGACTCCTCCGCCGATGAAGCCAGGACTCTGATATGTTCAGAGCTCGTGCTCAGCTCCCGCTCAAGGACTTCCACTCGAGCTAAGGCCCTCTCCTTCTGAGCATTCACCTCGTTCAGGCGAACTCGAAGTCCTTCAGAATCAGCCTTTAAGGCTTCATATTGGCACTGGACTTCATTCCTCTGACTTACAGCCTCATCCCTTTCCTGAAGAGCCGCTGTCATAGAAGACAGCTGCTTTGAAACTTCCACACAACGAACTTCCACCTCAGCTGCCCTCTCATCAGACTCCTGGAGAACCCTGCGAGTACGAGACAACTCTGCTTCTAGGGATTTGGTGTGCTCTGCTGCCTCAGCCGCTCTGCCTTCAGCTCTTTTAAGGGCCTCCAACTGTAATACCCGGCTAGACCCCGACATCGGAATTCCTACCGTCCGGTGGGATTTGAATGTCGGAAACCTCTAGAAGGGTAACATCATGTTTTTATAGAATGTTTTCATATATTTTAATGTTTTTAAGCATGAAATTAAATGAGTTTTTGCATGAAAAGTCTTTGGAGGAAAACCCAGGTTCGGCCGCCGAAAGTCAAGTTCGGCCGCCGAACATGCATGCGTTTTGGAGGCACGTTAGGCCCCCGAAAGCATGAGCAAGGGAAGTCCAGGTTCGGCCGCCGAAAGTCAAGTTCGGCCGCCGAACATGGCATGCATGCGGAGGCACATTCGGCCCCCGAACGTGGTCTGGCCAGCCACTATAAAAGGGTCCCTTAGCCGAAAACGGGCGAGCTTTTCCCCATTTTCAGCCAAGGTGAGCTCTCTGCCGCCCCTCACCCATTTTTGATGTTCTTCCTCTAAATCTTCCAAGATTTTCACTTGTTTTCACTTGGTTTTGAAGGTTTTGAGCTTTTAAAACAAGTTTTGGAGCTTTGGGAACTCAGGAGCTCATTTGCTTGGATCTCCGAGTTTAGGTCGTCTCTCTCTCGATCTTCAAGAGGTAAGAGCCGATCTTAAGCTCATAGTATGTTTTAAATAAGTTTTATGAAGTTTTATGGGGTAGAAATGCATGTTTAAGTTAGTTGAGCTATGTTAGGTTTTATGTGATTTTTGAGCAATGTGGCATGTTTGAGTATGTTTGAAGTGTTGTAGTTGGGGTATTTGTTTGTTTGAGGCCCCTAGGAACTTGTATGCATGTTTTGGTTGAGTGGTATGCATGATTTGAGCTTGGGAGGCGAAATGTGCATATGAGAGATGAATTTCTGCCATTCAGGAGAAGCTCAGGTTCGGCTGCCGAAGGGACTTTCGGCCGCCGAACCCTCTTGTGGAGGCAGCATTCGGCTGCCGAAGCCTGCCCCCGAAAGAAGACTTTCGTCTCTGTCTGGGACTTTCGGCCGCCGAAGGTGCCGCCGAAAGTGCCTGACTTTCGGCTCTGGAGGGACTTTCGGCCGCCGAACCTGCCGCCGAAAGTGCCCTGTTCAGCCATTTCATGCACGTTCTTCTATGATTATTTCATGATGTTTTAGGGGGTTTTTGGGGAGTTGTTTATGAGTTGTTTAGAGTATGTTTGGTGCCTCACTGGAGTCCACCTATGTAGGATCGGACCCGAGGAACCAAGGTGTTTAGCAGTGTCAGCCGTTTCAGAATCGGTTCAGAGCTAGTCTCAGGTGAGTGGAACTAAACCTTATGTTTTAAAATAAATCAAATGTTAAGCATGTTCATGCATCATAAAATGCCATGATATGTAATAGGTTGTTTTGCACTAGTAATCACGAATATGATGCATTGCATAATATGTGTTGTTGATGTGGATGAATCTTGAATGATCCTTTAGCCCTCGGTATGATATGAAATGATATGATATGCCATGGTATGATATGAGATAGAAAGACCAGGTCGCCCCTGGTACTATGTTAAGAAAGCGAACACTAGGTGAGGCCTAATCGCCCCTGGTGTAGTTGGACATGTTATGATATGATTTAAGTAAGCGAATACTAGGTGTGGCCTCATCGCCCCTGGTATAGTTGGACTTATTACGATACGTAGAGGGCTAGGGGTGACAAATTCATCCTTGATGTGATATGTTTGTGATGTGCTGCATTCCATGATAGCATACTTTAAAATGAACTGTTTTTCTTGTATGTTTTCCGCTCACTGGGCTTTATAGCTCACCCCTCTCCCCTAACCCTAGGTATACAGGGCCAGAGATAGTTCAGGAAGTCCTCAAGCTATGGCTATGGTTATGATATGTAATAGAATAGTAGTGGACATGATGTAATGTAAGTTTTGTAACGATGTTAAAGAGTGGTATTGAAAAAAAAAATGATGTTATGTAATATGTTCAGAGGTATAGTATTGTGCTTAGCCCGAGTTGGATAATCCCTTTGTGCATGAGTTTTATTTTTATGCTTATATATGTGTTGAACCGAGTTTGACATAAGGTATGCTGACCCTAGAGGTTCTATGAGTTCAGTCATAGTGCATACAAAGGTCAAGCTGGTTAAAGGTAAAGTTTTTAATTGCTTTGTAAAATGTTGTTCATGTTTGGGATTATACCGACTGTACAGGATGCAGAGTAGGCTTGCTACGGGTCCCGGCGGCCTTATGCCGATCTGGATCCTAGCGCCGGTAGCGGTCCGATTTTCGGGTCGTTACACCAACGCAGAGTGCAACTCCACCTGGAGGGACTGGGAATGTTCCCGGGCAGCTAGAAGATTGCCTCGGGCGTCATTGGTGGCAGAGATATTCTCCTCCAGGCGCGCCTCTTCAATCCGGCGATCCACGGACTCCCGGAGGGAGTGGTCGCGCGCGTCCACCTCCATAAAAAGACCCGTCACCTAGTAGGGGAGGACAACCGTCAAAAGAAAGAAATAAAGAAGACCAAAAGAGAGAAATATAATTTACCATCAAAAGCATCTCCCTGATTGTATTCCCGAGCTCTTCACGAGATCGGGATCGGAAGGACGCTTGCTCCTTGGTAAAACTGGCTAAAAAACCAATAAGGGCAAGCAGGCGTGGATCCGAGGCTTCTGTAGCTCCGCCAAACATCCGTTCTCTAAGCAGTTCGGCGACGGCATTGGTCAGGGATTGAGAGGTGATGTCCGCTACGATCGGAGTGTCGTGGTCGGTAGAAGACAATAGAGGTACAACAGGAACATTTTTTCCCTTCCCAATAGGAGGAAGGGCAGGAGAAGATCCTTTGGAAACCATGGGCTTCTTCTGGGCAGGAGGAGGGGCAGGTGTTCCATGAGGCGCTGGACGCTTGTCCCCGGTTTTCCCTACGGAGTCTCCAGACTCAGACCTAACCCCCACAGGGGCGGGGACATCTCTAGCAGGCGCCTCCAAAATGTCATCCTCCACAAGGATGATCTCTTTTCCCTTCCTAGGGACCTCCTCATCCTCGGTAATGGGGGACTTAAATTTTCCCCCTGACACCTCTTCAGAAGAACGAGCGAGACCCAACTGTGCCTGTTCAACGACCTCGGTCTGCTCCACAATGGCTAGAGAAACTTCCCTCACACCCTCTGAAGAACCTTGAGCAGACTTAGACTCTTCAATAGGCTTAATAGTCAAGGCCGACTTGCCATGACTAGAGGGCCGAGATGACTTAGAGCCTCGAGAGCTCAGCTTAGGATCTCGAGAGGAAGCCTTGGTAGGAGGTCGGCTAACTTTCTTGGAAGAAGCAACTTGAGCCACCTCTACAGCGACCTCAGGCACAGAACGCCTAGCCCGAAGGGCATAAAAAATTGCATGCATATTATCCTGAGACAGGACTAAATTCTTCGGATGCCTAATCTCTTCCATTTCAACGACGGAAGCTGCAAAAACACGAAACTATAAAGGATTAGCACATTTTATAATATCATTTACAACAAAGAAACAGTCATTGGACGAGGCACTATACCCGTGTCCCGGATATCCCTAAGATTAGACACGAACATATACTTCTCGACGTCATACTTCTTTTCAACAGAAGTCAGTCAAAGCAATCCCACCTGCTCAATAAGGCTCAACCAGGGCAGGTCATTGCAACCCGGAGGAACATCCTCCCAACTTAGATCCACTCCCCATGATAAGGCGGATTCTAATTTCAGCTCCGCTACAAGGAAATTCTCAACCCATCCCTTTATGGAATCCTTGTAGCCCGTGAAAAGAGACAACCCACTACGGGAGGAAAAATAATAAAAATTCTGTACCGCCCTAACGAGACGGAAGAAAGTGACGAACAGACAGGCCGTGGGTGTGAAACCCCAGCTTCGGCAGATGGATTCGAAACAACTCATGAACAGAATAGAATTTGGGGATAACATCCGGGGGGTTACCCCGAAGTATTGGAAAACATCGACAAAAAAAGGAGTAAAAGGGAAAGGTAGACCGAAATCCCTCTGTTTGAGAAAAAAGACTATACAACGCCCCTTCTAGGGATCCATCAAACCAGGGGGGAGGGTTTGGAAGAACTATCCTTTCATTTTGGAAAGGAGCTCGAATAAGATAAAGCGGAGTATCTTGATACCTCCGAGAAATATGTTTATTTATGGTAGAGGAAGTAATATGTGACCTAAGATTAGCAACGTCAGGGAGCTTTTGACCCTTCATGGAAGAGCAAAGAAGCGTACCTGGAAACGCAATAGGGTGGAAAAAGCAGAAGAGGTTGCAGGAAAATAGAAAACAGAAGAGAGCGAGTTTCTTCAGAAGACAGGGAGAATTTGAAGTGAAAGACAATAATGAGATGAAGCGTTGTTCTGAGCAGATTTGTCTTGGAGCGGTGTGATCATTAATTACTCTCGAAGTTTACCCTCTCAACGGTTAGATAATAACCGGCGAGAAGGTAAAGGGGCAAAGAGATGACCGCTGGGCTTTTCCACCCCTACAAAGGGCCAGGCCCATGGCAATAGCCCATCAGCTGAAAGTCCACACGCTATCTACATAAAACAAGCCCAAATTGTCAAAACTTAGAGACCGAGCTCCAATTGAATCTCTCGCTCAAGACGACCTGACATGAAAAATGCACACCATAGCCACTCAGGCAGCAAAAACTAAGGAAAAAGAGCAAGTCATAGAAAGACCTAAGGAAATAAACAGGGGGAAACATGACAAAGGTCAGGCTTACTTATCACTTAAAAAGGTACAGGATTTGATTCATCATCATTAAGCAAAGGCTACAAGATCAGAACGAAGCAATAAGGACGCCGCAGAATCATACAAAGTTATGGGTCAGAAGCTCAACCCACTGATTAAAAGCAAAGCTCACAGGTCGGTTAATCCAGCTCGGAAAAATTGAATTGAAAGCTAAGGGAACTTAGAGCTCGGCTCATTGAACGCAGACAGAGCTCACAGGTCGGTTAGTACAGCTCGAAAATAGTAAACTAAAAACTCAGACGGGCTAAATGGATTCCGGGTCGGATCAAGTAAAAGGCGAGAAGGAAAAAACAATATCGTAGACTTCTCAGAGAAAACCACGAAGAAAACAGTCTCATCTCATTCATAATAAAGAAGGAACAGTTCGGATATGAACAAAAAAATGAAAGTTTCATTACAACGCGTTACAAATACCCACATTACAGAATAAAAAGCTATCCTTAGAGGATTTACATGACCAGATACATCGTCTGCGTTTACATCACTATCGCTTATCACACTATCCTAGTTTTCGATACAGAGGAACTCTTGAATACGGAAAACGAGCTCTGTAGGTCGGCCGAGCCCTGCTTCGTTATTATAGGGGAACTGAATAAGTTGATTCCCATAAGCATTTCTCACTGTTCCCCTATAGGTAAACATTCGGTTGCCCAAATGTGATGCACGGTACATACGAACAAGCTCAGATATTATGTGCTGTTCGTATGTCACGCATGAAAAACATAAGTCTTCAAGTTACGGCTTCAAGAAGATCACAGAGCATATATTTGAAGGCATCGACGGAAGCTTGACTGAGTGCAGCAGATCTCTGCCTCTCATAATACTGGTACTCCACACCAAAGGGGACAATAAATTGATCATTCTCGCCACCTCCATTTATATCAAAAGCAGACAACAAGGACATCGGGGAAATTTCCTTCTCGAAGGAAGGCAAAGTCAAAACAGACCCCTCAACAGCCCATAGCCTCTTTGGAGCTCGAACAACAACCAGAGGAGGAGGCCAGCCAGACGACCTGGGTAAAACATTTTCAACGACCTGTCAAATGACTCCACCCATCAACCGCCCTGCTAGGAGGACCTCAGAAGCAACTTTCAGACTCCCTCGAGGTAATATCAGATTGTCAAGAGGTTTAGACTGACCCATCTTTATCTCAGGTACTGCAAAAAGTTCCAAACAGAGACAAGTCATGATAATCTTTTGTCAAAATAATGAAAGCAAGATTAAAGCAAACCCCTGGGGCAGCAAAGCAATGAAACCCCAGGCTCACCTTAATCCGTTTGAAGAAGGCGTCGAATACATCCTTTGCGGAAAAAACAGGAGAATCTCGCTGGAAGGAAAGACTCCTTTTCTCCGACAAAGGGCCTAGAAGTGAAGAAGAGTCAACACTGATATATACTCAAAATCTGAAGTTTTAGCACAAAGTAACTCTAGACTCTAAGCCCACGATGTCAGGACCTTTAAAAGATATTCATGGAAAAGGAAAAAGAAGCATGTCCAGGCGATAATGATAAGGAAGTAAAGAAAAGCAGAGTATCTGAGAGGTAAGGAAAGGCCAGAAAGGGAAAGAGGCAGATAGGATTCAAGAAATGAGGAATGACAAAAAGATGAAAGGAAGCTATGAAGGCGTCTGTACGCAAACAGACGCGGTCATAATGGTTCTCGATATTCACCCCCTCGGCAGTCAGAGCAATAACTGCCAAGAAGGTGAAGGGGAAATTGATGACCGCTAGATTTCCCTACCCCCAATTTTGGGCCTAGATTAAGGCCATGGCCCATGAAAGGAAGGCCCGCATGCTCTCTCAAGTAAAACAGGCCCGGATCATCAGACCCCTGAGGCCGGACTCCACCAGATTCTTCCTAATCAAGATCGGCCCAGCCCGTATAACCTCTCCACGGATTCCTTCTCCTCCTGGGTTCCGCGTCCAGCCCAGCCCAGGATCCAGAACGAGACTCGTCATACAGCCTGGCAGATCCGCTCGAGTGTACGCACGGGGGAGAATCAGAGGCCGTTACGCATGGAGCAGGCGCCTGATATCTTCGTACGCCCATATCTGTATGGTAGAGACGCGTGGCCCAATCATAGGAGAGCCGTAGTACGTCATCAGCAAGCAGACAGAAAGGATAAAAGGGATACCCCTCTAGAGAGATAGACCAAACTTTATTCTTCAATAACAAAACCCTTGTAAAACCCTATTCTATTGGATCTCAGATCATCAAATTTCATTTTTTATGTTTACAAATATATCTTCTTTTAATATAAGTTAACAATCAAACCATTCATAGCTTATCTCTCATTCTATTATGAAATTGACTTTTAATAGTATTTATCGTAGAAAAAACATCTTTCTACTATAAATATAACATGCAAATTTATAAAAAATAATATAGTTAAATTAACATAATAATTTAATATAATATTTATTATAAATTTTATTTTTTAAATTAAATTATCTAACCCATTAATTATAGAAACAATATTTTATTTCATTTTTCTAAATTTAAATAATCTAATCTATTATCTATAAAAAATAATACTTATTTATATTTAAGTATTTTTAAATTTAAATTATCTAACCTATTACCCATTAAATTTATATTTTTAAAATTAAATTATTTTTTAAATTTAAATAGTCCATGAAACTTATTAATTAATAAAAAAATTAATCGTAAAACACTTTTATTTATTAAAATTTAAAATTTATTTCTCTTAATTTAGATAGTTTAACAAATAATTTTAATTATATAAATATATTAGGAACTAATTAAGAGAGATAATTACTTTTTAATAACAACAATAGCATATCAAATTAAATTAGGCAATGAATGAATAATTTTTTAAAAAAAATTAATGCATTGGAGTTGAAATTTTAAAAATAAAAAATAAATTTTTTGAATTGGAAAAATAGAAAATGGGAGGGACAAAATAAAAAAATAATTAAAATTAAATCAACTAAATAATATTGAAAACGGATAAGGATTTATTTGATAGAAAGATTAAAAAATTTAATTTTATAAAGTAGAAAATATTTTAATCGAGTAATTTTGGAATAAGGATTAATTAATAAAGTTTTTAAATATATAGGGATCTAATAATAATTTTTTTTGCTATATGTAAAACTATCTAAATACCCCTAAATGATGTGTAATTTTTCAGAGAGCCCATGGTGCCCCTTGACCCATCGTAGCTTCGTCCCTATCGAAACCTAGCTGGTCAACCATTTCTGATACTTGAATCAGATAAAAACCTTAAACTAGAAGCGCGACTATGTTCCCCTCGTGTGAATCGAAACCACAATCGGATGGAAACTAACCGATTCAAACCGACTATTTAGTTTCAGTTTGATTTTTTATTTTTAAAATAAATCATTTTAAAAATTGTATCACTTAAAATTAATGCATAAACAATTTAAATTATCAAATAAGTGCAAATTTATTTTTAATTTGTAAAAAAAATTATTTTCATTTAAATGTAATTTTATTTTATTTTTATATTATATATATATTATTTTATTTTTTATATTATGTAAATGGATTCATTTTATAATTTACTTATTTAATAAAATATATATTCAATAACATTTAAGACTTATATTTATTTTTTTATATTTTATTTAAGTTTTTTTACAATAAAAAATCACAACATTGACCGTTTTAAAACTGGACTCTGACTAAAATCGTTAAGAAATTGAAACCATCTTCAAATGTTTTAAATTAGGCCGGCTCCGATTCGGTTCAAGAAATAAATTGAACCGCCGGTTCCAAACCGAAACCGGTTCATGGCCATGTCTAGGTTGAGAGAAAAGGTTTTGCTTCATCATCCAAAAGCAGTGGTTACCCATGAGACAACCCAACGCTTCAAACATCATCTAGTTTATTAATGTCCTTGATCTGATATGTCTTATTATCCTGGAGACTAAAGAAGCGACGAGTATCCACTTGATGTCCTTGATTTGATTGCGTATAGGGAGCAGGAGCCATGGTGTCTGAGGCACATGCGATTTTGCAATAAACCACCAAGAAGATGTAAAATTTGGAGAATCACACAATTTGAGAATGAAAATCCTTACCCTTTCATTGATAGAAAAGTGACAATATATATTTAGGAAAATCTAAGAATGTAAAACATCCTATACCATATAAGCCAAACTTCTTACGCTGTGCAAACTAAACTTCTTGTAATGCACAAGACAAAGAAAGAAAAAAAAGATATTCACACACAAATCAAGCCTTAAACCACTACAGGTCGGCTGGTCATCAAGACGTCAGATAGTGTCAATACAGGTCGGTAGGTCATTAAGGGATGTTTGGTGGACAGGCCGGATCATCAGGATGTCTGGTCGCTTCCAATACTCCACCTCAAGATGGAGCATGAAGATTCCGACTGCCCAACTTGCCTAGGGGAAAATGAAATTGATCTTTGTGCAAGGCCTTGGTGAAGATATCAGTTTATGGACATGCAGTTTATGGACATACTGGTCCCTTCCATAAAGATAGTTTATGGACATGTCAATCCCTTCAACAATTTATGGATATGTCGGTCCCTTCATCAAAGATTTTCTGCAGTTTATAGACATGTCGATCCCTTCCATAAAGATTTCTACCGTTTATATACATATTGGTCCCTTCAACAAAGATTTTCTGCAGTTTATAGATATATCGGTCCTTTCTATAAAGCTTTCCATAATTTATGGACATGTCGGTCCCTTCAACGAAGATTTTCTGCTGTTTATGGACATGTTGGTCCCAGAATTTTGAGTACTGCCTGCACACCTGAGTTGCCACGAGGTCAAGTACCCCACCATTCTTGGTAGCCTATTAACTGAAAATAATTTTCAGTGTCATGACCCTCCCGATTGCAATGAGAGCAAATATAATTTTTATCTTTATTCCCCCTGAATTCTAACCACTAGCTCGAATTGCGAAGCTCATGGGGTTGCGCTGTTCATCTTTGCTTCTCGTCACAATTCTCACTCACTTTTACCGAACCACCATAGCATAAGAACGGTGCAAATTAAGCAAAGGAGCAGTGCTTAAGATATGGGACCACACGGTACCATAACCTTCTTCTGATGATCTGAAATCCAATAGAATAGGGTTTTACAAGAGTTCTTGTATTACAGAATAAGGCTTAAGCTTTCTGAGGAGGGGACTCCTCTTTTATACATTGTCTTGCTTGCTGGTGACGTGTAAAGGTCTCTCCAGGATTGGGCCACGCGTCTCTGCCATGCGAATTCGGAGGTACTAGGGTATCAGCCGCCTGCTCCATGCGTAACGGCCTCTGATTCTCCTCGTGCGTACGTTCGAGCGGATCTGCCAGGCTGTTTGGTGAATATTATTCTGGATCCTGGGCTGGGCTGAGAGTTGGGCCGAGCGCTAAGCCTGAGTGGAGAGGGCCTGCTTCGTGCGGGCCGGGCCGGCTTGAGTGAGGAAGATGGGTCGAGCCCGACCTTGAAGGTTGGATGAGCCAGGCTTGTTATGTATATCAGGTGTGTGGGCCTCTACGTCATGGGCCTTGGGCTGTGGTCAAGCCCCTGGTCTGGGGTGAAGGAATCCAGCGGTCATCAATTGCCCCTTCACCTTCTCGGTAGTTATTGCCCCAACTGCCGAGGGGGTGAATATCAAGAACCATTATGACCGCGTCTCTTCGGGTTCAGGTGTCTTAATAACATCCTTTCATCTTTCAGTCGTTGCGCAGTTTCTGAATTCTATCTGCTCTTTCCTCTTTCTGTCTTTTCTCTATTCTTCTTGTCCTCTGCCGCCTTTGCTTTCCTGTCATCATTATCTGGACATCTCCTTTCTTTCCTTTTTCGTGAATATCTTTTAAAAATCTGACACCACTAGCTTAGAGTCTAGTGTAGCTCTGCCCCGTGCTAAGTCCTCAGGCTCCGAGTATATATCAGCGCTAGCTTTTCTTCATTCTTGAGCCTTCTGTTGAAATGAGAAATTCTTGTTTTATCTGTGGCAGGTCTATTCGACGCCTTCTTCAAACAGATTGCCTTGTGCCCCAGAGGTTTGCTTTGATTTTGGTCTTATCATCTTAAGGGAGAACTGTTTCTGACTTGTCCCTATTTTGAAACTTTTTGCAGTTCCTAAGATAAAAATGGGTCAGTTCAAAATTCTTGAAAATTTGATGTTACCTTTAAGGCGTCTGGATGGTGCATTGGAGATCCTTCTGGTATGGCAGCCGAAGGGTGGGACCATTCGACAGGCTGCTGCAACTGCTTTACCTAGGTCGTCTGGCCGGCCTCCCCCTCTGCTTGTTGTCCGGGCTCCAAAGAGGTTCTGGGCTGTTGAGGAGTTCGCTCTAACTTTGCCTTTTTTCGCAGAGAAAAAGGAAATTTATGTGATGCCCCTGTTGTCCTCTTTTGATATAAATGGAAGTGGCGCAAGTGCTCAGCTTGTTGTTTCCTTTGGTGTGGAGTACCAGTATTATTATTCCCTTTGGTGTGAAGTACCAGTATTATGTGGTACTGAGATCAGCTGCACTCAGTCAAGTCTCCAACGACTTCTCTGAGTGTATGCTTCGGGATCTCTTCGGCACCGTAACTAGGGAGCCCGTGTTTCCAGGGTACATACGAACAAGCTCAGATATTATATCCTGTTCGGATGTACCGTGAATCACGTTAGGGTGCCGACCTATAGGGGAACAGTGAGAAATGCTTATGGAAATCAACTCGTACAGTTCCCCTATAATAGCGAGCGAGACAGATCTTGGTCTTTTCTGCCAAACTCACATTCCGAGCTGTGAGAATTCCTCCGGGCTGAAGACCAGAGTAGTAGGATAGGTGGTAACGATATAATCGTAGATGATGATGTATGTGGTTATGTAAATCCTTTAAGGATAGTCTTTCATCCCGTAGTGTAGGCCTTTGTAACGTGCTGTAATGTACTTTTCTTTTAATAAAGTTGTTGTTCTGCTCTCATACTCAAGCTGTTCTTCCTTTATCATGTGTGAAATACTTTAGATTGCTCGCCTTATAATTTTAACCAACTGAGCTCTGTCCTGCTTTTTTCCGAGCTGATCTAACCATATCTGCGAGCTCTGATGAGTTGAACTCCGGATCCACTTAGCCAACTGGGCTTTCAAGTTTCCGAACTGGACTGTCTGACCGACCTGTGAGCTCGGTCTTCACTTCGATGAATTGAGCTTTGAGTCTCCTTCATCCGGCCGGGCTCTCAGGTCATGTTGTCCGAGCTGGACTAATCCGACCTCTGAGCTCGGCTTCTGATGAGTTGAACTCTAAGCTCTCAGCTCAGTATGGATCCGAGATACCCTTGTCGTCTCTTTCCGATCTCGTAACCCTTGTTTTAACAACAAGTCAAATCTTATATATATTCTACGTGATGAGTAGGTCTAACCTTTATCATGCTTTCATCTGCTTGCATCTTTGAGTTTTTCCTTCTATTTCCTTGATACTTACCACGGATGTGGTGAAGTGATGAATCTTGTGGGTTAAGTTGTCTTGGCTGGAAATCAGGTCCGAACAAGTTGGGCTTGCCTGGGCTTTTAAGTGATGGGCTATCATTGTGGACCTGGCCCTTGATAGATGTAGACAAGCCCAGCGATCATCCTTTTGCCCCTTTACCTTCTCTCCGGTTATTACTTAGCCGTTGAGAGGGTAAACTTCGAGAGCAATTAATGATCGCGCCGCTCCAAGACAAAACTGTTCAGATCAACGTTCCGTCTCATCATTGCCTTTCATTTCGAATTCTTTCTGTCTTCCGAAGAAATTAGCTCTCTTCTGCTCTCTGTCTTCCTGCGATTCCTTCTGCGTTTTTCACCTTATTGTGTTTTCAGGTACGCTTCCTTGTTCTTCAATGGCAAGTTCAAAGCTTCCTGATGTTGTTAACCTTGAGTCGCATATTACATCTTCCAATATAACTGATCACATTTCCCGGAGGCTTTTAGATACTCCGTTGTATCTTATTCGAGCACCTCTTCCAAATGAGAGGATAGTTCTTTCTTACCCTCCCCCTCCTGGTTTGGTGGATCCCCAAGAGGTTCGTAGCATAGTGTTTTTCCTGAAGCAGAGAGAATTTGGTCTACCGTTTCCTTTTACCCCTTTCTTTATTGAGGTCTTTGAATACTTTGGGGTAACTCCTCGAATGTTATCCCCAAATTCCATTTTATTCATGTCCTGTTTCGAGTCTATCTGTCTGGGTTGGGGTTTCGCACCTACGGCCTGTCTGTTTGTCACTTTTTTCCGCCTGGTTAGGGCGAAGCAAAACTTCTATTACTTTTCCCCCCGTAATGGGCTATCTCTTCTTACGGGCTACAAGGATTCTATAAAGGGATAGGTAGAGAATTTCCTTGTGGCGGAGCTGAAACTAGGGTCCTGCCGATCGTGGGATGTGGACCTAAGGTGGGGGGAGATCTTTCCGGGCTGTAACGATCTGCCCGAATTGAGTCTTATTGAGCAGGTCGGGCTGCTTCGACTGACTTCCGTTGAGAGGAAGTATGATGTCGAGAAGTGTATGTTTGCGTCCAACCTTAGGGATATTCGGGACACGGGTATAGTACTTTGTCCGGCTATTCTGTTTCTTCTTTGCTCATAATATCAGGAAGTATGCTGACTCTTTATAACTTCTTGTTTCTTGCAGCTTCTGAGGTTAGAATGGATGGCATCAAATTCCCCAAGAATCTTGACCTGTCTCGGGAGAACATGCATGCAATTTTTGACGCCTTTGGGGATGGGCGTTCTGTAACTGAGATTGCTGCAGAGCTGGCTCAGGCCGCTTCCTCCAAGAAGGTCAGCCGACCTCCCGTCAAAGCTTCTTCTCGAACTTCCAAGCCGAGCTCTCGCAGTACCAAATCAGCTCGGCCATCTAGCCGTGGTGGGTCGAGCTCAACCTCGACGCCTGTTGAAGGGTCTAGATCCGTTCCAGCCTCCTCAGAGGTCGTGAGGGAAACTTCCCTAGCTATTGTGGAGCAGAACCAAGCTACTGAACAAGTGGGGCAGGGTGCTGCCCATTCTATTGAGGGGGTGTCAGGGGGAAAGTCTAAGTCCCCTGTTGAAGACAAGGAGACCTCTGGGACAGGGATGGAGATCATCCTCCTAGAGGATCAAAGCCCAGAGGTTTCTGTTGAAGGTGCCCCTGCCCCTGTGAGGACGGAGCCTGAGGGCACTCCATCAAAAACTGGGGAGAAACGCCCAGCCCCTTCTGGAGCATCTTCCCCATCTCCAGCTCGGAAGAAATCACGGGCTGCCACAGGATCTTCTCCTGCTCTTCCTCCTATTGGGAAGGGAAAAAATGTTCCTGTAGCACCTTTACTGTCTTCTACTGATACTCTGGACGCAGCAGACATCACTTCTCAGTCTCCTGCCAATGTCGTCGCCGAGTTTCTTAGGGAGCGGATGTTTGGTGGGGCTACAGAGGCCTCAGATCCACGCCTACTTGCCCTTACTGGATTTTTAGCCAGTTCTACCAAGGAACAAGTGTCCTTCCGATCCCGTTCTCGTGAAGAACTCGGGAATACAATCAGGGAGATGCTTTTGATGGTAAGCTATTTGTCTCTTTCTTTTAGTTTTCTTTATTTCTTTCTTTTGATGGTTGGTCTTTCTTACCAGGTGACAGGTCTTTTTATGGAGGTGGATGCTCGTGATTGCTCCCTCCAGGAGTCTGTAGATCGCCGGATTGAAGAGGCACGTCTGGAGGAAAATTTATCAGCAACCAGTGATGCAAGGGGTAATCTGGTAGCTGCTCGGGAACAAGTCCAATCCCTCCAGGTGAAGTTGAATTTTGCGCTGGAGGCCCTTAAAAAGGCTGATGAGAAGGCGGCCGAGTCAGCAAAGCATACCGATTCTTTAGAAGCAGAGCTGTCTCGGACTCGCGAGGTTCTCAAGGCGTCTGATAAGAGGGCAGCTGAGGTGGAAACTCGTTGTGTGGAAGTTGCAAAGCAACTGTCCTCTATGACAGCGGCCCTTCAGGAGAGGGATGAGGCTGTAAGCCAAAGAGCTGAAGTCCAGTGCCAATATGAGGCCTTAAAGGCTGATTTTGAAAGGCTTCAAGCTCATCTGAATGAGGTGAAAGCTCAGAAGGAAGGGGCCCTTGCTCGGGTGGAGGTCCTTGAGCAGGAGCTGAGTACAAGCTCTGACCGTATCAGAGACCTGGCTTTATCAGCTGAAGAGTCCAAACTTCGCCACCAACAACTCAGCCATGAAGTCAGGGCTTTGGAACGTAAATGTCTAGCTCTTCTCAAGGTGGTAAAATATGCTGAGGACAAGGCTCCACTGGCGCGCGAGCGATATATAGCGGAGTATCAGGAGTCTGACGAGCTGAAGGGGAAAATTGAGCAGGCCTGTGAAGCTCATCTTCAGGACTACAAAGACTCTTCTGAATTTAAGGAGTTTGTTGCTGAGGCCTGTGAAGAATATCTTGGCAAATATAAAGCTTCTGGAGAAATGAAATCGGCTATTGACAGAGCGGTTGTCGAAGCCGGTCAAAATAATCAATTCAATTGCCAACAACAATAAAACTGTAGACAGTGGTGAAAGGATCGTATCCACAGGGAATTGATACTTATCTACTTTCCTTATCAAGACCAAAAAAACAAACAAAAAGTAAAATAAAAACAAAGTGCAAGAAAATTAAAAAGGGGGATTTTAAGATTGATAGAATTCAACTAAAGATGAAAGCAATAAAATAAAGCGAATAATAAAATAAAGAGGAAACAATAATGATAAAAGCTCTAGTTGAAGATTCAGATTCACTTTAGTTGATAGGATTGATCATTGACTCATATGTTCCTTTGTTGATTCAATAAATTGGCCATGGAGATTGAAGAAGCTTCTCACATCCATTGTCTCTCTTTAAGATTAAATCAATTAGGGAAAGTCCTCCAATTAATTACTAATTAACAATTGCCAAAGAACGTCTTTGAGCCTTAGGCCTTTTACAATAGTCAATTGCATAAAGATATAGAGAGAACCAATTCTAGTCACCCACATGCATGGAGACAACACTAGATCATGCGATTTCCTTGGTGATGCACCAAGTGTTCTTATGGTTGAATAAATCAAGCAATTTCGGACTTAAAATCACTCAAACCAACAATATATTACCTTGCAACAAAGAATCAATGGAGATCTTAAATAACAAAGCAATAATGTCCTTAAGCATGAAATCACAAGAATACTGAATAACAAAAGATAAACAATGTAGTCCAAGTCTCTCAATCCACAATACAACTAAAGCTTCACTTGTTCTTCAACTAGAATGAAAGATTTCAGCCTCTCATGGCTGAAACAAAACAAAAAATAAAAGAAAAGAAGAAAGGTAGAAGAAGAGATGTGAATTTCGTAGGTGTCTCCCAAGGGGAGCTTCGGGGCCCTGTAGAGGCTTCTTATGCGGCTTTTTATAGTTGAAAAGTGTTGCCCTAGGTCATACTTACTGCCCAAGAGGTATTTTCTGCCCAAGATGTGTCTGAAAAGGAAAGAATCGCGCTTTTCGGCTTCAGAAGGAAGGCTGCGCGAAAATCCACTGCTGAAGGAAGTTGGTGCGCGCGGTTTGGTCTCAGAAAGGGAAGGAGGCGTAGATTATGCTTCCTAAATAAGTTTAGATGCTGACCTTGCTTCCTAATTATTGTAGAGGCTGCCCATATTGTTGCAGAAGAGGAAAGAATCGGACTGCAAGCTCTTCAGAAGGCAGTTGCGCGCGGATGGCTTTCAGAATAGGAAAGGAGCGTACCTTGTGCTTGAAAGGAGGAAAGAATCATGCATTAATGCTTCCAGAAGAGGAAGAAGTGGTGGCTGGAGCTTTAGAAGGAAAGAGACATGTTCCAAGGCTTTCAGAAGAGGAATGACGCGCGCCTTGGTCTCCAGAAGGCAGGTGGCGTGCGCATGGACTGCAGAAGAGGAAAGAGAGCGTAGTCATTAATGTGCAGAGATGGAAAGATATCTGTCCAATCTTTCCTTTTTAGGTGGAGCCTTCGTTTGAATTTTAAATGCTGAACGCAGAAGAGGCAAGTGTGCCTTCATGAGATCTTGCTGCCTAAATTGGAAGATTTGACTGCTACAGTACGTGCACATCTTTGAATAAGGAAAGAAAGATCTGCGATTCGAAATTCAAATAATTTCCTGACTGAGCTTTCCTTATTTGATTTTGTCTCTGCACTTTCCTCATTTGAAGACTTTCCTTTTCTGAAAACTTGCCTTATTTGAAAACTTTCCTTTTTGGCTTCATGCTCTAAATAAGGCAGGAAAGGTTCTGCAGTTCGAATTTCGGACAGTTTGCTGACTGTGCTGTCTGACTCTTTCCTTATTTGGCACTTTCCATATATGAAAACTTTCCTTTTCTGGAACTTTCCATATTTGGCACTTTTTGGCAGTTTTAAGAGCATTTTCTCCAGATTGTCTCTTTACACCTAATATCTGCAAAACATGGTTAAAACCACAAAATTAGGTAGAAAAGGTGTAAATAAACATCAAGATTATCATGATAAAGTGGGCTAAATTATGCTCTGTCAGCTATCTTTGATAAAGCCTTCCGTATGTATGCGACTGGCTACAATCGCGGTTTAAGAGAAGCTAGACACGCTCCTGATATTCCTTTAGCCCAGCTTCGCAAGCGTGAAGTAGACTCAGATGGCGAGACAGTGCTATATGGGGAGGATGATTTCCCTTTACCCCGAGGGGATTCCCGGAGGAACCGAGATCGGCCAGCTGAGTCTTCTTTAGAGGGATCCGAGCTAGGGTTGGAGGAAGATGACCCTGATTTCGAGAAAGAAGATATACACCCTGGGTCAGAAGTTGCCCCTGCTTTTAATGCTGAGAGCTCTGGCCCGAGGGACACCGAGCTCCCTTTAGAGGTGGCTGTAAATAGAAATGTAGGCGAGGGTGCTCTTACTGATGTAAGTCCTTTAAGGACTATTTATCCCTCCACCTCATCAGAAGGATAAATTGTAACTGTCATCTTAATGAAATATCAGTTTCCTCTTTTCCCCTACTACTCTTGTTCTTCATGTATCTTTGAATTTATCTGTACTTTTCATATATACTATGTGTCCTATTCATAAACTCTGAATTGATCTTAAGTTGCGAACTCAACTCTTTAGCTGATAGTCTGAGAGATCAAATCTCATACCTTTTTATTGGCGACTTGCATGTCTGTTTTTTGCTTTTAGCCCTTCCTTCTTGGCTGTGACTTTGTATATTTGTTCCAGATAAACTGATTTAGGCTTTGATTATAGCCTTATTATCCTCCTAAGGATTTCTTCATTTATGAGTCCTTCTATGGAGGGAGCTCGGCCTTTCTCTTTGGCCTTCGTATCTTGATCTTTTGAGGATATAAGTCTATCCGAGCTGGGAGCTCGGTCTTGAGTCTTTGTGAATATAGATCTATCCGAGCTGAGAGCTAGGCCTCTTGCTTTGTAGCTTAACTTTTATTGTTAGCATCTATTTCGAGATCGGCGCTTTTTTAGCTATTAGGCCTTGCGCCTTTTTAGTAGGTCAGAATCTGACTACCGAGCTGGAAGTTCGGCCTCTTCCTTCGTACCTTGAGTTTTTTGATAAGATAAGTCTATCCGAGCTGGGAGCTCGGTCTCTCTCTTTTTTTTTTTTTTTTTTTTTTTTTTTGCAGCTCTGAGCTCTTCTCTTTCTGAGGTCGGAATTGAATTTTATAAGTTGTCCCTGCATATGGTGTGGGGAAATTTTTCATTTCGGGTGGCTCTTAAATCCTTCACCGACCTATTTTTGGTTCTAAGAGATCTTACGGGATCCTGGTTTTCTTTGAATTCCCCGGACGACCTTGGGGCCTCGCCGGTTGTTTTTGATTCCAGGAGATCTTACGGGATCCTGGTTTTCTTTAAATTTTCGGGACGACCTCGGGGCCTCGCCGGTTGTTTTTGATTCCCGGAGATCTTACGAGATCCTGGTTTTCTTTAAATTTCCGGGACGACCTCGGGGCCTCGCCGGTTGTTTTTGATTCCAGGAGATCTTACGAGATCCTGGTTTTCTTTGAATTTCTGGGACAACCTCGGGGCCTCGCCGGTTGTTTTTGATTCCAGGAGATCTTACGAGATCCTGGTTTTCTTTGAATTTCCGGGACGACCTCGGGGCCTCGCCGGTTGTTTTTGATTCCAAGAGATCTTACGAGATCCTGGTTTTCTTTGAATTTCCGGGACGACCTCGGGGCCTCGCCGGTTGTTTTTGATTCCAGGAGATCTTACGAGATTCTGGTTTTCTTTGAATTTTCGGGACGACCTCGGGGCCTCGCCGGTTGTTTTTGATTCCAGGAGATCTTACGAGATCCTGGTTTTCTTTGAATTTCCGGACTGCTAACAACAAGGCATAGGCCAATTTTTCAATGTTCGAGTACCTGACCTCAGTGTCTCTGAGTACCTTGCTGATGTAGAAAACAGGTTTCTGCTCTCCTTCTTCCACCCTTACTAGTACCGCGCTGATTGCCTGTTCTGAGGCCGCCAAGTATATCAGAAGCTCTTCCCCTTTTATGGGACTGCTGAGCACATGAGGCGAGATAAGATACTTCTTAAGTTCCGCGAAAGCTTTTTGGCAGTCTTCCGTCCATTCGAAGTTTGGTACCTTTCTCAACTTTTTGAAGAATGGCAAACACTTTTCTGCCGACCTCGACATAAATTGGTTAAGCGCCACCACTCTCCCGGTTAATCTCTGGACGTCCCTTACGCAGGTCGGCTCTGGCATATTCAATATGGCTTCCACTTTCTCCGGATTGGGCTCAATGCCTTTTCCACTCACCATGTATCCCAAGAACTTTCCTCCCCTGATGAAAAAAGCACACTTTGCTGGGTTTAACTTCATTCTGTATTGATCTAACACCCCAAATATCTCCCTTAAATCTGCTATGTGTTGTTGAAAAGTTGAACTTTTAACCACCATGTCATCCACATACACTTCTACATTCCTGCTGATCTGGTTCTTAAAGATTTTATTCATTAATCGTTGGTAAGTTGCCCCGGCGTTTCTTAATCCGAAGGGCATAGCTTTGTAGCAGTAAGTCCCGTCTTCAGTTATAAATGAGGTCTTCTCCTCATCCGACTTCTCCATTGGAATTTGGTGGTAACCGGACATAGCATCCAAAGAGGACATATAATCAAATCCGGCCGTTGAGTCGACCATTTTATTAATGTCAGGGAGGGGGTAACAATCTTTAGGGCAGGCCTTATTCAGATCAGTAAAATCTATGCACATCTTGTATTTGCCATTTGCTTTTTTAACTAACACAGGATTTGCCAACCACTGCGGGTACATAACTTCCCTAATAAAACCTGCCTCTTCTAGCTTCTGCACTTCCTCCCGGGTGGCTTGCTGCTTCTCTCTTCCCACTACTCTCTTCTTCTGCTTTACAGGCTTGGCCTCGGGGAGGACATTCAGTTGGTGTGTCATCACTTTGGGGTCAATTCCCGGCATGTCCGAGGGCTTCCATGCGAAGGTCGACGAGTGACTTCGGATCAGGGCCATGGCTTCACCTTTTTGTTCTTTGGTGAGGCCGGCATTGAGACTGAAGACCTTACTCGCTTCTTCTTCTGATAGAGAGAAGGTCTCCAGCTCTCCAACGGGCTCTGTCCGAGCTTCCTTTGTCTCATCCCTGACTTCCAGAACTTCCGCGTCAAGCGCTTCTCCGGTTGAGCTCGGTTCCGTTACTGTGGCCAAGTATACTGCCCTTGCTTCTTCTTGGCTGCCCCGGACCATTCCCACTCCTTCTTCCGTTGGGAACTTGAGTGCCAAATACCTGATGCTAGTGACAGCTTCAAAGTTGAACAACGCCGGCCTCCCCAAAATCGCATTGTAGCTCAGTGGGAGTTTGACCACCAAAAACACCTCATAATGGGTGCGAGCTCGGGGTGCTTCTCCCAGGGTAAGAGCTAGCTTCACCTTTCCTTCTACAAGTACTGGTGCTCCTCCGATCCCCTTGATTGGCGACTGGTCCCGAACCAGCTGTTCTTCTGGGATCCTCATCTGCTGGAAAACCCGATAGGGCAGCAAGTTGACCTTACTCCCGTCGTCTACCAGAACCTTCTTTACTCAAAAATTATTAATGACAGCCTCAATGACGAGCGCATCATCATGGGGCATCTGAATACCTTGTGCATCTTCCGGGGAGAAAGTGATAGTCATGGGAGAATGCTCAACAATCTGCAGGACTTCACTATTGCTGGTCTCCCCTTCCCGGTTTCTCTTCTTTCCTCGACGGCTCATCCGTCCTCCTGTTCCTCCAACAATCATGTTGATGGTCCCGCTGGACCCATCATTCACTGGTCCAGCTCCTATTCTCCTAGGCGTCTGAGTTGTCGGACCGGGCTGAGGCCTCTGCCCCTCCGATTTCTTCACAAAATTCTTTAGGTGCCCCCTCTTTATCAACCTCTCGATTTCTGCTATCAACTGGAAGCAGCTATTAGTATCGTGGCCATGCGTCCGATGATATTGACAATACTTGTCAGGGTTCCGTTGGTCTACTTCCGACTTCAAAGGTTTGGGCCACTGGAGAAACTCCTTATCCTAGACAGCCATGAGCACCTCGGCTCTGGACGCATTTAATGGAGTTGGTTTCTCCGGGACCCAAGGAGGGAGCACTCTTGGTTCAAGAACCCGAGGAGGAGGAGGCCTTTGATCCCTTCTTTCCCAGGCCTGCTTGTACGGCTCAGGCCTCTTTCCACGCTTCTTCTCGTGTTTCTCCGGCCTCCCCTCCTCCGGGGCTTTCTCTTTTCCTGCCACCCCTTTGGCAAATCTACTCGTTACTAAGGCGTCATCCTGCCTTATATACTTTTCCGCCCTCTTCATCAACTCGGCCAGTGAGGTCGGAGGTTTCCTGCTCAGAGAACCAAAGAACTCGGCAGAGGTTGTTCCCTTTTGCATGGCCTCTACCGCCCTTCCTTCGTCAAGCTCGGGAATCTGCAGGGCCTCCGTATTGAAACGGGCGACATACTCTCTGAGGGATTCACTAGCTTTTTGTCTCACTGTTTCCAGATAGCTCGTCTTCCTATCTGCTGGCACCCCGGCTACGAACCGGCTGATGAAGCGGGTGGCAAGATCTCCGAAACTTTTAATGCTTCCGGCCTCCAGGCTGTTGAACCATGCCCTCGCTGGTCCCGAGAGCGTTGTTGGGAACACCTTGCACATCAGAGCATCTGACAGAGTTTGCAACTCCATGAAGGTCTTATAGTTCATGACATGCTCTCTCGGGTTACCAGCCCCATTATAGGCCGCCATCGGCGGCATCATAAACTTTTTGGGAATGGTCTCCTGCTGCATTAACTTTGAGAAGGGAGAAGAAGTAGGCAAGGAGGTTTGACTATGATCTTTCTTACCTAGCTCGGCTAGGAGCTGCTCCTTCAACCTTTTCAGCTTTTGGTTCATCTTCTCATCTTCAGGGCTGGTGCTTTTGCCCAAGCTGCATTCCTCCTCTTCCGTTTCAGTTCCCGTTTCCCTGGTTGTTTCGGCGGAATAGTTGTCTGCCTCCTCATTTTCTATCAACTCCCTTGCCCTCCTCCCATGGATTCGGGCCTCCGGTTCTTCTTCTTCTCCGGCATCGTGGCTGTTGGTTTGGAGGCGGGCAGAGGTAGGTCGGGGTTCATCGGTTCTGGGTTCCTCCACTACTGGGAGTGCGTTTACTGGGGTGCTAAGTCCCCTCTGTTGCATTATCTGCCCCAACCAGTGAGCAGTGGTCTGTAGCTGGAGAGCCATAGTTTGAATGTCTTGGTTAGACAGGGTCATGGTGGGAGTATTCCCTGCCAAGCTTGGCGAGGGATTAAGAGAAATAGGCGTTTGGTTATTCATTGTTGTAGGGCTAGAAAAAGAGAACTGCTGCCCATCTTGGGCAGAGCTCAGGTCATTTGGAATGTTAAGGTTACTTTCTTGGTGGTTTGCCATCGTGGATCTCAGTAGGTTTTGAAAGTGAAAACTCCGGTAATGAAAAGATCTCCTTCGTTTTCCCACAGACGGCGCCAATTGATGATCTGAAATCCAATAGAATAGGGTTTTACAAGGGTTCTTGTATTACAGAATAAGGCTTAAGCTTTCTGAGGAGGGGACTCCTCTTTTATACATTGTCTTGCTTGCTGGTGACGTGTAAAGGTCTCTCCAGGATTGGGCCACGCGTCTCTGCCATGCGGATTCGGAGGTACTAGGGTATCAGCTGCCTGCTCCATGCGTAACGGCCTCTGATTCTCCTCGTGTGTACGTTCGAGCAGATCTGCCAGGCTGTCTGGTGAATATTATTCTGGATCCTGGGCTGGGCTGAGAGTTGGGCCGGGCGCTAAGCCTGAGTGGAGAGGGCCTGCTTCGTGCGGGCCGGGCCGGCTTGAGTGAGGAAGATGGGTCGAGCCCGACCTTGAAGGTTGGATGAGCCAGGCTTGTTATGTATATCAGGTGTGTGGGCCTCTACGTCATGGGCCTTGGGCTGTGGTCAAGCCCCTGGTCCGGGGTGAAGGAATCCAGCGGTCATCATCTTCATCCAAGCCCATAAGAAATTAATGAACTCTTTTTTCTTCACGCTTTTGCTCCATTTCAATGGTAAGATTGCATTTGCAATCTGTACATGCACACATTGTCATGTGATCATAATTATTAATCTCATCCCATAAGGTTTTGAGTTTATTAAAATAGGATACAATGGATTGACTATCCTGCCTACAGTTTGCCAAGTCAGATCTCAACTGCTGCATTCGTGAGAATCTCTACTTAATATCTTCTCACAAATTCTTCATCCTTTCGACGTGAGAGATAGTTGATTGAAGTGTTGGTTCAATGGTATTAAATACTAAGAAAACCAACATGGAGTTAACTGTCCACTTATCTTTGAGTTCCGCTGCATCGTCTACCAGTTGTTTGACGGTCTATCGATAAAGTCGTATTTCTTTTTGGCTCTCAATACAGTCCATATGGCCCTTGTCCATTCTTCATACTTCTCTCTTTCAACTGTACTTAGGTAGTCAAATTGCTCGGGTTGTCACTTAAATTTAGTGTATAAGGATTGGAAGAATTTTTCATTGTTCCTGAATTCTCCCCATGTTTCTTTTCAACTTCTGTGGCTCCGATACCATGTAAAATTTGGAGAATCACACAATTTGAGAATAAAAATCCTTTCCCTTTCATTGGCAGGAAAGTGACCATATATACACCAGGTTCACCCTATCTAGAAAAACTTAAGAATGCAAAACTTTCTATACAGTACAAGCAAAATTTCCTGCGTTGTATAAACTAAATTTCTTATATTTCATAAGACAAAGAAGGAAAGAAAAGATATTCACACACAAATCAAGTCTTAAACCACCACAAGTCGGCAAGTCATTAAGACGTCGGATAGGTCGGTCGACAAGTCGGATCATCAGGACGTGGCCGACACTTGTCAACGGGGATCAAATGGAGCAATTCAGGGAGAAGTTCAAACCATTTGGTTTAACAATGGAAGAATCCACGCGGCGATTCTTTTGGGAGAAGAAGTAGAGGAGAGACTTGTTTTGAATGCCATTGATTTAGAAGTACCACAAAACTTTTCAATATATGTATTTATTTATAGCAGTTGAATATAGGTGTCCAAATCTGTCAAGACTTGGATCACTAATCCTTTTTGTAATTGGAGAATATCTTGAATCCTAGATCGTATACTTACAAGAAATAAAAGCGCAATGTATTGCTGCAGATCATCTAGATCTTTTGAAGGATATCGGTGGTGCACGATTCATTGCTTTATTCTGTACAGTTTAGATTACCAACTGAGATTGATTCTATTAAAGGAAATGTATCTTTGCATTTTATTCAGCTATATGTGGAAAATATAATTTCTAATTATTCAATTGTCCCATTATAGTTAATTTTACTGAAAATGGGAGGCCAAAAAATTTATTTTGAGATTCGAATGATAATATCAATAGCAATTCTGAACTGCTCAGTGTTTTTTCTCCTTTAATATGCAAGTCATAGATCAGGTGAAATACTTTATGATATATCATATGAATAGGGAGTTCGTCATTTCATTATTAATCTGATATGCTTCTAAAGTTTTGCTATTTATTATCGATTACTCTAATTCTCAAATATTTTTTTAATAAAAAAATTAAAATGTGAATGGAAAAAAGTGATGGTCCAGTTAGCACAGCCCATCTAGCCATATGGACCAGGATGGCACCAACCTGTTATCCTTCCACTGCTGGGAGCGAGAGGTAATCGCAGCTCTGTGAAGCCAGCCTCACGCATTACACCCTGCTCTAGGAACTAGGAGACCCAAGCCTTCGCCCAGGTCCCATGGTTTAACTCTCAGCTTGGAACGGGCAAGCCAGAAATTAGCCAAGCCTGATCCTGCCATAAGGGCTCAAACAACGTCCCAACACCTCAAAGCCCCCACTTGGGTTACAAGCCCACGTTACTGAGCTCAGCTATTTCCATTGTCCTTGCATTGGAAAGATAAATATTAATGAGTTTTAATTCTGGCCGATATGGGATTGACATTCTTTAATGTCCATATGCCCCTCAAGAAAAAGTCACTTGAATTTTGCTGATTTCATCATTAAAAAAAATAAACCTTAATTGAACTTGGTATATAATTGGGTACATGCAGTTCAACAATTTGATTATAAGTGTGAGTTCAAGCATAAACCACTATAAATCATAAGAAAAATTCATAAAACTTTGGATTTGAGGCCTTCCAATTTTTTAAAAATCAATCATAAACCTATCAACTAAGAAGATATTGATAAATAAACTCTCTTACAAATTGATCAACTGTGTTCTTTATCGGTCAAGTATGTGTAGAAATATTTGATCTTTGGAGAGGAATTAAGAAATACATCTATTATTTTAAGGGATTGTTTGACATTACTGTTGGAGTTGCCGTTGAGAAAAATATTTTTTTAAAAATATCGTTTAAGAATATTAAAAGATAATTTAAAATTATTTTTCATATAATTTAATTACGAGAATATAAAATAACAAAATAGCTTTTTTCAAACTATTTTTTCCAAAGAAACACTTTTATAACTCCTTTTGCTTGAGTTAAGTCACATGCTTCCATAATTTTTATTATTATTATTATTTGTCAGATCTCAACTGCTGCATTCCCGAGAAACTCTGCTTAATATCTTCTCACAAATTCTTCATATTTTGGACGTGAGAGATAATCAATCTAAGTGTTGGTTCAATGGTATTAAATGTTTGAAGAATCTATCGATAAAATCGTATTTCTTTTTGGCTCTCAACGTAGTCCACATGGCCCTTGTCCATTTTTCGTACTTCCCTCTTTACAACTGCACACTCAGTTAGTCAAATTGCTTGGGTTGTCATTTAAATTTAGTGTATAAAGATTGGAAGAAATTTTCATTGTTTCTGAATTCTCTCCGTGTTTTTTTTTTTTCAACTTTTATGACTCTGATACCATGTAAAATTTGGAGAATCACACAATTTGAGAATAAAAATCATTTCCCTTTCATTGGCAGAGAAGTGACAATATATACACCAAATTCACCTTGTTTAGAAAAACTTAAGAATGCAAAACTTTTTATACAGTATAAGCCAAACTTTCTGCGTTGTACAAACTAAATTTCTTATACTGCATAAGACAAAGAAGGAAAGAAAATATATTTATACACAAATCAAGCCTTAAACCACCACAAATGGGTAGGACGTCTCGGAAAGGTTGGTCGACAAGTCGGATCATCGACACTGATCAACAGGGATCAAATGAGCAGTTTAGGGAGAAGCTCAGACCATTTGGTTTAACAGTGGAAGAATCGTAAAGGCGATTCTTTAGGGAAGAGAAGTAGAAGAGAGACTTATTTTGATTGCCATTAATTTAGAACTACCACAAAACTTTCCAATATATGTATTTATTTATAGCAGTTGAAACTAGGCGTCTAAATCTGTCAAGGACTTGAATCAGTAATCCTTTTTGTGACTGGAGAAAATCTTGAATCCTAGACTGTATACTTTCAGAAAATGAAAGTGCAATGTATTGCTGCAGACCTTTTGAAGGGTATCCGTGGTGCACGATTCATTGCTTTATTCTGTACGGCTTAGATTACCCACTGAAATTGATTCTATTAAAGGAAATGTATGTTTACATTTTGTTCAGCTATCTGTGGAAGATATAATTTTGCTGAAAAGGGGAGGCGAAGAAATTTATTTTGAGAATAATATGAGTATTTCATTGATAGGGGATATTATTAATCTGATATGCTTCTAAAGTTTTGCTATTTATTATCGATTACTCTAATTCTCAAATATTTTTTTAATAAAAAAATTAAAATGTGAATGGAAAAAAGTGATGGTCCAGTTAGCACAGCCCATCTAGCCATATGGACCAGGATGGCACCAACCTGTTATCCTTCCACTGCTGGGAGCGAGAGGTAATCGCTGCTCTGTGAAGCCAGCCTCACGCATTACCCTCTGCTCTAGGAACTAGGAGACCCAAGCCTTCGCCCAGGTCCCCTGGTTTAACTCTCAGCTTGGAACGGGCAAGCCAGAAATTAGCCAAGCCTGATCCTGCCATAAGGGCTCGAACAACGTTCCAACACCTTAGAGCCCCCACTTGGGTTACAAGCCCACGTTACTGAGCTCGGCGATTTCCGTTGTCCTTGCATTGGAAACATAAAATATTAATGAGTTTTAATTCTGGCCGATGTGGGATTGACATTCTTTATGGTTGTGTGTCCACTGGCCATTGAGAAGCTTGGAACTAGATTTTCTGGTACCATTTCGGAAAAATATAGCATCATTGCCCCTCAAGAAAACGTCAAAATGTGGAAGAGCTGCTTTTAATGGCCATATGCCAAAACAAACTTCTTCTTTTATCGCTTTTTTGCCTCCCAAATAGCTTGCAAGTTAGGGCTTGATTTCAGTGTGGAATCCTTAGATTCACTTAAATTGTGCTGATTTCATCATTAAAAAAAAAATCTTAATTGAACTTGGTATTTAATTGGGTACATGCAGTTCAACAATTTAAATACAAGTGTGAGTTCAAGTATAAACCACTATAAATCATAAGAAAAATTCATAAGACTTTCGATATGAGGATCCTTTCCATTTTTCTAAAAACTAATGATAAACCTATCAACTAAGAAGATATTGATAAATAAGCTCTCTTGCAAAGTGACCCGCTATGCTTAAAAAAAGAATTAAGGAATACATCTATTATTTTAAGGGACCGTTTAACATTAATGTTGGACCTTAAAAATATCATTTAAAAATATTAAAAGATAATTTAAAATTATTTTTCATATAATTTAATCACGAGAATATAAAATAACAAAATAATTTTTTTATTATTATTATTTGCTTTGACATTTTTATTGTTTCATTTACTCTTGGTTTGGCATATTTACAAAAAAAAGATCTCATCTCATTTGAAAATGAAAAATTTTCAAGTTAAGAAAGAAATAAATTCTTTCATTTCAAACAAAAAAAAAAATAAAAAATTGTATCTTTCATTATCAAAAGACCTGTTTCATGATATGAATTGGATTAAAAGCATCGACTATCATTTGAGTAAGAGGAAAATTGAAAAGAAAAAGAAAAGTGAAAAAAAAAAAAGAATTTTCCATCTATCACGGTTTGATTATTAGAAGAAGAGAAAAATAAGTTGTGGACAGGAACTTATAAACAATTTCCCCCTCCAAATAAAAAAAAGTTGTGAACAATAAATAAAAAATATTACCTTTATATCCTTATAATAATATACTTTATTTATAAAAACAAAGGCAAAATATATATTGTACTATTTAAAAAATAAATTTCATTTTTTCTCAAATAATATTTTATTAAATATTTAATAAAAAAACTTAGTATAATAAGTTCAATCATATCTGATATTAGCCTAAACTATAATTACATTATATAAAACAAAATAGCTATTTTAATTACGCAGTGAATAGTTTCTCCGACTTATTATCTAATCACCTAATACTCTTAGAATTTCTTGAGAGCCAGAGAAAAATATGAGGGAAGAAGTGCAACATCATCCGAGTGTGTGGCATGTGAGTAGCGTGCGTTTCGACAAGAGCTCTGGTTGTGTTTTTGGTTTTTTTTTTTTGTGCTTATTTTATTTTCCCTTTGAGTTATCGATTGTTCTTTCTTGCATTCAGGCAGAGAGAATGGTTTGTTTTTCATCCTTTATTTTATTTGCTTGTTTTTAATGGATTTCTACGATCGATTCTCCCTCACTCATTTTCATAAGAAAGTAACTCTTATGAAGATATTTACCAAGATTTGAGGTCGATACGTCTCTTCTTATTGTACTGGATCGAAGTGCAAGTGCTAAAATTCTATTAATAATTTGTATAATTCTTAATTTCTGTAATGGATGAAATGCACATTTAGGATATAGACAATTTCATTACTACATTTTGAGTTGTTTGATTTATATTTATTTTGTTTTTTTGTTTGGTTGGATTTAATTTGAAAATTTTGATTTGTTTTAGTTTCTGATGTCTGCATTTAACCCATATAATCCATGGGACTTGTCAAATACATAATCTCCTGCATTGTTAAAGAAAATAAACAAATTTCCTCTTTTATTTTCCTTGAGAAAATAACTTGTCATCTACTTTCTTTTACCTCCCATATTTTCCTCTCATTGTTTTCTTTTCTTGTTTAAAGAATGTTCTAAACACAGTGAGAATGACTTTTTAATATTATAATAGAAAACCAACACTATTTTTCAAATAAAAAATTAAAAAACTAAAAAAAAAATTAACATTCTTATTTCTAAAACATTAATTTTAAATTTAAATTACATTTTAACATTTTTCTCCATTCGAACTCTAATAGAAATGACCGTTTGTGTTTGAGTTCCTAATCTCTATGGAATCGATCTCAATTGACCTAAGAAATTCAATTAGATAGTTAAATTATTTTAAAAAATTAATTTTAAGTGCATAAACAAATTAAATTATCAAATAATTAAGTTTTAAATTTATTTTTAATTTGTAAAAAATAATTATTTATATTTAAATATAATATTATTTTATTTCTATATTATAGATATATTATTTTATTATTTATATTATTAGCAGAAAGAGTACAGATAATAATAAGAAAATTGTGTATTTTTATTGTATATATTTTACAGAGATATTACATCTATATATACAGAAGAGTATGAGCTAATTATGATAAAAATAATAATCATTATAATTATGCTAAACAAATCTCCTATAATCATGCAAAAATTGATTTCCTATAATCATGCTAACATCCCCTCAAACTCAAGGTGCTAGCGTGCCAACTTGAGTTTGCATAAGAGATCTTGGAAGCGAGTTGGAAGATGCGGTTTGGTGAAAATATCCGCAGTGTGGCTAGCAGACACGAGACAAGAATTAAACATATGGTGTCGTGAGCAACATGATGACGTACCAAATGACAATCAATTTCAATGTGTTTGGTATGCTCATGAAATACATCATTATGAGAAATTTGTATGGCACTTCTATCGTCACAATGAAGCATGGTGGCAGAAGAGTGAGTGACCCCATATAAGTTAATAGCCACCATAACCAAAGCAGTTCAGAAGTAGCATCAGCAAGACCATGATATTAAGATTCAGTGCTAGAACGAGCAACAACAGTTTGTTATGTTTTTTTTTTTTTTTGCTACGACAAGAGATAAGAGAATCTCCCAAGAAGAAACAATAACCAGTTGTAGAGCGATGATCACCGACTCAATCAACATTAGAGTAGCCAGATAATACCAAGGAGGAGGTAGCAGAGAAGTGTAAACCATGAAAAAGAGTTCCTTTGATATAATGAAGGATTCGAAGCACTGCAGAGAAATGAGTTGAACGAGGAGCAGACATAAACTGACTAACTGACGGGTAGAATGACGGAGAGTAGTGGTAGGAGGAGATGCAGACACAGGTACAGAATTAACAACCGGTGCAGGTTCAACAGGAGCTGGTGAGGGTGAGCTGGTATCAGAATCACATAATCAAGAATGTGGTGATGCTTGCGTTCGGCTTTCCCATTTTGCTGAGAGGTGTGAGGACAAGAACGTTGGACAACAGTTTGCTAGTGACAATACGCCAAAGAATAGTGTGTGAAATACGGACAGAGTTAGGTGGCTTGGTAGAAAACTAATTAGAATTGTAGAGAGAGAAGAGACCCAAAAACTAGAAATCGAAGTCTTGCGGCTATGGTACCATATTAGCAGAAAGAGTATAAATAATAATAAGAAAATATCATGCAAATATTGATTTTCTATAATCATGCTAACATATATCATGTAAATGGATACTTATTTAATAAAATATATATTCAATAAAATTTAATACTTATATTTTTTTTATATTTTATTTAAGTTTTTTACCTTTAATTTTTTTAAAATCGAAGTCGGATTAACCATTTATAATTTGAATTTAATTGAAATTAAAATTAGAATCGTGACCGCTTTAAAACCGGACTGAAATCAGATGAAACTATTAAAAAATTGAAACTGTCTTGAACTGTTTTAAAGCGGGCCAGTTTAAATTCAATTTGAAAAATAA
This sequence comes from Manihot esculenta, assembly GCF_001659605.2. Lineage (NCBI taxonomy): Eukaryota > Viridiplantae > Streptophyta > Magnoliopsida > Malpighiales > Euphorbiaceae > Manihot > Manihot esculenta. The sequence goes on from NC_035170.2 coordinate 23,257,143, forward strand.
AATCAAATCCCCAATTCCAAAATCAACCCACGACCACATCTAATATATTATTTCTGTCTCATAATTTTTATTTTTTTAATTTTAAAATTGTTATTTATTTTTTTTAAACTAGAATAATGATAATCTGAGACCTAGAAAGAGATAGGGTTCTGGTACGAGTGAGTGAGCTTAGCCTGAAAGGTCACACCTTCCTCATTTATTCCTTTTTCTCTTGTTCTCTAGTGATGCATAACAGCCACCCTGCTACAGCGTTATCATGCAGAGTCGTACGTACTCGTACAGGCGTACCTGCCTTCTCATCATTATCAGGCGGCCTTTTAATTCCCTTCCGGCACTCGTGCTGATAGGGTCGTTGTAACGACCCGAAAATCGGACCGCTACCGGCGCTAGGATCCGGGTCGACTTAAGGCCGCCGGGACCCGTAGCAAGCCTGACATAAAACCTGTGAACCTGTATAATCCCATACATGATCAACAACATGCATAAAAATTAAAACTTTTCTTTTCATAAACATCAACCAAACTCAACCTGTGCATAAATATGAACATAACCTTGATCCCTCTGTGGGATCTCATCTGTGCCCTCAAAGGGTAACATAACCTGTGTTGAGCTGGTTTACATAAACATCATCAAAATCTCTAAGATCATGTATAAAAAGGGATACAACATTCTATGGTCAAGCACACACTAACATCCATAAAACTCATTACATAACTATACTGTACTTTTATATTACAATTTGATCATGTCCATTACTAGATATTACATAACATGACTTCTTTACTCTATCCGGACTCCCGCTATATCCTGTACCTGCAAGCCTGGGGGTAAAGGGAGAGGGGTGAGCTAAAAGCCCAGTGAGTAGAGCTAGTAAAACACATTAACACTATGCTCAAATGGAATGCATCATAACACAGACAATTCACATAAGGGTTGGGTGAACTTGTCACCAAATAGTCCAAGTTAACTCTGTGCCAGGCCGTAGAATGGGGTCCTGGTCTTCCTGTCATACATACATTACTTACCATTATCCCAGGGCCTCCTCTGGGCTCCTGGTCTTCGAGTCCCAACTCTGTGCCAGGCCGTAGAATGGGGTCCTGGTCTTTCCTTACTCTGTGCCAGGCCGTAGCATGGGGTCCTGGTCTTCCTGTCTTGGACTAATTGGGTCATCCAACATTCACCCACATCAACAACAATCAATGCAATGCGGCATATTCGTGAAACTAATGCAATCATCCTAGTGCATAATCATGATGCATGAAACATGATAAAACATTTACTTTAAAAGATTAAGTTTAGTTCCACTCACCTCTGGCTGACTCTGACAATACCGAAGCAGCTGAACTCACTGCTGGGGTCCTCGGTTCCTCGGGTCCGAACCTACACAGGTGGACTCAAATGAGGGACCAAACATACTTGAACATAACTCTAAAGTATTCCCCAAAAACCCCCTAAAACATCCTGAAAATATCACATAGAGATATGCGTGAAATGGCTGAACAGGGCACTTTCGGCGGCACCTTCGGCGGCCGAAAGTCCTGGACAGATCCGAAAGTCAGGCACTTTCGGCGGCACCTTCGGCGGCCGAAAGTCCTGGACAGATCCGAAAGTCAGGCACTTTCGGCGGCACCTTCGGCGGCCGAAAGTCCCAGACAGAGACGAAAGTCTCTTTTCGGGGGCAACTTCGGCAGCCGAATGCTGCCTCCACAAAGGGGGTTCGGCGGCCGAAACTCCCTTCGGCGGCCGAACCTGGTTTCTGCCAGAAGGGCAGAAACTTGGTTCACATGAACCCCTTGCCTCCCAAAACCTCAAATCAAGCATATATCTCAACCAAAACATGCATACAAGTTCCTAGGGGTCTCAAACAGTCAAATACCCCAACTACAACACTTCAAACATATTCAAACAAGCCACATTGTTCAAAACATCAATATATACCCATAACATCAACATATACCCTAACATGCATTTCTACCCATAGATCTTGCATAAAACTTACTTAAAACACATAAGGAGCTTAAGATCGGCTCTTACCTCTTGAAGATCGAGAGGGAGACGACCTAAACTTGGAGATCCACGAAAATGAGCTCCTGAGTTCCCAAAGCTCCAAAACTTGTTTCAAAAGCTTAAATCTTCCAAACCAAGTGAAAACAAGTGAAAATCTTGAAAGATTTAGAGGAAGAACATCAAAAATGGGTGAGGGACGGCGGAAAGCTCACCTTGGCCGAAAATGGGGAAAAGCTCGCCCGTTTTCGGCTAAGGGACCCTTTTATAGTGGCTGGCCAGACCACGTTCGGGGGCCGAATGTGCCTCCGCATGCATGCCATGTTCGGCGGCCGAACATGAGGTTCGGCGGCCGAACATGAGGTTCGGCGGCCGAACCTGGACTTCCCTCACTCATGCTTTCGGGGGCCTAACGTGCCTCCAAAACGCATGCATGTTCGGCGGCCGAACTTGACTTTCGGCGGCCGAACCTGGGTTTTCCTCCAAGGACTTTTCTTGTAAAAACTCATTCAATTTCATACTCAAAACCATTAAAAACATGAAAACATTTCATAAAACATGATTCTACCCTTCTAGAGGTCTCCGACATCCGAGGTTCCACCGGACGGTAGGAATTCCGATACCGGAGTCTAGCCGGGTATTACATTCTCCCCCCCTTAAGAACATTCGTCCCCGAATGTTCCTCAACTAGTACATACAGAGCATAAAGCATATCATACATACTAAACACATAGCACACATAAATACTAACCTTTTTAAAAGAGATGGGGATATTGCTGGAGCATGGACTCCCGTGTCTCCCAGGTGCACTCTTCCATATTGTGGTGGTTCCAAAGGACTTTCACCATCGGGATTTCCTTGTTCCTCAACTTTCTGATCTGTGTGTCAAGAATCCGTACTGGCTGCTCTACATAGGTTAGATCCTCTTGGATCTCTACATCAGGCTCACTAAGAACCTTGCCCGGATCTGACACGAATTTTCTCAACATAGAAACATGGAAGACCGGATGGATTCTTGCCATAGAAGCAGGTAAGTCCAGCTTGTACGATACATTCCCAATCTTTTGCAAGACTTCAAAGGGTCCGATGTACCGCGGAGCCAGCTTACCCTTCTTCCCGAACCGAACCACTCCTTTCATTGGAGACACCTTAAGCAATACCAGATCCCCCTCCTGAAACTCTACTAGTTTTCTGCGGATGTCTGCATAACTCTTCTGTCTGCTTGCAGCTGTCTTGATTCTTTCTCTGATTAAGGGTACCACCCTGCTGGTGATCTCTACTAGTTCAGGCCCTGCCAAGGCCTTTTCTCCAACTTCCTCCCAGCAAACAGGTGACCTGCACTTCCTTCCATATAAAGCTTCATATGGAGCCATCCCAATGCTAGCATGATGGCTGTTATTGTAGGCAAACTCCACCAAAGGTAGATGCTGCCTCCAAGAACCGCCAAAGTCCAGCACACACATTCTAAGCATATCCTCGATAGTCTGGATGGTCCTCTCCGACTGTCCGTCCGTCTGGGGGTGGAAGGCAGTGCTGAAATCCAACCTAGTACCCATGGCATTCTGCAGACTCCGCCAAAACCTGGAGGTGAACTGGGGTCCTCTATCTGACACAATAGAAACAGGAACCCCATGCAGTCTGACTATCTCATCAACGTACACCTGTGCCAACTTGTCCACAGAATAGCCACTCCTGACAGGGATAAAGTGAGCAGATTTGGTGAGTCTGTCCACAATCACCCATATGGAGTCCAATCTGTTGGACGCTGCCGGTAACCCCACTACGAAGTCCATAGCTATATTCTCCCATTTCCACTCTGGAATAGGTAGCGGGTTAAGCATTCCAGCCGGCTTCTGATGTTCCAGCTTCACCCTCTGACATACTTCGCAGGCGGACACAAACTGTGCCACTTCTTTCTTCATCGCTGGCCACCAATAAACTTTCTTCAGATCTTGATACATTTTGGTGGCTCCGGGGTGAATGCTGTATCTTGCATTATGAGCCTCTCTCATAATGTCTCCTTTTAGCCCAATGTCATCTGGTACACAAAGTCGACTCCCATAGCGGAGGATCCCCTTGTTGTCAAATCTGAACTCACTGTCCTTGCCTGACTGAACAGTCCTGGCAATCTTTAATAACTCTGGGTCCTCATGCTGTTTCTGAGCCACCTGCTCCAGAAACACGGGTGTCACTTTCATCTGAGCGACCAAGGCACCTGTACCAGACAACTCCAACTGTAGACCTTCCTCAATGAGCTTGTAAAACTCCTTCACTACTGGTCTTCTCTCTGCCGTGATGTGGGATAGACTGCCTAGTGACTTCCGGCTTAGGGCGTCTGCCACGACATTCGCCTTACCCGGATGATACTGAATCTTGCAATCGTAGTCACTCAGCAGCTCTACCCATCTCCTCTGCCTCAAATTCAAATCCCTCTGACTCAAGATGTACTGCAAACTTTTATGATCTGTGAAGATCTCACATTTTACCCCATAGAGGTAATGCCTCCACATCTTGAGTGCAAAGATTACTGCTGCCATCTCAAGGTCATGTGTGGGGTAATTCAACTCATGCTTCTTTAGCTGCCTAGAAGCATAAGCAATCACCTTCTCATTCTGCATAAGCACACAACCCAGTCCCACACGGGACGCATCACAAAAGACTGTAAAGTCCTCTCCACTAGATGGCAGAGCTAAAACTGGTGCTGAAGTCAACCTCTTCTTGAGCTCTTCAAAACTCTCCTCGCACTGGTCGGTCCACAGAAACTTCTGATTCTTCCTGGTTAGTCTGGTCAGAGGAGCTGCTATCTTTGAGAAGTCCTGAACGAACCTCCTGTAGTAACCCGCCAAACCCAAGAAACTTCTGATCTCTGTCACTGAAGTGGGTCGAGGCCAGTTAGCCACAGTTTCTGTCTTCTTGGGGTCTACCTCTATACCATTCTCTGACACTACATGCCCCAAGAACGAAATGCTCCTTAGCCAGAACTCACACTTGGAGAACTTGGCATACAAGCCATGTTCCCTCAAGGTCTGTAGAACCAACCTCAGATGATGGGCATGCTCCTCTGCATTCCTGGAATACACCAAGATATCATCTATGAAGACAATAACGAAGTGATCCAGGTACTGGCTAAACACTCTGTTCATGAGGTCCATGAACGCTGCAGGGGCGTTAGTCAACCCGAACGGCATTACAAGGAACTCAAAATGCCCATATCTGGTCCTGAAAGCTGTCTTAGGTACATCCTCTTCTCTGATCCTCAACTGATGGTACCCCGATCTCAGATCTATTTTGGAGAAACAACCTGCTCCTGCTAGCTGGTCGAATAGATCGTCGATCCTTGGCAATGGGTACTTGTTCTTAGTAGTGACTTTGTTCAACTGTCTGTAGTCGATACAAAGTCTAAGGGATCCATCCTTCTTTCTCACAAACAAAACTGGAGCACCCCAGGGTAAGGTACTCGGTCGGATGAAGCCCTTGTCTACTAGCTCTTGCAACTGCTCCTTCAACTCTTTCAATTCTGCTGGCGCCATCCTGTAGGGAGGAATAGAGATCGGTTGGGTTCCAGGCATCAGTTCTATCTCGAACTCTATCTCCCTAGCAGGTGGTAACCCTGGTAGCTCGTCTGGGAACACATCTAAGAACTCTCTAACCACTGGCACCGAGGCGGGCTCTCTAACCTGACTATTTAGCTCTCTCACATGAGCCAAATACCCCTGACATCCCCTCCTGATCAACCTACGAGCCTGAAGAGCTGATATCAGACCTCTAGGTGTACCCCTCCTGTCTCCTCTAAAGACAACCTCAGACCCATCCTGTCCTCTGAACCTGACTACCTTGTCCCTGCAGTCCAAGGTAGCACCATGGGTAGATAGCCAGTCCATCCCTAGAATGACGTCGAAATCTGTCAAATCTAGAACCACTAGGTCGGCGGACATGCATCTCCCCTCAACAAACACAGGACTGCACTGGCAGACTGACTCTGCCACAGATGGATCACACTTGGGTCCACTTAACCAGAGAGGACACTCTAACCCAGAAGTCATCAGACCTAACCTCCCCACGGCTCTCGGAGCAATAAAAGAATGAGATGCACCAGGGTCCATCAAGGCATACACATCTGAACAACCAATGATTAAGTTACCTGCCACCACGGTGTTAGATGCATCTGCCTCCTGCTGTGTCATTGTGAAGATCCGTGCTGGAGCTGATGGACCTTCACCTCTGAAACCCGCTGAAGAAGAGGCTGCCCCTCTCCCTCTGCCTCTGCCACTGGCCTGAGTCATGGCTGGAGCTGCTGGCTGCGCTACACTGCCTGAAGCTGTCTGCTGGGACTGAGCCATCGGGGCCGCTCTTGGACAATCTCGAGCCATATGCCCCTCCTGACCACATCTAAAACAGGCTGTAGTCCCTAACCGACAAACTCCCTTGTGTGGTCTGCCACACCTCGCACAAACTGCATTATCCGCACCAGAGCTTGAGCCACTCCCAAATCCCAGACTAGACTTGACCTTATTCCAGAACTTATTCTTCTTACCCTTGGGTTTACTCCATCTCTTACTGCCTGAAGTTGCTGCACTCAAGGTAGAGGGATCTACCTTTCCCCCACCCGGAGTTTTAGAACCAGAAGCTTGTGCCACTGTCTGCTTAACTGTCCCCTGAATGATGGCACTAGCCTCCATTCTCCTAGCCATGTCTACTATGGCGTGAAAACTCTCTCTATCTGCTGACTGTACCAAGGAGGAATACCTGGGATGAAGCTTCATGATATACCTCCTCGACTTCTTCTGGTCTGTGCTAAGGTCCTGCCCAGCAAATGGCAGCAACTCCATAAACCTGTCAGTATATTCGTCTACACTCATGTCATCAGTCTGCCTCAACTGCTCGAATTCTATCATCTTCAATTCCCTTGAACTATCAGGGAAAGCCCATCCTGCAAACTCGTTTGCAAACTCTTCCCAAGTCATGCTGTCCACTCTCGGGTTCACATAATTCTTGTACCACTCCCGTGCCTTCTTGCACTTAAGCGTGAACCCGGCCATCTGAATGGCTCTACTGTCATCCGCCCCTATCTCATCTGTAATTGCCTTGACCCGCTCCAAGTACACGAACGGATCATCACCGGTCTCAAACTGGGGAGCACCCAGCTTCATATAGTCTGTCATCTTGACCTTGCTCCCACTGGCTGAGCTAGGTCTAGATGGCTGAGCAACTGGGGCTGCTGGTTCTGTAGGTGGTGGGGGTGGTGCAACATTTTCTGAGGTAGGGTTTGCTGGACTTAGATAGTAGGGTGGAGGTGGATACATTGGGTACTGAGAGTACGGTGGGTAGTATGGTGGGTATGGCATCTGTGTGGGATAAGGGGTGAAACTAGGGTAATCCGATGTACCTCCCATCGAATACCCGGGATATTGTGAGAAATGTGGGTAGTGAGGTGGCTGTGCAAATCCCGAGGCCTGAGTGCCTCCTTGGGACTCTCCCACTCCTTCTTCTGACATACTGACTCCCAAACTGCCATCCCTCCTCTGTTCTACGTCCATCTCATCCCCCATATCCTCTGACGCTCCTCCCTGAACTGTCCCTCTGACTGATCTGCTCCTACCCAGATCCAGAGACCTTCTAGGGTCTCTTGCTACTCTGTCCCTGTTGGACCTGCTAGACATTGCCCTAGGCAATGCTGGAGGACGGGCGCTCATGCCCTCATCCTCAGGTGGTACTCCTGTCAATCTTGCTGATCGACGAGTTCCTCTCATCCTGTTTTCTGAAACAAAACAGTGCACATCTCAAGCAACATTAGCATCATATGGTTCATGTGGGCACACATGAACCCGCATCACATACATCACATATCATAGCATATCATTAATGCACATGCGTAAAGTCATGGCATTTCACATCATCATGCAAGACAGGACTCCACATCCTATCCTAGTGGACATGATCTTTCCTTATTGTGCTTGACCTTCTATAACCTCTATGAGCCCAACACTCTAGGTCTGACCATATGAACCTAGGGCTCTGATACCATTCTGTAACGACCCGAAAATCGGACCGCTACCGGCGCTAGGATCCGGGTCGACTTAAGGCCGCCGGGACCCGTAGCAAGCCTGACATAAAACCTGTGAACCTGTATAATCCCATACATGATCAACAACATGCATAAAAATTAAAACTTTTCTTTTCATAAACATCAACCAAACTCAACCTGTGCATAAATATGAACATAACCTTGATCCCTCTGTGGGATCTCATCTGTGCCCTCAAAGGGTAACATAACCTGTGTTGAGCTGGTTTACATAAACATCATCAAAATCTCTAAGATCATGTATAAAAAGGGATACAACATTCTATGGTCAAGCACACACTAACATCCATAAAACTCATTACATAACTATACTGTACTTTTATATTACAATTTGATCATGTCCATTACTAGATATTACATAACATGACTTCTTTACTCTATCCGGACTCCCGCTATATCCTGTACCTGCAAGCCTGGGGGTAAAGGGAGAGGGGTGAGCTAAAAGCCCAGTGAGTAGAGCTAGTAAAACACATTAACACTATGCTCAAATGGAATGCATCATAACACAGACAATTCACATAAGGGTTGGGTGAACTTGTCACCAAATAGTCCAAGTTAACTCTGTGCCAGGCCGTAGAATGGGGTCCTGGTCTTCCTGTCATACATACATTACTTACCATTATCCCAGGGCCTCCTCTGGGCTCCTGGTCTTCGAGTCCCAACTCTGTGCCAGGCCGTAGAATGGGGTCCTGGTCTTTCCTTACTCTGTGCCAGGCCGTAGCATGGGGTCCTGGTCTTCCTGTCTTGGACTAATTGGGTCATCCAACATTCACCCACATCAACAACAATCAATGCAATGCGGCATATTCGTGAAACTAATGCAATCATCCTAGTGCATAATCATGATGCATGAAACATGATAAAACATTTACTTTAAAAGATTAAGTTTAGTTCCACTCACCTCTGGCTGACTCTGACAATACCGAAGCAGCTGAACTCACTGCTGGGGTCCTCGGTTCCTCGGGTCCGAACCTACACAGGTGGACTCAAATGAGGGACCAAACATACTTGAACATAACTCTAAAGTATTCCCCAAAAACCCCCTAAAACATCCTGAAAATATCACATAGAGATATGCGTGAAATGGCTGAACAGGGCACTTTCGGCGGCACCTTCGGCGGCCGAAAGTCCTGGACAGATCCGAAAGTCAGGCACTTTCGGCGGCACCTTCGGCGGCTGAAAGTCCCAGACAGAGACGAAAGTCTCTTTTCGGGGGCAACTTCGGCAGCCGAATGCTGCCTCCACAAAGGGGGTTCGGCGGCCGAAACTCCCTTCGGCGGCCGAACCTGGTTTCTGCCAGAAGGGCAGAAACTTGGTTCACATGAACCCCTTGCCTCCCAAAACCTCAAATGAAGCATATATCTCAACCAAAACATGCATACAAGTTCCTAGGGGTCGCAAACAGTCAAATACCCCAACTACAACACTTCAAACATATTCAAACAAGCCACATTGTTCAAAACATCAATATATACCCATAACATCAACATATACCCTAACATGCATTTCTACCCATAGATCTTGCATAAAACTTACTTAAAACACATAAGGAGCTTAAGATCGGCTCTTACCTCTTGAAGATCGAGAGGGAGACGACCTAAACTTGGAGATCCACGAAAATGAGCTCCTGAGTTCCCAAAGCTCCAAAACTTGTTTCAAAAGCTTAAATCTTCCAAACCAAGTGAAAACAAGTGAAAATCTTGAAAGATTTAGAGGAAGAACATCAAAAATGGGTGAGGGACGGCGGAAAGCTCACCTTGGCCGAAAATGGGGAAAAGCTCGCCCGTTTTCGGCTAAGGGACCCTTTTATAGTGGCTGGCCAGACCACATTCGGGGGCCGAATGTGCCTCCGCATGCATGCCATGTTCGGCGGCCGAACATGAGGTTCGGCGGCCGAACATGAGGTTCGGCGGCCGAACCTGGACTTCCCTCACTCATGCTTTCGGGGGCCTAACGTGCCTCCAAAACGCATGCATGTTCGGCGGCCGAACTTGACTTTCGGCGGCCGAACCTGGGTTTTCCTCCAAGGACTTTTCTTGTAAAAACTCATTCAATTTCATACTCAAAACCATTAAAAACATGAAAACATTTCATAAAACATGATTCTACCCTTCTAGAGGTCTCCGACATCCGAGGTTCCACCGGACGGTAGGAATTCCGATACCGGAGTCTAGCCAGGTATTACAGTCGTAGCATAGCTGGGACTATTCTCCTACTCTTCTGTCACGTAAGATGAGTTGGGTCCCTATTTGATGAGTCCAGGGACGGTTAGCCCGGCCTATCCGATTGTGAATTGGGTTGCGCGTTAATGGGCCATCTTGCGTAGTGGGCTTTGATGGGTTTTGGGCTTGACTCTCTTGCAAGGGCTCGACTGCGGTTTGAGTGTCCTTAGCCCAGCGGTTATTAAATAATATATAAATTCACTATTATAATTTTATTTAATTTTTTAAAAAATCTCTTAAAATATATATTAAAATTTAGTATATTTAAGATAGATATAACTAGAAAGTTAATAAAAGAAATTATATTTCTTAATATATATAAAAAAATAAAATAGATAAAAATTATGAGATATGAGAAATATTACATATTATTAAATAAATAATGAAATTACTACTTAATACTTATGTAATAATAGGAGAAATATTACATATTATTAAAAGAAATTGTATTAAATAAATAAACAATCTAGAGGTGGGAAACTCACTATCTGGTCAATTGAGAACGAGGTCCCTCTGTCCCATAAATAAAGAGACTAAGATCTTCGAGAAAAAAGAAGAATGAGAAAAAAACACTTTTTCAAACTACAATGTGAATACATTTTTATTATTTGGACAGCCAAATTAAACATTGAAAAGACATTGCATTTGATAATATCTAGTGAATTAAGAGTAGATGTCAAAATAATTAGAAAAGTAAACTATAACTCAAAATCATATTAAACATTGAAACGATATTGCATTTGATAATATCTAGTGAATTAAGAGTAGATATCAAAATAATTAGAAAAGTAAACTATAACTCAAAATCATATTAAACATTGAAAAGACATTGCATTTGATAATATCTAGTGAATTAAGAGTAGATATCAAAATAATTAGAAAAGTAAACTATAACTCAAAATCATAAGATCCCATAAATCCTAACTCGAAGGATCACATGATAGCATGCACCCACCGCCCAATACCCGCATTACACCGAACCAACCTACCTTCCTCTTAGCATCCCTCCAATGACTCAATTTACACTACTCCTAATCATATCGATAGAGCATCACTCAAATAAGAAAAAAAATAACAGTTTTAAACCTAGCCCATCTATCCAAAGCCTCCATAATTGACCATGATCGACCAAGAAATCAATGACCATATCGACCAAAGAAGAAGAGCACCATGCAAACCAACTGATTCCATGATGATTGAGCACCAACGTCCACCAGAAAAAGAGGTAGCGCATGATATTTTCGGTCTAACATAGTTATGTAAACCAACTGATTCCATGATGATTGAGCACCAACGTCCACCAGAAAAAGAGGTAGCTCATGATATTTTCGGTCTAACATAGTTATGGAGCCACTATTAGAGCAAATGAAGAGCTGTGACACTCATAATAGCCAACTCCTACACTTTTTGATGGAACTAGTCACAGAAAGAGCATCGAAAATAAGTAAAAAAAATTAAGCCAAACAAAAATCCAACGCAAACATCAACCCTTCAAAACATCAAAATAAAAAAAGAAAACACCTATTCACACGATTGGGCACCCTCCTTCAATCTATAGAGGAGCTCAACCCTATGCTTTCCTCTCTCTTTATTTCTCTCTCTATTTTTCTCTTTATCTGTTTAGTCCCTTTAAAAAAAAAAAACCTTAACCATTTAAACTAAATGTGGTGTGGAAATTCTTAATTCAACCGCTTATTTTTGTAATAATCCGGGTTATAACTGTCCAAATATAAATAAATAAATCTCATTTAATTTTTATATTGTGATAAATTGTAAATCAAGTTTTATGCAAAATTTATCCTCTAATTTAGTAAAGGCTTTAAGAGTTATTAAAGTTACTGTCTTGAAGATAATTCTATCACTCATTTGATATACCATGTATCCACTTCTTGTATCACATATTTTTTGTTCATTTTATTTTTTTATATAGATTAAACAATGACAATTATTTTAGTTTATAAAATAATATTTTTTGGCTACTTTTAAATTGTATCCATTTTTTAACATAAAATATGGATATTAAGTTTTATACAAATAAAAAATCATTACTAATGATTTGAATTAAAGTTTAATGATAATTTGAATTATTATTTAAAAAAATAAAATATTAAAGACAAGTTGTATTGAAAATAAAATAAAGTTATTATAATTGATTTATATCTTAACCAAAAGGATAGGAGAGAGTAAAAATAAATGAATCTCATTTAATTTGTACAACTATTTATTTATATGTTGAGTTGAGCTAAATTTCTTGAATTCTCCTTTTGTTTTATGAAAAATATTTTTCATATTTTTTGACATTTAAAATATTTAAAAAATTAATAAAAATAATTTTTATTAAAAAAATTAAATTATTTTAAAGAAAATAACTTATTTTTTAATAAGGAAAAGACATTTTATATATTATGATAATTTGTAGCTACTTGTAACTGTTTTTATTTTTGAGTTTGTGATTGGCTTTGGGTTATGTTTGACTAGTAATTTATCCTGACAAGAAATCCTTAACCTGTGCTAGTGTTAAAACCCACTTGAGCAGTAGTATCACGTGAGGACTTTTGGTATGTGGTTCCAATTCTACTACATTACCAGTCAAATAATTGCATTGGACAACTGCTGCAATTCAAGACCTATTTGGTCAAATACAAGACTCCAAACTCCAAATATGGACAGCTTAATAAAAACAACAAATGAAATCCATTTTGTGGTCTTTTAGACTGATTTCATTTTGAAGATCTTGACAACATTTTTCATTCTTATGCATCTGTCCAAATCTCATTGTATTTGATTTAGTAGAACCATTTCATCAATTTAGTCGTACATTTGGAAAACTATATAAAGGAACCAGAAAACCATTTTTCACCATCACTTGTACAATTCTTATATTGCTTCTGGAAATGGAATCTGAATACCATTTTTCACCATCACTTGTACCATTTTTCACCATCACTTGTACCATTTTTCACTTGTACCATTTTTCCCCTCTTGCTTTGTTGCTTTGATATTGGAGAACTGTGAGCTTCCATACCAGAATCATGGACATGTTATTCTGGCAGACCCAAGGTCAAGATCGGGATTACAACTCTTATAATCAAGCACCATTCTATACACTACGCATAAACCTTATCTCTTTATATTTATATGTCCACACTAGCTATTACAATACTCTGTACTCTTCCTGTACCCTGCTGACTTCTCTCTGACCTCTGAACCTGCACAACTGGAGTTAGGGGAGAGGGATGAGCTACTAGAGCCCAGTGCGTAGAACAGTAATAAAATAACAGGTGATAAAACATGCTCTCATGGAATGTATCACATCACAAGTAATCACATCACCTCGGCCGGACGGATCAAAATTCCCTCTATCTATGTCCAGCCCACAAAGGAGCTCTCAGGACTGCATCTCATCTGGGGTACCGGAGTACCTTGTGCCTGGTCCCCGTAGGGCTGTTCCAGGTCTTTGTGCCTGGTCCCCGTAGGGCTGTTCCAGGTCTTTCCTCCGAGGGCTAATGAATCCTCACGAAGTCCGTGCCGTCTCATAGACACAATGTACAAGGAGCCATGCCAAGTACAAGGATAGATGCAATGCGTCATATTCGTGTACACTAATGCACTCACCCTATAGCATATTCATGATGCATGAAGCATGATAAAATATTCATTCCTCAAATTAAAACAGTAAGTTTAGTTCCACTCACCTCTGGCTAACTCTGAACTGACTCTGCAGGCTCTGAAACTAGACTCACTGCTGACCTCCCTGATTCCTCTGGTCCGTACCTACACAGGTGGACTCAAATGAGGGACCAAACTAACTCAATAACATTGCTAAGAAACTCTCCAAAACCCCTCTAAAAGAGCCTAAAACAATCACATAAAACATGCAAAGGAAGGCTGGAGAGGGCACTTTCAGCGGCAGGTTCGGCGGCCGAAACCCCACTCCATAGACGAAACTCATGCATGTTCGGCGGCACCTTCGGCGGCCGAAAGTCTCGTCCAGAGACGAAACTCACACACTTTCGGTGGCCGAACTCCCTCTTTCGGCGGCCGAAAGTCCCTTTCTAAACGAAAGCCTAGCTTTCGGGGGCAAGCTTTGGCAGCCGAAACTGCCTCCACAAGGGGTTCGGCGGCCGAACCTTCCTTCGGTGGCCGAACCTGGTTTTGCCCGAAGGGCAGAACCCTGCTCTGTTTCATGCAAACTTTGCCCAAAAACCTACAACATGCATATCAACTACTCCCAACTAGCACATACACATATATATGCACAAAGGGGTCTAAAACTACCCTAAAACCCCAAACAAACATATCACATAACACTTGAACCTGCTTGAACACCAAAGATCACCAAAAACCTCACCTAAACCTAAACATGCATACTACCCATACAAACTTCATAAAACCTTTATAAATCAACAAAGAAGCTCAGGATCTTCACTTACCTCTTAAAGAACTTGAGGATGAAGGATCCTAACGTGGAGATATGAAGAAATCCCTTCTCAAAGCTCCAAGCTTCAAACTTTGCTCTTTTTGCTTAAAACCTTCAAAACACACCACAACTCTTAAAACCCTTGAAAGATTTGGTGAAAATCATGGAAAACATGAAAGTCAACGTGGGAGAGGCTGGAACTCACCTCTGGCTGCAAGTGGAGGAGAAATATCCTCCTTCCACCGACCCTTGGCCCTTTTATAGGTGGCTGGCCAGACCACCTTCGGCAGCCGAACGTGAAGCCGAAACCATGCAATGTTCGGCGGCCGAAAGTGACCTTCGGCGGCCGAACCTTTGCATTTCTCCCTTGTTGCTTTTCTTTCAAAACTCAAGTCCTTTAACACTTTAAAACATTCAAAACTCTTAAAAACACACCTAAAAACATATGTATTACCCTTCTCGAGGGTTTCGACACCCGAGATTCCACCGGACTACAGGAATTCTGATGCCGGACTCGAGCCGGGTATTACATTCTCCCCCCCTTAAGAACATTCGTCCCCGAATGTCCCTAACACAACATAAAACACATAGAAAAGGGGAAAACTGACCTTAAAACAGATGGGGATATTGTTGGAGCATAGACTCTCGTGTCTCCCATGTGCATGCTTCCAGATTGTGGTGGTTCCACAGGACTTTCACCATTGGTATCTCCTTGTTTCTCAGCTTTCTGATCTGGGTGTCTAAGATCCGCACTGGCTGCTCTACATAGGTGAGATCACTTAAGATTTCCACCTCAGGTTCACTAAGAACCTTCTCTGGATCTGACACAAACTTCCTCAACATAGAAACATGGAATACCGGGTGAATTCTTTCCATAGAAGCAGGTAAATCTAGCTTATACGATACATTCCCGACCTTCTGCAAGATCTCAAAGGGACCAATGTACCGTGGGGCCAGTTTACCCTTCTTTCCAAACCGAACCACTCTCTTCATCGGAGACACCTTTAGCAATACCATATCCCCCTCCTGGAACTCTATCTGCTTCCTACGGATGTCTGCATAGCTTTTCTGTCTGCTAACAGCTGTCTTGATCCTCTCTCTGATGATAGGCACTAGCCTGCTGGTAAGGTCGACAATCTCTGGCCCTGCAAGAGCCTTCTCTCCTACCTCTTCCCAGCAAACAGGTGTTCGGCACTTCCTCCCATACAAAGCTTCATAAGGAGCCATCCCTATGCTAGCATGATGGCTGTTGTTGTAGGCAAACTCCACCAAAGGTAGATGCTGCCTCCAAGAACCGCCAAAGTCTAACACACACATTCTCAGCATATCTTCTATGGTCTGGATGGTCTTCTCTGACTGACCGTCTGTCTGTGGATGGAAAGCAGTGCTGAAATCCAATCTTGTGCCCATTTCATTCTGCAGACTCCGCCAAAATCTAGAGGTGAACTGAGGTCCTTTGTCTGATACTATTGACACTGGCACTCCATGCAGCCTCACTATCTCTTCTACATACACCTGCGCCAACTTGTCCACAGAGTAGTTACTCCTGACTGGAATGAAGTGAGCAGATTTAGTCAATCTATCCACAATCACCCAGATGGAGTCTAGCCTGTTGGACGTCGCCGGTAACCCCACTACAAAATCCATAGCTATGTTCTCCCATTTCCACTCTGGAATCGGTAGTGGGTTAAGCATTCCAGCCGGCTTCTGGTGCTCTAGCTTCACCCTTTGACATGTCTCGCAGGCTGACACAAACTGTGCCACTTCTCTCTTCATCGCTGGCCACCAATACACCCTTCTCAGATCTTGATACATCTTGGTGGCTCCAGGGTGAACACTATACCTCGCATTATGAGCTTCCCTCATATTGTCTTCCTTTAAACTGCTATAATCTGGGAAACATAACCTCTTACCATGCCGAAGAATCCCCTCCCTGTCAAACTTGAACTCTGCACTGTTGCCAGACTGAACAGTCCTGGCAATCTTCACTAACTCGGGATCTTCGTGCTGTTTCAGAGCCACTTGCTCTAGAAACACTGGTGTCACTCTCATCTGTGCAATCAAAGCACCTGTACCGGATAACTGCAACTGTAGCCCTTCATCCATGAGTCTGTAGAAGTCCTTCACCACCGGTCTTCTTTCCACTGTAATGTGGGATAAACTGCCAAGTGACTTCCGGCTTAAGGCATCAGCGACAACATTAGCCTTACCCGGATGATACTGGATCTTGCAATCGTAATCACTGAGCAATTCTACCCACCGTCTCTTCCTCAAGTTTAACTCTCTCTGACTCAAGATGTGCTGCAGGCTCTTATGATCTGTATAGATCTCACACTTTACCCCATAGAGGTAATGCCTCCACATCTTAAGTGCAAAGATAACAGCTGCCATCTCCATATCGTGTGTCGGGTAATTCAGCTCGTGCTTCTTCAGCTGTCTAGAAGCATAAGCTATCACTCTATCATTCTGCATTAACACACAACCTAATCCCACTCGGGATGCATCACAGAACACTGTGAAATCTTCATCACTGATCGGCAGAGCTAACACCGGTGCTGAAGTCAACCGTCTCTTCAACTCTTCAAAACTCTCTTCACATTCCTCTGACCATACAATCTTTTGATTCTTTCTGGTCAGTCTGGTCATAGGAGCAGCTATCTTTGAAAAGTCCTGAACGAACCTCCGATAGTAGCCTGCCAAACCCAAAAAACTCTTGATCTCTGTCACGGTAGTGGGTGTAGGCCAGTTGGCTACTGCCTCTACCTTTTTGGGATCTACTGCTATACCTTCCTCTGATACGACATGTCCCAAAAAAGAAATGCTCCTTAGCCAGAACTCGCACTTGGAGAACTTAGCATACAAGCCATGCTCTCTCAAGGTTTGAAGCACTATCCGCAGATGATGGGCATGCTCCTCTGCATTCCTAGAGTACACCAAGATATCATCTATAAAGACGATCACAAAGCGATCCAGGTACTCCCTGAACACCCTGTTCATGAGATCCATGAATGCTGCAGGGGCGTTAGTCAACCCGAACAACATTACTAGGAACTCATAATGCCCATATCTGGTCCTGAAAGCAGTCTTAACTACATCTCCTTCCCTGATCTTCAACTGGTGGTATCCGGATCTCAGATCTATCTTCGAAAAACACCCTGCTCCTGACAGCTAGTCGAATAGATCATCGATCCTGGGTAGAGGATACTTGTTCTTGATAGTGACTTTGTTCAACTGCCTATAGTCAATACAAACTCGAACAGATCCATCCTTCTTTTTGACAAATAGTACTGGAGCACCCCAGGGTGAGGTACTCGGGCAGATGAAACCCTTGTCTACCAAGTCCTGCAACTGCTCTTTCAACTCTCTCAGCTCTGCTGGTGCCATCCTGTAGGGCGGTATAGAGATCGGTCTGGTACCAGGCATCAATTCGATCTCGAACTCTATTTTCCTATCAGGTGGTAGTCCTGGAAGCTCTTCAGGAAACACATCTGAGAACTTTCTAACAACTGGTACTGAGGACGGTTCCCTAACCTGACTGTCTAGCTCCCTCACATGAGCTATGAACCTCTGACAACCCCTCCTCAACAACCTGTAACGACCCGGAAATCCGGACCGCTACCGGCGCTAGGATCCAGATCGGCGTAAGGCCGCCGGGACCCATAGCAAGCCTGACATATAACCTGTAAACCTGTAAATCCCATACATGATCAAACAAACTCAAAAGAATCTGTAACATTCTCATATATCAACCAAGCTCAATCTGTACATTACATAATCATAAACATAAACCACCACTGGAGCTCTCAACAAATGCTCCCATGGGGTATCTCATCATACATTGAGCTTGGACCATCATGAACATCATAAACATATCTATAGATCATGTATCAAAAGGGACAACAATACTCATAGGGTCAAGCACAACTATAACCTCAATATATCTTATTACATAACATACTGTGATCTCTTACATTACATTATAGTACAAATGTCATGTCCACTATCTAACTATTACATAGACATACTTCAAAGCTCTGGCTAACCTCCTGGTCTACCCTGTACCTGCACATCTGGGGTTAGGGGAGAGGGGTGAGCTACAAAGCTCAGTGAGCAGAATAGAGAAAACATATATTAAAATTTCATGCTTACATGAAATGCAACACATCACAACCATATCACATAAGGATGGTACTATCACCTCTAGTCCTCTACAATCCAAAATGCCGGGACGTAGAATGGGTACAACCGGACTTCCTCTTACTATAACATACATAACATTCCAATATGCCAGGGACGTAGAATGGGTACAACCTGGTCTTTCTCTTACTATGGCCGGGACGCAGAATGGGTACAACCGACAACCATACTATAACATGCCTCATCATACCATATCAAGGACTAAAGGATCATTCAATGCCCATCCACAACATCATCAAATATGCAATGCAACATATTCGTGGAATCTAATGCAAACAACCTAAAATATCACATGGCATTCATGATGCATGGATCATGCTCAAAATTCATATTTCATTAATTTAAACTTAAGGTTTATTCCACTCACCTCTGGCTAGCTCTGACAAACTCTATAGCAGCTGGCTCACTGCGGGGGTCCTCGGTTCCTCGGGTCCGAATCTACACAGGTGGACTCCAATGAGGGACCAAACATACATAAACATAATTCTAATATACTCCCCAAAAACCCCCTAAAACATCATGAAATAATCATAGAAAAGCATGCATGAAATGGGTGAACAGGGCACTTTCGGCGGCAGGTTCGGCGGCTGAAAGTCCCTCCAGAGCCGAAAGTCAGGCACTTTCGGCGGCACCTTCGGCGGCCGAAAGTCCCAGACAGATCCGAAAGTCCTCTTTCGGGGGCAAGCTTCGGCAGCCGAATGCTGCCTCCACAAGGGGGTTCGGCGGCCGAAAGTTCCTTCGGCGGCCGAACCTGAGCTTCTCCCGAATGGCAGAAACTCAGCCCTCCTATGCACATTTCGCCTCCTAAGCTCAAATCATGCATACCACTCAACCAAAACATGCATACAAGCTCCTAGGGGCCTCAAAGAAACATATACCCCAGCTACAACACTTCAAACATACTCAAACATGCCACATTGTTCAAAAATCCCATAAAACCTAACATTGCTCAACTAACTTAAACATGCATCTCTACCCCATAAAACTTCATAAAACTTATTTAAAACATACTATGAGCTTAAGATCGGCTCTTACCTCTTGAAGATCGAGAGAGAGACGACCTAAACTCGGAGATCCAAGCAGATGAGCTCCTGAGTTTCCAAAGCTCCAAAACTTGTTTTAAATACTCAAAACTTGCAATGTGAGGTTAAAACTCATGAAAAATGGAGGAGATTTGAAAGAAGAACACAAGATTTGAGGAGAGGGAGGTTGGAAGCTAGCTGTGGCCGAAAATGGGAGAAAGCTCGCCCATTTCGGCTAAGGGTCCCTTTTATAGTGGCTGGCCAGGCCACGTTCGAGGGCCGAAAGTGCTTCCGCATGCATGCCATGTTCGGCGGCCGAACTTGACTTTCGGCGGCCGAACCTGGACTTCCTCACCTATGCTTTCGGGTGCCTAACGTGCCTCCAAAACGCATGCATGTTCGGCGGCCGAACTTGACTTTCGGCGGCCGAACCTGGGTTTTCCTCCAAAGATTTTTCATGCAAAAACTCATTTAATTTCATACTTAAAAACATCAAATACATTAAAATATTTTATGAAAACATGATTCTACCCTTCTAGAGGTCCCCGACATCCGAGATTCCACCGGACGGTAGGAATTCCGATACCGGAGTCTAGCCGGGTATTACATTCTCCCCCCCTTAAGAACATTCGTCCCCGAATGTTCCTCAACTAGGACATGCATAACATAAAACATAACATACATACATAACATATAAACACATAGAGATCTAACCTTAAAAGAGATGAGGGTACTGCTGGAGCATGGACTCCCGTGTCTCCCAAGTGCATTCTTCTATATTGTGGTGGTTCCAAAGGACTTTCACCATCGGGATTTCCTTGTTCCTCAATTTTCTGATCTGAGTGTCAAGAATCCGCACTGGCTGCTCTACATAGGTGAGATTCTCTTGGATCTCTACATCAGGCTCACTAAGAACCTTGCCCGGATCTGACACAAACTTCCTCAACATAGAAACATGGAAAACCGGATGGATTCTTGCCATTGAAGCAGGTAAATCCAGCTTGTACGATACATTCCCAATCCTTTGCAGGACTTCAAAGGGTCCGATGTACCGTGGAGCCAGCTTACCTTTCTTCCCGAACCGAACCACTCCTTTCATCGGAGACACCTTAAGCAATACCAGATCCCCCTCCTGAAACTCTACCTGTTTTCTGCGGATGTCTGCATAACTCTTCTGTCTGCTTGTAGCAGTCTTGATCCTTTCTCTGATGATGGGCACCACCCTGCTGGTGATCTCTACTAACTCAGGCCCTGCCAAGGCCTTCTCTCCAACTTCCTCCCAGCAAACAGGTGACCTGCACTTCCTTCCATACAAAGCTTCATATGGAGCCATCCCGATGCTAGGATGATGGCTGTTATTGTAGGCGAACTCCACCAAGGGTAGATGTTGCCTCCAAGAACCGCCAAAATCTAGCACACACATTCTGAGCATATCTTCTATTGTCTGGATGGTCCTCTCTGACTGTCCATCCGTCTGTGGATGGAAGGCAGTACTGAAATCCAACCTGGTACCCATAGCATCCTGCAGACTCCGCCAAAACCTGGAGGTGAACTGGGGCCCTCTATCTGACACTATTGAAACAGGAACCCCATGCAGCCTGACAATCTCATCAACATACACCTGCGCCAACTTGTCCACAGAATAGCCACTCCTAACAGGGATGAAGTGAGCAGATTTGGTGAGTCTGTCCACAATCACCCATATGGAGTCTAATCTGTTGGACGTCGCCGATAACCCCACTACGAAGTCCATAGCAATATTCTCCCATGTCCACTCTGGAATCGGCAGTGGGTTCAACATTCCAGCCGGCTTCTGATGTTCCAGCTTCACCCTCTGACACACCTCGCAGGCTGACACGAACTGTCCCACTTCCCTCTTCATAGCTGGCCACCAATACACTCTCTTCAAATCCTGATACATCTTGGTGGCTCTAGGGTGAACACTGTACCTGGCATTATGAGCCTCTCTCATAATGTCTCCCTTTAGCCCTATGTCATCTGGTACACATAGTCTGCTCCCATAGCGAAGGATCCCCTTACTGTCGAATCTGAACTCACTGTCTTTGCCTGACTGAACAGTCCTGACAATCTTTACTAACTCTGGGTCCTCATGCTGTTTCTGAGCCACCTGCTCCAGAAACACGGGTGTTACTTTCATCTGTGCAATCAAAGCACCTGTACCAGACAACTCCAACTGTAGACCCTCATTCAAGAGCTTATAAAACTCCTTCACCACCGGTCTCCTCTCTGCCGTGATGTGGGATAGACTGCCTAGTGACTTCCGGCTTAGGGCGTCTGCCACAACATTCGCCTTACCCGGATGGTACTGGATCTTGCAATCATAGTCACTGAGCAACTCTACCCACCTTTTCTGTCTCAAATTCAGCTCTCTCTGACTCAAAATGTACTGCAGGCTCTTATGATCTGTAAAGATCTCACATTTTACCCCATAGAGGTAGTGCCTCCACATCTTGAGTGCAAAGATAACCGCTGCCATCTCAAGAACGTGTGTGGGGTAATTCAACTCATGCCTCTTTAGCTGTCTAGAAGCATAAGCGATCACCTTACCATTTTGCATCAACACACAACCCAAGCCTACTCTGGATGCATCACAAAACACTGTGAAGTCCTCATTGCTGGTTGGCAGAGCTAACACTGGTGCTGAAGTCAACCTCTTCTTGAGCTCCTCAAAGCTTTCCTCACATTGGTCGGTCCATACGAACCTCTGATTCTTCCTGGTCAATCTGGTTAGAGGAGCTGCGATTTTGGAGAAGTCCTAAACGAACCTTCTGTAATAACCAGCTAAACCCAAAAAACTTTTGATCTCTGTCACTGAGGTGGGTCTAGGCCAGTTAGTTACAGCCTCTATCTTCTTGGGGTCTACTTCAATTCCGTTCTCTGACACTACATGCCCCAAGAATGAGATGCTCCTCAACCAGAACTCACACTTGGAGAACTTGGCATACAAGCCATGTTCCCTCAAGGTCTGTAGAACTATCCTCAGATGATGGGCATGCTCCTCTGCATTCCTGGAATACACTAAGATATCATCTATGAAGACAATAACAAAGTGATCCAGGTACTGTCTAAACACTCTATTCATGAGGTCCATGAATGCTGCAGGGGCGTTGGTTAACCCGAACGGCATCACAAGGAACTCATAGTGCCCATATCTGGTCCTGAAAGTTGTCTTCGGTATATCCTCTTCTCTGATCCTCAGCTGATGGTACCCTGATCTAAGATCTATCTTGGTGAAACAACCCGCCGATCCTTGGCAATGGGTACTTATTCTTGGTAGTGACTTTGTTCAACTGCCTGTAGTCGATACAAAGTCTGAGGGATCCATCCTTCTTCTTTACAAAGAGCACTGGAGCACCCCAAGGCGAGGTACTCAGTCGGATGAAGCCTTTATCTACCAGATCTTGCAACTGTTCTTTCAACTCTTTCAACTCAACTGGGGCCATCCTGTAGGGAGGGATAGAGATCGGTCTGGTTCCAGGCATTAATTCAATCTCGAACTCTATCTCCCTAACAGGTGGTAAACCTGGCAGTTCGTCTGGAAAAATATCTAAGAACTCTCTGACCACTGGCACTGAGGCAGGCTCTCTAACCTGACTGTCTAGCTCTCTCACATGAGCTAGAAAATCCTGACATCCCCTCCTAAGCAACCTACGAGCCTGAAGAGCTGATATTAGACCTTTAGGTGTGCCCCTTTTTTCTCCTCTGAAGACGACCTCTGACCCATCCTGACCTCTGAACTTGACTACCTTGTCCCTGCAGTCCAAGGTAGCACCATGGGTAGATAGCCAGTCCATCCCTAGAATGACGTCAAAATCAGTCAACTCTAGAACCACAAGGTCGGCGGACAAGCATCTTCCCTCTACAAAAACTGGACTACACTAGCAGACTGACTCTGCAACTGACGGGTCACACTTGGGTCCACTGACCCATAGGGGACACTCTAACTTAGAGACCATCAGCCCTAACCTCTGAACGGCTCTCGGAGCAATAAAAGAATGAGATGCACCCGGGTCCATTAATGCATACACATCAGAACACCCAATGACAAGATTACCTGACACCACGGTGTTGGATGTGTTAGCCTCCTGCTGTGTCATGGTGAAGATCCTTGCTGGAGCTGACGGACCCTCACCTCTGAACCCTGCTGAAGAAGAGGCTGACCCTCTCCCTCTGCCTCTGCCACTGGCCTGTGTAGCAGCTGGAGCTACTGGCTGCGCCACACTACCTGATGCTGTCTGCTGAGGCTGTGCTGCATGAACTGCCTTAGGACACTCCCGTGACAGGTGTCCCTCTTGCCCACATCTGTAGCAGGCTGTTGTCCCAAACCGGCACACCCCCCAGTGTTGCCTGCCACACTTTGTACAAACAGCGTTATCGGCACCAGAGCTCGAACCACTTCCTAATCCCAGACCTGATTTAATCTTGCTCCAAAACTTATTCTTCTTTGATTTCCTGGTGGTGTTACCCCACTTCTTACTACTTGAACTCAGAGAAGAGGGGTCTATCTTTCCCCCACTTGGGGTCTTGAACCCAGAAGACTGTGCCACTGACTGCTTGACTTTTCCCTCGATGATAGCACTAGCCTCCATCCTCCTGGCCATATCCACTATGGCGTGGAAACTCTCTCTATCTGCTGACTGTATCAAGGAGGAATACCTGGAATGGAGCTTCATGATATACCTCCTTGACTTCTTCTGGTCTGTGTCCAAGCTCTACCCAGCAAATGGCAGCAATTCCATAAACCTGTCCGTATATTCATCTACACTCATATCATCAGTTTGTCTCAACTTCTCGAACTCAATCATCTTCAGCTCTCTGGAGCTTTCAGGGAAAGCCCATCCCGCAAACTCGTTGGCAAACTCCTCCCAAGACATACTGTTCACCCTCGGGTTCACATAGTTCTTGAACCATTCACGTGCCTTCTTGCATTTTAATGTGAACCCAGCCATCTGAATGGCTCTACTGTCATCCGCCCCTATCTCATCTGTTATCACCTTGACTCTCTCAAGGTATACAAACGGGTCATCACCGCTTTCAAACTGTGGGGCCCCAAACTTCATGTAGTCGGTCATCTTAACCTTGCCCCCTCCAGATGAGCTAGGTTGAGGTATTTGGGTTTTTGGGACAGTAGGTGCTGGTGGTGGTGGGGAAGGTGCAGCATCCCCCGGGGTAGGGTGTGCTGTACCTGGATAATATGGTGGAGGTGGGTACATAGGGTACTGTGGGTACTGTGGATAAAAAGGTGGGTATGGCATCTGAGAGTGATAAGGGTTAAAACTGGGGTGATCCGATGTACCTCCCATCAAATACCCGGGGCTGTGAGAAAAGGGTGGGTAGTAAGGTGGCTGAACAAATCCCGAGGCCTGAGTGCCTCCTTGGGACTCTCCCACTCCCTCTTCCGACATACTGACTCCCAAACTGCCATCCCTCCTCTGCTCTACATCCATGTCATCCCCCATATCCTCTGACATACCGCCCTGCACTGTTCCTCTTACTGATCTGCTTCTACCCAGATCCAGAGACCTTCTAGGGTCTCTCACTGCTCTGTCCCTGTTGGACCTGCTAGACATTGCCCTACGCAATGCTGGAGGATGGGCGCTCGTGCCCTCATCCTCGGGTGGCACTCTAGTCAATCTTGCTGATCGACGAGTTCCTCTCATCCTGCTTTCTGAAAAACAGTACACATAGCACAACCATTAGCATCATATGGTTCATGTGGGCACATATGAACCCGCATCACATACATAGCATACATATCATAGCATCAATGCACATGCATATAATCATGGCATTTCACATCATCATACAAGACAGGACTCTACATCCTATCCTAGTGGACATGACCTTTCCTATTGTGCTTGACCTCCTATAACCTCTATGAGCCCAACACTCTAGGTCCGACCATATGAACCTAGGCTGCTCTGATACCACTCTGTAACGACCCGGAAATCCGGACCGCTACCGGCGCTAGGATCCAGATCGGCGTAAGGCCGCCAGGACCCGTAGCAAGCCTGACATATAACCTGTAAACCTGTAAATCCCATACATGATCAAACAAACTCAAAAGAATCTATAACATTCTCATATATCAACCAAGCTCAATCTGTACATTACATAATCATAAACATAAACCACCACTGGAGCTCTCAACAAATGCTCCCATGGGGTATCTCATCATACATTGAGCTTGGACCATCATAAACATCATAAACATATCTATAGATCATGTATCAAAAGGGACAACAATACTCATAGGGTCAAGGACAACTATAACCTCAATATATCTTATTACATAACATACTGTGATCTCTTACATTACATCATAGTACAAATGTCATGTCCACTATCTAATTATTACATAGACATACTTCAAAGCTCTGGCTAACCTCCTGGTCTACCCTGTACCTGCACATCTGGGGTTAGGGGAGAGGGGTGAGCTACAAAGCCCAGTGAGCAGAATAGAGAAAACATATATTAAAATTTCATGCTTACATGAAATGCAACACATCACAACCATATCACATAAGGATGGTACTGTCACCTCTAGTCCTCTACAATCCAAAATGCCGGGACGTAGAATGGGTACAACCGGACTTCCTCTTACTATAACATACATAACATTCCAATATGCCAGGGACGTAGAATGGGTACAACCTGGTCTTTCTCTTACTATGGCCGGGACGCAGAATGGGTACAACCGGCAACCATACTATAACATGCCTCATCATACCATATCAAGGACTAAAGGATCATTCAATGCCCATCCACAACATCATCAAATATGCAATGCAACATATTCGTGGAATCTAATTCAAACAACCTAAAATATCACATGGCATTCATGATGCATGGATCATGCTCAAAATTCATATTTCATTAATTTAAACTTAAGGTTTATTCCACTCACCTCTGGCTAGCTCTGACAAACTCTATAGCAGCTGGCTCACTGCGGGGGTCCTCGGTTCCTCGGGTCCGAACCTACACAGGTGGACTCCAATGAGGGACCAAACATACATAAACATAATTCTAATATACTCCCCAAAAACCCCCTAAAACATCATGAAATAATCATAGAAAAACATGCATGAAATGGCTGAACAGGGCACTTTCGGCGGCAGGTTCGGCAGCCGAAAGTCCCTCCAGAGCCGAAAGTCAGGCACTTTCGGCGGCACCTTCGGCGGCCGAAAGTCCCAGACAGATCCGAAAGTCCTCTTTCGGGTGCAAGCTTCGGCAGCCGAATGCTGCCTCCACAAGGGGGTTCGGCGGCCGAAAGTTCCTTCGGCGGCCGAACCTGAGCTTCTCCCGAATGGCAGAAACTCAGCCCTCCTATGCACATTTCGCCTCCTAAGCTCAAATCATGCATACCACTCAACCAAAATATGCATACAAGCTCCTAGGGGCCTCAAACAAACATATACCCCAACTACAACACTTCAAACATACTCAAACATGCCACATTGTTCAAAAATCCCATAAAACCTAACATTGCTCAACTAACTTAAACATGCATCTCTACCCCATAAAACTTCATAAAACTTATTTAAAACATACTATGAGCTTAAGATCGGCTCTTACCTCTTGAAGATCGAGAGAGAGACGACCTAAACTCGGAGATCCAAGCAGATGAGCTCCTGAGTTTCCAAAGCTCCAAAACTTGTTTTAAATACTCAAAACTTGCAATGTGAGGTTAAAACTCATGAAAAATGGAGGAGATTTGAAAGAAGAACACAAGATTTGAGGAGAGGGAGGTTGGAAGCTAGCTGTGGCCGAAAATGGGAGAAAGCTCGCCCATTTCGGCTAAGGGTCCCTTTTATAGTGGCTGGCCAGGCCACGTTCGGGGGCCAAAAGTGCTTCCGCATGCATGCCATGTTCGGCGGCCGAACTTGACTTTCGGCGGCCGAACCTGGACTTCCTCACCTATGCTTTCGGGGGCCTAACGTGCCTCCAAAACGCATGCATGTTCGGCGGCCGAACTTGACTTTCGGCGGCCGAACCTGGGTTTTCCTCCAAAGATTTTTCATGCAAAAACTCATTTAATTTCATACTTAAAAACATCAAATACATTAAAATATTTTATGAAAACATGATTCTACCCTTCTAGAGGTCCCCGACATCCGAGATTCCACCGGACGGTAGGAATTCCGATACCGGAGTCTAGCCGGGTATTACACAACCTATGAGCCTGAAGGGCTGAGATCAAACCCTTAGGTGTCCCCCTCCTATCTCCTCTGAAGACACACTCTGACCCATCCTAGTCTCTGACACTGACTATCAATCTCAATTGGTAATCTAAGCCGTGCAGAATAGAGCAATGAATCGTGCACCACCAATATCTTTCAAAAGATCTAGACTATTGCGCTTTCATTTCTTGTAAATATACGATCTAGGATTCAAGATTTTCTCCAATTACAAAAATGATTACTGATCCAAGTCCTTGACAGATTTGGACACCTAATTTCAACTGCTATAAATAAATACATATATTGAAAAGTTTTGTGGTACTTCTGAATCAATGGCATTCAAAACAAGTCTCTCTTCTACTTCTCCTCCCAAAAGAATCGCCTTGTGGATTCTTCCACTGTTAAACCAAATGGTTTGAGCTTTTCCTTGAACTGCTCCATTTGATCCCTATTGATTAGTGTCTGCCACGTCCTGATGATCCAACTTGTCGACTGACCTGTCTGATGTCTTAACGACTTGCCGACTTGTTGTGGTTTAAGACTTGATTGGTGTGTGAATATCTTTTCTTTCCTTCTTTGTCTTGTGAAATATAAGAAATTTAGTTTGTACAATGCAGGAAATTTTACTTGTACTATATAGAAAGTTTTGCATTCTTAAGTTTTTCTAAATAGGGTGAACCTGGTGTATATATTGTCACTTTCCTGCCAATGAAAGGGAAAGGATTTTTATTCTCAAATTGTGTGATTCTCCAAATTTTACATGGTATCAGAGCCATAGAAGTTGAAAAGAAACACGGGGAGAATTCAGGAACAATGAAAAATTCTTCCAATCCTTTTACACTAAATTTAAGTGACAACCCGAGCAATTTGACTACCTAAGTGCAATTGAAAGAGAGAAGTATGAAGAATGGACAAGGGCCATGTGGACTGCGTTGAGAGCCAAAAAGAAATACGACTTTATTGATAGACCGTCAAACAACCGGTGAACGATGCAGCGGAACTCAAACATAAGTGGACAGTTAACTCCATGTTAGTTTTCTTAGTATTTAATACCATTGAACCAACACTTCGATCAACTATCTCTCACGTCGAAAGGATGAAGAATTTGTGAGAAGATATTAAGTAGAGATTCTCACGAATGCAGTAGTTGAGATCTGACCTGGCAAACTGTAGGCAGGATAGCCAATCCATTGTATCCTATTTCAGTAAACTCAAAACCTTGTGGGATGAGATTAATAATTATGATCACATAACAATGTGTGCATATGCAGATTGCAAATGCAATCTTACCATTGAAATGGAGCAAAAGTGTGAAGAAAAAAGAGTTCATTAATTTCTTATGGGCTTGAATGAAGAAGGTTATGGTACCGTGTAGTCTCATATCTTAAGCACTGCTCCTTTGCCTAATTTGCATCATTCTTATGCTATGGTGGTTCGGTAAAAGTGAGTGAGAATTGTGACGAGAAGCAAAGATGAATAGTGCAACCCCATGAGCTTCGCAATTCGAGCCAGTGGTTAGAATTTCGGGGGGATAAAGATAAAAATTCTATTTACTCTCATTGCAATCGAGAGGGTCATGACACTGAAAGTTATTTTCAGTTAATAGGCTACCAAGAATGGTGGGGTACTTGACCTCGTGGCAACTCAGGTGTGCAGGCAATACTCAAAAGCCTGGGACCGACATGTCCATAAACAGCAGAAAATCTTTGTTGAAGGGACCGACATGTCCATAAACTGTAGAAATCTTTATGGAAGGGATCGACATGTCTATAAACTGTAGAAAATCTTTGTTGAAGGGACCGACATGTCCATAAACTTTAGAAATCTTTATGGAAGAGATCGACATGTCTATAAACTACAGAAAATCTTTGATGAAGGGACCGACATATCCATAAATTGTAGAAATCTTTGTTGAAGGGATTGACATGTCCATAAACTGTACAAAATCTTTATGGAAGGGACCAGTATGTCCATAAACTGCATGTCCATAAACTGATATCTTCACCAAGGCCTTGCGCAAAGATCAATTTCATTTTCCCCTAGGCAAGTTGGGCAGTCAGAATCTTCATGCTCCATCTTAAGGGGGAGTATTGGAAGCAACCAGACATCCTGATGATCCGGCCTGTCCACCAGACATCCTGAGGTACATTTTGAGGATCCAACCTCTTAATTGTAACGACCCGAAAATCGGACCGCTACCGGCGCTAGGATCCAGGTCGGCTTAAGGCCGCCGGGACCCGTAGCAAGCCTGACATGCAACCTGTAAACCTAATTAATCTCATACATGATCAACAGTATACATAAAAAATTTAAAACTTTTCTTTCATTCGTTCCTCATACGCCAAACTCAACCTGTGCATGCACTATACATAATCATAATCATAAAACATGATCCCTCTGTGGGATCTCATCAATGCCCCAATGGGCAAATACAACATGTGTTGAGTTGGCTAAACATAAACATCAATAATATTAAGATCATGTTTCAAAAAGGGATTACATTATACTATGGTCAAGCACACTTCTAACCTTAATATCGTTATATTACATATCTATACATCATAATACAGTCTGTCATGTCCACATTCTAACTATTACATACATAAGACTTCATTACTCTTCTTGACTTCTCTGTCTAACCCGTACCTGCAAACCTGGAGAATTTGGGAGAGGGGTGAGCTACTAGAGCCCAGTGAGCAGAATCATAAAGCATTTAAAACACATGCTATCATGGAATGCATCACATCACAATTAATCATATCAAGGATGAACTTGTCACCATTTAGCCCTCTACATATTCCAATCATGCCAGGGGCGTAGTGAAGGCCACACCTGGTCTTTCTCTTATACATAACATAACATAACATACATAATCCATGGTGCCGGGGGCGTAGTGCAGGCCACACCTGGACTTCCATACCATATCATCATGTCATAACATATGAGGGCTAATGGATCATTCAACATTCATCCACATCAACAACATATTATGCAATGCAACATATTCGTGATTTCTAATGCAAACAACCTAAAATATCACATGGCATTCGTGATGCATGAATATGCTCAAAACTGATTTATTTACTTGAAAGCATAAGAGTTATTCTACTCATCTCTGGCTAGCTCTGACACTGACTGAAGCAACTGACTCACTGCTGAGGTCCTCGGTTCCTCGGGTCCGAACCTACACAGGTGGACTCAAATGAGGGACCAACATACTATAACATGACTTTGAAAACATCCCCCAAAAACCCTCTAAAACACCTCAAAACATCCATGCAAAAACATGCAAAGAAAGGCTGGACAGGGCACTTTCAGCGGTAGGTTCGGCGGCCGAAAGTCCCTTCAGAGCCGAAAGTCAGGCAGGTTCGGCGGCACCTTTGGCGGCCGAAACTCCCAGACAGAGGCAAAACTCATGCATGTTCGTCGGCACTTTCGGCGGCCGAAACTCCCAGACAGAGACGAAAGTCTCCTTTCGGGGGCAAGCTTCGGCAGCCGAAGGCTGCCTCCACAAGAGGGTTCGGCGGCCGAAAGTCCCTTCGGCTGCCGAACCTGGTTTCTCCCAAATGGCAGAAACTTGGTTCAAACATGCACAAATGCCTCCAAACTCATACCATCATGCATTTAGCTCAACCAAAACATGCATACAAGTTCCTAGGGGTCTCAAGCTACCTTAAACCCCAACTACAACATATCAAACATACATTTACAAGCCACATTGTTCAAAACTCATAAAAAACCCATAAACTCAACCTAAGTTTACTCATGCATTCTACCCCATAGATCTTGCATAAAACTTACTTAAAACATGAAAAGGATTCAAGATCGGCCCTTACCTCTTGAAGATCGAGGGAGAGACGACCTAAACTCGGAGTTGGGAGAGATTTAACTTCCTTGGTCTCCAAGCTCAAAACTTGTTCAAATCTCTTCAAAATGACATAAACCTTGTTAAATCATGAAGGATCGAAGGAAAATCATCAAAAACGAACTGGAGGAGCAAGAACACACCGTGGCCGAAGATGGGGAGAAAACTCGCCCGTTTCGGCCATGGAACTCTTATATAGGGGCTGGCCAGTTCACGTTCGGGGGCCGAACGTGCCCCCACATCTCATGCATGTTCGGCGGCCGAACATGAGGTTCGGCGGCCGAACATGAGGTTCGGCGGCCGAACCTGGTTTCTTTCAAACAAAACTTTCAGAGGCCAAAAGTGCTCCCAAAACCTATCCACGTTCGGCGGCCGAACCTGGTAAAGGTTCCATGGTCTTTTTCATTTAAAAACTCAAATTCATCCTTACTTAAAAATCGTAAAAACATGAAAACATTTGTGAAAACATGGTTCTACCCTTCTAGGGGTCTCCGACATCCGAGATTCCACCGGACGGTAGGAATTACGATACCGGAGTCTAGCCGGGTATTACATTCTCCCCCCCTTAAGAACATTCATCCCCGAATGTTCCTCAACTAGCATATAGCATGGCATACACATATCATACATATAAAACACATAAAACTCACAAGGGACTAACCTAAAAAAAGATAAGGGTATTGCTGGAGCATGGACTCCCGTGTCTCCCAAGTGCATTCTTCCATATTGTGGTGGTTCCATAGGACTTTCACCATCGGGATTAACTTGTTCCTCAACTTTCTGATCTGGGTGTCTATGATCCGTACTGGCTGCTCAACATAAGTGAGATCTTCTTGGATCTCCACATCAGGCTCACTAAGAACCTTGCCCGGATCTGACACAAACTTTCTCAACATAGAAACATGGAAAACCGGATGGATCTTTGCCATTGAAGCAGGTAGATCCAGCTTGTACGATACATTCCCAATCCTTTGCAGGACTTCAAAGGGTCCGATGAACCGTGGAGCCAGCTTACCTTTCTTCCCGAACCGAACCACTCCTTTCATTGGAGACACCTTGAGCAATACCAGATCCCCCTCCTGAAACTCTACCTGTCTTCTGCGGATGTCTGCATAACTCTTCTGTCTGCTTGCAGCAGTCTTGATTCTTTCTCTGATTAAGGGTACCACCCTGCTGGTGATCTCTACTAACTCAGGCCCTGCCAAGGCCTTCTCTCCAACTTCCTCCCAGCAAACCGGTGACCTGCACTTCCTTCTATACAAAGCTTCATATGGAGCCATCCCGATGCTAGCATGATGGTTGTTATTGTAGGCAAACTCCACCAAAGGTAGATGCTGCCTCCAAGAACCGCCAAAGTCCAACACACACATTCTAAGCATATCCTCGATTGTCTGGATGGTCCTCTCCGACTGTCCGTCCGTCTGTGGATGGAAAGCAGTGCTAAAATCTAATCTGGTACCCATGGCGTTCTACAGACTCCGCCAAAATCTGGAGGTGAACTGGGGCCCTCTATCAGACACTATTGAAACAGGAACCCCATGCAGCCTGATGATTTCGTCAACATACACCTGTGCCAACTTGTCCACAGAATAACCACTCCTAACAGGGATGAAGTGAGCAGATTTGGTGAGTCTGTCCACAATCACCCATATAGAGTCCAATCTGTTGGACGTCACCGGTCACCCCACTACGAAGTCCATAGCTATATTCTCCCATTTCCACTCTGGAATAGGTAACGGGTTAAGCATTCCAGCCGGCTTCTGATGTTCCAGCTTCACCCTCTAACACACTTCGCAGGCTGACACGAATTGTGCCACTTCTCTCTTCATTGCTGGCCACCAATAAACTTTCTTCAAATCTTGATACATCTTGGTGGCTCCGGGGTGAACGCTGTATCTTGCATTATGAGCCTCCCTCATAATGTCTCCTTTTAGCCCTATGTCATCTGGTACACACAATCGACTCCCATAGCGGAGGATCCCCTTGCTGTCAAATCTGAACTCACTGTCCTTGCCTGACTGAACAGTCCTGGCAATCTTTACTAACTCTGGGTCCTCATGCTGTTTCTGAGCCACTTGCTCCAGAAACACAGGTGTCACTCTCATCTGGGCCACTAAAGCACCTGTACCATACAACTCCAACTGTAGACCTTCATCAATGAGCTTGTAAAACTCCTTCACCACTGGTCTCCTTTCTGCCGATATGTGGGATAAACTGCCTAGTGACTTCCGGCTTAGGGCGTCTGCCACGACGTTCGCCTTACCCGGATGATACTGAATCTTGCAATCATAGTCACTCAGCAGCTCTACCCATCTCCTCTGTCTCAAATTCAAATCTCTTTGACTCAGGATGTACTGCAGGCTTTTATGATCTGTAAAGATCTCACATTACCCCATAGAGGTAGTGCCTCCACATCTTGAGTGCAAAGATTACTGCTGCCATCTCAAGGTCATGTGTGGGGTAATTCAACTCATGCTTCTTTAGCTGCCTAGAAGCATAAGCAATCACCCTCTCATTCTGCATCAGTACACAACCCAGTCCCACACGGGACGCATCACAAAAGACTGTAAAGTCCTCATCACTAGATGGCAGAGCTAACATTGGTGCTGAAGTCAACCTCTTCTTAAGCTCTTCAAAACTCTCTTCGCACTGGTCAGTCCATAGAAACTTCTGATTCTTCCTGGTTAGTATGGTCAGAGGAGCTGCTATTTTCGAGAAGTCCTGAACGAACCTCCTGTAGTAACCTGCCAAACCCAAGAAACTCCTGATCTCCGTCACTGAAGTGGGTCTAGGCCAGTTAGCCACAGTTTCTGTCTTCTTGGGATCCACCTCTATCCCATTTTCTGACACCACATGCCTCAAGAATGAAATGCTCCTCAGCCAGAACTCACATTTAGAGAACTTGGCATACAAGCCATGTTCTCTAAAGGTCTGCAAAACCAACCGCAGATGATGGGCATGCTCCTCTGCATTCCTGAAATACACTAAGATATCATCTATGAAGACAATAACAAAGTGATCCAGGTATTGGCTAAACACTCTGTTCATGAGATCCATGAATGCTGCAGGGGCGTTGGTTAACCCGAACGGCATTACAAGGAACTCAAAATGCCCATATCTGGTCCTGAAAGCTGTCTTTGGCACATCCTCATCTCTGATCCTCAGCTGATGGTACCCAGATCTCAGATCTATCTTGGAGAAACAACCCGCTCCCGCTAGCTGGTCGAATAGATCGTCGATCCTTGGCAATGGGTACTTGTTCTTGGTAGTGACTTTGTTCAACTTCCTGTAGTCGATACAAAGTCTAAGGGATCCATCCTTCTTTTTAACAAACAAGACTGGAGCACCCCAGGGTGAGGTACTCGGTCGGATGAAGCCCTTGTCTACCAGCTCTTGCAACTGTTCTTTCAATTCCTTCAACTCAGCTGGAGCCATCCTGTAGGGAGGGATAGAGATCGGTCGGGTTCCAGGCATCAGTTCTATCTCGAACTCTATCTCCCTAGCAGGTAGTAAACCTGGCAGTTCGTCTGGGAAGACATCTAGAAACTCTCTAACCACTGGCACCGAGGCGGGCTCTCTAACCTGACTGCTAAGCTCTCTCACGTGAGCTAAATACCCCTGACATCCCTTCCTAAGCAACCTACGAGCCTGAAGAGCTGATATCAGACCTCTAGGTGTACCCCTCCTGTCTCCTCTGAAGACTACCTCTGACCCATCCTGACCTCTGAACCTGACTACCTTGTCCCTGCAGTCCAAGGTAGCACCATGGGTAGATAACCAGTCCATCCCTAGAATGACGTCAAAATCTGTCAAATCTAGAACCACAAGGTCGGCGGAAAGGCATCTTCCCTCAATAAAGACTGGACTGCACTGGCAGACTGACTCTGCCACTGATGGATCACACTTGGGTCCACTGACCCAGAGAGGACACTCTAACTCAGAGATCATCAACCCCAACCTCTGGACGGCTCTCGGAGAAATAAAAGAATGAGATGCACCAGGGTCCATCAAGGCATACACATCTGAACAACCAATAACTAAGTTACCTTCCACCACGGTGTTAGATGCATCTGCCTCCTGTTGAGTCATCGTGAAGATCCGTGCTGGAGCTGATGGACCTTCACCTCTGAAACCCGCTGAAGAAGAGGCTGCCCCTCTCCCTCTGCCTCTGCCACTGGCCTGCGTCATGGCTGGAGCTGCTGGCTGCGCTACACTGCCTGAGGCTGTCTGCTGGGACTGTGCCATCAGGGCTGCTCTTGGACACTCTCGAGACATATGCCCTTCCTGACCACATCTGTAACAGGCTGTCGTCCCAAACCGACATACTCCTCTGTGTGGCTTACCACACCTTGCACAAATTGCATTATCCGCACCAGAGCTTGAGCCACTCCCTAGTCCCAGACTGGACTTAACCTTGTTCCAGAACTTGTTCTTCTTAGACTTCCTGGGACCTCTGTCCCACTTCTTGCTACCTGAAGCTGCTGCACTCATTGAAGAAGAGCCTGGGGTCTTAGAACCAGAAGGTTGTGCCACTGACTGTTTAACTGTCCCCTGAATGATGGCACTGGCCTCCATTTTTCGGGCCATATCCACTATGGCATGGAAGCTCTCCCTATCTACTGACTGGATCAAGGAGGAATATCTGGAGTGGAGTTTCATGATATACCTCCTTGACCTCTTCTGGTCTGTGTCAAGGTTTTGCCCTGCAAACGGCAACAGCTCCAAGAATCTGTCTGTGAACTCCTCTACACCCATCTCATCAGTCTGCCTTAACTGCTCAAACTCTATCATCTTCATCTCCCTTGAACTATCGGGAAAAGCCCAACCTGCAAACTCGTTTGCAAACTCTTCCCAAGACATGTTGTCCACTCTCAGGTTCACATAGTTCTTGAACCACTCTCGTGCCTTCTTGCACTTAAGCGTGAACCTGGCCATCTGAATGGCTCTACTGTCATCAGCCCCAATCTCATCTGTGATCACCTTAACCCTTTCAAGATACACAAATGGGTCATCCCCTTTTTCATACTAAGGAGCACCCAACTTCATATAGTCGGTCATTTTGACCTTGCTCCCACTGGCTGAGCTAGATCTGGGAGGTTGAGTAACTGGGGCTGCTGGTTCTGTAGGTGGTGGAGGTGCAACATTTTCTGAGGTAGGGTTAGCTGGATTTGGATAGTAAGGTGGGGGTGGATACATTGGGTACTGTGAGTATGGTGGATAGTAGGGTGGGTATGGCATCTGTGTGGGATAAGGGGTGAAGCTAGGGTAATCCGATGTACCTCCCATCGAATACCCTGGATTTTGTGAGAAATGTGGGTAGTGGGGTGGCTGAACAAATCCCGAGGCCTGAGTGCCTCCTTGGGACTCTCCCATTCCCTCTTCTGACATGCTAACTCCCAAACTGCCATCCCTCCTCTGCTCAACATCCATATCTTCCCCCACGTCCTCTGACAATCCTCCCTGAACTGTTCCCCTCACTGATCTGCTTCTACCCAGATCCAGAGACCTTCTAGGGTCTCTCACTGCTCTTTCTCTGTTAGACCTACTAGACATTGCCCTAGGCAATGCTGGAGGACGGGCGCTCGTGCCCTCATCCTCAGGTGGCACTCTAGTCAATCTTGCAGATCGACGAAATCCTCTCATCCTGTTTCTGAAAAACAGCACATATCAAGCAAGCATTAGCATCATATGGTTCATGTGGGCACACATGAACCCTCATCACATACATCACATAGCATAGCATATCATTAATGCACATGTATATAGTCATAGCATTTCACATCATCATGCAAGACAGGACTCCACATCCTATCCTAGTGGACATGATCTTCCTATTGTGCTTGACCTTCTATAACATCTATGAGCCCGACACTCTAGGTCCGACCATATGAACCTAGGGCTCTGATACCATTCTGTAACGACCCGAAAATCGGACCGCTAATGGCGCTAGGATCCAGGTCGGCTTAAGGCCGCCGGGACCCGTAGCAAGCCTGACATGCAACCTGTAAACCTAATTAATCCCATACATGATCAACAACATACATAAAAAATTTAAAACTTTTCTTTCATTCGTTCCTCATACGCCAAACTCAACCTGTGCATGCACTAGACATAATCATAATCATAAAACATGATCCCTCTGTGGGATCTCATCAATGCCTCAATGGGCAAATACAACATGTGTTGATTTGGCTAAATATAAACATCAATAATATTAAGATCATGTTTCAAAAAGGGATTGCATTATACTATGGTCAAGCACACTTCTAACCTTAATATCGTTACATTACATATCTATACATCATAATACAGTCTGTCATGTCCACATTCTAACTATTACATACATAAGACTTCATTACTCTTCTTGACTTCTCTGTCTAACCCGTACCTGCAAACCTGGGGAATTTGGGAGAGGGGTGAGCTACTAGAGCCCAGTGAGCAGAATCATAAAGCATTTAAAACACATGCTATCATGGAATGCATCACATCACAATTAATCATATCAAGGATGAACTTGTCACCATTTAGCCCTCTACATATTCCAATCATGCCAGGGGCATAGTGCAGGCCACACCTGGTCTTTCTCTTATACATAACATAACATACATACATAATCCATGGTGCCGGGGGCGTAGTGCAGGCCACGTCCGGTCTTTCTCTTACATAGTGCCAGGGGCGTAGTGCAGGCGACACCTGGACTTCCAAACCATATCATCATGTCATAACATATGAGGGCTAATGGATCATTCAACATTCATCCACATCAACAACATATTATGCAATGCAACATATTCGTGATTTCTAATGCAAACAACCTAAAATATCACATGGCATTCGTGATGCATGAATATGCTCAAAACTGATTTATTTGCTTGAAAGCATAAGAGTTATTCTACTCACCTCTGGCTAGCTCTGACACTGGCTGAAGCAGCTGACTCACTGCTGAGGTCCTCAGTTCCTCGGGTCCGAACCTACACAGGTGGACTCAAATGAGGGACCAACATACTATAACAGGACTTTGAAAACATCCCCCAAAAACCCTCTAAAACACCTCAAAACATCCATGCAAAAACATGCAAAGAAAGGCTGGACAGGGCACTTTCGGTGGCAGGTTCGGCGGCCGAAAATCCCTCCAGAGCCGAAAGTCAGGCAGGTTCGGCGGCACCTTCGGCGGCCGAAACTCCCAGACAGAGGCGAAACTCATGCATGTTCGGCGGCACTTTCGGCGGCCGAAACTCCCAGACAGAGACGAAAGTCTCCTTTCAGGGGCAAGCTTCAGCAGCCGAAGGCTGCCTCCATAAGAGGGTTCGGCGGCCGAAAGTCCCTTCGGCTGCCGAACCTGGTTTCTCCCAAAGGGCAGAAACTTGGTTCAAACATGCACAAATGCCTCCAAACTCATACCATCATGCATTTAGCTCAACCAAAACATGCATACAAGTTCCTAGGGGTCTCAAGCTACCTTAAACCCTAACTACAACACATCAAACATACATTTACAAGCCACATTATTCAAAACTCATCCATAAACTCAACCTAAGTTTACTCATGCATTCTACCCCATAGATCTTGCATAAAACTTACTTAAAACATGAAAAGGATTCAAGATCGGCCCTTACCTCTTGAAGATCGAGGGAGAGACGACCTAAACTCGGAGTTGGGAGAGATTTAACTTCCTTAGTCTCCAAGCTCAAAACTTGTTCAAATCTCTTCAAAATGACATAAACCTTGTTAAATCATGAAGGATCGAAGGAAAATCATCAAAAACGAACCATGGAGGAGCAAGAACACACCGTGGCCGAAGATGGGGAGAAAACTCGCCCGTTTCGGCCATGGAGCTCTTATATAGGGGCTGGCCAATTCACGTTCGGGGGCCGAACGTGCCCCCACATCTCATGCATGTTCGGCGGCCGAACATGAGATTCGGCGGCCAAACCTGGTTTCTTTCAAACAAAACTTTCGGAGGCCAAAAGTGCTCCCAAAACCTATCCACGTTCGGCGGCCGAACATGACTTTCGGCGGCCGAACCTGGTAAAGGTTCCATGGTCTTTTTCATTTAAAAACTCAAATTCATCCTTACTTAAAAATCGTAAAAACATGAAAACATTTGTGAAAACATGGTTCTACCCTTCTACGGGTCTCCGACATCCGAGATTCCATCGGACGGTAGGAATTCCGATACCGGAGTCTAGCTTGGTATTACATTAATGACCTACCGACCTGTATCGACCTATTTGATGTCTTGACGACCTGCCGACCTGTAGTGGTTTAAGGCTTGATTTGTGTGTGAATATCTTTTCTTTCTTTCTTTGTCTTGTGCATTACAAAAGTTTAGTTTGCACAGTGTAGGAAGTTTGGCTCTCATTTGTCCCATTTTTCTGTTAAGCACGTACTCACATGCACTATTTTTCTATTTTATTAATAAAGCACGTACCCACGTGCTCTGCATGTTTTAATTTGTTAAGAGTCAGTTATCCACGTATTCTGTAACCCGAGTCTTGTGCGATATGGATTCAAGCTCGAAGTAAATTTCATTTTCAGTTTGCAATGGTTGATTTGATTCAGTATAAATAAGAATAAAAAGCGGAAACAAGTCTCCTCGCTGCTAATTTTTTCAAAAAGAGAGTTTACACTCTGCACAAAGCAATATTCACATTCTCGTGAGTTTGGTTTGAGAGAGTTGCAGGAGGTCGGCAGTCCGACTACAGTGTTCGCACTTGGAAGAAGGAGTGCTCACACTCGTTAAAGGAGATCGACCTCTAAGATACGGGAGGTTGGAGATCTGCTGCAGAGTTACAGGAGGTTGGAGCTCGGCTAGATCTGCCTGCAGAGTTATAGGAGGTCGGAGGTTGGAGCTCGGCTCCCGTGTTCACTTGCTTTCAAGAGATCGGCTTAAGAGGTTATAGGGGATCAGCCTCTCAGTCTACACTTGGTATCAGAGCCCGGGACCTTATTTATGCCCAAATACATGCCTCGGCATGAACCATCATCGTCGAGTGTTGTCCATAGTGGTAATGGCGGCAATGGTGGTCAGACGGCAGAAACTGGTCTGACGGCAGAAACCATAGTGAGAGCGCCCGTAAGAGAATAAGGTGTCTCTCTACAGTATCCGCTCCTAACAAAGACAAATTATACGGCTTGGGCAATCAAGATGCAAGTCTATATGCAAGCTCAAGGTGTTTGGGATGTCGTTGAGTCTAAAAATCCAGTTGATCCTCATTCAGACCAGATTGCATTGGCAGCAATCTTTCAATGGATCACCGAAGACACCCTGTTACAGTTGGGGGTAAAGAAATCAGCTAAAGAGAAATGGGATGCTCTCAAGGTTATGAACCTCGGTGCAGAGAGGGTCAAAGAAGTACGAGCACAAGCTCTTAGATGGGAGCTCGAAAGCATAAGAATGGAAAATGGTGAGTCTGTCGATGATTTCACCGGAAAAATCTCAACTGTTGTCAACAAGCTCCAAGCACTTGGAGAAGTGGTTAATGAAACATATGTAGTTAAGAAAATGTTGCGTTCAGTATCCCCTAAGTATCTTCAGATTGCCTCAACCATAGACAAATTCAGAAATCTGTATGTAAAGATGATTGAAGAAGTAACTGATTCTCTCAAAGCTCACGAGGAGAGGTTGCGGAGCTACGACTCTAGAATAGACGAACACGTGCTACTCACTAAAGGAGAGTGGAAAGCACGAGCTGAGTCCTCAAAAACCAATGAAAAGCGTCCGTAGGACATGAATAGAGGTCGAGGACGTGGAAGTGGACGTGGTAGAGGATGCGACAGAGGCAGAGGAGGAGGTCGCGGCAGGGGTCGTGGCCCTCCTGGAACAGGCTGAGGTTAGGATGATGAAGGACAACACCATCAGAAGTTCGACATTAAAAAGGTCAGATGTTACAATTGCAACAAATATGGCCATTTTCAATCTGATTGTAAAGCTGAAAGGAAGAAACATAATGAGGCACATTTAGTGGAACAATTCGAAGAGGAGTCGACGTTGTTGATGCTAGAAACCAGTGAGCTGATTCACATCGGTGAAGAGAAGGAAGAGGAGCTAATGCTGAATGAAGAACAGATGCATGACTTTGAAGGAGTAGAAACGAAAGGAACCATGTGGTACTATGATATGGGGGCAAGCAATCATATGACAAGCAACAAGCAGGCCTTAACCGATCTTGATGAAACAGTCAAAGGGAATGTCAAGTTCGGTGATGGTTCCGTCGTCAAGGTAGAAGGCCGAGGTACTTTAGTGTTTCAGTGCAAGAATGGAGATTATTTTAAACTAACAAATGTATACTACATTCCTCAATTAAGATTCAATATTATAAGCCTTGGTTAGCTCGACGAATCAGGAGCAAAAGTGGTGGTGAATGG
This sequence comes from Manihot esculenta, assembly GCF_001659605.2. Lineage (NCBI taxonomy): Eukaryota > Viridiplantae > Streptophyta > Magnoliopsida > Malpighiales > Euphorbiaceae > Manihot > Manihot esculenta. The sequence goes on from NC_035170.2 coordinate 23,299,524, forward strand.
AGGAATTCTCAGAGTATATGACGCAAAGGACAGGTTGATAGCCAAGGTGCAGAGAACTGAAAATTGTCTGTATACGATGAGGATGATACAAGCTAAACCGAAGTGCCACTTGACAAGGTTGTCAGGAAAGTCGTGCCTATGGCATGCACGCTATGGGCATCTTAACTATCAAGCTTTACGCAAGCTTGCACAAGAAAGAATGGTGAAAGGATTACTAGAGATAGAATGGCATGGAAGACTCCCGAGTGTTCATCATATGCGTGTTTTTTGTTGCATTGCATATGCCAAAAACACAGCTCCTCACTTGAGAAAATTGGATGACAGAAGCATGAAGCTGGTTTTATTGGGATATGAACCAGGGTCCAAAGCATACCAATTGGATAGTCGGGATGTTGTGTTTCAGGAAGAAGAGAAGTGGAAATGGTAAGGCCAGACAACATCAAACTCCACAACAAAAGGACCACTTGTCATCACATACAAGGAAGTACAAATACAAGAAGACAAAAACCTCCAAAGTCAGGAACTGACATCGGCTTCCTTATCACCTATAGCCGGGTCAAGTCCAGAACATTCAGAGATAGGAGAAAGCAGCTAGGAGGGACCAAGGAGGTTCAGGACTCTTCAAGAAATTTATAACAACACAGTGGAGGTCGACCAAGACTACGGTCTTTACCTCATGTCAATTAAAGAACCAGCATCTTACCATGAAGCTGCCTGTAGTGAACATTGGTGACAAGCAATGATAGAAGAAATGGAGGCTATCTGGAGAAACAGAATATGGGAACTAGCAGAACTCCTAAAGGACTAGAGAACTATTAGTTTGAAGTGGATCTTCAAAGTAAAGAAGAATCCAGAAGGGGAGATCATTAAATATAAAGCGAGACTTATTGCAAAGGGGTATGTACAGAAACAAGGCATAGACTTTGAAGAAGTCTTTGCTCCCGTAGCTAGGTTGAAGACTATAAGAGTATTACTTGTTGTAGCTGCTCAAGAAGGCTGGATAGTGCATCATATAGATGTCAAATCTGCGTTCTTGAAGGGTGAGATAGAAGAAGAGGTTTATGTGACACAACCAATTAAAGGGATTTGTTGAACAAGGGAAAGAAAAAAAGGTTTTGAAGCTACGGAAGGCCCTGTATGGTCTTAAGCAGGCGCCTCGTGCATGGAATATAAAGCTAAACAAATGTCTACGTGAACTAGGGCTTCAAAAGATGTGTGATCGAACATTCAGTCTACAAGAAACACAAAGGAGATGAAGTGCAGATTATGGGAGTGTACGTAGATAATCTGATAATCATGGGTTCAAAGCTGAGAGCAGTGGAGGATTTCAAAGCCAAGATGAGAGAGAACTTCGAGATGAGTGATCTTGGAAAGCTAAGCTACTATCTGGGAATAGAAGTCAAGCAAAGGCCGTATAGTATCACCCTTAACCAAGCAGGGTATGCAGAGAAGATATTCGAGAAGCTTGGCATGGCTGAGTGTAAGCCATATTGGGTTCCAATGGATACACGAGTAAAGCTGAGCAAATCAGACGGAAGTCCTCCAGTAGATGCAACACTATACAGGAGTGCAATCGGAAGTCTAAGGTACTTGGTGAACACTCGTCCCGATCTTGCATATTCAGCTGGGATGGTAAGTCGCTTCATGGAAGCCCCAACAACGAAACATCTAGCGGCCGTAAAACAGATATTACGCTATGTGAAAGGCACTTTGCATCATGGCTGCAAGTACAACAAAGTTGAAGAGGAGGAGTTCAAGCTGGTAGGCTATAGCGATAGTGACTTAGCCAGAGACGTAGATGATCGAAAAAGTACGACACAGATAATCTATTTTCTCGGCCAAAGTCCTGTGCCCTAGATTTCACAGAAGCAGAAAGTCGTAGCCTTATCTTCATGTGAAGTCGAGTATATTGCTGCAACAACAGGGACTTGTCAAGGCACGTGGATTAGTAGGCTATTACATGAGCTGATCGGTTGGAAGACAAACAAGTTTGTGTTAAGAGTTGACAACAAATCTGCAATCGCCCTCACAAAGAATCCTGTTTATCATAACAGAAGTAAGCATATAGACATTAAGTTTCATTTTATTCGGGAATGTGTTCAAAGAGGAGAAGTCGAAGTTGAATATGTCAAGACTGAAGCACAACTGGCTGACATTCTGACAAAGCCACTATCTCGGGACAAGATCGACGAGCTGAGCGTGATGATCGGGATCAGAGATGTGAAGAACAAGCCTACGAGGGAGAAATGAAGAAAGTAAGCTCGTTTGTGCCATTTTTCTGTTAAGCACATACTCATGTGCACTGTTTTTCTATTTTATTAATAAAGCACGTACCCACGTGCTCTGCATGTTTTAATTTGTTAAGAGTCAGTTATCCACTTATTCTATAACCCGAGTCTTGCGTGATGTGGCTTCAAGCTCGGAGTAAATTTCATTTTCAGTTTGTAATGGTTGATTTGATTCAGTATAAATAAGAATGAAAAGCGGAAACAAGTCTCCTTGCCGCTAATTTTTTCAAAAAGAGAGTTTACACTCTGCACAGAGCAATATTCACATTCTCGTGAGTTTGGTTTGAGAGAGTTGCAGGAGGTCGGCAGTCCGGCTACAGTGTTCGCACTTGGAAGGAGTGCTCACACTCGTTAAAGGAGATCGGCCTCTAAGATACGGGAGGTTGGAGATCTGCTGTAGAGTTATAGGAGGTCGGAACTCTGCAAGACCTGCTGCAGAGTTACAGGAGGTCGGAGCTCGGCTAGATCTACTGCAGAGTTATAGGAGGTCAGAGCTCAGCTCCCGTGTTCACTTGCTTTCAAGAGATCGGCTTAAGAGGTTATAGGAGATCAGCCTCTCAGTCTACATAGGATGTTTTACATTCTTAGATTTTCCTAAATATATATTGTCACTTTTCTGTCAATGAATGAGTAAGGATTTTCATTCTCAAATTGTGTGATTCTCCAAATTTTACATTTTCTTGGTGTTCTATTGCAAAATCGCATGTGCCTCAGACACCATGGCTCAGGCAATCAAATCAAGGACATCACGTGGATACTCGTCGCTTCTTTAGTCTCCAGGATAATAAGACATATCAGATCAAGGATATTGATAAACTGGATGATGCTTGATGCGTTGGGTTGTCTCATGGGTGACCAGTGCATTTAGATGATGAAGCCAAACGTTTTGTAATACCCGGCTAGACTCCGGTATCGAAATTCCTACCGTCCGGTGGAATCTCTGATGTCGGAAACCTCTAGAAGGGGTAAAATCATGTTTTCACAAAATGTTTTCATGTTTTAATGATTTTTAAGTAAGAATGAATTTGAGTTTTTAAATGAAAAAGACCATGGAACCTTTACCAGGTTCGGCCGCCGAAAGTCATGTTCGGCCGCCGAACGTGGATAAGTTTTGGGAGCGCTGTTGGCCTCCGAAAGTCTTGTTTGAAAGAGCCAAGGTTCGGCCGCCGAACCCCATATTCGACTGCCGAACATGCATGAGATGTGGGGGCACGTTCGGCCCCCGAACGTGAACTGGCCAGCCCCTATATAAGAGCTTCATGGCCAAAACGGGCGAGTTTTCTTTCCATTTTCTACCACGGTGAGTTCTTGCTCCTCCATGGTTCGTTTTTGATGATTTTCCTTCGATCCTTCATGTTTTAACAAGGTTTATGTCGTTTTGAAGAGATTTGAACAAGTTTTGAGCTTGGAGACCAAGGAAGTTAAATCTCTCCCAACTCCGAGTTTAGGTCGTCTCTCCCTCGATCTTCAAGAGGTAAGGGCCGATCTTGAATCCCTTTCATGTTTTAAACAAGTTTTAGTAAGATCTTTGGGGAGAAATGCATGTGTAGGTTTTTAGTGAGTTTTGATGCATGTGCATAGAGGAGCCAAGTTTCTGCCCTTTGGCAGAAACCAGGTTTTGCAGCCGAAGGACTTTCGGCCGCCGAACATGGCTGGGGAGGCAAGCCTTTCGGCTGCCGAAGCCTGCCCCCGAAAGGAGACTTTCGTCTCTGTCTGGGACTTTCGGCCGCCGAAAGTGCCGCCGAACATGCATGAGTTTCGCCTCTGTCTGGGAGTTTCGGCCGCCGAAGGTGCCGCCGAACCTGCCTGACTTTCGGCTCTGGAGGGACTTTCGGCCGCCGAACCTGCCGCCGAAAGTGCCATGTCCAGCCTTCCTTTACATGTTTTTGCATGATTGTTTTGAGGTGTTTTAGGGGGTTTTTGGGGGATGTTTTTAGAGTTATGTTCTGGTTGTTTGGTCCCTCATTTGAGTCTACCTGTGTAGGTTCGGACCCAAGGAACCGAGGACCCCAGCAGTGAGTCAGCTGTTTCAGTCATTGTCAGAGCTAGCCAGAGGTGAGTAGAATAAACATTTATGATTTAAAGCAAATAAATTACAAAGTTTTGAGCATGTTCATGCATCATAAATGCCATGTGATGGATTAGGTTGTTTGCATTAGAATTCACGAATATGTTGCTTTGCATTTATGATGTTGATGTGGATTGGTCATTGGATGATCCTTTAGTCCTCATATGATATGATGATGTTACGGCATGATATGGTATGGAAGTCCAGGTTGTACCCATTCTACGTCCCTGGCACGATGTAAGAGAAAGTCCAAGTTGTACCCATTCTACATCCCTGACACAGTTGGACTGTATGATATGTTATGTTAAGAGAAAGACCGGTTGTACCCATTCTACGTCCCGACACAGTTGGACTATGTAGAGGACTATGTAGAGGACTATTGGTGACAATACCATCCGAGATGTGATTTGTTGTGATGTGTTGCATTACATGATGGCATGAAATTTTAAATGTTGTTTTTATTATTCTGCTCACTGGGCTCTAGTAGCTCACCCCTTTCCCTAATCCCCCAGGATTGCAGGTACGGGCTAGACAGGGAAGTCAAGAAAAGTAAAGTCATGTATTTGTCATAGATAGAAAGTGGACATGATAAATTTGTAAGATGATGTAATGTTATGATTAGTTATATTTTGTAATGATATTGAGGATTAGAGGTTGTGCTTGACCCTATGTGTATGATATCCCTTTAATACATGATCTATAATGTTTATGTAAACCAGCTCAACACAGGTTATGTCACCCATTGGGGTAATGATGAGATCCCACAGAGGGATTAATGCTTATGATTATGCTATGTATAGTGCATGCATAGGTTGAGTTTGGTGTATGATGAAAGGAAAAGTTTTAATTTTTATGTATGTTTGTTGATCATGTATGGGATCAAACAGGTTTACAGGTTACATGTCAGGCTTGCTACGGGTTCCGGCGGCCTTAAGCCGACCTGGATCCTAGCGCCGGTAGCGGTCCGATTTTCGGGTCGTTACACCTTTTCTCTCAACTTAGACATGGCCATTGACCGGTTTCGGTTTGGAACCAGCGGTTCAATTTATTTCTTGAACCGAATCGAAGCTGGCTTTATTTGAAACGTTTGAAGACGGTTTCAATTTCTTAAGGATTTTAGTCAAATTTCAGTCCAGTTTTAAAACGGTCACGATTGTGATTTTTTATTATAAAAAATTTAAATAAAATATAAAAAAATAAATATAAGTCTTAAATATTATTGAATATATATTTTATTAAATAAGCAAATTATAAAATGAATCCATTTACATGATATAAAAAATAAAATAATATATATATAATATAAAAATAAAATAAAATTACATTTAAATGAAAATAATATTTTTTTTACAAATTAAAAATAAATTTGCACTTATTTGATAATTTAACTTGTTTATACATTAATTTTAAGTGATACAATTTTTAAAATGATTTATTTTCAAAATAAAAAATCAAACTAAAACTGAATAGTCGGTTTGAACCGATTAATTTTCATCCGATTATGGTTCCAGTTCACACGAGGGGATCATAATCGCCCTTCTAGTTTAAAGTTTTTGTCTGATTCAGGTACCAGAAATGGTTGACCAGTTAGGTTTCGACGGGGCAAAGTTATTACAAATCATTTAGGGGTATTTAGATAGTTTTACATATAGCAAAAAAAATTATTATTAGATCTCTGTATATATTTAAAAAACTTTATTAATTAATCCTTATTCCAAAATTACTCGATTAAAATATTTTCTACTTTATAAAATTAAATTTTTTAATCTTTTTATCAAATAAATCCTTATCTGTTTTCAATATTATTTAGTTCATTTAATTTTAATTATTTTTCTATTTTGTCCCTCCCATTTTCTATTTTTCCAATTTAAAAAATTTATTTTTTATTTTTAAAATTTCAACTCCAATCCATTAATTTTTTTTTTAAAAATTATTCATTCATTGCCTAATTTAATTTGATATGCTATTGTTGTTATTAAAAAGTAATTATCTCTATTAATTAGTTTCTAATATATTTATAAAATTAAAATTATTTGTTAAACTATCTAAATTAAGAGAAATAAATTTTAAATTTTTATAAATAAAAGTGTTTTACGATTAATTTTTTTATTAATTAATAAGTTTCATGGACCATTTAAATTTAAAAATAATTTAATTTTAAAAATATAAATTTAATGGGTAATAGATTAGATAATTTAAATTTAAAAATACTTAAATATAAATAAGTATTATTTTTTATAGATAATAGATTAGATTATTTAAATTTAGAAAAATGAAATAAAATATTGTTTCTATAATTAATGGGTTAGATAATTTAATTTAAAAAAATAAAATTTATAATAAATATTATATTAAATTATTATGTTAATTTAACCGTATTATTTTTTATGAATTTGCATGTGTTTTATATGTGTTTTATAAAATTAAGAGGACGAAAAGCTCTCTCCTACTTCGTATTCTTTTTTTAAAATTAAGAGTACGAAAAGCTCTCTCCTAAATTTTAAATGTGTTTTATATTTATGGCGTAAATTCAAAATTTTTAATTAAGGAGGAGAAATAATATCATCTTATGGATATAGAGTATTCAATTATTTTTTTAACATCTCAATCAAACAATTATTCAAATTCTACTTCAAACTAATTATTCAAATTCTCCTTTCAAGCTGTAATCAGTAACAAAGGCTATAACTCATTTAACTGCATAGCAAATTTGTTAAAGAGTAAAAGAATAAATGTCCAACTAGCAGTTGTATTACATTTGAAAATTCCTACATCAAATCTTAAAAAAAAAAAAAAGAAAGATGAATCAAAACCTATTCTAGTTTACAATTTAGTACAAGATAAATGGTTAGTTCTGGGTAAATTTGATTAGCTATGCCGTCAAGTATCATTCATTTTGCTTGCTTCAATTTTCAAAGAGCTAAGGGTCTGCAGTATTTTGCCATGACCTTTGGGAAGAACATATGTTGAGCTCCTTCAACTCTTATTATTGGAAATATAATCCTTGATGCAACCTAAAGAAAAAGAAGAATATTAGGGAAAAAAGAAACAAAAAACTATGACTCATACAACTTAAAAGTGTAGTCAATATACATACTGAGATCATTCTAGCCCCCATCCATATCCTCTTGGCAGATGGCAATGTAAATACCAAGCGACCAACACCATAGACAGCCACAGCAAAGAAGTGCATAACCAAGCTCAATGGCTGAGGGTTTAAACCTGAGAGTAAAGCAATAGGTCCACTTGAAAATACACCTCCGAGGCTCAAGTAGTCGAAACATGCTCTACGCATTTCATCTTGTGCTGGATCATGTGATGCACTAAAGACTTTGTATAAGGCTCCTGCCAATGTATTTATAGTAGATGCCACTGGCTGGATAAGAAAGAAAAGAACACATGGTTAACATAAATTTACTCTTTTCCTTGCTCTCTCTCTATGAAAATAGACAGACTATATGCTTGACTACCTTGCGAAGTGTGTAGAAAGATTTAAGATATTCACAAAGGCCAGATGCATCACTTAAATCATGTAGAGGTCTAAGAAGATTCCTTAGAACAACTATATCAGAAAGCGCCACAGTCATTCCTCCTCCAGTTAAAGGATGCCTCATGTTAAATGCATCACCTAAAAGAAGAGCACCTGGAGTGGGATGAGGAGCAGCAGGCATGCTCCTATTAGGCATTGTTCTGATGTTTCCTTTGTTAATGGCAGAAATGAAAGCATCAAATAGCTCATGAGGAATCTGAAACATGCAAGTTCCTGATGAGTCCAAGGAATCAAAGAGTAATGACTTGTAATTTCAAAAGAAAAGAAAAGAACATCTCCTCCATGCATTATAAACTGAGTCATGATCGAAAGCTCCTTTAAGCTAATAACTATATTAAGGATCAAATTAAGTAAAAGTTAAAATAACAAATAACAAATGGTTGTATTAGCAGGCTAAATAAGCAAGTTATTAATACCTGGGGAGCCACTATGGATTTTAAATAGTTGGCCATTTCACCATTGGAAATTGATGGCAGTTTTTGGCTTACTGGTATGTCAACCAAGCAACGAATTTCTGAGCTACTAATACGATAGAACAAGATTGGTGAAGGGTCTGCCAGAATAACATGTCCATGATTCTGGTATGGAAGCTCACAGTTCTCCAATATCAAAGCAACAAAGCAAGAGGGGATTTCAACCTGCAAACATTACAAGGCAAAATCCATAAATTACAAGTGAAATTGTGAATAAGACATTCATAGCTATTGCAAGTTTGAAACCCGATCTTGACCTTGGCATTGCAAAGAGAGCGTCGCAAGTTTGAAAAACAACCATCACAAACTATTGTTAGTGGAGCAGATGCAGCAAGTTCTTGACCAGTTTTTGTTTTGTATTGGACACCCTTGATTGTTCCATTTGCTTCAAGCAAGGATGTTACTGTTCCTTGTTCCAATCTTACACTGTAAAGAGAAATTAGAGAAATTAAGTTATGAACTTACACGTTTAATGAAAAAGGTTTCATTAATGGAATTGGAAAGGAAACGATGATTACTTGGTTAGACTAGCAGCTTTTTCTCGCATCCTTTGGATGAAACGTCCATTGTGAAAGCTTCTGCCAGACACGTTAGAATCAAAGCTTTGCAAGGGATAGGAAAGTTTAGTACTTCTTCCACCCTTGTAAAGAGCATATCCAAATACTTGTTGGGCATCGATGTCTTCTACGCAATCTGCAGCCACTCAAAATGTATATAGTCTAAGAATTAGAAGTGACAACATTGGTTTGCAGTAATAAAAATTTTGGAACTTCCTATTCTGGTTACCTTGAAGTCCCAACTCAATTAGTTTTAGGTAGCCACCAGGTTGGAGAAGTTCTCCAACAATTCTGTCAGGCTCAGTCAAGTCTCTTTCAATCACATGTACGTTCCTTCCATCCTGCATTGGAGAGAAGGAAACAAGGACGTAAATCACATATTTCTGATAGATTAAAAAGCAAGCACACAAGAAGTAATAGACAGAGAGAGTTACCTTGCCAAGAGTATAAGCAAGAGCAGAACCTGCAACCCCAGCTCCAACAATAATTACATCTGGTTTCTTGTCTTTCTCTGCCTGGTCTATTCCATTTTCAGAGCTCTCTAATTTTTCATATCTTGCAACTCCTCTTGATGTTGTGGCTTTCTTCTGTGCTGTTATTCTATACAACAACACAAACCCCAACAAAGAAGCCATGATTCCTCCCATTAAGTATTCAGATTCCATTTCCAGAAGCAATATAAGAATTGTACAAGTGATGGTGAGTTTTGAAGTCGTGTAGAAAAATGGTTTTCTGGTTCCTTTATATAGTTTTCCAAATGTACGACTAAATTGATGAAATGGTTCTACTAATACAATGAGATTTGGACAGATGCATAAGAATGAAAAATGTTGTCAAGATCTTCAAAATGAAATCAGTCTAAAAGACCACAAAATGGATTTCATTTGTTGTTTTTATTAAGCTGTCCATATTTGGAGTTTGGAGTCTTGTATTTGACCAAATAGGTCTTGAATTGCAGCAGTTGTCCAATGCAATTATTTGACTGGTAATGTAGTAGAATTGGAACCACATACCAAAAGTCCTCACGTGATACTACTGCTCAAGTGGGTTTTAACACTAGCACAGGTTAAGGATTTCTTGTCAGGATAAATTACTAGTCAAACATAACCCAAAGCCAATCACAAACTCAAAAATAAAAACAGTTACAAGTAGCTACAAATTATCATAATATATAAAATGTCTTTTCCTTATTAAAAAATAAGTTATTTTCTTTAAAATAATTTAATTTTTTTAATAAAAATTATTTTTATTAATTTTTTAAATATTTTAAATGTCAAAAAATATGAAAAATATTTTTCATAAAACAAAAGGAGAATTCAAGAAATTTAGCTCAACTCAACATATAAATAAATAGTTGTACAAATTAAATGAGATTCATTTATTTTTACTCTCTCCTATCCTTTTGGTTAAGATATAAATCAATTATAATAACTTTATTTTATTTTCAATACAACTTGTCTTTAATATTTTATTTTTTTAAATAATAATTCAAATTATCATTAAACTTTAATTCAAATCATTAGTAATGATTTTTTATTTGTATAAAACTTAATATCCATATTTTATGTTAAAAAATGGATACAATTTAAAAGTAGCCAAAAAATATTATTTTATAAACTAAAATAATTGTCATTGTTTAATCTATATAAAAAAAATAAAATGAACAAAAAATATGTGATACAAGAAGTGGATACATGGTATATCAAATGAGGGATAGAATTATCTTCAAGACAGTAACTTTAATAACTCTTAAAGCCTTTACTAAATTAGAGGATAAATTTTGCATAAAACTTGATTTACAATTTATCACAATATAAAAATTAAATGAGATTTATTTATTTATATTTGGACAGTTATAACCCGGATTATTACAAAAATAAGCGGTTGAATTAAGAATTTCCACACCACATTTAGTTTAAATGGTTAAGTTTTTTTTTTTAAAGGGACTAAACAGATAAAGAGAAAAATAGAGAGAGAAATAAAGAGAGAGGAAAGCATAGGGTTGAGCTCCTCTATAGATTGAAGGAGGGTGCCCAATCGTGTGAATAGGTGTTTTCTTTTTTTTTATTTTGATATTTTGAAGGGTTGATGTTTGCGTTGGATTTTTGTTTGGCTTAATTTTTTATACTTATTTTCGATGCTCTTTCTGTGACTAGTTCCATCAAAAAGTGTAGGAGTTGGCTATTATGAGTGTCACAGCTCTTCATTTGCTCTAATAGTGGCTCCATAACTATGTTAGACCGAAAATATCATGAGCTACCTCTTTTTCTGGTGGACGTTGGTGCTCAATCATCATGGAATCAGTTGGTTTGCATAACTATGTTAGACCGAAAATATCATGTGCTACCTCTTTTTCTGGTGGACGTTGGTGCTCAATCATCATGGAATCAGTTGGTTTGCATGGTGCTCTTCTTCTTTGGTCGATATGGTCATTGATTTCTTGGTCGATCATGGTCAATTATGGAGGCTTTGGATAGATGGGCTAGATTTAAAACTGTTATTTTTTTTTCTTATTTGAGTGATGCTCTCATGGATATGATTAGGAGTAGTGTAAATTGAGTCATTGGAGGGATGCTAAGAGGAAGGTAGGTTGGTTCGGTGTAATGCGGGTATTGGGCGGTGGGTGCATGCTATCATGTGATCCTTCGAGTTAGGATTTATGAGATCTTATGATTTTGAGTTATAGTTTACTTTTCTAATTATTTTGATATCTACTCTTAATTCACTAGATATTATCAAATGCAATGTCTTTTCAATGTTTAATATGATTTTGAGTTATAGTTTACTTTTCTAATTATTTTGATATCTACTCTTAATTCACTAGATATTATCAAATGCAATATCGTTTCAATGTTTAATATGATTTTGAGTTATAGTTTACTTTTCTAATTATTTTGACATCTACTCTTAATTCACTAGATATTATCAAATGCAATGTCTTTTCAATGTTTAATTTGGCTGTCCAAATAATAAAAATGTATTCACATTGTAGTTTGAAAAAGTGTTTTTTTCTCATTCTTCTTTTTTCTCAAAGATCTTAGTCTCTTTATTTATGGGACAGAGGGACCTCGTTCTCAACTGACCAGATAGTGAGTTTCCCATCTCTAGATTGTTTATTTATTTAATACAATTTCTTTTAATAATATATAATATTTCTCCTATTATTACATAAGTATTAAGTAGTAATTTCATTATTTATTTAATAATATGTAATATTTCTCCTATCTCATAATTTTTGTCTATTTTATTTTTTTATATATATTAAGAAATATAATTTCTTTTATTAACTTTCTAGTTATATCTATCTTAAATATACTAAATTTTAATATATATTTTAAGAGATTTTTTAAAAATTAAATAAAATTATAATAGTGAATTTATATATTATTTAATAACCGCTGGGCCAAGGACACTCAGACCGCAGTCGAGCCCTTGCAAGAGAGTCAAGCCCAAAACCCATCAAAGCCCACTACGCAAGATGGCCCATTAACGCGCAACCCAATTCACAATCGGATAGGCCGGGCTAACCGTCCCTGGACTCATCAAATAGGGACCCAACTCATCTTACGTGACAAAAGAGTAGGAGAATAGTCCCAGCTATGCTACGACCCTATCAGCACGAGCGCCGGAAGGGAATTAAAAGGCCGCCTGATAATGATGAGAAGGCAGGTACGCCTGTACGAGTACGTACGACTCTGTATGATAACGCTGTAGCAGGGTGGCGGTTATGCATCACTAGAGAACAAGAGAAAAAGGAATAAATGAGGAAGGTGTGACCATTCAGGCTAAGCTCACTCACTCGTACCAGAACCCTATCTCTTTCTAGCTCTCAGATTATCATTATTCTAGTTTAAAAAAAATAAATAACAATTTTAAAATAAAAAAAATAAAAATTATGAGACAGAAATAATATATTAGATGTGGTCGTGGGTTGATTTTGGTTCGGAATTGGGGATTTGATTTTATTTTTCAAATTGAATTTAAACTGGCCCGCTTTAAAACAGTTCAAGACAGTTTCAATTTTTTAATAGTTTCATCTGATTTCGGTTCGGTTTTAAAGCGGTCACGATTCTAATTTTAATTTCAATTAAATTCAAATTATAAATGGTTAATCCGACTTCGATTTTTAAAAAAATTAAAGGTAAAAAACTTAAATAAAATATAAAAAACTATAAGTATTAAATTTTATTGAATATATATTTTATTAAATAAGTAAATCGTAAAATGTATCCATTTACATGATATATGTTAGCATGATTATAGAAAATCAATCTTTGCATGATATTTTCTTATTATTATTTATACTCTTTCTGCTAATATGGTACCATAGCCGCAAGACTTCGATTTCTAGTTTTTGGGTCTCTTCTCTCTCTACAATTCTAATTAGTTTTCTACCAAGCCACCTAACTCTGTCCATATTTCACACACTATTCTTTGGCGTATTGTCACTAGCGAACTGTTGTCCAACGTTCTTGTCCTCACACCTCTCAGCAAAATGAGAAAGCCGAACGCAAGCATCACCACATTCTTGATTATGTGATTCTGATACCAGCTCACCCTCACCAGCTTCTGTTGAACCTGCACCGGTTGTTAATTCTGTACCTATGTCTGCATCTCCTCCTACCACTACTCTCCGTCGTTCTACCCGGTCAGTTAGTCAGTTTATGTCTGCTCCTCGTTCAACTCATTTCTCTGCAGTGCTTCGAATCCTTCGTTATATCAAAGGAACTCTTTTTCATGGTTTACACTTCTCTGCTACCTCCTCCTTGGTATTATCTGGCTACTCTAATGTTGATTGAGTCGGTGATCATCGCTCTACAACTGGTTATTGTTTCTTCTTGGGAGATTCTCTTATCTCTTGTCGTAGCAAAAAAAAAAAAAAACATAACAAACTGTTGTTGCTCGTTCTAGCATTGAATCTTAATATCATGGTCTTGCTGATGCTACATCTGAACTGCTTTGGTTATGGTGGCTATTAACTTATATGGGGTCACTCACTCTTCTGCCACCATGCTTCATTGTGACGATAGAAGTGCCATACAAATTTCTCATAATGATGTCTTTCATGAGCATACCAAATACATTGAAATTGATTGTCATTTGGTACGTCATCATGTTGCTCACGACACCATATGTTTAATTCTTGTCTCGTCTGCTAGCCAAACTGCGGATATTTTCACCAAACCGCATCTTCCAACTCGCTTCCAAGATCTCTTATGCAAACTCAAGTTGGCACGCTAGCACCTTGAGTTTGAGGGGATGTTAGCATGATTATAGGAAATCAATTTTTGCATGATTATATGAGATTTGTTTAGCATAATTATAATGATTATTATTTTTATCATAATTAGCTCATACTCTTCTGTATATATAGATGTAATATCTCTGTAAAATATATACAATAAAAATACACAATTTTCTTATTATTATCTGTACTCTTTCTGCTAATAATATAAATAATAAAATAATATATCTATAATATAGAAATAAAATAATATTATATTTAAATATAAATAATTATTTTTTACAAATTAAAAATAAATTTAAACTTAATTATTTGATAATTTAATTTGTTTATGCACTTAAAATTAATTTTTTAAAAATAATTTAACTATCTAATTGAATTTCTTAGGTCAATTGAGATCGATTCCATAGAGATTAGGAACTCAAACACAAACTGTCATTTCTATTAGAGTTCGAATGGAGAAAAATGTTAAAATCTAATTTAAATTTAAAATTAATGTCTTAGAAATAAGAATGTTAATTTTTTTTTTAGTTTTTTTTAATTTTTTATTTGAAAAATAGTGTTGGTTTTCTATTATAATATTAAAAAGTCATTTTCACTGTGTTTAGGACATTCTTTAAACAAGAAAAGAAAACAATGAGAGGAAAATATGGGAGGTAAAAGAAAGTAGATGACAAGTTATTTTCTCAAGGAAAATAAAAGAGGAAATTTGTTTATTTTCTTTAACAATGCAGGAGATTATGTATTTGACAAGTCCCATGGATTATATGGGTTAAATGCAGACATCAGAAACTAAAACAAATCAAAATTTTCAAATTAAATCCAGTCAAACAAAAAAACAAAATAAATATAAATCAAACAACTCAAAATGTAGTAATGAAATTGTCTATATCCTAAATGTGCATTTCATCCATTACAGAAATTAAGAATTATACAAATTATTAATAGAATTTTAGCACTTGCACTTCGATCCAGTACAATAAGAAGAGACGTATCGACCTCAAATCTTGGTAAATATCTTCATAAGAGTTACTTTCTTATGAAAATGAGTGAGGGAGAATCGATCCTAGAAATCCATTAAATACAAGAAAATAAAATAAAGGATGAAAAACAAACCATTCTCTCTGCCTAAATGCAAGAAAGAACAATCGATAACTCAAAGGGAAAATAAAATAAGCACAAAAAAAAAAACCAAAAACACAACCAGAGCTCTTGTCGAAACGCTACTTGCACGCTACTCACATGCCACACACTCGGATGATGTTGCACTTCTTCCCTCATATTTTTCTCTGGCTCTCAAGAAATTCTAAGAGTATTAGGTGATTAGATAATAAGTCGGTGAAACTATTCACTGCGTAATTAAGATAGCTATTTTGTTTTATATAATGTAATTATAGTTTAGGCTAATATAAGCTATGGTTGAACTTATTATACTAAGTTTTTTTATTAAATATTTAATAAAATATTATTCGAGAAAAAATGAAATTTATTTTTTAAATAGTACAATATATATTTTGCCTTTGTTTTTATAAATAAAGTATATTATTATAAGGATATAAAGGTAATATTTTTTATTTATTGTTCACAACTTTTTTTTTATTTGGAGGGGGAAATTGTTTATAAGTTCCTATCCACAACTTATTTTTCTCTTCTTCTACTAATCAAACCGTGATAGATGGAAAATTCTTTTTTTTTTTCACTTTTCTTTTTCTTTTCAATTTTCCTCTTACTCAAATGATAGTCGATGCTTTTAATCCAATTCATATCATGAAACAGGTCTTTTGATAATGAAAGATACAATTTTTTATTTTTTTATTTTTGTTTGAAATGAAAGAATTTAGTTCTTTCTTAACTTGAAAATTTTTCATTTTCAAATGAGATGAGATCTTTTTTTGTAAATATGCCAAACCAAGAGTAAATGAAACAATAAAAATGTCAAAGCAAATAATAATAATAAAAAAATTATTTCGTTATTTTACATTCTCGTGATTAAATTATATGAAAAATAATTTTAAATTATCTTTTAATATTTTTAAATGATATTTTTAAGGTCCAACATTAATGTTAAACGGTCCCTTAAAATAATAGATGTATTCCTTAATTCTTTTTTTAAGCATAGCGGGTCACTTTGCAAGAGAGCTTATTTATCAATATCTTCTTAGTTGATAGGTTTATCATTAGTTTTTAGAAAAATGGAAAGGATCCTCATATCGAAAGTCTTATGAATTTTTCTTATGATTTATAGTGGTTTATACTTGAACTCACACTTGTATTTAAATTGTTGAACTGCATGTACCCAATTAAATACCAAGTTCAATTAAGATTTTTTTTTTAATGATGAAATCAGCACAATTTAAGTGAATCTAAGGATTCCACACTGAAATCAAGCCCTAACTTGCAAGCTATTTGGGAGGCAAAAAAGCGATAAAAGAAGAAGTTTGTTTTGGCATATGGCCATTAAAAGCAGCTCTTCCACATTTTGACGTTTTCTTGAGGGGCAATGATGCTATATTTTTCCGAAATGGTACCAGAAAATCTAGTTCCAAGCTTCTCAATAGCCAGTGGACACACAACCATAAAGAATGTCAATCCCACATCGGCCAGAATTAAAACTTATTAATATTTTATGTTTCCAATGCAAGGACAACGTAAATCGTCGAGCTCAGTAACGTGGGCTTGTAACCCAAGTGGGGGCTCTAAGGTGTTGGAACGTTGTTCGAGCCCTTATGGCAGGATCAGGCTTGGCTAATTTCTGGCTTGCCCGTTCCAAGCTGAGAGTTAAACCATGGGACCTGGGCGAAGGCTTGGGTCTCCTAGTTCCTAGAGCAGAGGGTAATGCGTGAGGCTGGCTTCACAGAGCAGCGATTACCTCTCGCTCCCAGCAGCGGAAGGATAACAGGTCGGTGCCATCCTGGTCCATATGGCTAGATGGGCTGTGCTAACTGGACCATCACTTTTTTCCATTCACATTTTAATTTTTTTATTAAAAAAATATTTGAGAATTAGAGTAATCGATAATAAATAGCAAAACTTTAGAAGCATATCACATTAATAATATCCCTATCAATGAAATAACTAACTTCCTATTCATGTGACTTGCATATTAAAGGAGAAAAAAATACTCTACTCATATTATTATTCTAATCTCAAAATAAATTTCTTCGCCTCCCCTTTTCAGCAAAAATAACTGTACTTTGACAATTGAATAATTACAAATTATATCTTCCACAGATAGCTGAACAAAATGTAAACATACATTTCCTTTAATAGAATCAATTTCAGTGGGTAATCTAAGCCGTACAGAATAAAGCAATGAATCGTACACCACGGATACCCTTCAAAAGATCTAAATGGTCTGCAGCAATACATTGCACTTTCATTTTCTGAAAGTATACAGTCTAGGATTCAAGATTTTCTCCAGTCACAAAAAGGATTACTGATTCAAGTCCTTGATAGATTTAGACACCTAGTTTCAACTGCTATAAATAAATACATATATTGGAAAGCTTTGTGGTAGTTCTAAATTAATGGCAATCAAAATAAGTCTCTCTTCTACTTCTCCTCCCTAAAGAATCGCCTTTAGAATTCTTCCACTGTTAAACCAAATGGTCTGAGCTTCTCCCTGAACTGCTCATTTGATCCCTGTTGATCAGTGTCAATGATCCGACTTGTCGACCAACCTTTCCGAGACGTCCTACCCATTTGTGGTGGTTTAAGGCTTGATTTGTGTATAAATATATTTTCTTTCCTTCTTTGTCTTATGCAGTATTAGAAATTTAGTTTGTACAACGCAGAAAGTTTGGCTTATACTGTATAAAAAGGTTTGCATTCTTAAGTTTTTCTAAACAAGGTGAACTTGGTGTATAAATTGTCACTTCCCTGCCAATGAAAGGGAAATGATTTTTATTCTCAAATTGTGTGATTCTCCAAATTTTACATGATATCAGAGTCATAAAAGTTGAAAAAAAAACACGGAGAGAATTCAGAAACAATGAAAATTTCTTCCAATCTTTATACACTAAATTTAAATGACAACCCAAGCAATTTGACTACCTGAGTGCAGTTGTAAAGAGGGAAGTACGAAAAATGGACAAGGGCCATGTGGACTACGTTGAGAGCCAAAAAGAAATACAATTTTATCGATAGATCCTTCAAACATTTAATACCATTGAACCAACACTTAGATTGATTATCTCTCACGTCCAAAAGATGAAGAATTTGTGAGAAGATATTAAGCAGAGTTTCTCGGGAATGCAGCAGTTGAGATCTAACAAATAATAATAATAATAAAAATTATGGAAGCATGTGACTTAACTCAAGCAAAAGAGTTATAAAAGTGTTTCTTTGGAAAAAATAGTTTGAAAAAAGCTATTTTATTATTTTATATTCTCGTAATTAAATTATATGAAAAATAATTTTAAATTATCTTTTAATATTCTTAAACGATATTTTTAAAAAAATATTTTTCTCAATGGCAACTCCAACAGTAATGTCAAACAATCCCTTAAAATAATAGATGTATTCCTTAATTCCTCTCCAAAGATCAAATATTTCTACACATACTTGACCAACAAAGAACATAGTTGATCAATTTGTAAGAGATCAATATCTTCTTAGTTGATAGGTTTATCATTGATTTTTAAAAAATTGGAAGGCCTCAAATCCAAAGTTTTATGAATTTTTCTTATGATTTATAGTGGTTTATGCTTGAACTCACACTTATAATCAAATTGTTGAACTGCACGTACCCAATTATATACCAAGTTCAATTAAGGTTTATTTTTTTTTAATGATGAAATCAGCAAAATTCAAGTGACGTTTTCTTGAGGGGCATATGGACATTAAAGAATGTCAATCCCATATCGGCCAGAATTAAAACTCATTAATATTTATCTTTCCAATGCAAGGACAATGGAAATCGCTGAGCTCAGTAACGTGGGCTTGAAACCCAAGTGGGGGCTTTGAGGTGTTGGGACGTTGTTCGAGCCCTTATGGCAGGATCAGGCTTGGCTAATTTCTGGCTTGCCCGTTCCAAGCTGAGAGTTAAACCATGGGACCTGGGCGAAGGCTTGGGTCTCCTAGTTCCTAGAGCAGGGGGTAATGCGTGAGGCTGGCTTCACAGAGCAGCGATTACCTCTCGCTCCCAGCAGTGGAAGGATAACAGGTCAGTACCATCCTGGTTCATATGGCTAGATGGGCTGTGCTAACTGGACCATCACTTTTTCCCCATTCACATTTTATTTTTTTAAAAAAAAATATTTGAGGATTAGAGTAATTGAAAATAAATAGCAAAACTTTAGAATCATATCCGATTAATAATGAAATGACTAACTCCCTATTCATATGATATATCATAAAGTATTTCACCTGATCTATGACTTGCATATTAAAGGAGAAAAAACACTGAGCAGTTCAGAATTGCTATTGATATTATCATTCGAATCTCAAAATAAATTTTTTGGCCTCCCATTTTCAGTAAAATTAACTATAATGGGACAATTGAATAATTAGAAATTATATTTTCCACATATAGCTGAACAAAATGCAAAGATACCTTTCCTTTAATAGAATCAATCTCAGTTGGTAATCTAAACTGTACAGAATAAAGCAATGAATCGTGCACCACCGATATCCTTCAAAAGATCTAGATGGTCTGCAGCAATACATTGCGCTTTTATTTCTTGTAAGTATACGATCTAGGATTCAAGATATTCTCCAATTATAAAAAGGATTAGTGATCCAAGTCCTTGACAGATTTGGACACCTATATTCAACTGCTATAAATAAATATATATATTGAAAAGTTTTGTGGTACTTCTAAATCAATGGCATTCAAAACAAGTCTCTCCTCTACTTCTTCTCCCAAAAGAATCGCCGCGTGGATTCTTCCATTGTTAAACCAAATGGTTTGAACCTCTCCCTGAATTGCTCCATTTGATCCCCGTTGACAAGTGTCGGCCATGTCCTGATGATCTGACTTGTCGACTGACCTATCCGACGTCTTAATGACTTGCCGACTTGTGGTGGTTTAAGACTTGATTTGTGTGTGAATATCTTTTCTTTCCTTCTTTGTCTTATGAAATATAAGAAATTTAGTTTATACAACACAGGAAATTTTGCTTGTACTGTATAGAAAGTTTTGCATTCTTAAGTTTTTCTAAATAGGGTGAACCTGGTGTATATATGGTCACTTTCCTGCCAATGAAAGGGAAAGGATTTTTATTCTCAAATTGTGTGATTCTCCAAATTTTACATGGTATCGGATCCATAGAAGTTGAAAAGAAACATGGGGAGAATTCAGGAACAATGAAAAATTCTTCCAATCCTTATACACTAAATTTAAGTGACAACCCGAGCAATTTGACTACCTAAGTACAGTTGAAAGAGAGAAGTATGAAGAATGGACAAGGGCCATATGGACTGCATTGAGAGCCAAAAAGAAATACGACTTTATCGATAGACCGTCAAACAACTGGTAGACGATGCAGCGGAACTCAAAGATAAGTGGACAGTTAACTCCATGTTGGTTTTCTTAGTATTTAATACCATTGAACCAACACTTCGATCAACTATCTCTCACGTCGAAAGGATGAAGAATTTTTGAGAAGATATTAAGTAGAGATTCTCACGAATGCAGCAGTTGAGATTGACCTGGCAAACTGTAGGCAGGATAGTCAATCCATTGTATCCTGTTTTAGTAAACTCAAAACCTTATGGGATGAGATTAATAATTATGATCACATGACAATGTGTGCATGTACAGATTGCAAATGCAATCTTACCATTGAAATGGAGCACAAGCGTGAAGAAAAAAGAGTTCATTAATTTCTTATGGGCTTGGATGAAGAAGGTTATGGTACCGTGTGGTCCCATATCTTAAGCACTGCTCCTTTGCCTAATTTGCATCGTTCTTATGCTATGGTGGTTCGGTAAAAGTGAGTGAGAATTGTGACGAGAAGAGCGCAACCCCATGAGCTTCGCAATTCGAGCTAGTGGTTAGAATTCAAGGGGAATAAAGATAAAAATTATATTTGCTCTCATTGCAATCGGGAGGGTCATGACACTGAAAGTTATTTTCAGTTAATAGGCTACCAAGAATGGTGGGGTACTTGACCTCGTGGCAACTCAGGTGTGCAGGCAGTACTCAAAAGTCTGGGACCAACATGTCCATAAATAGCAGAAAATCTTTGTTGAAGGGACTGACATGTCCATAAATTATGGAAAGCTTTATAGAAAGGACCGATATATCTATAAACTGCAGAAAATCTTTGTTGAAGGGACCAATATGTCCATAAGCGGTAGAAATCTTTATGGAAGGGATCGACATGTCTATAAACTGCAGAAAATCTTTGATGAAGGGACCGACATATCCATAAATTGTTGAAGGGATTGACATGTCCATAAACTATCTTTATGGAAGGGACCAGTATGTCCATAAACTGCATGTCCATAAACTGATATCTTCACCAAGGCCTTGCACAAAGATCAATTTCATTTTCCCCTAGGCAAGTTGGGCAGTCGGAATCTTCATGCTCCATCTTGAGGTGGAGTATTGGAAGCGACCAGGCATCCTGATGATCCGGCCTGTCCACCAAACATCCCTTAATGACCTACCGACCTGTATTGACACTATCTGACGTCTTGACGACCAGCCGACCTGTAGTGGTTTAATGCTTGATTTGTGTGTGAATATCTTTTAAGGGAATAAGACATTCATATCTATTACAAGTGAAATTGTGAATAAGACATGCGTGATATCAAAGACGCTTCAGGTATCCAATCCTTTCTTAATTTTAAACTAGTTAAGATACGCTCGTTAACTAGCTCTAACTCTCGGACAACCGTAAGAGACGCTTCTAGAATTTAATCCAATTATTGCATTAAGAATTAAAAGAACTTGATTCTAACTAAAAAACGCGAGACGCTCGGTTCATTTAAGTTAGATTATATTATTTCTTAGGAAGGCCTTACACTACCTAATTCACTAACTATTTTAGTTTAGTTAAACAATTACGAATTTAACTAACCTGAATAGCAGTCTACCATTCTATCAATTGAGCAATGGCGCCTTAATGCAACAACCCACTGAATGATATTAAGCAATAAACACAAGAATAATATAAATACCAATAATTGAGAAAACTATAAAATTATATCAATCTCACAACCCGTTTAACTGAAACTTTAATTATTCTCTAACTGAAAAGAGGAATTTAGCCACACAAATTCATGACTAAAATTAAGAGATAAAAGATAAGATCAGATATCAGATACATCACAATGCCTCTTTTTATACTGCTAAGAGTCCTAACCCAAATACAAGTATCTAAAATCAAAATTGAGTACAGTTTTGCATATAAGAGTTATCTGTTTGGTTCCCGGATTTGAGGCTGGCTTTGTCAAATATGTTTGTGCCCATAACGCAGTCCATAACCCAGCTCGTCTAGAATATCCTTTTATGAATTTGATTGTGACCACCTTTTATCTCAGAATGTGGATTCCAAATTGAATTTTTCTTGTTATCCTTCAATCCTACCAAGATAATGAAATTTAAACAAATCAATCTGTTTTAAATGAAATCAAACTCAATATCTAGATATTTTGTAATATTAAAGTTGCATAATTATGCATATTATCATGTGACAACTCAGGTGTGCGGTGTGCAGGCAGTACTCGAAAGCTTGGGACCAACATGTCCATAAACAGCAGAAAATCTTCGTTGAAGAGACCGACATGTCCATAAATTATGGAAAGCTTTATAGAAGGGACCGATATATCTATAAACTGCAGAAAATCTTTGTTGAAGGGACTAATATGTCCGTAAACTGTAAAAATCTTTATGGAAGGGATCGACATGTCTATAAACTGCAGAAAATCTTTGATGAAGGGATCGACATATCCATAAATTATTGAAGGGATTGACATGTCCATAAACTGTACAAAATCTTTATGGAAGGGACTAGTATGTCCATAAACTGCATGTCCATAAACTGATATCTTCACCAAGGCCTTGCACAAAGATCAATTTCATTTTCTCCTAGGCAAGTTGGGCAGTCGGAATCTTCATGCTCCATCTTGAGATAGAGTATTGGAAGCAACCAGACATCGTGATGATCCAGCCTGTCCACCAGACATCCCTTAATGACCTACCGACCTGTATCGACCTATCTGACGTCTTGACGACCAGTCGACCTGTAGTAGTTTAAGGCTTGATTTGTGTGTGAATATCTTTTCTTTCTTTCTTTGTCTTGTGCATTACAAGAAGTTTAGTTTGCACAGCGTAAGAAGTTTGGCTTATATGGTATAAGATGTTTTACATTCTTAGATTTTCCTAAATATATATTGTCACTTTTCTGTCAATGAAAGGGTAAGAATTTTCATTTTCAAATTGTGTGATTCTCCAAATTTTACATCTTCTTGGTGTTTTATTGCAAAATCGCATGTGCCTCAGACACCATGGCTCCTGCTCCCTATACGCAATCAAATCAAGGACATCAGGTGGATACTCGTCCCTTCTTTAGTCTCCAGGATAATAAGACATATCAGATCAAGGACATTGATAAACTAGATGATGTTTGATGCGTTGGGTTGTCTCATGGGTAACCAGTGCTTTTGGATGATGAAGCAAAACCTTTTCTCTCAACCTAGACATGGCCATGGACCGGTTTCGGTTTGGAACCGGCGGTTCAATTTATTTCTTGAACCGAATCGGAGCCGGCCTAATTTAAAACGTTTGAAGATGGTTTCAATTTCTTAACGATTTTAGTCAGAGTCCGGTTTTAAAACGGTCACGGTTGTGATTTTTTATTGTAAAAAAACTTAAATAAAATATAAAAAAATAAATATGTCTTAAATGTTATTGAATATATATTTTATTAAATAAGTAAATTATAAAATGAATCCATTTACATGATATAAAAAATAAAATAATATATATATATAATATAAAAATAAAATAAAATTACATTTAAATGAAAATAATATTTTTTTACAAATTAAAAATAAATTTACACTTATATGATAATTTAACTTGTTTATACATTAATTTTAAGTGATATAGTTTTTAAAATTTATTTAAAAAATAAAAAATCAAACTGAAACTGAACGGTTGGTTTGAACCGGTTAGTTTCCATCCGATTGTGGTTCCGGTTCACATGAGGGGAAACATAATCGCCCTTCTAGTTTAAGGTTTATGTCTAATTCAAGTACAATAAATGGTTGACCAGTTAGGTTCCGACAGGTACGAAGCTACGGTGGGTCAAGGGGCACCATGGACCCCCTAAAAAATTACAAATCATTTAGGGATATTTAGATAGTTTTACATATAGCAAAAGAAATTATTATTAAATCTCTATATATTTAAAAATTTTTATTAATTAATCTTTATTTCAAAATTACTCGATTAAAATATTTTCTACTTTATAAAATTAAATTTTTAAATCATTCTATCAAATAAATCCTTATCCGTTTTCAATGTTATTCAGTTCATTTAATTTTAATTATTTTTTTATTTTGTCCCTCCCATTTTCTATTTTTCCAATTCAAAAAAATTTATTTTTTATTTTTGAAATTTCAACTCCAATGCATTAATTTTTTTTAAAACATTATTCATTCATTGCGTAATTTAATTTGATATGCTATTGTTGTCATTAAGAAGTAATTATCTCACTTAATTAGTTTCTAATATATTTATATAATTAAAATTATTTGTTAAACTATCTAAATTAAGAGAAATAAATTTAAATTTTTATAAATAAAAGTGTTTTACGATTAATTTTTTTATTAATTAATAAGTTTCATGGACTATTTAAATTTAAAAAATAATTTAATTTTAAAAATATAAATTTAATGGGTAATAGGTTAGATAATTTAAATTTAAAAATACTTAAATATAAATAAAATATTATTTTTTATAGATAATAGATTAGATTATTTAAATTTAGAAAAATGAAGTAAAATATTGTTTCTATAATTGATGGGTTAGATAATTTAATTTAAAAAAATAAAATTTATAATAAATATTATATTAAATTATTATGTTAATTTAACTGTATTATTTTTTTATAAATTTGCTATTAAAAGTCAATTTCATAATAGAATGAGAGATAAGTTATGGATGGTTTGATTGTTAACTTATATTAAAAGAAGATATATTTGTAAACATTAAAAATGAAATTGTTATTAATATATTTTAGTTAATAAAAAAATTAGATAAATTATAATTTAATTATAATATTTTATTATTTTTTATAAATTTTTTTGAATATATATTTATTTTATATATTTTATTTTTTATTGATCATATATTAAAATCGGGTCCGAGTAAATAAATTTTTTGGATCCATCATTGGATTTCAAATTTAATCGATTCAGTTTGATTCATGGTCCGAATCAGACTATTTTTCCAAATTCGTATTCAATTGCCTAAAATAGAAAGTTTCAAGTTCAAAATTAACAAATCCTACTTAATTCAGAAGTTAGAAAAGTTTTTTTACTACCAAAACTACTCAATTCAATTGCCTGAGATTCAGGTTGGACGGTTCCAAATGGAGCTTGTGGGGGCTATTACGATATTATGCTCTAATGATTTTCTTTATGCATTAATTTTGGAAAATTCCATTGAAATCGGGGATATCCATGCTTCTTCACCAATAAAGAAGAGGAAAATCCACCTTTTAATTCCAAGAAAAATGGTGGTAGCTGCAGAATATCTCATTTTTGCCAAAGTTAGTTGGTGAAATCATCCTATCGTTTTCTAGTGCTAAGGTATTGATTCACCACCTTTTTGGATTATTTCAAATCTATAACTTATTAGAGTTACTTTGTATTTTTTTTTTTAAATCATTGATTAGACTAATTTAAATTCATGTCACGTAAACCCATTAAAAGGACAAAAAACTCTCTTCTAAATTTAAAATATGTTTTATACTCATAACTTAAATTCGAAACTTTTGATTAAGGAGGAGAAAGAATATCAGTTTTTTAACATCTCAATCAAACAATTATTCAATCATTTTATTGACCGATATTAGAGGTTTCGAATTTAAATTCTACTTCAAACTAATTATTCAAATTCTCCTTTCAAGCTATAATCAGTAACAAAGGCTATAACTCATTTAACTGCATAGCAAATTTGTTAAAGAGTAAAAGAATAAATGTCTAATTAGCGGTTGTATTACATTTGAAAATTCCTGCATCAAATCTTAAAAAAAAAAAAAAAGAAAGATGAATCAAAACCTATTCTAGTTTACAATTTAGTACAAGATAAATGGTTAGTTCTGGGTAAATTTGATTAGCTATGCCGTCAAGTATCATTCATTTTGCTTGCTTCAATTTTCAAAGAGCTAAGGGTCTGCAGTATTTTGCCATGACCTTTGGGAAGAACATATGTTGAGCTCCTTCAACTCTTATTATTGGAAATATAATCCTTGATGCAACCTAAAGAAAAAGAAGAATATTAGGGAAAAAAGAAACAAAAAACTATGACTCATACAACTTAAAAGTGTAGTCAATATACATACTGAGATCATTCTAGCCCCCATCCATATCCTCTTGGCAGATGGCAATGTAAATACCAAGCGACCAACACCATAGACAGCCACAGCAAAGAAGTGCATAACCAAGCTCAATGGCTGAGGGTTTAAACCTGAGAGTAAAGCAATAGGTCCACTTGAAAATACACCTCCGAGGCTCAAGTAGTCGAAACATGCTCTACGCATTTCATCTTGTGCTGGATCATGTGATGCACTAAAGACTTTGTATAAGGCTCCTGCCAATGTATTTATAGTAGATGCCACTGGCTGGATAAGAAAGAAAAGAACACATGGTTAACATAAATTTACTCTTTTCCTTGCTCTCTTTCTATGAAAATAGACAGACTATATGCTTGACTACCTTGCGAAGTGTGTAGAAAGATTTAAGATATTCACAAAGGCCAGATGCATCACTTAAATCATGTAGAGGTCTAAGAAGATTCCTTAGAACAACTATATCAGAAAGCGCCACAGTCATTCCTCCTCCAGTTAAAGGATGCCTCATGTTAAATGCATCACCTAAAAGAAGAGCACCTGGAGTGGGATGAGGAGCAGCAGGCATGCTCCTATTAGGCATTGTTCTGATGTTTCCTTTGTTAATGGCAGAAATGAAAGCATCAAATAGCTCATGAGGAATCTGAAACATGCAAGTTCCTGATGAGTCCAAGGAATCAAAGAGTAATGACTTGTAATTTCAAAAGAAAAGAAAAGAACATCTCCTCCATGCATTATAAACTGAGTCATGATCGAAAGCTCCTTTAAGCTAATAACTATATTAAGGATCAAATTAAGTAAAAGTTAAAATAACAAATAACAAATGGTTGTATTAGCAGGCTAAATAAGCAAGTTATTAATACCTGGGGAGCCACTATGGATTTTAAATAGTTGGCCATTTCACCATTGGAAATTGATGGCAGTTTTTGGCTTACTGGTATGTCAACCAAGCAACGAATTTCTGAGCTACTAATACGATAGAACAAGATTGGTGAAGGGTCTGCCAGAATAACATGTCCGTGATTCTGGTATGGAAGCTCATAGTTCTCCAATATCAAAGCAACAAAGCAAGAGGGGATTTCAACCTGCAAACATTACAAGGCAAAATCCATAAATTACAAGTGAAATTGTGAATAAGACATTCATAGCTATTGCAAGTTTGAAACCCGATCTTGACCTTGGCATTGCAAAGAGAGCGTCGCAAGTTTGAAAAACAACCATCACAAACTATTGTTAGTGGAGCAGATGCAGCAAGTTCTTGACCAGTTTTTGTTTTGTATTGGACACCCTTGATTGTTCCATTTGCTTCAAGCAAGGATGTTACTGTTCCTTGTTCCAATCTTACACTGTAAAGAGAAATTAGAGAAATTAAGTTATGAACTTACACGTTAAATGAAAAAGGTTTCATTAATGGAATTGGAAAGGAAACGATGATTACTTGGTTAGACTAGCAGCTTTTTCTCGCATCCTTTGGATGAAACGTCCATTGTGAAGCTTCTGCCAGACACGTTAGAATCAAAGCTTTGCAAGGGATAGGAAAGTTTAGTACTTCTTCCACCCTTGTAAAGAGCATATCCAAATACTTGTTGGGCATCGATGTCTTCTACGCAATCTGCAGCCACTCAAAATGTATATAGTCTAAGAATGAGAAGTGACAATGTCACACCCAATCCCCAAACTGTAGAGACTGATATGACCCGAAAAACTGACAGAACTTCCCCTGATATTTATACATATAAAAACATGTAACCTGCTATAATTCCAAATTATAAAACATATAAGAGAAAAACTGATAGTTGGACCTGTCAATCCCTAATATATTTACAATAAACAAAATACATTCTTCACTGGGCTGTACAATCTATACATGATCTATCAAAAGTACAAAAAAGAAACGACAAAAGGCCTAGGATTGGTCCGACCTCCTCTAAACTCTGAGTGGACAATGTGGAAGGAATGACAAACTAGGAAATGAGGACTGCTGAGCGGATCACCCAAAAGGAACTGAAATATTAAAAGAAATATAAGGGGTGAGTACAAACTACTCAGTGAGCAGATAAATAAATAACAAAGGGGAAAAGATAAGTTTAGGTACTTAATAGTACCAAATATTTAGCTAAAATAAGTCAGCTGAATAAATATAATTTAATTCCATCAATTTAACATAAACTGTGAAAAATAGAATCCGCATACACTCATAATGCATCTCAGGTGTAATAACATAATAACAGCCTGAGAGCAATGCTGGCATCTTAGGCTCTATAATGACAAGTTTGGCCCAAGAGCAAATAAAATACTGGTCATACACATGTGCAGAGCTACCCCCAAAGGGTGACCACCTGACATACGCCCCAAAGGCTATCTGTATATCAAGCGCTGTCCCAAAGACAGTATAAAAATATATATCATGCTGAAAATAAATCACCTGTCATCAAGGTGTTATCTGTTCGGTGCATATACAGAGTGTAATCGGCTATTTATTCAACTTTGCTTTAAATTAAATTTTCATTCATTCAAGAAATATAAAATAATTTTATCCTTTCCCATTTTAAATAAATAAAATAACATATACACATATAAATATATTTAAGAAAAATATCAATGTTATATATTTATCCACTCACCAGAATACTTAGGACAAAAGACTTAGGTCGCAGGAGGACCCCTAGTATCTATCCTGGAAGCTGGATCCTCTCCTAGAATTAAAAAGAAAATAAAATAATATATCAAATAATAAAAAAATGCTCTAGAACAATAATATAAAACGTAAAATACGAAATTTTAAATACATTTATATATATTTTTTTTAAAAAAATTTCGGCAGTATTTCGGCATAGTTAGTCCTCCCAAAAATACCCAAACTCAACAAAAATACTCAATAAGCTGTAAATATTATTTAAATCAACCTATAAAAATCATTAAGCCCAAAAATAAATATAAAACCCCATTGATTGGATCTAACTAAAACATAACCAATTTTTATCCTCAAATCACAAAAATCACTATTAAAAGGTAAAGAAAATAAATTATATCGTAAAAATTGAATAAAAGGGATAAAACTCACCTACCCCAATTTTGGAGCCTCTGGCAGAAATTATTGAAATTTTTAAGCAGAATATAGGTTTAATCAGGATCTAGCTGAAGGATCTTAGAAGTTTATGGGTTGAGGGGAGGAGATTTGGTTAAAAGAGAAGGATTTTTTTTTTTTTTTTGTTATGGGCTGGGCCTGGGCCCGATAATTCTCTCCTCCTAAAAGAAATTTCGTCCTCAAAATTTTACATACCTGGTGAAGGGAATAAATGTGGAAATTGAATTCGCATATTCTCTTCTTTTTCCCAGGTAGCTTCTTTAGCAGAATGGTTACTCCATCGAACTCTAACCAGGGGTATTATCTTGCTCCTTAAAACCTTCTCTTCTCTGGCAATGATCTCTACTGGCTCTTCTTCATATGTTAAATCTTCCCTCAACTCGATAGGCTGTTTCTGGAGGATGTGGGAAGGATCACTTCTGTATCTCCTTAACATAGATACATGGAAGACATCATGAATCTGAGATAGCTCTGGAGGTAGTGCTAAACGATAAGCAACTGGTCCAATTCTCTCTAAAATCTCATACGGTCCTATGAATCGCGGACTCAATTTTCCACGTTTGCCAAAACGTACAACCCCTTTCCAAGGAGAGATCTTTAGAAATACCTTATCGCTAACATTATATTCAATATCCCTTCTCTTCAGATCTGCATAACTCTTCTGTCTGTCTTGTGCTGTTTTTAATCTACTTCTGATCAGCTGAATTTTATCTGTAGTGTGTTGTACGAGTTCTGGACCTTCTAATTGTCTTTCCCCTACCTCATTCCAACACAATGGCGTTCTGCATCTTCTCCCATACAAAGCTTCGTAAGGAGCCATGCCGATACTCGAATGATAACTATTGTTATAAGAGAACTCCATTAAATGCACATACCTATCCCAACTTCCTTTAAACTCCATCACACAAGCTCTCAGCATATCCTCCAAGGTCTGAATCGTTCTTTCTGATTGACCATCAGTCTGAGGGTGAAAGGAAGTGCTAAACTTGAACTTGGTGTCTAAAGCATTTTGCAAGCTAGGCCAAAAACGAGAAGTGAATCTTGGATCTCTATCTGAAACAATAGAAACTGGATCACCATGAAGTCTTACAATCTCACTGACATAGATCTCTGCTAACTTGTCTAAAAAGTAATCCATCCTGATAGGCAAAAAGTGTGCTGACTTGGTTAACCTATCAACTATCACCCATACTGCATTATGTCCACGCGAAGTACGAGGTAGCCCAGAAACAAAATCCATAGTAATGTGTTCCCACTTCCATTCCGGAATAGGGAGCGGTTGCAGCTTTCCTGTTGGATGTTGATGTTCTGCTTTAATCTGTTGGCAAACTAAGCATGTGTACACAAAGTCAGCTATTTCTTTTTTCATACCTGGCCACCAGTAATTTTCCTTAAGATCTCTATACATTTTTGTACTGCCTGGATGCATAGAGTAAGCAGAACAATGGGCTTCCTCCATAATTTCTCTCTTCAAGCTTTCCACTCTGGGTACACATAGTCTATCACCAAACATTAAAGTTCCATCCTCCCTTAGAGAAAAGTCGGTACGAGTGCCATCTCTTACTTCATTCCGGATCTTACTCAACTGCTCATCTTGATTTTGGGCTTCTCTGACTCTTTCTATCAAAACTGGTCGAACTTTGAGAGTTGCTAACAATGCTCCTGCATCATCCACTGCTCGTTCTACCCTTAAGGATCTGATCTCTAGTAACAAAGGAAGCCAAACTGTTTTGAGATAAGCCAAATTACTAAAGGATTTGCAACTAAGGGCATCAGCTACCACATTAGCTTTACCTGGATGATATTCAATGGTACAGTCGTAGTCCTTAAGTAACTCAATCCACCGTCTCTGCCTTAAATTCAACTCCTTCTGTGTGAGAAGATACTTCAAACTCTTGTGATTTGTAAAAATCTGACAAGTCACGCCATAAAGATAATGCCTCCATGTCTTTAATGAAAACACAACTGCAGCTAATTCCAGATCATGGGTGGGATAACTTAATTCATGTGGTCTAAGCTGTCTAGAAGCATAAGCTATCACCTTCCCATGTTGCATGAGTACACAGCCTAAACCCTTGTGAGAAGCATCACTATACACCACAAATCCATCTGTACCTGAGGGTAAGGTAAGAACTGGGGCTGATGTGAGATATGTTTTAAGCTTCTCGAAACTCTCTTGACATTCATCTGTCCATTCAAACTTTGCATTCTTCCGAAGGAGTTTAGTCAATGGTGCTGCAATGATGGAGAAATCCTGAACAAAACGACGATAATACCCTGCTAAGCCTAGAAAACTTCTAACCTCTGTAACATTAGTTGGAGGATCCCAATTGACTACTGCTTCAATCTTCTTAGGATCAACCAAAACTCCATCTGCTGAGATAACATGTCCCAAGAAAACTACCCGATCAAGCCAGAACTCACATTTGCTCAATTTAGCATATAGTTGTTTATCTCTCAAAATCTACAGTACTATCCGTAAATGCTTCTCATGCTCTTCCTTGTTACGGGAATATACTAAAATGTCATCAATAAACACAATAACAAAGCTATCCAAGTAGGGCTTGAACACCCTATTCATGAGATCCATAAAAGCAGCGGGTGCATTAGTTAACCCGAAAGGCATAACGAGGAACTCATAATGCCCGTACCGAGTTCTAAAGGCTGTCTTAGGTATTTCAGACTCCTTGATCTTCAATTGATGATAACCAGATCGCAAATCAATCTTAGAGAATACTTTAGCACCTTGGAGTTGATCAAAAAGATCATCAATGCGGGGTAAAGGATACTTATTCCGCACTGTGACTCGATTCAATTGTCTGTAGTCAATACACAACCTTAAGGAACCATCCTTCTTCTTCACAAATAGCACAGGGGCTCCCCAAGGTGAAACACTGGGTCTTATGAAACCTTTATCAAGTAGCTCCTGCAATTGTGCTTTTAACTCCTTCAATTCTACTGGGGCCATTCTGTATGGTGCCATAGAAATAGGAGCTGTACCTGGATTTAAATCAATAGAGAATTCAATCTCTCTATCCGGAGGCAACCCAGGAAGCTCTTCAGGAAATACATCAGGGAACTCGTTTACTACTGGTATATCCTCCAATTTAGGTCCTTCTAGGTTACTGTCCACCACATAGGCTAAATACGCTTGACAACCCTTCCGAAGCATCTTCCTAGTAGTCATGGCAGAAATCACATAAGAAGGAAGTAAACGCCTCTCCCCAAAGAAAGTGAACTTAGACCCTTCTGGACTATTAAATACCACTGATTTCTCAAAGCAATCTATTGTGGCATGATGACGGGATAACCAGTCCATACCTAGGATGACATCCAGATCTTGTAGACACAAAGGAATTAGATCCACTAACAGCTCATGGTCGCCCAACTTAACAACACAATCCCTATACACATGTTCACATACTACAGAATCCCCAACTGGAGTACTCACAGCTAATCCACAGTCTAAAGGTTTTAGTTCTCTATCAGCATGCTTAGAGAAGGATTGAGATATGAAAGAGTGAGTGGAACCAGGATCTATAAGAATGTGTGCATCTTTATCGAAAATAGTTAACATACCAGTCACCACCTCTGGAGACGCTCGTGCCTCCTGCTGTGTCATAGAAAAAACTCTGGCCTGAGTGCGAGGTCTGCCAGGTTGCATCGTTGGTCTAGACTGAGAAGATGAAGTAGCTCCACTGGCTCTGCTTGTGTTAGGCCCAACTTGTGCTGTAGGTACACCCTGTGTTGGTGTCACACCATACCTTAGATTCTGAGGCGCCACTGATCCTTGCTGAGAACCACTGTCTCTGGCTATCAGCAATGGACAATCTCTCTTAAAATGGCCCGAAGAACCACATTCAAAACAACCCCTATCGAACTTTCTGCACTCCCCAGCATGATGTTTACCGCAGGTGGCACATTGAGGAAAATGTCTCTTCCTTTGTTCAAACCCAGAATCATATCCTTGACCTTGTCCATGTTTCTGTGCCCCAAAGGAACTACCCGCTGGTTGTGCTACTGAGCTCTGACTGGACTGGGGTCGAGCAACCTGCTGCTCTGTGTTAACAAAGGAACCTCTACCACTACCACTGTATCCAGCTTGCGACTGAAATGAACTGCTCCCTCTCTTAGTTGGTCTTTCTCTAAACCCCTGTGAGCCCTGCAAATGCTTTCTACTTATCTTCTGTTCGTACTCTTTCTCTTCTTGCTTAACTTTTTCAACATTCAAAGCTGCTTCCACCAACTCTCTTAAGTTATTACCTCTGAACCAGGTCATAGATGATCTGATATTAACATGTAGACCCTGTCTGAATCTGTCACATTTTGCTTCCTCAGAAGGCAATATATCTGAAACAAAGCAATAAAGATCTTCAAACTTGTCAACATATTCTCGTATTGAGAGGCTTCCCTGAAACAACCTGAAAAAGGCATCCTGTTTTCCTTTCCTGTAACTTTCTGAAAAATATTCCTGGCGAAATTCATGTATAAATTGATCCCAAGTCAGTCTGACTCCATGTCTACGACGAATGCCATCAAACCAAGCATCAGCCTTACCCTGAAGTAAACCATGTACATTTTCCACCTTCTCTGGATCAGTCAACTTCATTAATTCAAACACTTTTAGCATTTTCTTTAACCATTTATCTGCAATGTCAGCATCAGAGGAACCCTCAAAATCATAAGCTCCCAAACGTCTAGCACGATCCACTATCTCCCACGGATCTCTAGGTTTGGCTGTAACAGCTGCTGTAACTACTTGTGCCACAAAAGCACCCAAGTCTGCATTTATCTGGAAAGGATGGGCTGGTGCTACAGGTGGAACAAAAGGTGGAGCTGCAGGTGCAACAGGAGGTGCAACTGCAGGTGCCGAGGAAGGCGATGGTGTAGTCGGATATGCCCCTGATTCAACACCATGAGAGACAGATTCTCCATGTCCTTCTCGGCTTTTAGATAACTCATGATCTGCCACCCCTTCAAGAGGCGGAGGTGCAACTGTAGGATCCCTAGGAGGTCGACCAATATCAGCTAATCTAGCTGTACGAACACCACGGCCCCGACTTCTATTACCTACTCTGGGCGGCATTGTCCTACAAATGAAAAAGAAATACGAAAAGAATGATCAGAATATAATAAAAAAAATACCAACTCGAGGAAAGTCTACAGAATCTATAACCTAAGCTTTGATACCAAAAATTGTCACACCCAATCCCCAAACTGTAGAGACTGATATGACCCGAAAAACTGACAGAACTTCCCCTGATATTTATACATATAAAAACATGTAACCTGCTATAATTCCAAATTATAAAACATATAAGAGAAAAACTGATAGTTGGACCTGTCAATCCCTAATATATTTACAATAAACAAAATACATTCTTCACTAGGCTGTACAATCTATACATGATCTATCAAAAGTACAAAAAAGAAACGACAAAAGGCCTAGGATTGGTCCGACCTCCTCTAAACTCTGAGTGGACGATGTGGAAGGAATGACAAACTAGGAAATGAGGACTACTGAGCGGATCACCCAAAAGGAACTGAAATATTAAAAGAAATATAAGGGGTGAGTACAAACTACTCAGTGAGCGGATAAATAAATAACAAAGGGGAAAAGATAAGTTTAGGTACTTAATAGTACCAAATATTTAGCTAAAATAAGTCAGCTGAATAAATATAATTTAATTCCATCAATTTAACATAAACTGTGAAAAATAGAATCCGCATACACTCATAATATGTTCCCTGCAGATAATGCTGGCATCTCAGGTGTAATAACATAATAACAGCCTGAGAGCAATGCTGGCATCTTAGGCTCTATAATGACAAGTTTGGCCCAAGAGCAAATAAAATACTGGTCATACACATGTGCAGAGCTACCCCCAAAGGGTGACCACCTGACATACGCCCCAAGGGCTATCTGTATATCAAGCGTTGTCCCAAAGACAGTATAAAAATATATATCATGCTGAAAATAAATCATCTGTCATCAAGGTGTTATCTGTTCGGTGCATATACAGAGTGTAATCGGCTATTTATTCAGCTGTGCTTTAAATTAAATTTTCATTCATTCAAGAAATATAAAATAACTTTATCCTTTCCCATTTTAAATAAACAAAATAACATATACACATATAAATATATTTAAGAAAAATATCAATGTTATATATTTATCCACTCACCAGAATACTTAGGACAAAAGACTTAGGTCGCAGGAGGACCCCTAGTATCTATCCTGTAAGCTGGATCCTCTCTTAGAATTAAAAAGAAAATAAAATAATATATCAAATAATAAAAAAATGCTCTAGAACAATAATATAAAACGTAAAATACAAAATTTTAAATACATTTATATATATTTTTTTAAAAAAATTTCGGCAGTATTTCGGCATAGTTAGTCCTCCCAAAAATACCCAAACTCAACAAAAATACTCAATAAGCTGTAAATATTATTTAAATCAACCTATAAAAATCATTAAGCCCAAAAATAAATATAAAACTCCATTGATTGGATCTAACTAAAATATAACCAATTTTTATCCTCAAATCACAAAAATCACTATTAAAAGGTAAAGAAAATAAATTATATCGTAAAAATTGAATAAAAGGGATAAAACTCACCTACCCCAATTTTGGAGCCTCTGGCAGAAATTATTGAAATTTTTAAGCAGAATATAGGTTTAATCAGGATATAGCTGAAGGATCTTAGAAGTTTATGGGTTGAGGGGAGGAGATTTGGTTAAAAGAGAAGGAATTTTTTTTTTTTTTTTGTTATGGGCCGGGCCTGGGCCCGATAGACAACATTGGTTTGCAGTAATAAAAATTTTGGAACTTCCTATTCTGGTTACCTTGAAGTCCCAACTCAATTAGTTTGAGGTAGCCACCAGGTTGGAGAAGTTCTCCAACAATTCTGT
The DNA here is from genome assembly GCF_001659605.2 of Manihot esculenta. Classification (NCBI taxonomy): domain Eukaryota; kingdom Viridiplantae; phylum Streptophyta; class Magnoliopsida; order Malpighiales; family Euphorbiaceae; genus Manihot; species Manihot esculenta. Next base: position 23,336,237 of record NC_035170.2, read on the forward strand.
CAGGCTAGTCAAGTCTCTTTCAATCACATGTACGTTCCTTCCATCCTGCATTGGAGAGAAGGAAACAAGGACGTAAATCACATATTTCTGATAGATTAAAAAGCAAGCACACAAGAAGTAATAGACAGAGAGAGTTACCTTGCCAAGAGTATAAGCAAGAGCAGAACCTGCAACCCCAGCTCCCACAATAATTACATCTGGTTTCTTGTCTTTCTCTGCCTGGTCTATTCCATTTTCAGAGCTCTCTAATTTTTCATATCTTGCAACTCCTCTTGATGTTGTGGCTTTCTTCTGTGCTGTTATTCTATACAACAACACAAACCCCAACAAAGAAGCCATGATTCCTCCCATTAAGTATTCAGATTCCATTTCCAGAAGCAATATAAGAATTGTACAAGTGATGGTGAGTTTTGAAGTCGTGTAGAAAAATGGTTTTCTGGTTCCTTTATATAGTTTTCCAAATGTACGACTAAATTGATGAAATGGTTCTACTAATACAATGAGATTTGGACAGATGCATAAGAATGAAAAATGTTGTCAAGATCTTCAAAATGAAATCAGTCTAAAAGACCACAAAATGGATTTCATTTGTTGTTTTTATTAAGCTGTCCATATTTGGAGTTTGGAGTCTTGTATTTGACCAAATAGGTCTTGAATTGCAGCAGTTGTCCAATGCAATTATTTGACTGGTAATGTAGTAGAATTGGAACCACATACCAAAAGTCCTCACGTGATACTACTGCTCAAGTGGGTTTTAACACTAGCACAGGTTAAGGATTTCTTGTCAGGATAAATTACTAGTCAAACATAACCCAAAGCCAATCACAAACTCAAAAATAAAAACAGTTACAAGTAGCTACAAATTATCATAATATATAAAATGTCTTTTCCTTATTAAAAAATAAGTTATTTTCTTTAAAATAATTTAATTTTTTTAATAAAAATTATTTTTATTAATTTTTTAAATATTTTAAATGTCAAAAAATATGAAAAATATTTTTCATAAAACAAAAGGAGAATTCAAGAAATTTAGCTCAACTCAACATATAAATAAATAGTTGTACAAATTAAATGAGATTCATTTATTTTTACTCTCTCCTATCCTTTTGGTTAAGATATAAATCAATTATAATAACTTTATTTTATTTTCAATACAACTTGTCTTTAATATTTTATTTTTTTAAATAATAATTCAAATTATCATTAAACTTTAATTCAAATCATTAGTAATGATTTTTTATTTGTATAAAACTTAATATCCATATTTTATGTTAAAAAATGGATACAATTTAAAAGTAGCCAAAAAATATTATTTTATAAACTAAAATAATTGTCATTGTTTAATCTATATAAAAAAAATAAAATGAACAAAAAATATGTGATACAAGAAGTGGATACATGGTATATCAAATGAGGGATAGAATTATCTTCAAGACAGTAACTTTAATAACTCTTAAAGCCTTTACTAAATTAGAGGATAAATTTTGCATAAAACTTGATTTACAATTTATCACAATATAAAAATTAAATGAGATTTATTTATTTATATTTGGACAGTTATAACCCGAATTATTACAAAAATAAGCGGTTGAATTAAGAATTTCCACACCACATTTAGTTTAAATGGTTAAGTTTTTTTTTTAAAGGGACTAAACAGATAAAGAGAAAAATAGAGAGAGAAATAAAGAGAGAGGAAAGCATAGGGTTGAGCTCCTCTATAGATTGAAGGAGGGTGCCCAATCGTGTGAATAGGTGTTTTCTTTTTTTTATTTTGATATTTTGAAGGGTTGATGTTTGCGTTGGATTTTTGTTTGGCTTAATTTTTTATACTTATTTTCGATGCTCTTTCTGTGACTAGTTCCATCAAAAAGTGTAGGAGTTGGCTATTATGAGTGTCACAGCTCTTCATTTGCTCTAATAGTGGCTCCATAACTATGTTAGACCGAAAATATCATGAGCTACCTCTTTTTCTGGTGGACGTTGGTGCTCAATCATCATGGAATCAGTTGGTTTGCATAACTATGTTAGACCGAAAATATCATGCGCTATCTCTTTTTCTGGTGGACGTTGGTGCTCAATCATCATGGAATCAGTTGGTTTGCATGGTGCTCTTCTTCTTTGGTCGATATGGTCATTGATTTATTGGTCGATCATGGTCAATTATGGAGGCTTTGGATAGATGGGCTAGATTTAAAACTGTTATTTTTTTTTTCTTATTTGAGTGATGCTCTATCGATATGATTAGGAGTAGTGTAAATTGATGTCATTGTAGGGATGCTAAGAGGAAGCTAGGTTGGTTCGGTGTAATGCAGGTGTTGGACAGTGGGTGCATGCTATTGGGCGGTGGGTGCATGCTATCCAATGTTCCTTCGAGTTAGGGTTTATGGGATTCTTATGATTTTGAGTTATAGTTTAGTATTCTAATTCTTTTGATATCTACTCTTAATTCACTAGATATTATCAAATGCAATGTATTTTCTATGTTTAATTTGGCTATCCAAACTTCAAAGAATAGAAATAATAAAAAAAATGTATTCACATTGTAGCTTGAAAAGGTATTTCTTTCTCATTCTTATTTTTTCTCTGAGATCTTATTCTCTTTGTTTATGGGCAAAGGGACATCATTCTCGATTGACCGGATAGTGAGTTTCCCACCTTTAGATTGTTTATTTTTTTAATTCAATTTCTTTTAATAATATGTAATATTTCTCCTATTATTACATAAGTATTAAGTAGTAATTTTATGATTTATTTAATAATATGTAATATTTCTTCTATCTCATAATTTTTGTTTATTTTATTTTTTTATAAATATTAAGAAATATAATTTCTTTTATTAACTTTCTAGTTATATCTATCTTAAATATACTAAATTTTAATATATATTTTAAGAGATTTTTTAAAAATTAAATAAAATTACAATAATGAATTTATATATTATTTAATAACCGCTGGGCCAAGGACACTCAGACTGCAATCGAGCCCTTGTAAGAGAGTCAAGCCCAAAACCCATCAAAGCCCACTACGCAAGATGGCCCATTAATGCGCAACCCAGTTCACAATCAGATAGGCCGGGCTAATCGGGGCCCGGACTCATCAAATAGGGACCCAACTCATCTTACGTGATAGGGAAGTAGGAGAACAGTCTCAGCTTTACTACGACCCTATCAGCACGAGCGCCAGAAGGGAATTAAATGGCCGCCTGATGATGATGAGAAGGCAGGTACGCTAGGGCGCTGTATGATAATGACAGGTGACACTGTAGCAGGGTGGCGGTTATGCATCACTAGAGGACAAAGAGAAAAAGGAATAAAACTCACTCACTCGTACCAAAACCCTATCTCTTTCTAGATCTCAGATTATCATTATTCTAGTTTAAAAAAATAAATAACAATTTTAAAATAAAAAAAAATAATAAAAATTATGAGACAGAAATAATATATTAGATATGGTCATGGGTTGATTTTGGTTCGGAATTAAGGATTTGATTTTATTTTTCGAATTGAATTTAAACTGGCCCGCTTTAAAACAGTTCAAGACAGTTTCAATTTTTTAATGGTTTCACCTTATTTCAGTTCGGTTTTAAAGCGATCATGATTCTAATTTTAATTTCAAATTAAATTCAAATTATATATGGTTAATCCGACTTCGATTTTAAAAAAAATTAAAGGTAAAAAACTTAAATAAAATATAAAAAAATAAATACAAGTATTAAATTTTATTGAATATATATTTTATTAAATAAGTAAATCGTAAAATATATCCATTTACATGATATATGTTAGCATGATTATAGAAAATCAATCTTTGCATGATATTTTCTTATTATTATTTATACTCTTTCTGCTAATATGGTATCATAGCCGCAAGACTTCAATTTCTAGTTTCTGGGGTCTCTTCTCTCTCTGCAATTCTAATTAGTTTTCTACCAAGCCACCTAACTCTGCCCATATTTCACACACTATACTTTGGCGTATTGTCACTAGCGAACTGTTGTCCAACATTCTTGTCCTCACACCTCTCAGCAAAATGGAAAAGCCGAACTCAAGCATCACCACATTCTTGATTATGTGATTCTGATACCAGCTCACCCCACCTGCTGCTCCTGTTGAACCTGCACCGGATGTTGATTCTGTACCTGTGTCTGCATCTCCTCCTACCACTACTCTCCATCGTTCTACCCAGTCAGTCAGTTTATGTATGCTCCTCGTTCAACTCATTTCTCTGCAGTGCTTCAAATCCTTCATTATATCAAATGAACTCTTTTTCATGGTTTACACTTCTCTGCTACCTCCTCCTTGGTATTATCTGGCTACTCTAATGTTGATTGAGCCGGTGATCCGATTGATCGTCGCTCTACAACTGGTTATTGTTTCTTCTTTGGAGATTCTCTTATCTCTTGTCGTAGCAAAAAAAAATTAAAAAAAAAACCGTTGTTGCTCGTTCTAGCACTGAATCTGAATATTATGGTCTTGCTGATGCTACATCTGAACTGCTTTGGTTATGGTGGCTATTAACTGATATGGGGTCACTCACTCTTCTGCCACCATGTTTCATTGTGACGATAGAAGTGCCATACAAATTTCTCATAATGATGTCTTTGAAATTGATTGTCATTTGGTACGTCGTCATGTTGCTCACGATACCATATATTTAATTCTTGTCTCGTCTGCTAGCCAAACTGCAGATATTTTCACCAAACCGCATCTTTCAACTCGCTTCCAAGATCTCTTATGCAAACTCAAGTTGGCATGCTAGCACCTTGAGTTTGAGGGGATTTTAGCATGATTATAGGAAATCAATCTTTGCATGATTATAGGAGATTTGTTTAGCATAATTATAACGATTATTATTGTTATCATAAATGTAATATCTCTGTAAAATATATACAATAAAAATACATAATTTTCTTATTATTATCTGTACTCTTTTTGCTAATAATATAAATAATAAAATAATATATCTATACTATAGAAATAAAATAATATTATATTTAAATATAAATAATATTTTTTTACAAATTAAAAATAAATTTAAACTTAATTATTTGATAATTTTATTTGTTTATGCACTTAAAATTAATTTAACTATCTAATTGAATTTCTTAGGTCAATTGAGATCGATTCCATAGAGATTAGGAACTTAAACACAAACTGTCATTTCTATTAGAGTTCGAATGGAGAATTTTTTTTAAATATAGTAATTAGAAAAAAGTTAAAATGTAATTTAAATTTAAAATTAATGTTTTAGAAATAAGAATGTTAATTTTTTTTAGTTTTTTAATTTTTTATTTGAAAAATAGTGTTGATTTTCTATTACAATATTAAAAAGTCATTCTCACTGTGTTTAGAACATTCTTTAAACAAGAAAAGAAACAATGAGAGGAAAATATGGGAGGTAAAAGAAAGTAGATGACAAGTTATTTTCTCAAGGAAAATAAAAGAGGAAATTTGTTTATTTTCTTTAACAATGCAGGAGATTATGTATTTGACAAGTCCCATGGATTATATGGGTTAAATGCAGACAACAGAAACTAAAACAAATCAAAATTTTCAAATTAAATCCAACAAAACAAAAAAACAAAATAAATATAAATCAAACAACTCAAAATGTAGTAATGAAACTGTCTGTATCCTAAATGTGCATTCCATCCATTACAGAAATTAAGAATTATACAAATTATTAATAGAATTTTAGCACTTGCACTTCGATCCACTACAATAAGAAGAAATGTATTGACATCAAATCTTGGTAAATATCTTCATAAGAGTTACTTTCTTATGAAAATGAGTGAGGGAAAATCGATCATAGAAATCCATTAAAAACAAGCAAATAAAATAAAGGATGAAAAACAAACCATTCTCTCTGCCTGAAGGCAAGAAAGAACAATCGATAACTCAAAGGGAAGATAAAATAAGCACAAAAAAAAAATCAAAAACACAACCAGAGCTCTTGTCGAAACGCTACTTGCACGCTACTCACATACCACACACTCGGATGATGTTGCACTTCTTCCCTCATACACTCTCTTTTTCTCTGGCTCTCAAGAAATTCTGAGAGTATTAGGTGATTAGATAATAAGTCGGTGAAACTATTCACTGCGTAATTAAGATAGCTATTTTGTTTTAGGTAATATACTTATAGTTTAGGCTAATATCAGGTATGGTTGAACTTATTATACTAAGTTTTTTTATTAAATATTTAATAAAATATTATTTGAGAAAAAATGAAATTTATTTTTTAAATAGTACAATATATATTTTGCCTTTGTTTTTATAAATAAAGTATATTATTATAAGGATATAAAGGTAATATTTTTTATTTATTGTTCACAACTGTTTTTTTTATTTGGAGGGGAAATTTGTTTATAAGTTCCTATCCACAACTTATTTTTCTCTTCTTCTAATAATCAAACCGTGATAGATGGAAAATTCTTTTTTTTTCACTTTTTTTTTCTTTTCAATTTTCCTCTTACTCAAATGATAGTCGATGCTTTTAATCCAATTCATATCATGAAACAGGTCTTTTGATAATGAAAGATATAATTTTTTATTAATTTTTTTATTTGAAATGAAAGAATTTATTTCTTTCTTAACTTGAAAATTTTTCATTTTCAAATGAGATGAGATCCTTTTTCGTAAATATGCCAAACCAAGAGTAAATGAAACAATAAAAAGGTCAAAGCAAATAATAATAATAAAAAAAACTATGGCAGCATATGACTTAACTCAAGCAAAGAAGTGGATAACTAAGCTCAATGGGCAATGATTTAAGAGGTGTTTGACATTAAGGTTGGAAGTTAAGAAAGTGTTTTTTTGAAAAGTACCAATTTAGATGTTCTTTGGGAAAAACAGTTTGAAAAAAATTATTTTGTTATTTTATATTCTCGTGATTAAATTATATGAAAAATAATTTAAAATTATCTTTTAATATTTTTAAATGATATTTTTAAGAAAATATTTTTCTCAACGGCATCTCCCAACTCCAACAGTAATGTTAAACAGTCCCTTAAAACAATAGATGTATTCCTTATTTCCTCTCCAAGGATTAAATATTTCCAACCATACTTGACAGACAAAGAGCATAGCGGGTCACTTTGCAAGAGAGCTTATTTATCAATATCTTCTTAGTTGATAGGTTTATCATTAATTTTTAGAAAAATGGGAAGGATCCTCAGATCCAAAGTCTTATGAATTTTTCTTATGATTTATAGTGGTTTATACTTGAACTCACACTTGTATTTAAATTGTTGAACTGCATGTACCCAATTAAATACCAAGTTCAATTAAGGTTTTTTTTTTAATGATGAAATCAGCAAAATTCAAGTGAATCTAAGGATTCCACACTGAAATCAAGCCCTAACTTGCAAGCTATTTGGGAGGCAAAAAAGCGATAAAAGAAGAAGTTTGTTTTGGCATATGGCCATTAAAAGCAGCTCTTCCACATTTTGACGTTTTCTTGAGGGGCAATGATGCTATATTTTTCCGAAATGGTACCAGAAAATCTAGTTCCAAGCTTCTCAATGGCCAGTGGACACACAACCATAAAGAATGTCAATCCCACATCGGCCAGAATTAAAACTCATTAATATTTTATGTTTCCAATGCAAGGACAACGGAAATCGCCGAGCTCAGTAACGTGGGCTTGTCACCCAAGTGGGGGCTCGAAGGTGTTGGAACGTTGTTCGAGCCCTTATGGCAGGATCAGGCTTGGCTAATTTCTGGCTTGCCCGTTCCAAGCTGAGAGTTAAACCATGGGACCTGGGCGAAGGCTTGGGTCTCCTAGTTCCTAGAGCAGGGGGTAATGCGTGAGGCTGGCTTCACAGAGCAGCGATTACCTCTCGCTCCCAGCAGTGGAAAGATAACAGGTCAGTACCATCCTGGTTCATATGGCTAGATGGGCTGTGCTAACAGGACCATCACTTTTTCCCCATTCACATTTTATTTTTTTAAAAAAAATATTTGAGGATTAGAGTAATTGAAAATAAATAGCAAAACTTTAAAAGCATATCAGATTAATAATGAAATGACTAAGTCCCTATTCATATGATATATCATAAAGTATTTCACCTGATCTATGACTTGCATATTAAAGGAGAAAAAACACTGAGCAGTTCAGAATTGCTATTGATATTATCATTCGAATCTCAAAATAAATTTTTTGGCCTCCCATTTTCAGTAAAATTAACTATAATGGGACAATTGAATAATTAGAAATTATATTTTCCACATATAGCTGAACAAAATGCAAAGATACCTTTCCTTTAATAGAATCAATGTCAGTTGGTAATCTAAACTGTATAGAATAAAGCAATGAATCGTGCACCACCGATATCCTTCAAAAGATCTAGATGGTCTGCAGCAACACATTGCGCTTTTATTTCTTGTAAGTATACGATCTAGGATTTAAGATTTTCTCCAATTACAAAAAGGATTAGTGATCCAAGTCCTTGACAGATTTGGACACCTATATTCAACTGCTATAAATAAATACATATATTGAAAAGTTTTGTGGTACTTCTAAATCAATGGCATTCAAAACAAGTCTCTCTTCTACTTCTTCTCCCAAAAGAATCGCCTCGTGGATTCTTCCACTATTAAACCAAATGGTTTGAACTTCTTCCTGAATTGCTCCATTTGATCCCCGTTGACAAGTGTTGGCCACGTCCTAATGATCCGACTTGTCGACCGACCTATCCGACGTCTTAATGACTTGCCGACTTGTGGTGGTTTAAGACTTGATTTGTGTGTGAATATCTTTTCTTTCCTTCTTTGTCTTATGAAATATAAGAAATTTAGTTTGTACAACGCAGGAAATTTTGCTTGTACTGTATAGAAAGTTTTGCATTCTTAAGTTTTTCTAAATAGGGTGAACCTGGTATATGTATGGTCACTTTCCTGCCAATGAAAGGGAAAGGATTTTTATTCTCAAATTGTGTGATTCTCCAAATTTTACATGGTATCAGAGCCATAGTGTAACGACCCGGAATCCGGACTGCTACCGGCGCTAGGATCCAGATCGGCATAAGGCCGCCGGGACCCGTAGCAAGCCTAACATACCACCTGTACACCTGTTTCATCTTATACATGATCAACACATACATAAAAATTTTGAACTTTTCTTTTCATTCATTCACCAAACTCAACCTGTGCATGCACTATTCATAAACATAATCATAAACATTAACCCCTCCTTGGAGTCCTCATCAATGCTCCAATGGGGTGACATAACATGTATTAAGTTTGGTTTATATAAGCATCATTAAAATCATGTACTCAAAGGAATTAACAACATACTAGGGTCAAGCACAATTCTATCCTCAATAACATCATTACATTACATAACTGATTAATACTATTCATTACATTTCAACATTTATCATGTCCACCACTAGCTATTACATAACCAAGACTTTACTCTAGCTGACCTCCTGGTCTATCCCGTACCTGCACACCTGGGGAATTAAGGGAGTGGGGTGAGCTACTAGAGCCCAGTGAGCAGAATAATAAAACATTATATTAAAAGTTCATGCTTTCATGAAATGCAACACATCACAAACAAATCACATCAAGGATGAATTTGACACCAATAGCCCTCTACATTTCCATTAGTGCCAGAACGTAGAATGGGTCCTGGTCTTTCTCTTACATAACATAACATAACATTCCAAGATGCCAGGGACGTAGAATGGGTCTTCCTGGACTTTCTCTCACATAGTGCCAGGGACGTAGAATGGGTCTTTCTGGACTTCCATTCCGTATCATCATCATATCATGACATAACATACGAGGGCTAATGGATCACTCAACATTCATCCACATCAATAACATAATATGCAATGCAACATATTCGTGATTACTAATGCAAACACCCTAACATATAACATGGTATCCATGATGCGTGAATCATGCTGAAATATTCATTATTTACTTTAAAACATAAGAGTTATTCCACTCACCTTTGGCTAGCTCAGACCAAACACTGGAGCAGCTGACTCACTGCTGGGGTCCTCGGTTCCTCGGGTCCGAACCTACACAGGTGGACTCAAATGAGGGACCAAACATACAAGAACATGACTCTTAAATACTCCCCAAAACCCCCCTAAAATACCTCAAAACAATCATAAAAAACATGCAAAGGAGGGTTGCACAGGGCACTTTCGGCGGCAGGTTCGGCGGCCGAAAGGCCCTCCAGAGCCGAAAGTCATGCACCTTCGGCGGCACTTTCGGCGGCCGAAGGTTCCCTCCAAAGATGAAACTCATGCATGTTCGGCGGCACCTTCGGTGGCCGAAACTTCCCTCCAGAGCCGAAAGTTCACTTTCGGGGGCAGGGTTTGGCCGCCAAAGGCTGGCCTCCACAGGCAAGTTCGGCGGTCGAAAGTCCCTTCGGCTGCCGAACCTGAGTTCTTCCAAAGGCAGAACTCAGCCTCAACTAATGCACAAATGCCTCCCATACTTCACAACTCAACCCAAACATGCATAAACACATACAATAGCTCCTAGGGGCTTCAAACTATCCTAAACCCCAACTACAACACATCAAACACACATAAACAACCCACATTGCACAATAACTCAACATAAACCCTTAAACTCATCAAAAACCTACACATGCATTTCTACCCCCAAGAATCAACTTAAAACTTGTTTAAACGTATAATGAGCTCAAGATCGACTCTTACCTCTTGAAGATCGAGAGAGAGTGTGACCTAACTTGGAGATTTGGGGAAAATGGGTTCCTGAGGTCTCCAAGCTTCACAACTTCGATCTAACCTCGAAATCTTCAAAAACCAAGTTAAAATCCATAAGAAATCATGAAAACTCGAAGGAAGAAGCTCAAAATCAACAAGGGACGGCGGAGAGCTCACCTTAGCCAAAAATGGGGAGAAAAGCTCGCCCGTTTCGGATAAGGGACCCCTTTATAGGTGGCTTGTAACAGCCCGAAAACCGATACCCCTCTATAACGGCTCCAAACTGCTCGGCACTAGGATCCAGATCGGCTTAAGGCCGCCTAGACCCGTAGCAAGCCTAAACTGAACTCTGTGCACCTGATCAATCCCATACATGATCCGACTAGAACACTAGCTTTAAAAACCTTTTCTGTAAAACCACCAGGCTTAACCTTAAAACCACAGCCGTCAAGGCCTACACCAGTGATCTATTACTAAGCTGAAAACATAGACCCCATCCTCGTAGGGTCAGCATATTACAGGCTAGCCTTGGTTTCTGTTTTGGGTCAAGAGATTTACCCTTTCTTCCCTCTCAAATGGGTCAAGGGGTTTTATACCCTTTCTTCCCTGATCACTGGAGTTTTAGAAACACATCATATGTTAAGCCTAGCTTGACACATTTCTCATCAAGAAACGTAAAACAGGATACATGCATACACTAGGGATTAAGCAAACAATGGGCAAAGCACAACTCTAGACATCATCTCATTATACTCTATCTCTGTACAACATGCTCTTTCCATTCATAAACTGTATATACATCACGTAAACATTATGTCCATACATCATGTCCACTACTATACTATACAAACAAACATAACATCCTTTAATCTTTACATAAACATATACATCAAGCTTCTATCATACATATACATCCCACATGCCACTCTATCACAACCTAGCTATGCTATTACAGCCAAACACGGCAACCCATGCTTCAACTCTGCTCTCCCATAGCTCACTCTGCTGAACTCTGGCCCTGCAAAACTGGGGTTAAGGGAATGGGGTGAGCTACTAGAGCCCAGTGAGTAGAAACCATAAAACAGTTCATTCATTACATGCTTTCATGGAATGTGTCATAGCACAAACATCTCACATCTCGGATTAGACATGATCCCAGAACTCCCTCTGTCGGTGCCCGGCCCCTACGGACTCCCAGGTCACTACATGTACTAGCGCCCGGCCCCTAACTGCGGAGCTCCCAAAGGTCTTATCTAGACATAACAGGTTGCGGGCTACTGAGATCGCCTTGGTCCATCCCATCAACAATAACAATGCAATGCAGCATATTCGTGATCTCTAATGCAGTACATCCTAGTATCATATGGCATCCATGATGCGTGTCTCATGCTCATACTGTCACTATCTTTAAACATCACTTTAAAACATGCATAGTTAGTTCTACTCACCTGAAGCCAAGCTGTAATTCACTCTGGGCCAACTCTCACACTGGAGCTAAACACCTCGCCTCAGGTCCGATCCTACACAGGTGGACTCACATGAGGTGCCAAACAATGCTAACATAACTCTAAAACCAACTCCCCAAAAACCCCCTAAAAGATCCTAGAACACTCACACAAAGCATGCAAAAGAAGGCTGGACAGGACACTTTCGGCGGCAGGTTCGGCGGTCGAATCTCCTCTTTCGGAGGCCGAAGACTTCGGGGGCAAGGTTCGGGGGCCAAAACACACTCCAGAGGCGAAAGTCTCTAACCTTCGGCGGCACCTTCGGCGGCCGAACCTTCCCTCCAGAGATGAAAGTCCAATCCTTCGGGGGCAGGTTGAGGCAGCCGAAACCACCTCCTCACCACGTTCGGCGGTCGAACCCTCCTTCGGCGGCCGAAGCTGGGTTCTCCAGTTAGGCAGAACCTAGCTCACCTCATGCACAACTTCCCCCAAACCTCACTCAACAGGCATCTCAACACACATAGCAAGCATATACTCACATATATGCACAAAGGGGTCCAAAACTACCTAAAAACCCCAACAAACAACACCCATAACACATAAACATACTCATGCATAAAAACCCTCAAAAACATCCTTTTACACCTCACCATGCAACTCTACCCTTTCCCTCCATAAAACTTGCTTAAAACACTAGAAAACATAAGGATCAACACTTACCTCTTCAAGAACAAAGGCTGGTGTGATCCTAGCTTCAAAACATGGAGAAACCAAGCTCCTCAAGCTTCAAGCTCCACAACTTCCTCTTTTTACTCAAAACCTTCAAAACCAAGTGAAAACTCATGAAAACCTTGCAAGATTTGAGGAAACATCATGAAAACATCCAAGGAGAATCTAAACCCCACCTTGACCACAAAGAGAGCTTCCAGCTCCCTCCATGGCCTGTCAAAGGGGCCTTTATAGGTGGCCAACCGCCTTTCCTTCGGCTGCCGAAACTGCATGCAAAACCATGCAACGTTCGGCAGCCGAACTTGAAATTTCGGAAGCCAAACCTAAGGCACTTTCGGCGGCCGAACTTTACCTTCGGCGGCCGAACCTGCATTTTGCCTCCTTGGTCTTTTTGCTTCAAAACTCACTTCCTTTCCTTCAAACCCAGAAAACACTTTAGAAAACCTTGGAGAAAACCTTGTAGAAAACTTCAGTTTCCCTTGCAATGCCCCGCAAAATGAATCCGACATCCGAGATTCCACCGGACGGGAGGAATTCCGATGCCTGAACGAGCCGGGTATTACATGGCTGGCCAGGCCACTTTCGGGAGCCTAACGTGCCTCCGCATGCATGCCATGTTCGGCGGCCGAACTTAAGGTTCAGCGGCCGAACCTGGACTTCCTTCACTTATGCCTTCGGGGGCCTAAAGCGCTCCCGAAGCGCATGCATGTTCGGCAGCCGAACTTGAGGTTCAGCGGCCGAACCTGAGTCTTCCTCTCAAGACTATTTTCATTCAAAACTTAATTTCTTTCTTGCTTAAAACCATAAAATACATTAAAACATTTTATAAAAATATGATTTTACCCTTCTAGAGGTTTTCGACATCCGAGATTCCACCGGACGGTAGGAATTCCGATACCGGAGTCTAGCCGGGTATTACACATAGAAGTTGAAAAGAAACATGGGGAGAATTCAGGAACAATGAAAAATTCTTCCAATCCTTATACACTAAATTTAAGTGACAACCCGAGCAATTTGACTACCTAGGTGCAGTTGAAAGAGAGAAGTACGAAGAATGGACAAGGGCCATGTGGACTGCATTGAGAGCCAAAAAGAAATAGGACTTTATCGATAGACCGTCAAACAACTGGTAGACGATGCAGCGGAACTCAAAGATAAGTGGACAGTTAACTCCATGTGGGTTTTCTTAGTATTTAATACCATTGAACCAACACTTCGATCAACTATCTCTCACGTCGAAAGGATGAAGAATTTGTGAGAAGATATTAAGTAGAGATTCTCACGAATGCAGCCGTTGAGATCTAACCTGGCAAACTGTAGGCAGGATAGTCAATCCATTGTATCCTATTTTAGTAACTCAAAACCTTATGGGATGAGATTAATAATTATGATCACATGACAATGTGTGCATGTGCAGATTGCAAATGCAATCTTACCATTGAAATGGAGCAAAAGCGTGAAGAAAAAAGAGTTCATTAATTTCTTATGGGCTTGGATGAAGAAGGTTATGGTACCGTGTGGTCCCATATCTTAAGCACTGCTCCTTTGCCTAATTTGCATCGTTCTTATGCTATGGTGGTTCGGTAAAAGTGAGAGAGAATTGTGACGAGAAGCAAAGATGAACAGCGCAACTCCATGAGCTTCGCAATTCGAGCTAGTGGTTAGAATTCAGGGGGAATAAAGATAAAAATTATATTTGCTCTCATTGCAATTGGGAGGGTCATGACACTGAAAGTTATTTTCAGTTAATAGGCTACCAAGAATGGTGGGGTACTTGACCTCGTGGCAACTCAGATGTGCAGGCAGTACTCAAAAGTCTGGGACCAACATGTCCATAAACAGCAGAAAATCTTCGTTGAGGGGACCGACATATCTATAAATTATGGAAAGCTTTATAGAAGGGACCGATATATCTATAAACTGCAGAAAATCTTTGTTGAAGGGACCAATATGTCCATAAACTGTAGAAATCTTTATGGAAGGGATCGACATGTCTATAAACTGCAGAAAATCTTTGATGAAGGGACCGACATATCCATAAATTGTTGAAGGGATTGACCTGTCCATAAACTATCTTTATGGAAGGGACCAGTATGTCCATAAACTGCATGTCCATAAACTGATATCTTCACCAAGGCCTTGCACAAAGATCAATTTCATTTTCCCCTAGGCAAGTTGGGCAGTCGGAATCTTCATGCTCCATCTTGAGGTGGAGTATTGGAAGCGACCAAACATCCTGATGATCCGGCCTGTCCACCAGACATCACTTAATGACCTACCGACCTGTATTAACACTATCTGACGTCTTGACGACCAGCCGACCTGTAGTGGTTTAAGGCTTGATTTGTGTGTGAATATCTTTTTTTTCTTTCTTTGTCTTGTGCATTACAAGAAGTTTAGTTTGCACAGCGTAAGAAGTTTGGCTTATATGGTATAGGATGTTTTACATTCTTAGATTTTCCTAAATATATATTGTCACTTTTCTATCAATGAAAGGGTAAGGATTTTCATTCTCAAATTGTGTGATTCTCCAAATTTTACATTTCTTGGTGTTTTATTGCAAAATCGCATGTGTCTCAGACACCATGGCTCCTGCTTCCTATACGCAATCAAATCAAGGACATCAAGTGGATACTCGTCGCTTCTTTAGACTCCAGGATAATAAGACATATCAAATCAAGGACATTGATAAACTAGATGATGTTTGATGCGTTGGGTTGTCTCATGGGTGACCAGTACTTTTGGATGATAAAGCAAAACCTTTTCTCTCAACCTAGACATGGCCATGGACCGGTTTCGGTTTGGAACCGGCGATTCAATTTATTTCTTGAACCGAATCGGAGCCGGCCTAATTTAAAACGTTTGAAGATGGTTTCGATTTCTTAACGATTTTAGTCAAAGTCCGGTTTTAAAACGATCACGGTTGTGATTTTTTATTGTAAAAAAACTTAAATGTTATTGAATATATATTTTATTAAATAAGTAAATTATAAAATGAATCCATTTACATAATATAAAAAATAAAATAATATATATATAATATAAAAATAAAATAAAATTACATTTAAATGAAAATAATTTTTTTTTACAAATTAATAATAAATTTGCACTTATTTGATAATTTAACTTGTTTATGCATTAATTTTAAGTGATATAATTTTTAAAATAATTTATTTTAAAAATAAAAAATCAACCTGAAATTGAATAGTCGGTTTGAATCGGTTAATTTCCATCTGATTGTGGTTCCGGTTCACACGAGGGGAACATAATCGCGCTTCTAGTTTAAGGTTTTTGTTTGATTCAGGTATCAGAAATGGTTGACCAGCTAGGTTTCGATAGGGACGAAGCTACGGTGGGTCAAGGGGCACCATGCGCTCCCTGAAAAATTACAAATCATTTAGGGGTATTTAGATAGTTTTACATATAGCAAAAAAAATTATTATTAGATCCCTATATATTTAAAAACTTTATTAATTAATCCTTATTCCAAAAATATTCGATTAAAATATTTTCTACTTTATAAAATTAAATTTTTTAATTTTTCTATCAAATAAATCCTTATCCGTTTTCAATATTATTTAGTTGATTTAATTTTAATTATTTTTTTATTTTGTCCCTCCCATTTTCTATTTTTCCAATTCAAAAAATTTATTTTTTATTTTTAAAATTTCAACTCCAATGCATTAATTTTTTAAAAAAAATTATTCATTCATTGCCTAATTTAATTTGATATGCTATTGTTGTTATTAAAAAGTAATTATCTCTCTTAATTAGTTTCTAATATATTTATATAATTAAAATTATTTGTTAAACTATCTAAATTAAGAGAAATAAATTTTAATTTTTTATAAATAAAAGTGTTTTACGATTAATTTTTTTATTAATTAATAAGTTTCATGGACTATTTAAATTTAAAAAATAATTTAATTTTAAAAATATAAATTTAATGGGTAATAGGTTAAATAATTTAAATTTAAAAATACTTAAATATAAATAAGTATTATTTTTTATAGATAATAGATTAGATTATTTAAATTTAGAAAAATGAAATAAAATATTGTTTCTATAATTAATGGGTTAGATAATTTAATTTAAAAAAATAAAATTTATAATAAATATTATATTAAATTATTATGTTAATTTAACCTAATTATATTTTATGAATTTGCATGTTATATTTATAGTAGAAAGATTTTTTTTTTCTACAATAAATACTATTAACAGTCAATTTCATAATAAAATGAGAGATAAACTATTGATGGTTTGATTGTTGACTTATATTAAAAGAAGATATATTTGTAAACATTAAAAATGAAGTTGTTATTAATATATTTTAGTTAATAAAAAAATTAGATAAATTATAATTTAATTATAATATTTTATTATTTTTTATAAAATTTTTTGAATATATATTTATTTTATATATTTTTTTTTATTGATCATATATTAAAATCGGGTCCTAGTAAATAAAGTTTTTGGATCCATCATTGAATTTTAAATTTGATCGATTCAGTTTGATTCATGGTCCGAATCAGACAATTTTTCCAAATTCCTCGTATTCAATTGCCTAAAATAGAAAGTTTCAAGTTCAAAATTAACAAATCCTACTTAATTCAGAAGTAAGAAAAGTTTTTTTACTACCAAAACTACTCAATTTAATTGCCTGAAATTCACGTACACCCATTAAGATGACGAAAACCTCTCTTAAATTTAAAATGTGTTTTATACTCGTAGCGTAAATTTGAAATTTTTGATTAAGGATGAGAAATAATATCATTTTTTTAACATCTCAATCAAACAATTATTCAATCATCTTATTGACCGATACTAGAGGTCTCGAATTCAAATTCTACTTCAAACTAATTATTCAAATTCTCCTTTCAAGCTGTAATCAGTAACAAAGGCTATAACTCATTTAACTGCATAGCAAATTTGTTAAAGAGTAAAAGAATAAATGTCCAATTAGCAGTTGTATTACATTTGAAAATTCCTACATCAAATCTTAAAAAAAAAAAAAAAAAAAAAAAAAAAAAGAAAGATGAATCAAAACCTATTCTAGTTTACAATTTAGTACAAGATAAATGGTTGGTTCTGGGTAAATTTGATTAGCTATGCCGTCAAGTATCATTCATTTTGCTTGCTTCAATTTTCAAAGAGCTAAGGGTCTGCAGTATTTTGCCATGACCTTTGGGAAGAACATATGTTGAGCTCCTTCAACTCTTATTATTGGAAATATAATCCTTGATGCAACCTAAAGAAAAAGAAGAATATTAGGGAAAAAAGAAACAAAAAACTATGACTCATACAACTTAAAAGTGTAGTCAATATACATACTGAGATCATTCTAGCCCCCATCCATATCCTCTTGGCAGATGGCAATGTAAATACCAAGCGACCAACACCATAGACAGCCACAGCAAAGAAGTGCATAACCAAGCTCAATGGCTGAGGGTTTAAACCTGAGAGTAAAGCAATAGGTCCACTTGAAAATACACCTCCGAGGCTCAAGTAGTCGAAACATGCTCTACGCATTTCATCTTGTGCTGGATCATGTGATGCACTAAAGACTTTGTATAAGGCTCCTGCCAATGTATTTATAGTAGATGCCACTGGCTGGATAAGAAAGAAAAGAACACATGGTTAACATAAATTTACTCTTTTCCTTGCTCTCTTTCTATGAAAATAGACAGACTATATGCTTGACTACCTTGCGAAGTGTGTAGAAAGATTTAAGATATTCACAAAGGCCAGATGCATCACTTAAATCATGTAGAGGTCTAAGAAGATTCCTTAGAACAACTATATCAGAAAGCGCCACAGTCATTCCTCCTCCAGTTAAAGGATGCCTCATGTTAAATGCATCACCTAAAAGAAGAGCACCTGGAGTGGGATGAGGAGCAGCAGGCATGCTCCTATTAGGCATTGTTCTGATGTTTCCTTTGTTAATGGCAGAAATGAAAGCATCAAATAGCTCATGAGGAATCTGAAACATGCAAGTTCCTGATGAGTCCAAGGAATCAAAGAGTAATGACTTGTAATTTCAAAAGAAAAGAAAAGAACATCTCCTCCATGCATTATAAACTGAGTCATGATCGAAAGCTCCTTTAAGCTAATAACTATATTAAGGATCAAATTAAGTAAAAGTTAAAATAACAAATAACAAATGGTTGTATTAGCAGGCTAAATAAGCAAGTTATTAATACCTGGGGAGCCACTATGGATTTTAAATAGTTGGCCATTTCACCATTGGAAATTGATGGCAGTTTTTGGCTTACTGGTATGTCAACCAAGCAACGAATTTCTGAGCTACTAATACGATAGAACAAGATTGGTGAAGGGTCTGCCAGAATAACATGTCCGTGATTCTGATATGGAAGCTCACAGTTCTCCAATATCAAAGCAACAAAGCAAGAGGGGATTTCAACCTGCAAACATTACAAAGCAAAATCCATAAATTACAAGTGAAATTGTGAATAAGACATTCATAGCTATTGCAAGTTTGAAACCCGATCTTTACCTTGGCATTGCAAAGAGAGCGTCGCAAGTTTGAAAAACAACCATCACAAACTATTGTTAGTGGAGCAGATGCAGCAAGTTCTTGACCAGTTTTTGTTTTGTATTGGACACCCTTGATTGTTCCATTTGCTTCAAGCAAGGATGTTACTGTTCCTTGTTCCAATCTTACACTGTAAAGAGAAATTAGAGAAATTAAGTTATGAACTTACACGTTTAATGAAAAAGGTTTCATTAATGGAATTGGAAAGGAAACGATGATTACTTGGTTAGACTAGCAGCTTTTTCTCGCATCCTTTGGATGAAACGTCCATTGTGAAAGCTTCTGCCAGACACGTTAGAATCAAAGCTTTGCAAGGGATAGGAAAGTTTAGTACTTCTTCCACCCTTGTAAAGAGCATATCCAAATACTTGTTGGGCATCGATGTCTTCTACGCAATCTGCAGCCACTCAAAATGTATATAGTCTAAGAATTAGAAGTGACAACATTGGTTTGCAGTAATAAAAATTTTGGAACTACCTGTTCTGGTTACCTTGAAGTCCCAACTCAATTAGTTTGAGGTAGCCACCAGGTTGGAGAAGTTCTCCAACAATTCTGTCAGGCTCAGTCAAGTCTCTTTCAATCACATGTACGTTCCTTCCATCCTGCATTGGAGAGAAGGAAACAAGGACGTAAATCACATATTTCTGATAGATTAAAAAGCAAGCACACAAGAAGTAATAGACAGAGAGAGTTACCTTGCCAAGAGTATAAGCAAGAGCAGAACCTGCAACCCCAGCTCCCACAATAATTACATCTGGTTTCTCGTCTTTCTCTGCCTGGTCTATTCCATTTTCAGAGCTCTCTAATTTTTCATATCTTGCAACTCCTCTTGATGTTGTGGCTTTCTTCTTTGCTGTTAATCTATACAACAACACAAACCCCAACAAAGAAGCCATGATTCCTCCCATTAAGTATTCAGATTCCATTTCCAGAAGCAATATAAGAATTGTACAAGTGATGGTGAGTTTTGAAGTCGTGTAGAAAAATGGTTTTCTGGTTCCTTTATATAGTTTTCCAAATGTACGACTAAATTGATGAAATGGTTCTACTAAATCAAATACAATGAGATTTGGACAGATGCATAAGAATGAAAAATGAACCCAAATAAGGTTTAAAATGTTGTCAAAATGAAATCAGTCTAAAAGACCACAAAATGGATTTCATTTGTTGTTTTTATTAAGATGTTTTGAAATTACTTAGGGCCCACAAGACCAATACAACATGATAATTATCTAATTGTAATTTATCAATTTCCTTATAACCAAAATAAAATTAGTTAATTAGCAGCCTACTATGCTGTCCATAATTGGGTCAGAGTCAGGCCAATAGAGTTATTATTGGTATGTCCCCAAGTTTGGAGTCTTGTATTTGACCAAATAGGGCTTGAATTGCAGCAGCTGTCCAATGCAATTATTTGACTAGTAATGATTAGAATTGGAACCACATAGCAAAAGTCCTCACTACTACTGCTCAAGTGGGTTTTAACACTAGCACAGATTAAGGATTTCTCATCAGGATACATTACTAGTCAAACATAACACAAAGCCAATCACAAACTGTAAAGGTCACATACTTCTATTTTGCTGCAATCACAAACTCAGAAATAAAAACAGTAATAAGTAGCAATCAGCAGACATAATTCTTTAACTTTGATGGGACTTTCGCATTAGTTGTTATCAATCTTTGAAAATGGAACCTTGGTTAGATTGGTTCAATCTTAGCTTCTCATGCTGGGGTTTGCTTTGTGTTATAGCTCAAGAATGAAAGAAATGCAGGAGCTTGCGAATTAAAGGAGAAAAGCACTGAACAGCTCAGGAATTGCTGGAACTACTGATACTATCATTCTAACCTCAAAATATATGCTCAAGTGACAGGCATGTCATCCAACTATAATGTGACAATTGAATAATTAGAAATTATATTCCCTCTTTTGACAGGAAAATGAACAAAATGTAAATGTACCTTTCTTTTAATAGAATCAACTCAGTTGTTAGTCAAGATTAAACCTTCAAAAGATTTAGATGATATGCAGTGATACATTGCGCTTTCGTTTCCTGCAAGTAAAGGATATAGGGATTCAAGATTCTAATCCTAAAATATAGCTGCTTCTTAAAATATGCTTAAGACATCTGTAGAATGTCTACAGCATATATGATTTCATTACAAGTGATGGGAAAGGGACTGAAATGGTAGAACCATTCCCAGCTTCATGTCCCAGTTTGCTTCACCAAGTTGCTTACCCTAACAAATGGCGTCCGGTACGAGAAATTTCTGCGGCTTGAACTCCTTACTCGTACGAGCCACCTAAAGAGCTTTTCCTGCTTGTCGAGAGTTTAAAAAACTCCCCTCTTCAGTCAGCATTTTTCTCGGCGAAGGCCTCTTGTGAGAAAATTCCTCCAGTCTTTTCAAATGCCGCAATCAGTTCACTGACTAGAATGTTGGCCATGTGTCACAGAACTGGAAATGGAAATGGACTTGACAGGACCAAAGTGAAAAGTAGGGTGTGCGGTTTCGCTCTAAACTGGTATTTTCAGAATGGAAATTGAAATTGAAATTCAATTCCTTAAATTTTTTAGAATCAAAATTAAAATTAAATTTTAGTACCATTTTGATATAGTACTGTGTATTTTCAATTTTGATTCAATTTTTTTTTAAGTAATTTTGATTCAATTTTAATATCGATTTTTTTTATTTTAATTTTGATATAATTTTTAAATTTTATAATAAAATTTAAATTTAAATGAAATAATTAAATATTTTTAACATTATACTAATATTATTTATATTAAACCAATACATTTCATATTTTAATTTTAAAATAATATTAAATATTCATAATATTATATAATATTTTTATTTAAAATATATGAATACACTAAATAATTAAATATAATATAATTTTTTATTATAATTTTCAAACTCTTAAACGAAGAAGAAAAAAAATTTCTAATAGAGTTTCAAAAATTTTGTTACAATATTTCACAAAAAATAAATTTCAACTAAAGGAATTTTTATCATTTTTCTTATATTATAGATGTATTTAATTTTTTTATTTTTATAATAAAATTATATTTAAGATAAAATTACATAGTATTTAAAATTATGTAGCTTAATAACTTTTATTAAATAGTGACAATTATTTTAATTTAATTTATTTCTAATTTTATCAAATTATATTTTATTATTATATAATCTAATTAATAATTATATATATGGATAATAATAATAATTATAAATATATATATATATATTATATAATTAATTTTAATAATTTATATTCTATCATATAAATTCTATTAATATGAAGATAGTGTATAATATAATTTATTTAAATAGAATGGAATATAATTAATGAATTAAATTAATTAAATTATACTCTTATAAACTTTTCATAATAGACTAGTGATTAAAATATATAATAATGACTACCAAGCTTTGTGTACCTAGGCTATGGCCAAGTTCATATTGAAAAAGTCAGACCGTAATTCTATCAAGGCCTAATATGTCAGCTTGTTCATCAGCACACAATCCAGGACTCGTTAGAACGGACCGAATAGAGCTCAGGTCCACGAGCAGAGGTTCAACCCAATCAATTTGACAGACCTGCGGATCCGAGATCGTGTCCACATGGCGTCAGATATAATTAAATAGTTGTTTGACGATAAGAAAGGACGCGGTACGTCCGTACGTACGGCCCAGGGTGATAATGATGGGATATACAAGTGTAGGATGGCGATTACACGTCACTAGAGGACAAAAGGAAAAAAAGAATAAAAGAAGTAAAGGAGAGGTAAACCAGACTAAACTTATTAAAATACACCTTGAGTCTACCTTTCACTGGATCTCAGAATATTAATTGGTGTCGTCTGTGGGAACAAATGAGATTTTTTCAGTTATGATGCATGCACAAATCTAAGTTTTAGTTCATGAGATAGAAATGTTTTTATATGCCTTTACGATCATATATGGGATTATATCATGTGTAACAGGTAGTATAGTAGGCTTACTATGGGTTCCAGGGACCTTAAGTCGATCTGAATCCTAGCGCCGATAACGGTCCAATTTCTCTGGATCATTACACTAGATATTATCAAATGCAATAGTTTTGCAATGTTTAATTTGCATGTCCAAATTTTAGAGAATAAAAAAAAATTATTCTCATTCTTCTTTCTTCTTTTTTTTCTTTGAGATCTTAGTCTCTTCATTTATTATCACACCGTCTATCTCCTCTGCCTCGTCCGGGCAGAGAGACCTCATTCCTGACTAATTGGAGAATGGGTTTTCCACCTCTAGGTAGTTTTTCTTTTTCTATTTCTCTATTCTTATTTTTCTTTGTTTCTTTTGTCCTAAGATTCTTAGATCGGATGTTCTAAGATTTTATTTCTTTGGATCTGTGCTTCTTGTGGATTATTTTTTCTTTTTTGGTGGTTTTGCATTTTTGCATGTAAGTGGTAGCATCTTATCGATCTAGATCTTTCTCTTCTCCTGCTTGCTTTGGTGGTTGAAATCTTAGATCAATGTTGCTTCCCTCTTCTATCTTAGTTCGATGTTGGTCGACAATGGTGGCTCGTTGAGCAGAGAATTGAAAGGCGCAATTTGGGTCGCTGAAGAGAACACTTCGCTCATCTTTATTAGCACTTTTTTCTAATATGTGGATAGCTCTTGACTCGATGCTTGGTATAACGCTTGTCTTTTTTCTTAGTGGCTATAGGTACCAATTGATCTAGCAGTTGTTAGGGTCATGTTATTGAAGCTAAATCTGTCAATTTTATGGGACTTTCTAAAAATCTGTTATGTCCCCTCTTCTTTGTGTTTCAGTTTGTAAATAGATAGATTTTACTTATTATTGATGGAGTTTTATGACCAGCCTTTGCTGGCTAAAGACGATGATTTTATGGAAGGAGCTCTTCTAATTCTTGTTGTTTTCTGCACTACAAGATTTGATCCGAGTCAAATTTTTTAGATTGATTGAGTTTCAACCTTATGTTGCTTTTAATATATTTTGGACTTTGTTCTCTATAATTCTTTTTACACCTTAATCTTTTTCAATGAAATTGATTTTAATTTATTGAAAAAAAACATTATACTCATAAAATATTATTATATAAAATTTAAAGTTCATTTTAAATAATAATTTAAAATATAATAGTTTAAAATGGTATATATTATTATTAATTTTAATGATACATATTTATTTTAAAAAAAATTACTATTTAATTTTTATGATACAATAAAATTTATTAATTAATATTTTAATTTTAAAAAATAATTACAAATTTTCTGACATTTAAAAAATTTATTGATTTTTTTTATTAATTTTATCGTTAAATATTTTATTATTTAATTTATAAAATTTTAAAAATTTTATTAATTAATCTTTCATAATTTTTAAAAATTTACTAATTATTTTTTTAAATATTTTAATTTTTTTAATAATATTTAACGCTTAAAAATAATAAAAAAATTTATAAATAAACTTTTTAAAATATAAAGAATATTTTAATATATTTTTAAAATTAAAAATTAAAAGAATTTTTATAATATAAAAATTAGATAATAATTATTTATTTATTTAATAATATATAATAATTCTTCTATTTTATAATTTTTATTTATTTTATTTTAATATATATTAAAAATATAATTTTTTATTAAATTTTTAATTATATTTAGTTTAAATAAATTAAATTTTATTAAATATTAAAATATATTTTAAAAAGTTTTTTAAAATTTAAATAAAATTATAATGGTTAATTTATATATTATTATAATTTAAAAAATAAATAATAATTTAAAACTAATAAAAAAATAAAAATTATGAAACGGTAAAAATAGAAGAATGATTGACCATTTTTCTTATTTTAACGTTGTTCACGATTATTCCAAAAAAGAAAAGGAGAATGGCATTCTTTTTGTGGAAGAAAGGCGTTGCTTACGATGCCCTTTCTTCCCTTTTTTTTTTTTTTAGCCGGCTCTTTTATTTTTTCAATTTTAGCTGTTAATGATAAAGCTCGACGCTTTGAGAAGTATCTAGATTGTAGATAAATGTAATCTATCTATAAGATAAATATAATTAAAAATTGAAACAAAACAGAAAAAAGGAAAGAATTGCACGAGTTATAAAGTCCAAGTTGAAGGCTGCAACCCGCACGGGATCGGTTGCTGATGATGGGGAAGCTTTAGCCCAATACTCTTTGCAGTTCGAAAGTGGAAGCATTTTCGCGACTCCTTCGATTGGAGCAGCAGCTTCCGCTTTCAATTGCAAAGGGAATTGAGTCGAGCTTTTGTCTGTGATTGTTGGATTTTTCTTCGAGGTTAATTGAATTTCATATTCAATTTTCTCACTCTTTCTCTCTCTGCTAATTCGATTTCCTAAAGATAATTTGTTTGAGTTTCTATAATTTTTCTCCAATTTCTTAGTTTCTGTTTGAATATAGATTACTGTAATTTTTTGGATCTAGCTTATTTTCTGCAATTAATCTAACTATCTAATTGAATTTCTAGATCAATTGAGATCGATTCCTTTTTTTAGGTTAATGAATTAATATTTTGTTTCACTTGTTGTTCCCCTGTTTTTGATTTCGTGAAATTAACAGTATTTTGAGTGGGATCTTTGTAGCCGATGATCTTTGTTCTCAAATCAGCGCAATTAACTGATGTAATCTGCCGGTGTCATCTGAATTGTTCGTCTCAGTTCAGCCTAGCTAAATCGTTTCTGCTCTCATATCTTTTCCAAGACAGGAATTCTTTTCGATAAAGATGCTTTCATCGCCGAGGACGATTCCAAGTTCACATCGTCAAATGGCATAAACGCCGGGAGAATACAAGGGTGATCCACCACACACTGATGTTTTTTAGAGTGCATATTTGTTCCTCGTATTGACTGCAGGCTGGAGATTAGGAACTCAAACACAAAGACAAGCTGTTATCTCTGTTAGGATTTTCATGAGAATTTTTTTAAAATATATTAATTAGAAAAAGGTTAAATTAATTTAAATTAAAAATTAATGTTTTAGAAATAAGAATGTTAATTTTTTTTTTAGTTTTTTAATTTTTTATTTAAAAAATAGTGTTGGTTTTCAATTACAATGTTAAAAAGTATTTTACTATGTGTACAAGGAGAGGAAAATATGAGAGAGGTAAAAGAAAGTGGATGAGAAGCTATTTTCTCAAAGGAGAATAAAAGAGAAAATTTTTTTTTTTTTTTTTTTACCAATGCAGGAGATTATGAGGATATTTTAAAAGTTTAAACAGATTAAAACAAATTAAAATAAATAAAATTAAATTAAAGAAAATCAGAGTTATATTAAATCAAACAATTCAAAAAACGGAAGATATTGATCACTGTTTAACCATTCACCACATTTCTTCTCTCGTGCAGGCTTTCGCTCTCTCCTTTTTTTCTCTTGTTCTCAAGAATTTCTGTGAGTATTAAGTGATTAAGTAATAAGTCAATAAAATTATTTAATGCATAGTTAAAGTAGCTGCTTTTTTATATTAGTTTTATTATTTAAATTTCAGATTTTATGTGATGTTTTTAGAGTTTAGGGCTGTTGATTTTGGGGTAATTGAATTTATTATACTAAATTTTTTTATTAAATATTTAATAAAATATTTTTAAAAAATAAAATTTATTTTTTAAATAATCAAACAAGTGATAGATGAAACATTCTTTTATTTTTCACTTTTTTCCTATTTTATCTTCCTCTCACCCAAGTCATAGTCAATACTTCTAATCCAATTTATATCATTAACAGATCTTTAGATAATGAAAGATATTTTTTTTTATTGAACTCTATTTTATACACAAATATCATTTTCAATTTCTTAAGTCATTAAGAAACCTTTGCTACATTCTCCTAATCCATAGTTACATTGAAATGTTAAGAGTAAAAGGAACAGATCATTTGTATTTGGAAAATGAAGAACTAGACTAAATGTAGTAAACTTTTCATCCAATATGACAAAAGAAACAAATCTGTTATCAATAGTATGGTATTAAATTTTACATTGCCCAGTTCATATGGCTGCATTAGCTAAGTTAATTTCATTGTACTACTTCTTTTAATTTTTTTGCTTTCAGGAAAGAACATAGGTTGAACTCCTTCAGCTCTAATCCTTTATTTAAAATCTAAGATTCCACAAAAATTTAATAATTAATTTTTATTAATTTTTTTATTTGAAATGATATGCAAAATTTTCATTTTCAAAGGAGATGAGATTTTTTCTTGTAAACATGCCAAACAGAAAATAAATGGAACAATAAAAATGTCAAAGCAATAATAAAAAGAAACTATGATATCATATGACTTAAGTAAATAAATGGATAACTAAACTTAATGAGTAATTATTTAGGGGTGTTTGATATTGAAATTGAAAGCTCAAAAAATATTTTTTTTAAAAAATACCAATTTAAATGTTCTTGAAAAAACAATTTGAGCATTATTAAATTATATCAAAAATAATTTTAAATTATTTTTTAATATTTTTAAACGATATTTTTAACAAACCATTTTTCTCAATAGCAATTCTAACAGTAATTAAACAGTTTCTTATATTTCTTAATTACTCTACAAGAATCAAATATTTCTAAATATGTTTAACAAACAAAAAGTATAACTGATCAATTTGCAAGAGAGTATGTTTATCAATATCTTCTTAGTTGATAGATTTATTGATTTAAAAAAAAATGGAAAGAGTGAAACTTTCATCAAACACCTTTTGCTCCTCAGATCCAAAGTTTCATGAGTTTCTTCTAAAAGTATATTAGATTAATAATTTTATGATGATATAGTTAAACCGTGGGACCCGGGCGAAGGCTTAGGTCTCCTAGTTCCTAGAGCAGAGGGTAATGCGTGAGGTTGGCTTCACAGAGCAGCGACTACCTCCCGCTTCCGACAGTAGAAGGATAACAGGTCGGTGCCATCCTGCCCATATGACTAGATGGACTGTGCTAACTGGACCATTACTTTTTTTGCATTCACATTTTATTTTTTATTAAAAAAATATTTAAAGATTAGAGCAACTGAAAATAAATAGCAAATCTTTAAAAGTATATCAAATTAATAATTTTATGATGATATATCATAAAGTATTTCACTTAATCTATATATCCCTATAAAATAAAGCAGGTATTTTTTAATTTTTAATACTACTAATAGAATAAATAATGAGAATATAGTCTCTATGTATTTATAAAAATTTTAAGTTTCAAAACATTTAGAAGAAAATTATTTTTATATTCTTAAAATATATCAAAATTAGTCCATATGCCTCTTCATGTTTTAAACTTAACAATTTAATCATTGTATTTTAACAAAGTCAGAATAGTTTTTGTACAAAATGATAAAGTTAAATTATTTATTTGTGAGAAATTTAGAGATATAAGTGTTAATGGTTATATAATCTAAAAAATTTAAATAATAACATATATTTAAGAATATTTTTGTTATTGATGTTGATGGAAAATAGAGATGTGCTATGAATGGCTAAACCTGCAAGAAAAAGAACGTAAGATAGTAGGTATTCACGGCAGCCACTCCGACACTCAATTTAGTAGATTGGATAATAGGGCGAGTATAAGAAATTACTTAGAATTCAAGTGTAATTGTGTAAAAATTGCATATTTTTATCTCTGTGATCGTTGGTTTTATACTGTAAGAGGATGAAGTTAAATATAGCATTTTCTAATAAGCCAACGATGATATGATTAGCTATTTGATAAGGGATCTGGTCGGTAATCCCATGATTACAGGCATAATAGGAGTTTGCTGGATTGTGCCTGCTAACAATAACTTTATATGAAGACTCGACCTCTTCAGCCTCTTCAGGAGAGGGCGAGTCTTGATGAAGAATCGGATGTAGCGGTGTTTAGGTATTCTTTCCTTGAATGGGACCATGCATATACTTATCAGAACCTTACCACGTGACCCTATTTTGTAGTGATAACTCATGGCTCACTTTGGATGATCTTTGTGTAACATCAGAAGTCTCCCATTGATCTTTGATTCTTCGTATTCGAAGATGTCGATTTGTCTTCTCGATCTAGGTCATGTGACGTGATTAGATTAGTCTTCCCTACTTGTGTCTTTTTTCTGCTTCTGCTCATAAATGATGATTGCCTTATTTCTCAAGCCGTGTTCAAATTTTTGCTAGCTACACCATTGTATAAAAATCCTTCTTCTCTACTTTTTCTTACAACTGATATCTGTGAAAGTTCTGGCCACTCCTCTTCTCCAATTTTACTCCTTTGTGTCAGGATATTTCTTGTTTGCAACCTTTTTATAGAAATGAATAGGGGTACCTTCTTTTCTTCTTCTTCTTCTACTTGTGGAAGTTTTGTCTTTGACTCTTCCTTTGATGGCTTCATTCCCACTTATATGGATAATCTGATCCCTGCAAAGGACATCATCATGGTCTACAAAGAGCAGCTGAAGGTGGGTCTTTATGAAAGTGCGAAAGTGGCCGGGAAGCATACTACTCAGTTCTGTGTATTGACTGAGGACTGCAACCAGCCTAGTTATATTAAACTTATGAAGGGGCTTTATACTGGCCATAATGTTAGCCTCTTTACTGCTTTCTAGTGCCGAGACTCTTGGAGAGTGGGTTGGATTGTGCAAGATTGATTCTGAGGGCCAAGCTATAAGGGTAGTTGGAGAAACGATACCCTCCATAAGGCTTTGCCTGGATGGATGACACTTTCCTGAAGAATATGGTCAAGAAAGGGGGAGAGAGGCAAATTGAGGAAAAACTCCATCGACCAGACCTCTGCTAATAATATAATAAATGTAGAAAATACTGATGTAATAGAGACTTGAGAGGAGGAAACTGAAAACCTCTCTCTTTTCATGTGACCTTTTATAATGAATATATATATTGCATATCTTATCATCATTCTCACTAGGTGTTCGTATGTTCCATATTTATCTCGTACCCTCATCCAATCGTTACCACTAGACGCGTGGCCTGGCAGACTCTTGCCTTTTGAGCATGAAATGCCTTAGAAATTTTGTAATATGGACTTACACCCGATTGTGCGTCTTGAGGCATGGCCATAAGAATCGCTCTAACAACTTTAATCTCTGACTAACACCTTTGTCTTTTGAGGATTGACACCCATAGGTTCGCCTATCAGTTACTCGTCCAGTTGCCTAGCATAAGATACTTTGTTTTGTGAGACCAACAATCAGATTATGGCCTAGCGAAATCTACCTTGTGACCTGGTATGAACGCCTTAGTTTCTATAGTCCAATGCCTGGATTATAGCCTGACTGAAACTGTCTTGTGGCCTTTTAGTGGGACCAACGTCAGGATTGTGATATGGCGAAACCCGCCTTATGACCTGACTTGGCGGAATCCACTTTGTGGCCTTGATTAATGGAACTAATGCTCGAATTTTGGTCTAGCGGAATCCGCCTTGTGACCTGGCCTGGTAGAACCCGCCTCATGGCCTTGATTAGCCCAATGTCTGGATTGCAGTTTGGCAGAATCCGCCTTGTGACTTGGCCTGGTTGAACCCGCCTAATGGCCTTGATTAATGGGACCAATACTCAGATTGTGGTTTGGCAGAACTCGCCTTGTGACTTGGCCTGCCAAAACCCACCTTGTGGCCTTGATTAGTGGGACCAATGCTCAGATTGTAGTCTGGCGGAACCCACCCTACGACCTGGCCTGGCAGAACCCACCTTGTGACCTTGATGAGTGCTCCTTAATTTTTTACTTTGAAGAAGGCAATTCCATTGTTCCTTGTCACTGAAGTGCACAACATATGAAAAAATGCCTCGTTAAATGTTATTGATAAAATTTCCTCAGAATAAAAATATTCTAGGAGTGAAAAATGACTTGGCCATCTAATTTGCCAGCTTAAAGGACCCTAGGCGAATGAACTTCGAGACCCTAAACGGTCTTTTCCAGTTTTTGTCCAACTTACCAGACTCGGTATTATCGAAAGTTACATATGTTCTTTTAAGGACTAGGCCCCCCACGTTAAAAGCACGCGACCAAACTTTACTGTTGAACATTCTTGATATTTTATTTTTGTAAACTGCCATTCTAATTGCGGTCTTTTCTCGTGAAATTTAGCTTGATCCAAATTGAATTGCATTTCTTTAGGATTTTCTGAAATATCAGGGTGTTGTGTCCTGAAGCTGCTTACTTGGATTTCCAAGGGGATAGCTACCTCGGTCCCGCATACAAGTGTAACGACTCAAAAATCAGACCGCTACTGGCACTAGGGTTCAAGTCAACTTAAGATCGTCGAAACCTGTAGCAAGTCTACTATACATCCTGTTACACCGGATATAATCTCATACATGATCTTCCATCTCATGAACCAAAACCCAACACGTGCATGCATCATAAATAAAAATATAAAACCCATACTAGAGCCCTAATCAAATGATCCAGTATGGTTAACATTACATGCCTCAATTTGGTTCAAACATAGCTTAAACTTTAAAACTTTTACATAAGAAGATCATAAACAAGGGATTATAAAAGAAGATTTGGGCAAAGCACAATTCTAATCCACAATAAGAATTTCATGTCCACAGCTAAATTATTATATCAGAACTATACCAAATAACTCTACTAACCTCTCAGAGTTAGGGGAAAGGGATAAGCTACAAGAGCATGGTGAGCAGAAATATAATCATAAAACAGTTTAATAAAATATATGATCACATGAATGCGTCACAACACAAACAATTCACATCAAAATGGACTTGTCACCAATAACCCTCTATAAATTCTAATAATGCTAGGCCCACAACGTGTGCTTCTCATGACTTCCTCTTAAACATAACAAAACATATCCATAGTACTAGGGGTGTAGAATAGACAACCTTGATCTTTCTCTTATATAATGCCAAGGGTATAAAATGGGCAAGTTTGGTCTTTCCGTATTCGTCATAACATATCATAGCACAGTCGAGGGTCAGTGGGTCATTCAACATCTATCCACAATAATAATAAATTGTTCAATATATCATATTTGTGAATTCTAATGCAAAATAACCTAATCATATACACATGACATTTGTAATGCATGAGCATGCTTAAAACATTTGATTTCTTTAAAATAATAGTTTAGGTTAGTTCTACTTACCTCTGGCTGACACAAGCCTAACTTTGAAGTAGCTGTCTCACTACTGGCCTCTACAGTCTCCAAAGTCCTATCTTATACAGATGGATTTAAATGAGAGGTCAAACATAACTTATATAATTCTAAAAACTATCCCAATAAACCCCTATAAACATATAAGAAAATATGCGGAAAACGAGCTGCAAACGGCCGGACATGGGACTTTCGACAACGGGTTCAGTGGCCTAAAGTCTCCTTACAGATCTGATTATTTTATAATATTTTTAGTAACTATTTAATAGTGAATAGAAAGAGTTATATTTAAATTATATGAATAATTTAATTTATAAAAACAATTAAATAATATTAAACATAAAAATAATTAAAGAGAGTGTATATATACACATAAAGAACTAAACCTTTACTAAATTTGGAATAATTTTCAAATAATTATTTTATTTACCTTTATTTATTT
This sequence comes from Manihot esculenta, assembly GCF_001659605.2. Taxonomy (NCBI): domain Eukaryota; kingdom Viridiplantae; phylum Streptophyta; class Magnoliopsida; order Malpighiales; family Euphorbiaceae; genus Manihot; species Manihot esculenta. The sequence goes on from NC_035170.2 coordinate 23,369,213, forward strand.
ACAATTTTTTATTATATACTATTTAATAATTTATAAAATTAAAATTTGAATTTTTAAGGATCTTATAATATAAATTATAAGATGATATTGAAAATATATAAAATATAAAATATATTACCGAAATTATACAACATAATATCACTAAAATTATTTAACAAACATATATAAAATTTTTATGTATTTTTCGGTATGATTTCGATTTGATTTAATTTTAATACGATTTCGGTTTGATTTCATTACAGTTCTTAATAAAAATCAAAATCAAAATCAGAATTAAAATTAAATAATTAAATAAATTCGATTCACTACTACAGTCGATTCCTATAACATTTATTCTTTTTCGATTTGTACAATTCAATATAATTCTTTAATTCGGTTTAAAACTCTAAAGTCTTTTCACAATCCTACTAAATAGTAATTTTTCCATTAACTTGTTCATCTTCTTTTTTATTCATAATTGAGCCTTATATCACAATCCAATTTTATTATGTTATAACTCAGGATTTAAAATATTAATTTACATAGATATATAGATTTTAACGATTAATATTAATATTTAACCTTTATAAATCTGCAATATTTAATTCATTGCAGAAATTCAAAGATTTAGTATTAAAAGTTATGAAGTTAGGAATTTAATAGTTAAAAGGCAACACTATTAGGGTTTATCAATATTCACTATAAGAAATTAGACTTTTAGTGGAATAAAAATGACTAAATGCATAAAATTTTCTGTTAAAATATTTAATAGCAAAATTAAAATTCGCCGCTAAATCACCACAAAAATACAACGTTAAAGTTTTAGTGATAATTTTTTATATTTAATAACGAAGTTTAGGGATTTATTTACAAATTTTATTATGCTTTTAGTGACAATTTTTTACCGCACTAAAATTTCATCACAAAAATGCAATTTGTTATAATGATTAATTAAAAAAAAAGCAAGTCCTTGAGATTTTGAGTAATATTTATTTAAATTAGGCTATTAGGGAAACCGTCCAATTTATTCATATATTTATATATCTCGAATATATAATTTAATTTTAATTTTTACATAAAAAAATAATTTTTTTACTAAATTAATTAGAGAATGAAAAAGTAAAATATGAGATATCTTTTATTCTAATATTCAAGCTAAACCTATAAGTATTATAAAAAAAAATTAATTGATGGCTATACTTTTTCACTATTAATATTTATTTAATATTTAATCTTTTATAGATGTGTTCATATCTAACCCATTATATTTACTCTTTAACTTTTGAAAGTTAAATAGTTATGTTTTATAAAATTTAAGAGTTTAATATTAAAGGTTATAAAGTTATAAGTTAAATAGTTATACTTTATAAAAGTTAAAATATTAAATATTAATTAATAATAAAAAAATAGTGTTAATTGATTTTTGTGTGTTACTGTCATAAGATAATTTAAAAAAACAAAAAAAATAATATGTGATTTTATTAAATTTCTTGTGTTTTAATTTATGTGAGAAGTTTTTACTTTAAAATCTGTATTTTAATTTATGTCAAACTAATATTTATTGTAGTGCGCCGTTAATAGATAATGATAATTTTTAGATACCGTCAGAATTGTTGATATGAAAATCATATCAAGTGATACTAATTTAACATAAATTGAACATTAAACTTTGAAATAAAAATAAATAAAACTACATAATACTTTTTATTTTTTTTAATAAATAATTATATTTTAATTATCATATCATATCAATATTTTTTGACAGTGTTAAAAAATTGATGCTATTTATGAAACTACACATTATTTTTTATATATTTTTTTAATTAATAATTAAATTTTATTTATTATATCAACATTTTTTATGGTGTCAAAAAATTATGGCTATTTATAATACTATACACATATTATTTTGATACAAATCAAACCGTAAATAAAAATAATTAGAATTACATTTTATTATTTTTATTTTTCCCTTAAAAACAAGCCGGGATTTGGGCCCAAATTCATAATCCGGCCTGGTCTAAATTTCGAAGACATCTGGGAGAAAGTCCCAAATCATTAGTTAAATTACGAAACTAGCCTGACAGCCGTTACTATATGACCATTTTGTCCGAATGTGGCCTTTTGGCAACGGCTACTTACAGTGAAGCCAGATTTTAAAATCTTTCTTTTGGGTCTCGCCATTACCAAACTTTAATCCTAAAGCACCTACCTCTACACGCTTCTTCTCTAAACGCAATGGAAGATTCTGAGTCTTTGCCCATCATCGACCCAGAAGAGAACGGAGACGAGTTCTACGAGAAGATCGAGGCCCCCAAGTTCGTCGACCTCACTGCACCCGATCCTTACCATCCTGGCGATGATCGCTACTGGTTCTGCTTGCGAGTTGGTAAGTTAAATATTTTTGCTTCTCCTTTTACAGGTTTACGCTTATTCTTTGGTTTGAGTGTTGGGATTTAGCTTGGAGTTGCTATACACAATCTTTTTGCTGTTGAAAAATCTTTAAGGAAAAAGAACGAAGATGGGATTTGAGGGTTTTCTTTAAAATGTTATTAGATTCAACTGAAAATGAAAACCAGATCAGCTGAAAAATTTCTCATAAGTGGCTTTTCATGGCTAGCTTGATTCAGGTTCAGTTTTTACCTATTACTTTTGTATTTCCATGCTTCCGTTCATTGTGATTCTGACTCAGGTTGCGACCAAAAGCATGAAGAAGAAATGGACTCTGAAGCAATCTACAAAAATTTTGTTCTTCGGGCAAGTCACAAGCTCTGTATTATGCTCTTCTTCTCCATATTGGTTTCTGTAACAGTTCAATTTAGACTTTGGGTATTAAGCTGTTGAATCCTGCAGGTCATGGCTGCAAGAAGTCCCAATGTACGGCTTCGAAAAGCACTGTACAGAAAGGATTCAGGGTGAGAACTCAAAGCTTTCAGTAACCATGTAACTACAATTTCTGGTGTTTCTTTTCTTTTACCTGTAGCAAGCACATACTAACACCATTTACATGAATTTCTATGCAACAGTTCTGATGCGAAATGTCCACGAACAGTTCCTGCGAAACCTTCGAAGTCTAGAGTATCAAGACTGGCTCTGATTTCTTCAATCTCCAAAAGGATAGTAGATCCTAAACTTTCTAAGCAAAATGCAACCCCAAATGCAAAGACAAAGCAGCCTTCTTTTATAGCCAAGGCTTTGACAACTCCACAGACCAAAAAACAGCTATCAAATCCAGATGCATTTCGGAGTGTTAGGAACCCGAATACTAAAGCCACGGCAGTGTCAAAGGGTAGAGTGGTAGCAAAGGCTTTGGTCTTTCATTCGCCTAGGAAGTTAGCGAGACCAAAGTGTTCATTAGAATTGAATACACCTGTGAAAACATTGTATTCTGGCGTGAAGAAGCTTGAGATCACTAGTGCCAAGAAGCAAGTGTTAGGATATAATAGTCCATTGCCTCCAGATGCTGCTAAAAAGCAATTCAGAGGACGAGAGGTTAAAAGCAGAGTTTTCGATGGGTTACGATCTCAAAATCCCAAGAATCAGGAAGCCAAACATTCTAAATGTTCAAAGAAAAATGACAAGGAAAAGACCTTAAAGCAGTGTCATTATCCTGTGCCTCCTGCAGGGGATGAAAATGACTTGATAGAAGTGGGGACTGAGAACAAAATAAGGAACATTTCCAATGTATTGTGCTCAGATACTGAAGGGCCTTCAACAAATGTAGAAGTCTCAAAAGCACTGTTGGATGAAAACAAAGTTGAAGCTTCATCAGATACGGATGCCGATGGAAGTGATTCCAACTTGCTGTCAAATTCTGAAGGGAAGAGCTCAGAAGCTGATGATAAAAATCATACTTCAACCTCTGATGACAAGGAAAATGATAATGAAGCCATTGAGAGTGATGACAAGGAAAATGCTTCAGCCTCTGATGATAACAGGTTTCCTCTCATTTTATTTTCCTCTCTCTTGGTGGATGTTCTTCATGTTAATGCTTTCTTCCATCACTTTGAACTTTGTATGTGCAGAGAATCAGATCTAGAGGCTAGTCAACATAAAACTCTTAACAAGAATGAAACACCAAAAAGCAATCAACAGGTATGTGGCCTCTCTTATCTGCTTTCATATATTTTCCATCCATTCCAGTTTCTGATTTCTTTTCTGCATTTGAAAATGATACACACAGACCACTGAAGCAAAAAGTAAGCAATCTAAAGAAAACTCCATAACTGCTGCTACTGGTTCTCAAGGGCTGAAGCATAAAAAACCTAAGCCTACAAATCCAAAGCCTTTCCGGCTAAGAACTGATGTATGCTTATTCTTTTCTAATGCTATTTTATTTTTGGAAATGCTATTTTTTCCCTTTTTTTTCTTTAATAGAATTTGATTTATTATAGGAAAGGGGAATTCTCAAGGAAGCAAATCAAGAAAAGAAACTCCACCCTGCACCTCTTGGTGAAACATCACCAGTTCCAAGGGTACTAGGAGGAAACTTGCAGAAAAAATGTCAGAATGCACTCCAAGTGAGATTTCGAGAGCTCCATTCACTGTTTATGGTTCAAGAAAAGCTTCAGAGTTTAAACTGATACTCTGTTTATGATTACAGAGAAATGAAAAGTGCATTGAGCAAATTGAGAATTGCATAGACACAAATGAGAGCAGTGGCAAGGAAAAGAATAACGCTCCTATAAATCAGCTTGTAAGTCTATATTTATGTGAAGGGGAAAATAACACATAAAAAGCATCTTTGTTTTTGTATAGATATTGGCCAAGCCTCTAACGATAATTATTTGTACAGCAAAATGGAACTTTCAGCTTGAAGATTTCAAAAGAGAAAGTAGGGCAAAAAATTTCAACTCCGCTCAGACATACGATTTCTTCTCAGAAGAAGCTTGTGGATTCCCAGCAGGAAAGTAGCCCAGATGAATCAGGTCTAAAATTGAGAAACAAGATAAGAAGAAGCAAATCACCATCAATAAGACAATTAGCAAGGCCTCAAGAGTGAGTTTCTCCTGCTGTAACATGCCTTGATCAATCAAGAATTTATGATCACTTTCACTAAACTTAGCAAGCATAATTCTTGCAGGGCAACACCAGGTAGAAAGGAAATGATTTCTACTATGCGAGCTGGTCAACTTGGCACAATAAAGGAAACCTCTCCAACAATTTTAAAAGCCAAGGAAGCTGCAAAGCCAGCCGAAAGCAGAGCTTCCCCGGCTACCAAAGGTTCTGTTTCTCCTGCTTCCACGCCCTCATTAATGGGGAGAAGGTCCAAAACCATTCCCAGGGAACCAAGCTTTCATACTATTCATGTACCAAAGAGCTGCACCAGGAGAGTAGCTTAAGCCAGTGACTATACATGATTACCTATTGTGTACCATATCTCTGTTGTTGTTCGTTCAATTGATTCATTGAATTATTTATTATTTCAAGCAAGTATTTTATCAGGACAAGAGAAATTCCTTACCCATTTTTTTGTAGACAATTGTTTGTTCATGATGATTTGTGTTTATATATATATTATATACAGAAGAGGCTTGCTGTTATTGTTATACTCCATTGCTCTATCAATAAAAGTACTCAATTGGCTCACGGATACTAAATAAAGGGTGCCTATTAATTAATTTATTGGAACAAAGAAGCCATAAGCAGACAATTGCAAAAGTTTAAAAGACAACAGAAGAAACATATTCTCAGAGTTCCAGTTCATATCAAGATAAGATAGAAGCATACAAGAAGTCAGGAGCTGAGTTGAAGAAACCTCTGTGCCATGGGATGCTTGGCTTGTGAGAGTTCATCAGGTTTTAAAACTTCAACAACTTCTCCATTTACCAGGAGACAAACCACATCAGCAATTCTTTGGATTTGCTTGATGCTGTGAGAGACCATCATAATTGTCATTCCCTGGTTCTTCTTCAGTTTCACAATAACATCCTCTATGTTTTGTGTTGATATTGGATCCAAGGCACTTGTTGGTTCATCTAGTAGCAAAACCTATCAAAGGTGGGATATAATGAGAAGAAAGACACATACTAGTCCAACAGAAAGTGTTCATATACAAGAATTAAAAAGAAACTGCAAATATAATATCATTAATACAGTCCAAAAAGAATACAAATTACAATATTATCAAACAGGGCGGGTTTACCTCTGGTTCATTGGCTAGGGTCCTAGCAAGTGCAACCCTTTGAGCTTGACCTACAGATAATTCACTGCCATTCTTCTTGTAAAAGGAAGAATCAAGGTCAGCAAGAGTAAGCAACTTGTGCACCTCATGGTCAGTAAGTTTCTTTCCCCTCAGTTGTGGCCCATACCTTATGTTATCCGCGACTGTGCCTAAAGAGATTGAAAATCAACATTCAATATTTATTAGACTATACTACTAATAGTAGTAAAAAGTACAAACTTGAGAACTAATACTTGGTCATGTATGGCATGTGTAAATCTTTAAAGTGAAAATCACTCTACTCCAAAGACAAGTTCTTGCAGAGAAAATCGCAGATTTATACGAGTTATTAGCCCTCAGATACAAGCAGTTGATTAAGTACATACAAGAATTTTCTACTACTTAAAATCTCAAGATTGTTTATAAATTGCAGATACGAATCAATGAAGCAAGTGTGGCTACAGACTGTTCAGCTGGATGAATATGTAATATCAAACAAAGTATAGTAAGCAAGCACCTTTTGATTGAATACCGAGTAAATTTATTCTCTCAATTTCTTTTTCCCTAATTTTCCTTCATTTTCCCTCAGATTTGTCTTTGCAATCTATATAGCCAGAGCTTACTCTCTCTGATGTAATTAACACAACCTTGATATGTTAATTCAGGGCAAGAAACAAGGAAGAAGAAAACTACCAGTAAAACTGAACATCAAAACTCACCTTCAAACAGAGCCGGAATCTGGAAGAGCATTCCAACTTTACGGCGGAGACTGAGAACATCAAGGTCCCGAATATCATGGCCATCAAGAAACACAGTACCGGAAGGTGGCTCCCAGAGGCGGTTTAGCGACCTCAAGAGCGTAGATTTACCACTGCCGCTGGGGCCTATGATCCCCACGACGACGCCCTTGGGTATTTCCAAGTTGACTCCAGAGAGAATAGTTATTCCGGCATCAGATTTTTTGGTCAAATTGCGTATTCGAAACTTGTATTGAGGATCATCTCCACCTGCTTCAACATCCCCCACAGCCAGTAGATGCTCTTGGGTATCATCAGCTACCAAATAAAAAATCACAGACATGCCGATCAGGGTCTCGAAGGATCAGAAACTGAAGCGAAAAACAGATAGAAAGCAAGAAAAGATGATTAGAATTTAGAAACGTACCTGGAGAGGCCTGAGCTTGGAAGAATGAACCCAGAGCCATAGGAAGATTAGTGAGTAGCGGAGAAGCAGAGCTCGTAGCTGTTATCTGAAAGAAAAAACCAGAAGAACCTTCCCCCGGTGGTCACTGCACCAGTCACCACATGTTGCTTCAAGATTCTGCATGATTCCTCTCCCCATTTTCTACTGAGCGATAACGTCATTTTCAATTTTCCAAATTGTACTTGGCTCCATACCATTGTCGTTTGTGCTAAGGTTTTGAATGAGTTTATTTAATTAATATTTAAACTTAACAAAAAAATTGTTTTATTAATAAAGTAAAATTTTAAAAGTTAAATTATTTATTATTAAAAACATATACTAAATTATGGATTTTATTAAATTTTAGAGGTTAATATAATTAAAAAAACTACCTCTTTGTTTTTTCTTTGTTTTTTATTTCCTTTTTTATTTTTTTTTATATTTAAAAAAAGTTAAAGAGATTAATTAAAGGATAAAATTAGTGAATAAATACAAAATTAAGCAATAAAAATGCAAATGGTTTATAATATATAGTTTAACGGTAAAATAATCAGATAAACCTAATGTATGATGGAAATAAAATGAAATAATTTAATAAAAATTATTTTTTAGTCCTTGAGGTATAGTATAATTAACAATTCGTTCTTCTATGTTTAGAGCCCTAACGCTTCCATCCCTAAGGTTTAATTAAGTTAAAATTAGAGATTTCTCTATAAAAAATGCCGTTAGTGATAAAAAAAATGATTGAACTAACCTTTTTAAAACTTAGCACTTCAGTCTCTGAAATTTAATTCCTATAAATTTATAGGTCCCTCCCTCAAAAAATTGAAGAAAAAAAATATGTTTTCGTCCCTAGAATATTATATAATTAATAGATTTATCCCTCTATTTTTTGAATTCAATATTTTAGTCTCTAAAGTTTAATTTCGTCAAAATTCAAAAAATAAAATCTCAAATTCAATCTCCATAAACAATAAAAATTTCAATAAATTTTTTATTCAAATTTAACAAAGATAATAAAAATTAAAATATATAAAATTTAAATTATTAAAAATAAAAAGTTAAAACTCAATAGAAATTATTTTTGTGATGCCATTCGTTGTCGATCACTGCTCATCATTTGAAAAATTTATTAAAACGTCTCTGATAGTTTAAAAAGTTTACTAGTTAATCTTTCTATTAATTTTAGTCATTAAGTATTATAAAAAAAAATCTAAAATACCTCTGATATGGAAGGATTAATTAGTAAGCTTTTTAATAATTTGAGGGACCAACTAATAATTTTTTAATAGTAAATTATTTAGTGATAAAATTAATAGAGAAACTAATTAGTAGACTTTTTAAAATGCCAAAGACATTTTAATATATCTTTCAAATTTGAGGGACTAAGTAGTAAATTTTTTCATACTATAGGGACTAAATAGTAATTTTTTTATTTTATTATTAATAAGGGTATTTTTGGGATTATATTTATTCTATTTCCTTTAATCAAGTGAAAATCATTGACTTAACAAAAATTTTTGACGGAATTAAACCTGAAGGACAAAAGTGTTGGGTTTTAAAAATAGAGATAAATCCGTTAATTATGCTATACCTCAAGGACTAAAAAATAATTTTCTTTTCAATTTTAAAATAAAATAATAAATTTTCTTTAAAGTTTACCAAGATTAGCTGCAAATCCCTTCAACCAATAGCGATTATGAACTCGAAGCAAGCCTCCACAGCAAGCATGTCCCGTTCGCGGAAGGTATGCATCATCAATGTTAATCTTGTACCAGTTATGAGTGATTTTAGTTGAAAGATTAGTTATAGTTTAAATTCAAATACTTATCTGTATATGTAACCAGTATGTGGTAAATCTCTCTATAAATAGAGGCTTCTATAATGAATACTATATCGCTTCTCTCATAAACTTTATTTCCTGATATGGTATCAAAGCTCTAAAAACTTTTAAAGTTTTTTTTACAATCCAATCATGTCTTCTTCTGGTTCTTCCAATATACTTCATCCATTTGGAAAATTTTTTGTCTCTTTCAATGCATCTCAATTTCCTCTCAAACTCACCTCTCAAAATTACCCAACCTGGCATGCTCAGATTCTTTCGCTTTAACGTGGCTATAATCTTATGGGGTTTGTTGATCAAACCTTCCCATCTCCTCCACCTTTTATTCAATCTATAGGAACATCTATTCTTAATCCCGATTTTGAGTATTGGTGCTGTTAAGACCAATTAATTTTAGCAGCCATTATTGGCGCTACGAGTGTAATATCCTCTGGGCCCACACCAGTGAATATTGTCCGCTTTGGGTCAAGGGATTGAAACCCTGTCTTCCCTCACAGGTTTGTTTCTGGGTCAAGGGATTTACTACCCTGTCTTCTCAAAACGCGTCCACTGGAGTCTCTTGGGTATAGGCTTATAAGGCCCTCTCCCTTTTAACCTCTTTCCGATGTGGGATACTTTTAATCCACCCACATGGGGTTCCTTCCCCCCGTAAGGCCTGAGCGTCCTCACTCAGCACACCGTACTCATGAGGCCCAGGCTTTGATACCAATTGTAACATCCTCTGGGCCCACACCAGTGAATATTATCCACTTTGGGTCAAGGGATTGAAACCCTGTCTTCCCTCACGGGTTTGTTTCTGGGTCAAGGGATTTACTACCCTGTCTTCCCAAAATGCGTCCACTGGGGTCTCTTGGGCATAGGCTTATAAGGCCCTCTCCCTTTTAACCTCTTTCCGATGTGGGATACTTTTAATCCACCTAAAACCCCATGTGGGTGGATTAAAAGTATCCCACATCGGAAAGAGGTTAAAAGGGAGAGGGCCTTATAAGCCTATACCCAAGAGACCCCAGTGGACGCGTTTTGGGAAGATTGAGTAGTAAATCCCTTGACCCAGAAACAAACCCGTGAGGGAAGACAGGGTTTCAATCTCTTGACCCAAAGCGGACAATATTTACTGGTGTGGGCCCAGAGGATGTTACAATTGGTATCAGAGCCTGGGCCTCATGAGTACAGTGTGCTGAGCGAGGACGCTCAGACCTTATGGGGGAAGGAACCCCATATGGGTGGATTATAGGTTAAAAAGGAGAGGGCCTTATAAGCCTATGCCCAAGAGACCCCAGTGGACGCGTTTTGGGAAGATAGGGTAGTAAATCCCTTGACCCAGAAATAAACCCTTGAGGGAAGACAGGGTTTCAATCCCTTGACCCAAAGCGGACAATATTCACTGGTGTGGGCCCAGAGGATGTTACAATGAGCTTCTCTACCATGCATATTATTGCTTCTTCCCAATCTTTTGCTGAAGCATGGGATAAAATCCAAGTTTCAATTGCTAATCGATCAACATGAGTCTTGTCTCTTCGTGAAAAATTGTCTTCTGCGAAACGTGAAAATAAATCCGTTATGATTTAGCGCTTTGTGGCAGTCCTATTTCAAATGTTGATCTTGTTGTTCATGTATTGAATAGTGTTGGATTGGAGTTTTAAGACATAGCAGCTGCGGTTAGAGCTCATGATATTGTCATTAACTTTGCATAATTGGAAGACAAGCTCTTGTAACATGAGTTGTTTTTGTGATGTGCAAACCCATCGTTTGATCCAACTCCTATCTCTGCAAATAATGTTCGCAAAGGGTCCAATCAAAGTTTCAAACATAATTCTCGATTCCATGGCCAACCTGCTTCTGATGGCTCATCTTGTTTTCACCAATCTGATAATCAATTCCACTGTGGCATTGGGCAGTCCAAAATTGTATTCCAAATTTGTGAACGACCAAGACACATTGCACGTCAATATTTTAAAGCCAAAGAGTTCTTCAATAATACTTTTCCCAAACCGAATGCACATCATGTTAGTTCTAATATGAGTACTGATACTAGTTGGATCCTTGATACAAATACTACTCATATTGTTACCAATGATCTTTAGAACTTATCTCTGTACAAGCCGTATGATGGGTTGGATGAACTTCATCTTACTGATGGTTCAGGTTTGCGCATTACACACATTGGTTCTAAAGTATTATCTTTTTCGAATAAAACTTGTTCTTTGACTAATGTTCTCTATGTGCGTGAAGCCAAAGAAAATCTAGTTTCTGTTTCACAATTTTGTTTGATCAATTATGTGTCTATTGAATTATTTTTTTTATTGTTTTCTTGTTAAGGATTTGTACAAATTATTAATTGAGGGAGCTGCCACCTTACCAAAGTAACTTGTTGAGTTCGTGATTTATCAACCATTTGCATGTGATGAGAAGATTCATGGACACTCAAAGAAAAAGAATTGATCTTATGAAGCACTTGTTCTAGTCCTTCATCTTGCTCAATAGAAATATTGTCATTTCTTCTTTTCTATAGTAGTGCCCATTTTAGATCACCAAGCGCAGATTCATGGTATTGCATGTTCATCTCTATCCACGCAGGAATTGATATATCTAAGGTGAAAAATTGCCTCCGACCCATAGGAATCCGAAGACGTTTCCATACCTTTTTTGCAAAGAAACTGTCCCTTAATACATGCATTAGTGGATTCCTCAGATTGCCTACTAATCATACACAATGCATCAGTGCTCAAATGTCTGCGACACCTTTCACTGGTCGTAAGAATTCTACCATGTACAACCAACCAAAGAAACATCCGTATATGTTGAAGACCTTCCCAACTCCGGATTGTATTTGGATGGGATGACTACAATATATCACCAAGCACTCTTTAGAGTAAACTCGCCTGATTTAGATGCACTCCAAATAATAGAGTCATCCTCGAACTCATAACTCGGAGGGAAAATAGGATGCAAGAAGTTCAGTACCTCAATAGGTAGACGTTGCGCAAGCATTTGCCAACGCCTGCCTCCATTTGCAACATAGTCTACAACAACCAAATTTTCCTCTCTAGATGGGATGGCTACAATTTCTCTTATTTAATAATTTAGCTCTACTTGCTAAACAAAGCTGGAAACTTCTTTCAGAACCACATTCTCTTCTAACTAGGGTGCTCAAAAGCAAATATTATCCACATTGCTCTTTCCTTCAAGCTAAATTGGGCAGCAATGCTTCTTGGAGTTGAAGGAGCATTATTTGGGGCTGACAAGTCATTGATAAAGGAATATGTGAATGATGGTTGCTCAATTCACTGTAAGGAGGATAACTGGGTCCCAAAACTTTTTCCCTAACCGCTCATACTTATTCGGAACCATGATCCTTCCATAGTATGGGTTTCTCAACTTATTGACTACCAACACCACTCTTGGAATCAAAATTGGGTTAGAATGAATTTTCATCCAAATGACATTCCTCATATCCTTCCCATCCCAATTGTTATGATCAAGAATGAAGACAATGGCTTGGCATCACACAAGAAATGGCTAGTATGAGGTACGATCTGGTTATTATATTACTAAATCCATTATTGATAGTACCTCTATAAATTTAAATGCAAGTTCGAGTCCAGATTTATCGATGAATCTTGCTTCCTTTTGAAAATCTATTTGAAAAGTAAATCGTTAGATGGTCCCAATCAGAGTAAGAATGTAAGAAGAATAATTTTCTGCTTATGGTGAGAAAAGAAAACCAGTAATGAGTTTGAGAATTTGCTTGCCCTTTATTAATGAATAGCAGTAATATATATACTGCAGAAAAATAACAACTTCCCTACAAATAAGGATGAAAGCAAAACAAACAAGTAGTGCTAAATCAACAAAATCAAATAACAGAATCAAAGTAGAATCAAATAACAGCTATTTTAGGCAAGCAAGCCGCAGCAGTAACTCAGTCAAGATATTTGGAATTGATCTTCGGCAACCGACTAGATCTTCTTGGTCTATCATTACCTCCCCCTCGGACAGCAACCTTGTCCTCAAGGTTAATGTTAGGAAAACGTACTGTGAAGGACTGAGAATCTTCCCATGTAGCATCTTTCTCTTGAAGCTTTTTCCATTTGACCAGAAGTTGTTCAACAATTTTGGATCCTTTTTTAACCCAACGGGTATCAAGAACAGATTCAGGTTCCAAGAGCAATTCGCCATCATCAGTCACAGGTGGCAGTTCATGGCTGGAAAGAGCAGCTTCTCCAATCTTCTTTTTTAAGAGAGATACGTGAAAAACTGGATGAATGCGAGAACCAGGGGGAAGCTGAAGCTTGTAAGCAACTGGTCCTATCTTCTCTTCAATCTGATATGGCCCATAAAATTTGCAAGCAAGCTTCAGATAAGTTCGAACAGTCACAGAATGTTGGCGATAGGGATGAAGCTTCAAAAATACCCAATCACCAACTTCATACTGTACATCTCGTCTTTTTGAATTAGCATATTGTTTCATTCGATTTGTAGTAGCCGCAAGGTTGGATTTAAGTTGACTCAACAAGGCATCTCTAGAAAGGAGATTTTGATCAACTTCATGAACTGAACTGCTTCCTTCATGATAGAGGGGAATTGTTGGGGGCAATCTTCCATACAAGGCTTGGAAGGGAGTCATTCCCGTTGATATGTGGAAAGTTGTGTTGTACTAGAATTCTGCCCAAGGCAACAGAGAGAACCATTTGCGGGGCTGTTGGTACACAAAACTCTGGAGGTACTGTTCAATGCAACGGTTAACTACCTCATATTGACCATCGGTCTGAGGGTGGTAAGCTGAACTCATTTTAAGCTGGGTTCCTGACATCTTAAAAAATTCACGCCAAAAGTGACTTACAAAGATGGGATCACGGTCACTGATGATTGTTCGTGGCATGCCATGCAATTTCACAATTCCGTCAACAAATTTTTCAGCTACCACCTTGGCCGAATATGGATGTGAAAGTGCTATAAAATTAGCAGATTTGCTCAATCTATCAACCACAACAAGGATAGAATTCTTACCATTCGAGGTGGGCAGTCCATCGATGAAATCCATTGTGATATCATCCCAAATTTGGCAAGGAATCGGAAGAGGTTGTAGTAACCCAGCAGGTGACAAAGTTTCCATCTTAACTCGTTGACAAACTTCACAAGCCGCCACATAATTCTTGATAGTTGTATACATTGAGGGCCAATAAAATTGCTGAGCAATCCGCTTGTAGGTCCTTAGAACTCCGGAATGTCCCCCAAGACGAGAATCATGAAACTCATGTAGAAGTTGTGGAATAAGTGGGGAGTTTGGAGGCACAACAATGCGATTCTTATAACTCACCAGCCCATTTTGCCACCGATATGGATTGCCTGGAGTTGTTGTAGCTTCTTTGCCAATTTTAATCATGTAAGGATGAGTTTCAGCTTCTTTTTTTATTGTATCCCATAATGGAGACTGAGATACGAACAAAGCGTCCAAACTAGGACTGCCCGAAACCCGTGATAATGCATCTGCTGCATCATTCTCCTTCCCTAGTTTGTAGAGGATCTCGTAGTCATAACCAAGAAGCTTGGAAATCCATTTATGTTGTTCAGGTGTCACCACCCGTTGTTCCAGCAAATGTTTGAGACTGCGTTGATCTGTGTGGATGATCAATTTTCGGCCGAGCAAATATGGTCTCCAAGTCTGAATGACATGTATGATAGCTAACATCTCTTTAGCATAAATAGACCAAGAGCGTTTGCTATTGCCCAAAGCCCTGCTCATAAAAGCAATTGGTCTGCCTTGCTGGGATAACACCGCACCAATGCCGTCGCCTGAAGCGTCTGATTCAATAGTAAATATTTCATCAAAATTTGGCATGGCAAGAATAGGTGTGGCTGTCATTGCAGATTTGAGATGCTGGAAAGCTGAATCTGCTGCATCAGTCCACTGGAATTGCCCTTTTTTCAAAAGATTGGTGAGTGGTTGTGCTATAAGGCCATAATTGCGGACAAACTTCTGATAGTAACCTGTAAGACCTAAAAATCCACGTAACTCAGAAACATTAGTGGGTTTAGGCCATTTCTGTTAGATGGTCCCAATCAGAGTAAGAATGTAAGAAGAATAATTTTCTGCTTATGGTGAGAAAAGAAAACTAGTAATGAGTTTGAGAATTTGCTTGCCCTTTATTAATGAATAGCAGTAATATATATACTGCAGAAAAATAACAACTTCCCTACAAATAAGGATGAAAGCAAAACAAACAAGTAGTGCTAAATCAACAAAATCAAATAACAGAATCAAAGTAGAATCAAATAACAACTATTTTAGGCAAGCAAGCCGCAGCAGTAACTCAGTCAAGATATTTGGAATTGATCTTCGGCAACCGACTGGATCTTCTTGGTCTATCATAAATGTGCCTCCAAAGTTAAATAATTTCCTTTGGAATTGTATGAGAGAACGTCTGCCAACTATGGAAAACATATACCGACGACTCCCTCGTATACCACAGAACTGCCTTTTTTGTGGAGAATCGAAAACTCATCCACATCTTTTCTTTAAGTGCCCGAGAGCAATTCAGTTTTGGCTTCACTCTCCCTTACAATTGAGATCATCTACGCTTCCAAGTCACTCTATGAAGGATTTTTAGACTTCAATTTTAGACTATCTAATTGGTCAATGTAACAACTCGGATAACCTATCCTTTTTTATTATCCTATGTGGCATTTGTGGAAATACAAGAACCTCCACATGTTTAAATACCAGCAGCTCCCTCTAACTGAAAGTATCCTCCATACTGTCCATCATTGGCAAGACTTTCAAATTGCTACTTCTGCTCAAGAACCAACTGGATCGCTTTTGAGGAATCCAGCTGGTTGGATTCCACCTTCTATTGCCTCCATTAAAATTAATTTTGATACTAGTGTTGACAAGAGGAGGAAGATAGGGTCTGTAGCAACAGTAGCTCGCAATAATGTGGGAAATACTTTGACTTGGAGCTATAGGAGGTACTTGCTATTTCAGATATCTTCACGTTGGAATCCTTGGCATGTAGGGAGGTTGTTTTACTTGCAATTATTGAAGGAGACTCTCAAAATACCATTGTTGCCATTGATAGTCTCTCTCCACCGACTCAAGTTCAAGGTATTATTAAGAATATCAAGTATTGTAAAATAAATTTAGATTTTAAAAGATTTCGTGGTCATTGAAAATTTTATAATCGTTGAAAATTTTATTTGTGAGATTTTTTTCCTGTTGCAGATTTGATATTTAAATCTAATATTAAATATGACCGTTATAATTTTATTATATTATCTCAAGATTTTTATAACAATTTATAACAGCTATTTTTTTATTATAAATAGTTTGCATTTTCATAAAAAAAAAAACACACTCTCATTTTCCATGTTATTCTTTCTCTTCTTTATACTTTCTACTGGGTTACAAATTAGAGATAAATTCCTATTATTCTGATCCTGAAAATTAAATTTCAAAAGGACCTGTTTAATTTTAAGGGATTGCAAAATAAATTTTTAAGGATAGTATCCAACACGACTTAAGTTTTATTATTCTTTCCTATTTCTTCCAACAATCTTAAAGATTTAGCCTTCAATGGTGGAAGAGAATCTTATTGGAAGAAAATAATTAAAATTCTACTCTAGGATCGCGATTATTGAAAATTGTTACTTTTAAAAACTGGTTGTAGACAATGAAATCAGGTGAGTGTATTATTATTCTTTATTTTTTTTTCTTCTTTTGGTCTACCAGAAAGAATAGATATAGATCAAATATTAAATATGTAGACTCAATTTAAAAATGAATTAGAAAAAATGTTAAATCAATCTTTTCTCATTTTGGTTTTAGAGCAATAAGCTATAAAATATTGTAATTGATAATATTCTTGTGCATTTTTCAACCAATTGAGTATAAATTAAAATGGCTATTTCTCAAGGTTATTTACTATCCTTTTTCTTTAATTGAAATCGGCTATTTCTTGTTTTTGATTTACTAAACTTTATATATATATATCAAATGAAAAACCCCTTGAATTGTGAAAAAAATAATAAGTTTGCCTAAATTATTTAAAAGTGCCGGATATCTTTTTAAAACTATGCTTTCTGACCAAAATAAGAAAAAGGAGAATTTTTTTTTTATAAACTAAATATTTGAATAAGGGCATATGAATACCTTAGTATCAATATTTTTCTCTTTTTTTAATCTTATGGTTATTCCTATTAGTTCTAAAATAACAAACCATTTTCTTAGTTAATTGATATACTTGTTTGGCTAGGAATCCATGAACCAAATAAATAAATTTTGCAGTCTTATCCTTTTATAACTTGTTAAGCCCTATAATGCCTTTTTTGATGCTATTATTTTGAATGATACTTGCATTTATTTTTATTCATAATAGCATCAAGAGTACCGTAATAAAAGAAAAGAAAATATATATTTTTTAATTGATAAGGCTTCTATGAATTATGAAAAAAAAATTATACGTTTAAGTTAAAATATTTAAAAGTGTGAGGGTATTTTGCTAAAACTATGTCTCCTAATCCTTAAAAAAAATATATTCAAATATAATTGTTTTAGCTTAATGGTATAAAATTTTATTCACCAATTGAATTTTTACTTTTTAGAGATTTGAAAGAAAAAATTTATGTGGTACAACTTAAGGGAAAAATAAAATAAAATTTACAAAATTTTTGAATTTTTATATGCTTCGAAACAAGTATTTAAAGAATTTGACCAAGTTTTAATTAGGGCCATTATTTTTTCTATTGAAGTTGATAAGTACATGTTTACAAAGTTTATAAATAATGAATGTGTGGTTACTTGTTATATGTGGTCATATGCTTATATTTAATACAAATTACGACATAACATATATAAATTTGATATAAAATATATAAAGGGAGCAAATGTGATTTGGAGTATTAAAATTAGAATGATAGTATAATTATATCTCAAAAGCATTAATATTGAGTTTTTTCTAAAGAAATTTAGACATCTCAACTAGTAAACACCCCATATAATGTTAATTCTCAAAGAAGAATAGAGATTATACTATTACTCAATTTAGATATGCATATATTATTAAAAGATTGTTGAATTTAATGAAATTTTCAGACTTGATATAGCTTATACTATATAGATTGATACATGATGACCGTTGGGTTTCACCATCCCGATACGAGGCCAAGCCCATGATGACAACTCTAGTCCAAGGTTCACGAAGCCTCTTAAATGGGTCGGCCTAGACCATTCGGCTTTGAGATCGGGCCTCAGTCTCTTCACCCCCAGCTCGGTCATGAGGCTTAGCAGGAGAGGGGATAACGGGTCCATCTACCTAGTAGATCTGTTTACACGCGTGCCAGGGGAAAATTAAATGGCCGTTTAGCATGGAGCAGACATCTGACGCTTTTGTACGTACGTATCCGTATGGCAGAGACAGGTGGCCCAGTAGCAGCAAGGCCGTTGGACGTCACTAGCAGACAAAAGAAAAGAATAAAAGGAGAGGAGCACCCTCCTCTCAAACCAAACTTACTCAACCATTGTAAACCCCATTTTCTCTGCATCTCAGAGCATCAATACATAATCTAATCATGATCATTGGACTACTTTAGTCAAACTTAAAAATGATTTGAGAGGTACCATGAGTTATGATATTTTATATAGTGGATGTCATATTATATTAGAATAATACAATGATGTTAATTGAAATTTAGATTCAAATGAAATAAAATCCACTAGTGATTATGTATTTAATTAGTGGTGCAATTACTTGAAAATCAATTATTACTGTCAAAACCACTATAAAATCATAGTTCATTTCTCTGAAATTAAATGACAATGAGACTTGAGTGGCTAAGAAGTTCCTTAGTAAATACTATGTTGAGAATAAAATCAATATCATTTATGTATTGTGATTGCCAAACAGTAATAACTATTGAAAAAAAATAAAACTTTCAATAGTTAAAATAGACATATTTATCTAAGCCATGATATGGTTGAGCAGCTGATGAAAAATAGAATTATATTCATTAATTATATAGAGTCAGAAGTGAGATTTGGTCAATCTTCTGACTAAATCTTTGAAGAAAGAAGTTAATAAATGAAAAATTGAGGGGAATGAGACTTAGCCAATATGAAATTAACAGTAATAGAAACCCAACATTTGTGATTAGAAATCTCATGAAAAAAGTTAATATGGGTAATAACAAATCACTTATTAGTTTTGCTAGCACTATCTAATATTGTCCATTTCTATGGTGTGAGAAGTGCTAGATTGCATTATTAATGAAAGAATGAGTTGAAAACTCTTAATGATATTCATATCCCTTATTGGTGGTATATAAACTGCAATATACCCTTAATGATATCACCTATATAAGTGTGGAGTGAGATCGCTTCTATGAGATTGTGGTATAATTTTTAGAGCACTTATAAACTACCAGGCGTACGCACGACCTATTAACGTAAAACAATATTGACAACAAGATCTGTTGAGTATTATGAGATTGATGGGATATTAGCAGACAAAAAATTTTTTTAGTTCATAGAAATAAAAATTTCACCAATTACTCTGTATGTTAAATCTTATTAATCTAGGTTTAAGTCTAGTTCATAATTCAAAAGACACTATATTCGCAACATATACACTAAATTTTTAAACCCAGCAATGAAAAATCTTTCAAAATATATGGAAATTATTGTAAAATAAATATGGATTTCAAAAGTTGTGGTCGTTGAAAATCATTGAAAATTTTATCTGTGAGATTTTTTGCTATTGAATCTAATATTAAATCTAACAGTTATGATTTTATTATATTATCTCAAAATTTTTATAATAACTTACACCAACTACTTTTTCACTATAAATAACCTACATTTTCATAAAGATATACACTTCCATTTTCTATTTTATTCCTTTTCTTCTCTATACTTTCTATTGGATTATAAATCAGAGATAAATTTTTATTGTCTTGATCCTAAAAATTAAATTTTAAAAAATCTATTTAATCATGGAGGATTGTAAAATAAATTTTTAAGGACAATGTACAACACGAATAAAATTTTATTATTTTATCATATTTTTTCCAACATTAAGTTCTTGGCAGATTATATTTAGTCTATCTCTTTCATTTATACACGAAGATAAGCAAATCAAGCAGTTCATTTATTGGCAGTCAAGATTTTATATAATATTTTATTTCTTCTTATCAACATCAAGTAGTCTCTTTTCTCATACCCATTTAACTGTAACCTTATCTATGAAAAAAAAAATTTTGGTGACACATGTGAAAGTTGATTTGAACTTTATTTTTATTTTAATAAATATCATTACCTAATTTATAATTTATGTATATAATGGTAATAAATTATTAAGAATTAATGACTAAAAAAAGTTTTTAGTTTTGATTTTATTGTAATTACAGTATTTTTTTTCCCAATTAAAACTTAACTTTTTAAAGATATTTTAATTGTATTTTGTCATTACTTGTATTATTAAAAAATTAATAAAATTATCACGTCACTTGTCACATTAATGTCATGTCACCACAAACCATTAACAAAATTTAAAATTAATTATAAAAAAAAATTATAATTTACTTTTATTGTAATTTCACCCTATACATTTATTTTTTGCTAATTAAATTTCATTATTTTAATATCTTCAAATGCATTTTACCGTTATTTATATAGTTAAAAATTTATAAAATTATCAAGTTACTCTTTTTTATTATTAAATATATTTAAAAATTATTATTATTATTAATTTTATTTTAATTTTTATCAATAATTTTATAATAATAATAATTTATCTTGATTTTATTTTAATTAAAATTATTATCAATAAATTTTTCTTATATCTGTCTAATATATTTACTATTTAGCATTATTTTTAAAATTATGAAAATAATTTTGTTATTAAATACATTAATTATGAAATATTAAAAAATAATTTAAAATAATATTTAATATAATTCAATTTAAAAATATTAAAAATAATAAAATAATGTTTTTAGAATATATATTTTTTTTAATTATTCTTTTAACTCTCAAATATAATACTAATCCACTATTTTTTTTAAATTATATTAATATTTAAAATAAATTTTAAAAAAATTAATAAAATAAATAATTATTTAAAAAATTTTATATTTTTAATTTTATTTATAGATAATATGATAATTTTATTAATTTTTAATAATAAAAATAACGATAAATATAATTGAAATAATTTTAAAAAGTTAAATTTTAATTAATAAAAAAATATAAATTATAATTACATTAAAATTAAAATTAAAATATAAATTTTTTATCATTACCTCAATTATTAACGAAAAAGTAAAATATTAAATAAAAGATGATGGGGATTGATAATAGCCGTAAAATTTGACAATTCATAGTTGATAACTAACCCGAATCTACCACAATAAAATATTTCCATTGCACCGCCAACAACAACTCTTGTCGTAACATCTTAATATTTAATTTATTTATTAATATAATTTAAGTTTTAAACTTAAATTATTTAAATTAAAAATAAACTTCAATTAATTTATTTAATTAAGTATAATTTAATTTAGGTTATGAATTAAAAACTTCTTATATAATAATTTTTCTTATAAAAAAACGTTAAATAGAATTTATAATAAAAAATATATATTTTTTAAATGGAACTTTGGATTCAACCACTTGAGCCTTGAGTAGATGAGGTCTTACCTCTCCAGTTACATGTGATTTCCCCTCTCTCATGGAATGGAAATGTAAACGGTGTTGGTATTTTTCTTCCGTTCGTAGATTCGAAGACAAGAAATGACACAGGAACTTTTAATTACTGCATTTATACGGCACTTGGACAGGTCTCAACGAGATCAAAATCTGTCAAGTTTAATCTATCCACGAGTTTTGCCGTGCTAACTTGTTTCGCCCTGTCATCAGAAGAGCAGTTCCACCCCAGACCAGTGTATATAGGAATGATGATCTACGCGCAATCGTCCTTCCCAGCAATTCCCCACCCACAACGTCTTTTCCAATATGGTTTTGCACATTCTCATGATTTATGGATGTAACAGAAATCATCTTTTCAAAAAAGAGATAAAGGCTCATTAAGGATTGGGCAAAGCAAATGTCTTCTACTAGTGCACAATCCGGTTGGAGGTCTCATCTTTCGCTCTTGCTAGTTCATATGTTTTGAGGGAGCTGAATCACATTTGGTATTGAGTATCTTTTAAATCTCTTGCCTCTTTCCGCTTCATGAACGATAGATCCAGAAGGCAATCATTACTAAAGAGGCGCCGCTTATAAGTATCCTCACTCATTGCTGAAACGATTTTAGGCAATTGATATTTTCTTGTTGGCTATTGAGTTTCTTGATGATTTGTAGTCTCCCTTTGATCTGTGGTTGTCTGTGCCTCATTGGTTGTTTCTATCAGTCAATCGATAACATACAATCTTCCATTACCGGCCTCATCTCAAGTAGGTGGCGAACAAGGTTCCATTACCAGCTTCTATTAAATTTAAAAAAAAAGGAAAAAAGAACGTGCATAACGCTCCACGGCATAATATATTCTACATGTCTGCATAAACATCTGGTACTGGATAAGCTAGCTCATGATACAAAAGCTTATGCAGAAGTGCGTGTCAAGATAGCTTCCAAGCTTTACCACCATTGATGAAGAATTTCTTCAGCCTTCCAAAGAACATGACAATAATGAGGATGATCTTCCCCAAGTTGCTCCACTTTCCCACGAATCCATACCATTCATCTTTGCACCAACTCTCCTTATGGAGTCTTCTTTCACAGCTATATCCACTTGAGAATCCAACATTTCCATATGCACTGCCAACCATGCAAGCATGTTTAATAATAATAATAAAATTTCAGATGGAAATCTATACGTGCATGGGAACTTAACAAAGAATTAATACCTTATCACTTCTATGGTGATGTTTAAGACATTAAAGTTAAGAGGATCTGTCTTCATCTTTTCTCTCTCTACTATGCAGATTAGAATGATGAAGATGACGATATAAGAGAGTTGAGAGAATAATAGGCATTGCATGGTTGTCTTCCTTTGGTTTTTGCTTTCGCTTCTGACAATTCCTTCCTCTTCCTTTATCTCCATTGGCAAAAATGAAGTATATGGTGGAAGATACCTGTCAACCAAATTCATTTTGAGCATCTCTTATTAGAGAATATATGGTGATTCCATGGCTAATTTTTCCTAAGGTTCAATTTTCCTTTTTTAGAGTATATATATATATATATGTATTTTAAACTGGAAATTGAAGATTAGGAAGTAGAACTTAAGACTTTTCAAATCTATTCAAATGCACTTATTACCAAATTAAGTTTGTGAGTGCTTAGAGTATATTTTTATATAGTTATTTTCATCATATTAATCCAACGGCCTTTACCTATATAGAATCATTTGAATTAGACATGGTTACGGTCCGGTCTGATTTGGACTGTAAACTGGTCTGAACTAATTAAATTTGAAATTGAAAGGTTAATTTGTTTCGATTTTTGAATCGGATCAAAATTTTAAATTAAGAACGCCGGTTATAGTCTCCTTTCTATGAATCAAAATCCAAATCAAATCGAAATCGTTCGATTTGAATAAGTAGTTTGATTCAGTTTTAATTCAATTTTTTATTTTTAAAATAAATATTTTATAAAGTTATGTGATTTAAAATTGATGTATAAGTCCGTGAAATTATCAAATAATTAAGTTTAAATTTATTATTAATTTATAAAAATATTATTTATATTTAAATATAATATTATTTTTTTTATAATATATATAATGTTATTTTATTTTTTATATAATGCAAATGTATATATTTTATATAATTTACTTATTTAATAAATATATATTCAATAATATTTAATATTTATATTTATTTCATTTTATGTAATTTTTTTTAAAATTAAAATCGTATTACCATTTATAATTTAAATTTAATTGAAATCAAAACCATAATTGTGAAAAATAAAAATCAAAGCCACTTTAAAACCGAATGATACTGTCTAAATATCAAAACTATCTCAAATTATTTTTAAATCAGACCGATTTCAATTTTATTTGAAAAATAAACTAATTATGGATTCTGAACCGAAACCGACCCAAAACCAGCCCATAGTCACGTCCAACTGAAATACTATAAAATTTCTCCTCCGATCTGTTAATTGTTAAATATTCATCAATTCAATTTTTTTAGTAGGTGTAACTCTTAACGTTATATTAATATATATTTGCATTTGGGGTCGATTAAAAGAATAAATATAAAAAAATTTAATGAAATGTTGAGATAAAATTTAAAAGTAATAGATAAAAAGGAACTGAATTTGAGAAATTTCTAATTTTTTAGAAATTTATTCTTTTTGACTCAGCACTTGAAATATAAGTGTACATTAATTAAATGATCCCCCAATTGAATTTCTCATAATTTTTTGTTATTTATATTTTGATAAATTAACCATTAGTCATGAATATTAAATTATGGGTATGCAAAATTAAAATTATATTTTAAAATTTATTAAATTCAATTTTTATAAAGGATACGAATTTTCATTCTTATCCACTGAATTATGAGAATTTATAAATAAATAAATTTTAATTTAGTTTTGAATTATGAAAGAAAATAACAAGGTAAAATTATTTAAGAAAAATAATTTGAAAATGGGAGAAGTGTTGTCGTGTAGGTCTATGCACGTGCGAGGTTTGTTTATGTCCAAAAAGAAAAGCTATGATGGTGAGTGGTGATAAGGGGCAAGTGGGTTCACATCAACTTCAACTCAATTTTTATTAGACTTCTCAATGGAATAAAATTATTAATTACTGCTAAATTTTGAAATATTTTAATTAAATTTTAGAATATTATAAATAAGGTGTAAAAAATTAAAAAAAAAATTATGAAAAAATTCAAAAGGAAGAGAAACTCACATCATGACGACGAAGATCACCAAGATTGCAGGGGAAATAGTGGAGAGATCAAAAACAGATTCACCAGAATGCCTAGAACTCACCACTTGAAATAACGCAGCAACCAACTTCTCAAACCAACTCAATCCATCCATCACTCCTGAATTCCACTCCATTGAACAAAACACCACAAGCTCTGCCAATAAGAACACCAACACTGTCCCAAACAGAAACCAGCAACGAACACCAGACATCAAATGACTGTAACCCATCTCTCTACTGTTCTTCAACATGTACTTATACTCAACTCTCTTTGTCATCTTCTCCAAAACCCATATCAGAAATCTTAGAGTAGGAGCATACAGTGTGTTTCCAAGAAGTGTTTGAGGAATTAGAAGGAGAAGGAGGCCTGAATTTTTCTTGAAAACTATCATGTTTTCATTTGTAGGAACAAATCCACAGTTGGAAAAAGTTGACACTACAGTGAACAGAGAAAATGTCTGCACTTGAATAGCTTTCTTAGTCAAGACTTCTCTTGCAGATGGCACTAAGGATGTGTACAAAGCAACTAAGCTCGACCCACTTATGTGAATCACCAGGAGATAGCCCAGAACCACATAGCCCAGAGTCTTCATTGAAGCAGACTGCAAACTCTCAATTCCTGAAGAGTTTCTGTGACTTTCCAGGTCAATTTCTGCTGATTTCTCATTCTCTGCTAACCCATGAGAATCATCTGCAGGAACCAGCTCTAAAGAGCTTGTAGGGTTTGAGAGACTGTGGCGAGAGAATTTGGACCTTTTGAATTGAATTTCAAGCATGGAAGTGAAGACCTCTCCACCAACCAACATCAAAATGGTCATGATAATAAGCTGAGTGTTGGATAAGACCTCCATTTCCACTGATGTCATGCTGGAAACTGTAGCAGTAGACACAGAAGTGAAGAAGATATCCAAGTCATTAGGCTTGAGAGA
The DNA here is from genome assembly GCF_001659605.2 of Manihot esculenta. NCBI lineage: Eukaryota > Viridiplantae > Streptophyta > Magnoliopsida > Malpighiales > Euphorbiaceae > Manihot > Manihot esculenta. The sequence goes on from NC_035170.2 coordinate 23,395,248, forward strand.
AGGAGGAGTTCTAGGCTTTGAGACCTTCAAAGCCAAAAACCCAACAAGAGAAAGGATTAAAAAATAAACAAGTTGAATCCAAAATGGGTTTACATGGAAGACCAAGATTCGAAATGATGATTTGCTTAAAGTTTTGTAGGATTTGAGAAAGCAATTTACTTTGATGCATGGTGATTTAAAAAGATACCCTAATTGCTTACCAAAATAAGCAAAGTTCATCATCTTTTATGGGAAGAAAGCTAAATTTTCTTGACTATGTCTGAAGTGGGATGGTTTATATAAACGAGAAAGGAAAATTTATACAGTAAATTCCACTTAGAATGTCAAAACATTTTTTATTCCTGATAAGAAAAGCCAGTATCAAATCAACTTTACTGGGATTTGTCAATATTCCTGATAAATAATATGCATGTTTGCTTTAGAAATAAATATATAAATATTTCATCAAGATCTTCGAACTGCCTGCCAAATGCCAATTTGTTATAAAATAAAAAATAAAAAGAATTCATTACAGACACAACATCTCAATCACTGCCATTAATTTTTCCAAAAAAAAAAAAAAAAAAAAAACCCACATATTTGAAGGATAATGTAATGATTATAGAATGTGTCACCTTATGTATCTGTCTTTATTCTCGTAAAATTTACTTCCCTTGATTGATATATATTATATTTTATAGGGATAATAAAAAAATTCTTAATTTTTAGTGTTTTAAATAAAATATATTCTATATAGATCACTTAAATTTATTTATATTTTATTATAAATTTAAACCGTTAAATTTAATAAAAAATAGCATTATCATTCAAATCAACACTTTAAATTAATATTTTAATATAATTTATAAAAAATATTTATAAAAAAATCAAATTTTTATTACTTTAATAAATATATATTTTTTTATAAATATACTCAAAATTAATTTTTTAATTTAATTAATTTTTTAATTTGATTTGATTTACATATAATTTCGAACAATATATTTTTACACTGCTAATTTATTTTTCAAATAATTTTTTATATTTTTATAAGTCATAAACTCATAGATATATATTATAGTTACACTATCTCTAAAAAACCAATATCACAGTTCTCACTAAGTAAAAAGTTAATCATATTAGTTATATCCACTCTTACGTATAAATGTGTGAAGAAGAGGGAAATACTCAAAATTATTTAAATATTTTTGTAGATTTATTGATGAATTTTTTTAAAATTTTATTAATGAGTTTAAAATAATATTAAAAAATTATTTTAATTTTAAAAATATCCTAATTTTAAACTAATTTTAATATTATCTAAATAATTAAAAAATAAAACAAAATACTTAACATAATTGTTATAACATATTACTTAAATATTCTTATAGTTTTACTTATCTTAACAGGTAATTTTAGCATTTTAAATGGATTAGATTTAATAAAAAAAATATTTTTATTAAGTAGATAATTCAATTTTTTTTAAAAAAATTCAAAATAATTTAATTTAAATTTTATTAATTAAATTAATTTTAGAATTTATATTCAAAATATACTACTTTAATTTTAAAAAATATCCCAATTCTAAACTAATTTTAATATTATCTAAATATTTAATTCAAAAAAATATTATCTAAATATTAAAAAAATATTTAATACAATTATTATATTATGTTACTTAAATATTATTGTAGTTTTATAGATGAAATTATTTTAATAGATAATTTTAGTTATTTTATATAGATTAGATTTAATGATAAATTATTCAAAAAAATTTTTAAAAATTCAAACTAATTTAATTTAAATTTTACTAATTAAATCAATTGTAGAGTTTTCATGGACTTAAATTTTTTTTTTATTATTTTATTATAATTCAATTTTTTTGTAAAAAAAAAAAAATTAGTTCTAACCTATTAAAGCTAAAATTGTTTCATAGAAAACAAAAAAAAATTTCTTTTTAATTTAGTGAATTTATAAAAATATTAGAATATTTATAGTAATATTAATAAAAAATAATATACTTTGAAAATAAAATAAAAATTATTTAATCAAATATTGATTTAATTGAATTATTATAAATAATAAATGTATATAATTTTTTATTTTTCTTAGTTTATATATAATTTATATTATATATCAAAGGTAGAGAAATAGTAAATAATAAGATTAATAATCATACTTATATTTATTATAAATTATTTTTATTTTGATTAATTAATAATAAATAAATTTAAAATTAATTATAAAATATAATAAAATTTATGAACCGTAATTTTTATAATATCTAAATTAGATTAGATGAATCTATTTTAAGATCACTATCCGATCAATATTTATTGTTATATGACTTTTGTATATAAATACAACTCAAAGGAAATGAGTTATTCTGAATGAGCATATCATAATATTTTCACGAAAAATGAATTTAAAAAAATAATTTTCACCATCGAAAATAGTTCAGATAAAAAGAAAAAATTATATATCCCCACACAAATCAAGAAAAATATTTCATTTTGTACATATTTCATAAGTTAATTGTAATATTATATTTTTATTGGGAATCCCTTTTTAGGGGTGGGAGATGGAAACATGATTTTTTTTCTATTTTTATTTATATTTTTCTGAATTTCATACTTATAAATAGATTTATATATGTATAAATAATAAATTAGAGATGGATTGAATTAATTATATATTTAAATTTTTATATATAATATTATAATTTTAATATTTTATTAATGTTGCTAAAAATAAAATAATGACGTGGCGAAAACGGAGCTATTTGTGATTGTCTAAACCTGTAAGGAAAAGAATGTGAGGTAGTTATAGGTGACTACAGCAGCTACTTTGACGCTCAAGTTAGTATACTGAATAAAATAGAGAGAATGTAATAAACTGTTTAGAACTTGAGTAGTGTTTCAGAATAGCGTACATTTACATCTGTGATCATTCTCCTTATGCAGCTTCGTCCTAAAATTATGAGGGCGAGTCTTGTCCGACCTAAGGTCGACCTGTCCTAAAGCGCCTAGGTCTCCTTTTCTCTTTGGATCCGAGCACTATAGTCGTTCGGCCTTTCCTTTTTAAGGGTGGGACTGCGTATTGGTTTACCAAATCCTTGCCATGTAGCTCAATCTTATGGTGACAACTCATTGCCTACTTTGGGCAAGTCTCATGTAGCATCAGAGGTCTCTCCACTGGTCTTCGATTCTTTGGATTCAAAGGTGACAGTTGTCTTCATGATCTGGGTCATGTGGCTTGTTTGTCCAGACTAAGCGCATGATGTCCTTGCTTTCATCTTACTTACTCTGCTGACCAGTCAAGTTTAAGATCTTGTCTTGAAAAAAATTGATTTGATTGATATGATAATGCATTAACAAGTTTCTGGGCATTTTCCATCCCTAGCATACTTCTTGGCTTTTTCTAGCCTTGACGAGATTTTGAACATCAAACGCCTTTGTGAGCTTCTGGGTATTTTCGAGCCCTAGCATACTTTTGGGCTTTCTATAGCTCTAATGAACTTCTAGGCATTTTTCTAACCCTTACGAGCTCTTTGGCCTTTTTCAGCCCTGATAAGTTTCCGTGCATTTTTCAAATCTGACGAGCTTCAGGGCATTTTTTAGCCCTTATGAGCTCCTTAGTTCTTTCTAGCTAATGCCCTTATGAGCTCCTTAGTTTTTTTTAGCCTTGACGAGTTTCTGGACATTTTTCTAACCCTTACGAGCTCCTTGGCCTTGACGAGTTTCCAGACATTTTTCTAGCCCTTGTGAGCTCATTGGTCTTTTTCAGCCTTGTCGAGCTTTCGGGCATTTTCCAATTATGACGAACTTCCGGGTATTTTTTAGTTCTTGTGAGCTCTTTGGCTTTTTTCAGCCTTGATGAGTTTCTAGGCATTTTCTAGCCCTGACGAGCTTCCGAGTATTTTTTAGCCCTTGTGAGGTCCTTGGCATTTTCTAGCCCTGACGAGCTTCCGAATATTTTTTAGCCCTTATGAGCTCCTTTGCTTTTTCCAGCCCTGAAAAACTTCTGAGCATTTTCTAATCCTGACGAGCTTTCGAGCATCAACTGCCTTAGAAACTTCTCAGTATTAACACCTAGTCTTTTAGCCTGCTGTATACCCACCTTGCGGCCTTGACATAAAATATCTTAGACATTTCTCAGGATTAATACCCAGTTCCCTGGCTTAGCATATACCTGCCTTGTGGTCTTGCCATGAAATGCTTTAGAAAATTCTCATGAAGTGGGACTAACACTCGTAGGTCAACCTAGCGTGTACCCACCTTACGGCCTAGCATGAACTGCTTTAGAAACTTCTCGAGATTAACACTCGGTCTCTTAGCCTAGCGTATATTTAACCTTGCGGTCTTGGTATGAAATGTCTTAGAAACTTCTCATGAGGTGGGAGTTTTAAATTTGGGCCAGGCCTAACTCACCCCAAAAGCTAGCTCAAGGGGGAAGGAGTGCCTATGGCCCATATAAGGGGCACATTACCCATTTCCACAACCGATGTGGGATTCAACACACCCCCTCACGTCCAGAATTTTTTACTGGTGCGTGGCACATTTATGGGGCGTCCAACATCGGATGGGGAGGCTCTAATACCATGTCAAATTTGGGTTAGGCCTAACTCACCCCAAAAGCTAGCTCAAGGGGGAGGAGTGCCTATGGTCCATATAAGGGGCACATTACCCGTTTCCACAATTGATGTGGGATTCAACAGGGAGTAACACCCAGTAGGTTGACCTCACATATACTCTCCTTGCGGCTTGGCATGAACTGCCTTAGAAACTTCTCAGGATTAACACCCGGCCTTTTGGCCTGGCCTATACCCGCCTTGTAGCCTTAGCATGAAATCCTTAGAAACTTCTCATAGAGCGATACTAACACCTGATAGGTTGGCTTGGTGTGTACCCGCCTTGCTGCCTGACATGAACAGCTGTCGAGTTTGGGACTTGACAGGATTACTATGCAAACATGTCATTTCTGCCATTTTCAAAAATAGAGACAACCCTGAAAAGTATATCCACTCATACTTCTCAAAAAGACACTTACATCGCAGTTTATAAGCATGTCATTAACCCATTACCAAGCAAGAAAGAACGGAAAAATACTGAAGAAAATATTAAAGTCCACCCTCCAATGGTTACAAGACCTACAGGCAAACCAAAGAAGAAGAGAATTAAAAGGAGAGATGAAGTAAGGAATCCATACAAGTTAAGCAGGGCTGGAGGAAAAATTATGTGGAAAGTGCCACTAGGAAGGTCAGAATTCTAGGGGGTATAAAGCAGGAATAACAGGTGAATCTACATGGCAAAGAAGGATGAGAAAAAAGAAATATGCTACTTCGAGCCAATCCGAGGTAATTTTTTTAAAAAAATATTGAAGTAATATTATATATATATATATATATATATATATATATCAAAATAATTGCATGTTAACATGTAGAGGCAAGACAAAGCAAGAGAAGGAAAGCTGCTTCACAGCTAACTCCAACTCCAAGTTCACAACATATCAATAGATCACAATCAACTCCATGTTCACAAGTAATGGCTGTCATTTTGGTAGTTTTTTTTTTCTTGTGTGTAATCATGTATTTCACTAAAATCTTGTGTTTCATTTCAATGAAGAGAACTAGAGCTAATATAAGGGAGAGTTCATCACAACCTGTACTAACATCAACTCCAATTGCATATCAGCAATCAAGCTAACCTAGAAAGAAGATGACAACAAGGGTATTTATATTATCTAAAAATAGTTCTCACTTAATAATCTAACTGAATTTATTTTTACGGAAAAGGATCTCACCATTTAAAGTTTCAAGACAAGCTCAAGGTAAAAATACATGAAGTTTTTGATATGCATTATCAAGCAGAATATACATTTTGACAGGCAAAATTTGCATTTTGACAGTTTACTCAACTTATTAGAATATATGGTATTTTGAATTAGGAGACTGAAGTTATCAACGGCTACTCCTCTATTCAAGCTTTAACAAAACATTAATGTTTTATTTTTATTTTATATCTTATGAAAATATGGGTATGGCATTTTGAAAGGATGGATATACTTTTGTGGATATAGGAGTTATGAGAATATAAACTTTTATATTACTGTAAATGGATATGGATGCTAATATTTTGCAGATTAATGGATACCTTTATTTGGTATTCATTCTTTCTCCTGCAAATGCATTCTACAAAATTTAACATTTCAAATTTATGTATTAGCTACATACAGGATTATGAATTTATTAAGTTACAACAATTCAAAGAAATTCCACAATGTCAAGTAAATTTCATTCAACTTGAAAAAATAAAATATCATACAATTAGGCCAAATATTTTTTATCTTCACCGTGATCATTTCCCATTAAGGATAATACAATTGTTATCCCATTACAATGTAAAAGTCAAATATTATACCTACCTATTTACAACCCGATTGTCCATTTCTATTGACCATGGATTCTCATTCATAATTTTCCTCATAACTCCAACTTCATCTATATATGAGTGCAGAAAGTATCCTCCAATTTCATAATAAGCTCTTTGCTCTTATTTAACTGATACAATAATTCTACTTTTCTAGCATGACAATCAAGCAATTAATTCACATTCTTATAATCTTTTCATCATTCTTGGAAAAAGAAACTTCACATATTGAACAATTAGAGCCATCTACCTATCGAAAAAAGTTGCACCTATTCGGCTGTTGGAATCGTCCACATCCATAAAATCTTCTGCCTTTGTTTCCTTCAATCATGGCAGTCCTCACAGGAGTTAGTAGCATGCATTGACATCCGACTACAGTGTTCCTCTCTCTACTCATATTATTTCCTCTAATTGCATCGAAGATTGAGAACTCATTCTTATTTTACTTCAAGAATATTATGGATTATGTTGTTTCAGGAGGATTAGGGATTGACGTAGATAATTTGGAGATTTTTTTGTTTGCATTTGAAGTAAGAATAACAATAAAAAAGTATTAAATAATCAAATATTTAATTTCACGTCAGCGTTAGGTCAGTTTTCCCTAATTGGTAACGGTGAAATTAAGGATTTCCGTTGACAAATGGATTAAATCATAGGAAAGTTTTTTATAATTTTTGTTAAAACAAATATTTAGCGGTTAAACCTTATAATAAAAATAAAGAAAATCCAGATAAAAGAGATGAAACATCTTTAAGACGCCTTTAAATTATTATCTTACATAGTTTAACAGTTTAAAATTATTGTTTTATATAGTTTAACAGTTTAAAACCACTACATTTGTTTTTGTTGCTAAACATAAAATAGTAATTTAATTATGCAATCGATAAAAAATTCTATTAAAAATATAATTTTATTAAATATAAAATAAATTTTTTAAAATATATTATTAAACATAGTAAAAAAGTGAATTTTTTATAGCAATTAGTACGAAAAGTAAATTTTTATTATAATAATTTTAAATCGTTGCTGAATTATTGTCTTAGTAATATTAAGACAATAATTTTATAATTGGCTATATCGTGTATAGATATATATCAATAATTTTTTATAAAATTAGCCATGAAAATACTTGCAATAATGAACATTGAGCACTAAAAACAAATGTCTTCTTGTCAATGTGGCAATCACAGTTGAGTGCATCCAGTGCTCCTACTACTCCAATGTCCAATCAAGGCTAGTGACTCTGGTAGAATGAAATTAATAATTTTAAAAATTTAGGAAAATTAGGAAGGAAGAGAAATATCCACAAATTTAAATGATTTAGATGCAGCTTAATTAATTTTAGTTAAATTATGATTATCTTCCACTTTTTCATAAGTATAAAATTAATAGATAAAAATAATATAAGATAACGGTCTAAATTATTGTTTTATATATTTATATCATAATCATAACATTTATTTTTAAATTATAATTTTATTATATATAAAATAAATTATTTATATAAATATAATTTATATATAATAAAATATTAATTTTTTTAATAATTTTAAACTGTAATTAAACTATTATTTTAATATTATTAAAGTAATAATTTATAACCGTTATTATTATGATATTATTATATAAATCTTAAAATGAAAAGGTAAAAAATTTAAAAATTTTCAAATCTATTAATGAAAAAATGAAGTTTGTAGAGATTTTAAAATATTCAAAAATTTTATAATTAAAAAAATATATATTTCTGAAAGATTATATACTGCCTTGGAAAATATCCATAATTTTTTTTTTTTTTAAAAAATACGGTGATAGAGTAGTATCCGGTTCAAATTGAAAAAATCGATCGAATCGAATTAATTTAAAATTTTGATTTGATTTTTTATTCAATTCAGTTCAGTTCGATTTTTAATTTCAGAAATTTTAGTTATTTCGGTTCGATTTGATTTTGATTAGAAAAAATTAAAAAAATCAAACTGAACCGATTAGTGATAATAATATGTTATTTTCAATAATGTAGAGAAATTAAATCATATTAAGATTAAAATATTTTAATTAAATTTTAAAATATTAAAAATAAAATGGAGAAAATAAAAAAATTATTAAAAATTAAAATTAATCAAACTAAATCAAATTGAATCGAATCAGATCGATTCGGTTCGGTTCGATTTCTGATTAAAATCAATTCAATTCGATTTTTATAAAAATTAAAATTTTAATTTTCAGTTTATTTGATTCGGTTTGATTTTGAACCGAACCGATTGAATACTCACTCGAATAGAGCTACGTTTGGATGTTGACTAAATATATACCCCACACAATTCACGTGCCTAAAAAAGAACTCCATTAGAATTTTCACCTGTTCATATGCTTATCCTGTCTACCACAATACAAGGGTTTCAAATCAAAGGAAGATGTGTAACACATGGAAGATAATAATTGTTATTTCTCATAAAAAATAATTAGCAAAAACAATTCTGAAAAAAATATCTAATTTCTTTAGTAGATCATTAAAGAATTATTTTAGATTATTAACCCCTATTTGTAATAATTAATTCAGTTATTTTTTATTAATTTTTTTAAAATGAAAAATCATTTTTTAATTAAAATTTAAAAAGTACATGAGTGGTGCATGATCCTTGGAATGTAACTAAGGATGATCATTTGTGTAAGTCTGCTCTCGAACTTGATTAATTTTTCTTGATATTTAGTATTCGATTTAATTTAAAAAAAAATTAATTAAATTGAATTAATTTAAAATTTTAATTTAATTTTTTATTATTTTCAATTCGATTCGATTTGATTTTTATTTTTAAAAATTTTAATTATTTTAATTTAAGTAAGAAAAAATTAATTTTAATTTATTAAAAATATGATTATTACCAATTTCGTTAACTCTATTTGATACTTGATAAAATACCAACATATTGGTACCGACCTGTAATTTTATTCCATATTGATAATTTTTATTATTATTATTTATTAGAGGAAATTATTGCTTAATTTTTATTATATAAAAACATTTATCAGTTGATTTTTTAGTTTTAATATTTTTAATATTTTAAAAATAATATTAATTAATATTTTTATTAATTTTAATTGTTAAATATTATAAAAAAAATTTTTAAAATATTAACGAGGTTAATTAATAAATTTTTTTAAAATTGGTGAAAATTATAAAAATTAAATAGTAAAATATTTAAAAAATTAATAAAATGGTTAATTAATAAATTTTTTAAATATTAAAAATATTTTAATATATTTCAAAATTAAATAGAAACTAAATAGTAATTTTTTCTGTTTATAATGATTATTAAATAACTTTCTTTTGAAGGGGAAGCTTAGTGTTAATTGTGAGGGAAGCAATTAACACATGTAAACTATTAATTCATGTGAACCACATATATAATATAAATAAATAAATAAATAATCAGATAAAGGACATCACCCACAACTACGTTAGGACTCCTTAGCTATGCAACCATTACTTCCATATTAATTTCAAAATTATAATAATATGAAAATAAAGATATCTCCAACTCTATTTTGAAAGAGATATTGACATATACTATACTATTTTTTATCTGATAAATATATAAAAATCAAATATAACTTATAAGCGTATCTTTCCCATTATCACCATAGATAATATCTTGGAGAAATTTAAATTAAAGATCTAAATAAAAAGTTAATCAAAATTTTAAATTAATTTTATTTTAATTGATTTTTTTACCCCTAAGCTTTAGGGTAATCATTCGGTCGGTTCGATTTAAAATCGAATCGAATTAAATAAATTAAAAACTGAAATTTTAGTGTTTATAAAAATCAAACCGAATTGATTTTGATCAGAAATTGAATCGTACCGAATCGGTCTGATTTAATTCGATTTGGTTTGATTTGATCGGTTTCGATTTTTAATAATTTTTTTTATTTTTTATACTTTATTTTTAATATTTTAAAATTTAATTAAAATATTTAATCTGATTTAATTTTTCTATATTATTGAAAAATATATTATTATCACTAATCGATTTGATTTGATTTTTTCAATTTTTTTTTATTAAAACTGAATCAAATCAAAATTTTTAAAATTAAAAATTAAAATTTTAAATCAATTCAGTTCAATCAATTTTTTTAATTTAAACCAAATACTGCTCGTCTCATCTCTGCGTACCTAGGCAGAAGGTGAAGGAGGGAGGCAAGATGGGGACCAGCACGCACTTGCCAGTAGTTGCATGGGAAGTGGTGCATTATGGCACTTGAAGTTAAATTGGCCATCGCAAAACTCTCCCACTCAGGCGCACCACCACCTTCCCCTGGTGGTGGGCCGGCTTACCAACCATCTCCTTTTTTAATCCTCCCAAGCTAATTACCATCACCCACCTCCATTCACTTAGTCTTTCCAAATCCACTTTAATTTTAATATGCATGTAACGTTGGATTTTTTTATTTTATCTGAATTAATTATTTATTTTTCTTATTTCAAAAAGTAAATTAAAATAATAAAAGCAGTTCTAACGTAAATCGAACGAAAATGCATACAGTAATTATATATTTTAAAAAGTTAGAAGATTAAATAATTAATTTTATCACAATAAAAAAGATTAAATACCTAACTTTTATTATAAAAATAATAAAAAAATCATTTAATAAAGAGCTGAATAATAATTGGTGAAACTTCAAACCTCACCTCTCCTTACACCTAAAAGATTAATAAAATATTAGCTTATAGTAAAGTTGTGTATTAGCCACTAATTTTCATTTAATTTTTTTGTTCTCTCTGTCTCCTCCAAGTGAGGGAACTTATATCCAATTATCCTTCCCATTCTCCTCCACTGACTGGTTTGCATGGCTGAAATCTGTTCCTACAAAATTTACTGTAAGAAAAAAATATAAAATACTAGGGATGTTCACTTTTTTATTCAACTTAATTCTAGAAGGTTCAATTTAAGCACAATTTTTTCAGTTAAATTTTTTAGGGGTGTTTAGTTATAGAAAATAATTTTTTTTTGTTTTAAATTTTATTTTTATTTATTTTATTTTATTTTTATAAAAAAATTTGAGAAAATATGTTTATTTTATGTAATGTTAAAATTATTTTTAATTGAAAAAATTAGAAAATATGTTGAAATTATCATTACCTTTTATAGAAAATATGTTTATTTTTTTATAATATTCTCCACCTAATTTTTTATATTAATTTAAAATAAACAGAAAAATTAATATATTTTATATTAATTTAAAATAAACATAAAAATTTATGTATATTTAAATATATAAAGAAAATTATTAAAAATCTATTTGTATATGAAAAATTCCAAAAAAATAATCATTTCAGTTTTCTATTTTTTATAAAATTTAAAAAATAAAAAATTTGCTTTCTATTTTTTAATTCTTTGAAAAATAATAAAAAATTTTTAGAAAACCGACATATTTTTTATAATGAAACATACTCTTAATTTTTAAAATTTTTAATTTATTTTATATTTTTTCTGAAAATAAGAAGCTCATTTTTTTTGGAAAAAAAAATTAAGCTTAACTTAAACTGAAATTGTGAGCTAATCTCAACAAAAATGAGAATATAAAAATTAAGACTTATTTTTTTATGTAAAATATTTTTTACAATTTATGGTTAGAAAATTTAGGAAAATTATTTAATAAAAATATTTATAAAAAAATTAAATTATTTTTTAAAAAATAACTCCAATCGTAAAAAAAATTATTATTTAAAATATAAAATGGAATGACGCGGATTTTCAAAAGTTTTAAATTTAAGCATCTTTTTAAAAAATTTAGAAATGAACGCTTTACTCTTTAGTGAGTCTGTCGGACGTTAATATTATTTTTTATAAAAAATAATTTTTACAAGAAATATTTTATCAATATAAATAATTTTATAATTATTAATTGTAGAATAAATGGTGGATCCCTTAAAGTTTAAAAATTAACCATTATATTTCCATATTTTTCAAATTATAAAGACAGTTTCCAAAATAAAAATAATATTTATTAGAGAAAAATTTATTATTAAATATTAAAAATTATTTTATTTGATCATTAAATTATTATTAAAAATTTCTTTCGTTAAAAATTATTAATGAGAATGTAATATATCATTAATACGATGATATTATAATCATTCGTTAAAATTATAATAATAATAAAAAATTTATTTTTTATAAATAATAATTAATATGATTATAAAAATTTAATAAAGAGAACAAAATTTATCGTTAAAACTAAAATAAAAAAATTATTATTTTTATATAATAATTTTAAAATAGTGATAATAATTGAGTGTATATTAATTTTAATAAAAAAAATTAATATACTGTGAGTTTACATAATTTATAAATCATATTATTTATTAATTTTTAGTGGTCTGAGATGATATTTTTCTTAATATGAAATCTAGAAAAAAAATGTACTTACACTTTAATAATCAATATTATTCTCATTTTAATGAGAATATTTTATAATAATTATTAAAATTTAATTATATTATTAATCGTATTATATATATTATTTAAAAGCTAAATTAATTATTATTTTATTATAGTTTTTTTTTGAAAGCATATTATTTTATTATAGTTAAACGTTATATTTCTTATCATGTTCAAATTAATGGGTAAAATAATTAAAACGACTAAAAGGTAAATAGTCTAAAAATATAGAAATTAATTAATATATATTTTTTAAATGGATTGATACAGTATGAATATAATTTCATTTCAGTTTAATAAATTTAAAAATACCTTTAATTTTAGTGTGTAAATGAACTAAAATAAATTTTTAAAGGGTTTAAATTTAATTCATCAAAATTTTTCTTACTTGGAATCAGACACATTTCGAATTCTGTCATAATATTAATAAATTTAAATTTTATTCATTTACTAAAATATCTAAATTTTTATAGTATCAAATAGTATACAAACAGGTAAATTCATTATAACCCTAATAAATTTTATTTAAAATAATAAATTTAAAATTAAATAATTTTAAATAAATAAGCACACATATTTATAAGACCAGTTACAAACTTATAAATAAATAACCTCTTAGAAATTTAACAAATCGAATATTTATAAATTTAAATTTAACTCATCTATTAAATAAATTTAAAATATAAACTTAAATCTAATTTATTTAAAAAATAAATTGAAATAAAAAATTTTATTCGATCGAATAATTTAATTCCTTTATGGCATAAAAGAAGCGTGCACATAAAGGTACATATACATGAATTTAATGTTAATGGAGCTCTAAGACGGAGATTAGTGAACTTATCAATATATTGTGTTGCACTATTATAGTCAACTTGAATGATAGGTTACTAGCCACCAATAATTTTTTTCTCCCCACTTCCTTCAAGCAAGGAAACCCACAAATAGGGATTCTACTATTAAATTATAATAATCTAATAGATTTAAGCAGTATATAATTATATTTTATCATATATTTCAAAAATTCTAAATCTCGGATCGATTAAGAATAAGAGTTTTATCTCACTTTATAAATAAAATTTCATGTTTGGTTTTAAAAAAAGCGAGTAGAAGAGTTTACCTCGCGCGTATAACGATGGACTTGAAAATCTAAACTATATACAAATTATTAGATTTTCGTCCTGTGAGCATAAATTAAATGCAATATCAGTAGATTTTTGTCGAGATTTTCTCTTAACAATCATCTAAAATTTTTCATCGATCTCTCCAATATATATATATTTTTCAACTATAAAAAATTTGCTCCAGAATACTTTTAGTCACTTCAATTTCTTTGCTCATACTTTTTCTCTCTTCTCTAATTGTTGGGTTACTGTCTTGAGTTATTCTTACTGTTCTACACTGGTCATCTACCAGTAGGCTTGTCAAATCCTAGAGGGGATTGTGAATTATTTACCTATTGTTAGTGAGGAACACTTTAAGGATGATATTCCTAAACACATTTTAGGCTTCCACTTAATTTTTTTGTTCTATCTTTAAAACCTTTTTCAACAAATTTAATGCGGATTTAATTTCTACAAATAATATTCATACCATATTCAAGTTAGATTTAAATTTTATGTATTCGGTATCCTTTATTTGAATTTATAATTTGTATAAATGATGCTATATACGACTTGTCCAAAGTAGATAGCAAACTGTTACTATAAGACTAGGCCATGTGGCAAGGATATGATAAATCAGTACGTAATTCCACCAGTAGAAAGGAAGGTCTGGACTATCATGGTACTCAGATCCAAAGAGAAAAGGAGATCCGGGTACTTCAGAACAGGTTGGCATCAAGTCAGACAAGATTCCCCCTCATAACTTCAGGGCGAGACTCCATATGACAGTTACCGTTAATAACTACAATCTAACAGATCCCCTTTACGCCTTCGATCACAGGATTATTGGTCGATTAGCCGGTGAAAATCTTTTACCAATAAGCTGGCCACATTATCGCTATATTATCAGGAAATATTATATTTATACTCATCTTCTTACAGTATAAAAGGACAAAGACCATAGAGGCAAATGGACACTATTCTGGAACAATACTCAAATTTTAAGTAATTCGTTGCACTCTCTCCATTTTTCAGTATACTGACTTGAGCGTCAAACTAGCTGTCTAGGGCACCCACCACCACCCCACCTTCTTTTCCTTGTAGGTCTAGCCAATCACAGCACAACTCCATTCCAGCTATGTCATCATTTTATTTTCAGTTACATCATTTGGTTCCGCTGCCGGGAGATCCATTTAATGCTCTCTGTTCATTTGGATTAAAACTAGTCTTTTATCCATTTTCTCTTAAAAAGAAACCTCTCTTTTATCTTTAGAAATAACCAATAATTCATGAGTTTTTGCTTAGGTTGCTATTAATCAGGATGTTATCATTTCTTCAACTCCTAGTAGTGGACAAAATACACTCTATGGTCAACAAGACATATTTTAACAATCCGAGCATTAAGCAAATGCTCTAGTACGTTAGCAGGTTGCAAGTTATTTTTGAGTAATATAAAGCTCGGGAAGAGATGTTACTCATGGCTTCCAGGGAGAGGGAGGAAGTTTCCATAGAGACCTCAAAGACTCGGACAGAGGCGATCTAGACTCAGTCCAAAGGGAAGGACAAGTTCGAAGAAGAGGAGCCATTAGATGATATTCCTAAGGACGTTGGCTGGAAGCTGAGACAGGCTGCCCAAAGGCACCAGAAAGGATAGAAAGAGGACAAAAGAATGGGTCAGAAGCAAGGCCAAAAGCCGGAGAAGTAGGATATGAGGGACATCACAGAAGTTCCCTGGTGTCCTAAGGAAGGAATGACCGAGGTAAGTATGAGAAATATACCCATTGAACAACTCATGAACGCATATTCTAATGTGGATTAGAAAAAATGACAAGAAGATCAGGTGACCTCTCGAGCTCAACCCTAAGAAAGCCGAAAAGCAGAACAGGATCAAGCACTATCATTTTCTTGAAGACCTTTGAAAGACGAGATTAAGAGGTTAATAAGAAATGACACACTTTGAAAGTTCATCAAAAAGAGTATAAGAGATAGGACATCCGAGCACAAGGTAACAATTCCCAAAATCATCCCTGACAGTGAACCTATAGGGGTTACTCATGTATTTGCAGGAGGATTGAGAGTTAATAGGGGTGACAATAAGGAGAATATCATAGATGTCCAGCTCCTGAGTCAAACTCCGAGTCTTGAAAATGGTCAAGTTAGAAGACCGAGTCTTTTATTTTTTCCTTAGAAAAATGTTCGTGATTTATGAAAAGTTATAAAACTAGGATGCATTCTTCAAGCTTCTTTTTTGATAGGAAAGTCACAAATGTTGGATGGATAAAATGATGTAAGCACGACCAACAACACCAAAAATGATGAGCTAGCATTGCCTTAAGGACCAATTACAAGGCTGAGATCCAAAAGGTTGAAGGAAGCACTTCAAGGATTCATGAAGGAATATGTTGAAGCTTTGCAAGTTCATTTTGAAGTTGAAGAACAATCTGGCCATTCCAAGTCAATTAGGCCAAATGTGTCCTTATTGACAATTCAAATTTTGTATTTATAGTGGGTAGTTATTTAGTAGTTTATAGTTAACCAGTAGTGGGTAATTATTTGGTAGTGGGTAGTTAAACAGTAGTGGGTAGTGGCATAGATCATGGGTCCATGCATAGTTGTGGGAAGTGACAAAGATCATGGGTCCATGTATAGTAGTGGGAAGTGGCAAAGATCATGGGTCTTAATTTAGGCTATATAAAGCATCTCTTTTACTATATTATACACACAGATTATCAATTATTCAATACAATTGCTTTATGCGATTCTTCTTTGAGAGCTTAAGAGAGATCTTGGTTCTTGACATTGCATCACGAATAAAGTTTGATACTAACTTGTATGTTTCTTATTCTTGCTGCTTTTAAAATCAATCAGTTATAAGTGTTCTTAATTGCATGTTAATTAAGGGTGCTTTAGATTGGGGAATTGCTTTCTGAACTAAGTTCTTTTTACTAGGGTATGTGTCGTTTCAGTCTCTAATAGGCTGGGGTTCCGCATCAATTGGTATCAGAGCTAGGCTTAGTAATAATTTCTTAACTATCCTTTGTGTCTTTTCTTTAATTTTTCATGATCTTTCCGTTTGGGATACCTATTAGAGTCGAATTTATTATTTAGTTTCTGTTCAAATCGAATTTTACCCTAAATTCTTGTTTAGGCGGAATTACTATCTTAAGTGATTTGGTTTGTGCTTTCTGTCCTAGTTCATATACTCCTATTCTAATACTCTTAGAATAGTATTTCTAGTGTTTTACTCTTGTGCGTATAAAAAAATACCAAAAAGAAGAAAAAAAAAAGAAAAAAGAATTTCTGCAATTTTGGGTCAATTGTTCAAACTTCATTCTGATATTGATACCTACTGGTATAAATCATATTTTATATACCTTGAACATATTTCTGGACTTGGGATTCGAAATACATGTTTGGGGTTGGTTTAGGGCAAATTTGGATAATATTTTCACAAAACCAGTTGTACTCAATACTTGCTGTTTTAAGTGTCTATTTTGTTTGCTTGCTTTGAATTATTTTTGTTGAGTCAATATTAAGATCAGTTAATCTAGGATTGCATGCTTAGGGATAACTTCGTGTTAAGCACATCCGTCTTGTTAAATTTTGATTCTTAGTTTGTCAATTTGGTGTCTTTCTGTCTATTGGTTTCATACACTTAGTTTGACAAATTGCACATTGTTGAACATCTAATTACACTTAGTACACGAAATTTGACTTTTGTGTGCTAAATCAATCCGTTTGTTTATTTTGGTCAGTTTGCATCTAGTGTTGTTTCATATCTTTTCTTGTTAGGTCTTTCCTTGTTTTCCTTATTATTTGAATCATACAAGCTTGGCTTATTGAGCCTTTATTCTGAAGTGCACTTTTGAGATACCAAGTGAGTGCTTGAAAGTTAAACACGTGAGTTGAGAGATTTGTGAATTTTTCTATAATGTCTGGGCATAATACTGGTGACACTTCTGACCCTACATTTGATCTTAAAGATATGTATAAAGCTTTCATGGATAGCTTTCAAAAGCTAAATTTGAGAATGGATAACCTTGAGGACAACCTTAGATCTTCAAAGGGCAAGTCCAATCAGAGGGATGATGATACACACGATCCATACTATGAAGAGGAAAATGAGGCACAATCAGCCCCTTTCTAAGCTAGAAGGTTCAATGATCGTGTACCCTATGTAGATAATAATATGAACTCCATAAAGATGAAGATTCTAAACTTCAATGGTAAGGCTGATGTTGATGCCTATTTAGAGTGGGAGCGTAAAGTGGAGATGGTTTTTAACTGTCAAAACTATTCCGACGATAAAAAGGTAAAACTTGCTGCCCTTGAGTTTTCAGATTATGCACTAATATGGTGGGATGAGCTTGTGAAATCTAGGAGAAGGAATGGAGAGTTACCCATTACTAGTTGAGACGAGATGAAGCGAATAATGAGGAAGAAATATGTGCCTACTTATTATCATAGAGATCTCCATCATCAGTTGCAAAGACTAACCCAAGGATCAAAATCTGTTGATGAGTATTATAAGGAGATGGAGTTGCTCCTGATCAAAGCAAACATAGTGGAGGAGGAAGACCAGACTATGGCTCGTTTCTTTGGTGGTCTAAACAAGGAGATTGCTGATGTGGTTGATTTGCAACCATATGTTGATTTGGAAGACTTGGTGAACATTGCAATTAAGGTGGAAAGACAAAGAGGCCGAAATAGATGGGGGAGCAACAGGGCTGCTCAAAACTCCAACAGCAAATAGGGTTCTAAATGGAATACCAAGGCTGATGCTAAAAGGTTTGATAAGTCTTCAACTCAAAAAGGCATATTACCTTCCAAGGAAGCATCCAACTCTCATGGTAAAAATGAACCAGCCCCTAAATCTAGTAGGACTAAAGATATTCAGTGCTTTAAATGTAAAGAGCGTGGGCATTATGCCAATGAGTGTGTTAATAAACGTGCCATGATAGTGAGGGGAGATGAGATAGTCTTCAAAACTGATTCTGATTCTGATGAAATACCACCTTTAGAAGATTGTTCTGATGTAGAGATAAAAGAGTATCCTGTTCAAGGAGAGTCCTTAGTGATACTGCGTACTTTAAATATTTCTATTAAGGAAGAGGGACTTGAACAACGTCAAAACATCTTTCACACTCGTTGTTTAATAGGTGGTAAAGTCTGTTGCATGATAATAGATTCAGATAGTCAAGTTAATTGTGCTAGTACTATTTTAGTTGATAAATTAGGACTAGAAACTATTAAACACCCCAATCCTTACAGACTTCAATGGTTGAATGATAGTGGCGAGGCAAAGGTAACCAAGCAATGTAAAGTGCCATTTTCTATTGGCAAGTATGTAGATGAGGTTACTTATGATATTGTACCCATGTAGACTGGACATATTTTGTTAGGTAGACCATGGCAATTTGATAGGCGTATCATTCATGGTGGGTATAGTAATAGGTTTTCTTTTACGTTCCTTGGTGTAAAACATATACTTGTACTATTATCTCCTAAAGATGTATATGCAGATCAAGTGAAATTACAACAATCTGCTAAATTGGGTAAGGGAGGTGAGACAAGTAAAAAGAATGAGGGAAAAGAGGGTAGTAGTAAAAAGAAAGTTTCGAATGGCCCAAAGGAGAGTGACTGCACAGGAAAGGATAAAAATGAGAGATGTGCAGGAGAGAACACGTTAGTGAGTGTGGAGGTAAAAGGAGAGCTGAGTGAGAAGAGTGAAGAATTCAGCAAGTCTTCCTTTTATTGTAAAGAGAGAGAGTTGAAGAAAGCACAATTAGGGAAGAGAGTTTTAATTATATTGCGTTTTAGTTCCAATTTTATGATTAAGACTAACCCTACTAATGAATTGCCTAGTTCTTTTTCTAAGTTATTGCAGGACTTTGCGGATGTATTTCTTAAGGAGGTGCCATCTGGGTTGCCACCCACTAGGGGAATAGAACATCAAATCAATTTTGTTCCTGGAGCGCAGATTCCAAACCGTCCAACTTACCGGAGTAATCCTGAGGAGACGAAGGAATTGCAAAAGCAAGTTGATGAGTTGCTAGCTAAGGGACATATTAGGGAAAGCTTTAGTCCATGTGCAGTACCTGTTTTATTAGTTCCAAAGAAAAATGGAATAATGCGCATGTATGTTGATTGTCGTGCGATCAACAAAATCACTGTAAAGTATCGCCATCCTATTCCTAGATTAGATGATATACTTGAAGAATTATGTGGTGCTGTTTTCTTTACAAAAATTGATTTGAAAAGTAGTTATCATCAAATTAGGATGAAGTTAGGTGATGAGTGGAAAACGGCCTTTAAGACAAAATATGGTTTATATGAATAGTTAGTGATGCCTTTTGGCTTAATTAATGCACCTAGCTCATTTATGAGATTGATGAACCATGTTTTGCGTGATTACTTAGGTAAGTTTGTGGTTGTGTATTTTGATGATATATTGATTTATAGCCGAAGCATGGATGACCACATTAGGCATGTTGAACTTGTTTTACAGAAGTTGCGTGAACATGAATTGTATGCTAATATTAAGAAATGCACATTTTATACTGATAGTGTCATATTCCTAGGATTTATTATTAGTTCACGTGGAGTTGAGGTAGATACTGAAAATGTTAAGACTATCCTAGAATGGCCTACACCTAAGAATGCTAATGAGGTGAGATCCTTTCATGGATTAGCAAGCTTCTATAGGAGGTTTGTTAGAGATTTCAGCACTATTGCTGCACCTCTAAATGAGATCATTAAAAAGGCTGTAGAATTTAAATGGGGTAAAGAACATGAACTTGCATTTAACACATTAAAGAAAAAACTTACTACTGCTCTTGTTTTAAGGTTACCTGATTTTTCTAAGACCTTTGAAATTGAATGTGATGTTTCTGGGATTGGTACTAGTGCTGTTCTTATGCAGGAAGGCCGACCCATAGCATATTTCAGTGAGAAGCTAGGTGGCGCACATTTGAACTATTCCACCTATGACAAAGAGTTCTACGCACTGATTAGGGCTCTTGAATTTTGGGAACACTACTTGCTGTCTAATGAGTTTGTGATTCATACCGACCATCAGTCTCTCACACACTTGAAGGGACAAGGGAAGTTGAACAAGCGGCATGGTAAGTGGGTTGAATATCTCGAAATCTTTCCTTATGTCATTAAATACAAGCAAGGTAAAGAGAACGTGGTTGCTGATGCATTATCTAGACATTATGCATTGACTTCTATGCTTAGTTCTAAGTTGTTAGGGTTTGAGCATTTGAAAGATATGAATGAGAATGATACTGATTTTTCTGATGTATTTAAGGCATGTGAACATGGGGCGTTTAACAAGTTTTATTTGCATGATGGGTTTCTTTTTAGGGGGAAACAAATATGCATACCTAAGTGTTCGGTACGTGAGTTGCTTGTTAGAGAATCGCATTCAGGAGGGTTAATGGGACATTTTGGTGTGCAAAAGACTTTAGACATGTTGAACGAACACTTTTATTGGCCTAATATGCAAAAATATGTAGAGAAAGTTTGTGCTCAATACTTTGCATGTAAACAGACTAAATCTAAGTCCTTGCTGCATGGGTTGTATACCCCTTTGCCTGTACCTACTGAACCTTGGACTGATATATCTATGGATTTTGTGATAGGTTTACCTAGGATAAAAGGAGGTAGAGATTCAGTGTTTGTTGTTGATGATGCAACGAACACAGCTGATTTATTTTTCAAGGAAGTAGTCTGTTTGCATGGTATACCTAGGACTATTGTTTCTGATAGAGATTCTAAGTTCCTTAGTCATTTCTGGCGTGTTTTGTGGGGGAAATTGGGTACTAAACTTTTATTTTCTACTACTTGTCATCCACAAACAGATGGCCAAACTGAAGTTGTTAATAGGACTTTAGGAACTATGCTTCGTGCTATTGTGGGTAGGAACTTGAAAACTTGGGAAGAATGTTTGCCATATGTTGAATTTGCTTATAATCGCGCTGTCCATTCTTCTACTGGTTATTCACCTTTTGAGATTGTGTATGGTTTTAATCCATCAACTGTATTAGATTTAATGCCTTTACCTTTGAACGAGCTGTCTAATTTAGATGGAAAAGCGAAGGCTGAAATGGTTAAATCAATACACATGAAAGCGCGTGAGCATATTGAGAAGCGCAACAAAATGTATGAGAAACAGGCCAATAAGGGTTGCAAGAAAGTTGTATTCAGACCAGGTGATTGGGTTTGGATCCATATGCGAAAGGAGAGGTTTCCGAATCAAAGGAAATCAAAACTTGATGCACGAGAGGATGGACCATATCAAGTGCTGAAACGAATCAATGATAACGCATACATAATTGATATGCCAGGTGAGTTTGGTGTAAGTGCTACCTTTAATGTTTCTGATTTGTCTCCTTTTGATTTTAGTACAGATTCGAGGACGAATGCTTTTCAAGAGGGAGGGGATGATGTAAGCACGACCAACAACACCAAAAATGATGAGCTAGCATTGCCTCAAGGACCAATTACAAGGCTGAGATCCAAAAGGTTGAAGGAAGCACTTCAAGGATTCATGAAGGAATATGTTGAAGCTTTGTAAGTTCATTTTGAAGTTGAAGAACAATCTGGCCATTCCAAGTCAATTAGGCCAAATGTGTCCTTATTGACAATTCAAATTTTGTATTTTTAGTGGGTAGTTATTTAGTAGTTTATAGTTAACCAGTAGTGGGTAGTTATTTGGTAGTGAGTAGTTAAACAGTAGTGGGTAGTTATCTAGTAGTGGATAGTGGCATAGATCATTGGTCCATGCATAGTTGTGGGAAGTGGCAAAGATCATGGGTCCATGTATAGTAGTGGGAAGTGGCAAAGATCATGAGTCTTAATTTAGGCTATATAAAGCATCTCTTTTTCTATATTATACACACAGATTATCAATTATTCAATACAATTGCTTTATGCGATTCTTCTTTGAGAGTTTAAGAGAGATCTTGGTTCTTAACATTGCATCACGAATAAGGTTTGATACTAACTTGTATGTTTCTTATTCTTGCTGCTTTTAAAATCAATCAATTATAAGTGTTCTTAATTGCATGTTAATTAAGGGTACTGTAGATTGGGGAATTATTTTCTGAACTAAGTTCTTTTTACTAGGGTATGTGTCGTTTCAGTCTCTAATAGGCTGGGGTTCCGCATCATAAAAGTATGGAGATAAGTACAAAGACTAAAATCCGAGCATTGGTCCGGGGAAACAAATTCATAAAACAGCCACATGGCCATTCGGGCATTGGTCCCACATAACAAGACATCTCATGCCAAGTCACAAGACAATCGCCAAGTCGAAATCCAGGCATTGGTCCACGGAAACATATTCAAAAAATTGCCATAAGGCCATTCGGGCATGGGTCCCGCATATACTTTGGCATGGCCATGTTTATCTAACCATATTTAATATTGAAAGTGGAATATCTGGAAAGTATTGGAGACACAAGAAAATTCTACATATCAGAAAGAATGAAGACTCATATGGCAACATAAGATGAATCAAAGAAAGGAGAAATATAGAAAGGTATCTTTAGAATTTATTGTAAAAGAGTGAGTGAGTTGAAATGCCAATGACGAATCTGTCCATCGAATTTCAATTGTTGAAAATCAAAGAAATATTTTAAATTATTTTTCTAAACTGTCTTCAAATGCTAAAATTAGACATCTAATTTTAAAAACAGTTTAAATTTGGATATCTAATTTATGTCTGTGCTTATTTTAGTTAACTACTTACAAACTGCGAAAGTAACTGATTTCAGTTTGTATGATTTTTAAACGGTTTAACGGCTGATTTTTGAAAATTATTACCATTGAACTATCCCTACAGTTAAGAAAGAAAAGTTTTTCAAGCATCTAATCAAGAGATTAAATCTTTTCATAAATAAGCAATGAAAGTACAAAATTTTTAAGAGCATCTGAAATCTTTGACTTAAAAGTTTTTCATTCTTACATTTGATTTTCATTGGCAAATCTACTTTGTCTCTTCTTAATAGCATTTCTGCTGTATCTGATAAGAGTTGTTGAGAGCGTCTTTCTTCTGAATCAAAATCTATATAAGGTTAATCAAGTGTGTAGTCACTTGATAGAGCTCCTAAGCACCTATTAAAGCTTAAATGAGAGTTTGAGTGTGAATCAAACGTGTAAATGTAACGACCCGAAAATCGGACCGCTACCGGCGCTAGGATCCGGGTCGACTTAAGGCCGCCGGGACCCGTAGCAAGCCAAACATACATCCTGGAAACCTGTTTAATCCCATACATGATCAAGAAAATACATAAAAATTCAAAACCTTTCTTTCAAACATCCAACTCAACCTGAACATATACTGTACATAGTCATAATCATAATTACGATCCCTCAGTGGGACCTCAACAATGCCTTAATAGGCAAATACATCATGAGATGAGTTGGCTTCCATAACATTATAAAACATTTTGATCATGTAATAAAATGGATACCTCAATACATAATTTCAAGCACAATATCTAAACCTCAATATCATTACACATAACATAACTATAATATACTGAAATCTCTTACATTACATCATAATACAACTGTCATGTCCACAACTAACTATTACATACACACTTCATATCTCTGGCTAACTTCCTGGTCTACCCTGTACCTGCACATCTGGGGTTAGGGGAGAGGGGTGAGCTACAAAGCCCAGTGAGCAGAATAGGGAAAACATGTATTTAAAATCTCATGCCATTATGTAATGCAACACATCACAACAAATCACATCTCGGATGGTATTGTCACCAATAGTCCTCTACATAGTCTAACTGTGCCGGGACGTAGAATGGGTACAACCGGTCTTTCCCTTAACATAACATATCATACAGTCCAACTGTGCCAGGGACGTAGAATGGGTACAACCTGGACTTCCTCTTACATCGTGCCAGGGACGTAGAATGGGTACAACCTGGACTTCCATACCATATTATGCCATAACATCATCATATCATATGAGGACTAAAGGATCATCCAATGACCAATCCACATCAACATCATAAATGCAATGCAACATATTCGTGAATACTAATGCAAGCAACCTACTATATCTCATGGCATTCATGATGCATGGATCATGCTCAAAATTCATATTTCATTTATTTTAAAACTTAAAGTTTATTGCACTCACCTCTGGCTAGCTCTGACAAACTCTGTAGCAGCTGGCTCACTGCTGGGGTCCTCGGTTCCTCGGGTCCGAACCTACACAGGTGGACTCCAATGAGGGACCAAACATACATAAGCATAACTCTAACATACTCCCCAAAAACCCCCTAAAACATCATGAAAACATCACATAAAATCATGCAAGAAATGGCTGGACAGGGCACTTTCGGCGGCAGGTTCGGCGGCCGAAAGTCCCTCCAGAGCCGAAAGTCAGGCAGGTTCGGCGGCACCTTCGGCGGCCGAAACTCCCAAACAGAGGCGAAACTCATGCATGTTCGGTGGCACCTTCGGCGGCCGAAAGTCCCAGACAGAGACGAAAGTCTCTTTTCGGGGGCAATTTCGGCAGCCGAAAGGCCTGCCTCCCCAGCCATGTTCGGCGGCCGAAAGCTCCTTCGGCTGCCGAACCTGGTTTCTGCCAAAGGGCAGAAACTTGGCTCCCTTATGTATTTTTGCCTCCAAACTCACCAATCATGCATAAACTTGTTCTAAAACATGCATAAACACCATAAATCACACCTAGGGGTCTCAAACTATCAAATACCCCAACTACAACACTTCAAACACACAAAATCAACATACATTGTTCATCAAAACATCAAAACCCATAAACTCATCAACAAGCCTAAACATGCATCTCTACCCATAAAACAACTTAAAAGCTTGCTTAAAACACATAACAAGGGTGGATCCGAGCTTACCTCTTGAAGAAACGAGAGGAAAAGCGATCCTAGCTTGGAGATGGAGAGATTATGCTCTTTGAACCTCCAAGTACCCAAAACTTGCTCTTTGCTCACAAATCTTCAAAACAGAAGTTAAAACCCGTGAAAATCATGGAAGATCTAAGGAAGACACTCAAGATCGAGGGAGGGGTGGCAGAGACTCACCTTGGCCGACAACGGGGGAGAAAAGCTCGCCCGTGCGGACCTAAGGGACCCTTTTATAGGTGGCTGGCCAGGCCACGTTCGGGGGCCGAAAGTGCCTCCGCATGCATGCCATGTTCGGCGGCCGAACTTGAGATTCGGCGGCCGAACCTGGACTGCCCTCACTCATGCTTTCGGGGGCCTAACGTGCCTCCATAACGCATGCATGTTCGGCGGCCGAACTTGACTTTCGGCGGCCGAACCTGGGTTTTCCTCCAAAGAATTTTCATGCAAAAACTCATTAAATTTTCATACTTAAAACCATGAAATACCTTAAACATTTTAAGAAAACATGTTTCTACCCTACTAGAGGCTTCCGACATCCGAGATTCCACCGGACGGTAGGAATTCCGATACCGGAGTCTAGCCGGGTCTTACATTCTCCCCCCCTTAAGAACATTCGTCCCCGAATGTACCTCAACTAGCACTCATAGCATGGCATAAAACATAACATACATACATACATAGCACATAAACACAAAGAGATCTAACCTTAAAAGAGATGAGGGTACTGCTGGAGCATAGACTCCCGTGTCTCCCAAGTGCACTCTTCCATATTGTGGTGGTTCCATAGGACTTTCACTATTGGGATTTCCTTGTTTCTTAGCTTTCTGATCTGGGTGTCTATGATCCGTACTGGTTGCTCAACATAGGTGAGACCCTCTTGGACCTCCACATCAGGCTAACTTGCGCTAACTTGTCCACATATACCTGCGCTAACTTGTCCACAGAGTAGCCACTCCTGACAGGAATGAAGTGAGCAGATTTGGTGAGTCTGTCCACAATCACCCATATGGAGTCCACTCTGTTGGACGCCGCCGGTAACCCCACTACGAAGTCCATAGCTATATTTTCCCATTTCCATTCTGGAATAGGTAGCGGGTTAAGCATT
Source organism: Manihot esculenta (assembly GCF_001659605.2). Classification (NCBI taxonomy): domain Eukaryota; kingdom Viridiplantae; phylum Streptophyta; class Magnoliopsida; order Malpighiales; family Euphorbiaceae; genus Manihot; species Manihot esculenta. Next base: position 23,422,218 of record NC_035170.2, read on the forward strand.
CCAGCCGGCTTCTGATGTTCCAGCTTCACCCTCTGACACACTTCGCAGGCTGACACGAACTGTGCCACTTCTTTCTTCATAGTTGGCCACCAATAAACCTTCTTTAGATCTTGATACATCTTGGTGGCTCCGGGGTGAACGCTGTATCTTGCATTATGAGCCTCTCTCATAATGTCTCCTTTTAGCCCTATGTCATCTGGTACACATAGTCTGCTCCCATAGCGGAGGATCCCCTTGCTGTCGAATCTGAACTCACTACCATTGCCTGACTGAACAGTCCTGGCAATCTTCACTAACTCCGGGTCCTCATGCTGTTTCTGAGCCACCTGCTCCAGAAACACGGGTGCTACTCTCATCTGGGCCACCAAGGCACCTGTACCAGACAACTCCATCTGTAGACCTTCCTCAATAAGCTTGTAAAACTCCTTCACCACTGGCCTCCTCTCTGTCGATATGTGGGATAAACTGCCTAGTGACTTCCGGCTTAGGGCGTCTGCCACGACATTCGCCTTACCCGGATGATACTGAATCTTGCAATCATAGTCACTCAGCAGCTCCACCCATCTCCTCTGTCTCAAGTTCAAATCTTTTTGACTCAGGATGTACTGCAGGCTCTTATGATCTGTAAAGATCTCACACTTTACCCCGTAGAGGTAGTGCCTCCACATCTTGAGTGCAAAGATTACTGCTGCCATCTCTAGGTCGTGTGTGGGGTAATTCAACTCATGCTTCTTCAGCTGCCTAGAAGCATAAGCAATCACCCTCTCATTCTGCATCAGTACACAACCCAGTCCCACACGGGACGCATCACAAAAGACTGTAAAGTCCTCCTCACTAGATGGCAGAGCTAAAACTGGTGCTGAAGTCAACCTCTTCTTAAGCTCTTCAAAACTCTCTTCGCACTGGTCGGTCCACACAAACTTCTGATTCTTCCTGGTTAACCTGGTCAGAGGAGCTGCTATCTTTGAGAAGTCCTGAACGAACCTCCTGTAGTAACCTGCCAAACCCAATAAACTTCTAATCTCTGTCACTGAAGTGGGTCTAGGCCAGTTAGCCACAGTTTCTGTCTTCTTGGGGTCTACATCAATCCCATTCTCTGACACTACATGCCCCAAGAACGAAATGCTCCTCAGCCAGAACTCACACTTAGAGAACTTGGCATACAAGCCATGTTCCCTCAAGGTCTGCAAGACCAACCGCAGATGATGGGCATGCTCCTCTGCATTCCTGGAATACACCAAGATATCATCTATGAAGACAATAACGAAGTGATCCAGGTACTGGCTAAATACTCTGTTCATGAGGTCCATGAATGCTGCAGGGGCGTTAGTTAACCCGAACGGCATCACAAGGAACTCAAAATGCCCATATCTGGTCCTGAAAGCTGTCTTCGGCACATCTTCATCCCTTATCCTCAGCTGATGGTACCCCGATCTCAGATCTATTTTGGAGAAACAACCCGCTCCTGCTAGCTGGTCGAATAGATCATCGATCCTTGGCAGAGGGTACCTATTCTTGGTAGTGACTTTGTTCAACTGCCTGTAGTCGATACAAAGCCTAAGGGATCCATCCTTCTTTCTCACAAACAAGACCGGAGCACCCCAGGGTGAGGTACTCTGTCGGATGAAGCCCTTCTCTACCAACTCTTGCAACTGCTCTTTCAACTCCTTTAACTCGGCTGGGGCCATCCTGTAGGGAGGGATAGAGATCGGTCTAGTTCCAGGCACCAACTCTATCTCGAACTCTATCTCCCTAGCAGGTGGTAAACCTGGAAGCTCATCCGGAAAAACATCCTGAAACTCTCTGACAACTGGCACCGAGGCTGGTTCCCTGACCTAACTGTCTAGCTCTCTCACATGAGCTAAGTACCCCTGACATCCCTTCCTAAGCAACCTACGAGCCTGAAGGGCTGATATCAGACCTCTAGGTGTGCCCCTCTTGTCTCCTCTAAAGACGACCTCTGACCCGTTCTGATCTCTGAACCTGACTACCTTGTCCCTGCAGTCCAAGGTAGCACCATGGGTAGATAGCCAATCCATCCCTAGAATGACGTCAAAGTCTGTCAAATCTAGAACCACAAGGTCGGCGGAGAGGCATCTTCCCTCAACAAAAACTGGACTGTACTGGCAGACTGACACTGCCACTGACGGGTCACACTTGGGTCCACTGACCCATAGGGGACACTCTAACCCAGAGACTATCAGACCCAACCTCTCAACGGCTCTCGGAGCAATACATGAATGAGATGCACCTGGGTCCATTAATGCATACACATCAGAACACCCAATGACGAGATTACCTGACACCACGGTGTTGGATGTGTTAGCCTCCTGCTGAGTCATGGTGAAGATCCTGGCTGGAGCTGATGGACCTTCACCTCGGGAACCAGAAGAAGAGGCTGCCCCTCTCCCTCTACCTCTGCCACTGCCTTGAGTTGTGGCTGGAACTGCTGGCTGTGCCACACTACCAGAAGCCGTCTGCTGGGGCTGGCCCATAAAAGGTGCTCTAGGACAATCCCGAGCCATGTGTCCCTCCTGTCCACATCTGAAACATGTGTTAGTCCCAGCTCGACACACTCCCCTGTGTGGTCTTCCACATCTCTGGCATTCTGTACCATCTGAGCCTGAGCTCGAGCCACCGCCAAATCCCAGACCGGATTTCAACTTGTTCCAAAACTTATTCTTCTTCGACTTCCTGGTGGTGTTATCCCACCTCTTCTTTCCTGAGCTCTGAGAAGAGAAATCTGGTCCTCCTCTGCCTGGGGTCTTAACCCCTGAAGACTGAGTCACTGACTGCTTCACTGACCCCTCAACTATAGCACTTGCTTCCATTCTTCGAGCCATATCCACCACAGTGTGGAAACTTTCTCTCTCAGCTGACTGAACCAACGAGGAGTACCTGGAATGCAGCTTCATAACATATTTCTTGGCTTTCTTCGTATCTGTATCTAGAGCTTGCCCTGAAAAAGGCAATAGTTCCAAGAATTTATCCGTGAACTCCTCTACACCCATGTGCTCTGACTGCCTCAGTTGCTCAAATTCAATCATCTTCAGTTCTCTAGAACTGTCTGGAAAAGCCCATCCAGCGAACTCATTCGCAAATTCTTCCCATGTCATACCGTCTAGTCTCGGGTCCACATAACACTTGAACCATTCCCGTGCCTTCTTGCACTTTAAAGTGAACCCTGCCATCTGAATGGCCCTGCTGTCACTTGCCCCTAGCTCATCAGTTATTGTCTTCACCACTCTCAGATACTCAAAGGGGTCATCCCCTGACTTGTATTTGGGAGCATCTAGCTTGAGGTAATCTGTCATCTTTACCTTGCTCCCATCAGCTGAGCTAGGTCTAGGAGGTTGAGTAACCGGGGCTACTGGTTCTGTAGGTGGTGGAGGTGGAGGTGCAGCATTCCCCGAGGTGGGGTTTGCCGGGTTTGGATAGAAAGGTGAGGGTGGATAAGCTGGGTACTGTGTGTAAGGCGGATAGAAAGGTGGATAGGGCATGTAGGTAGGGTAGGGGTTAAAGCTGGAGTAATCTGATGTACCTCCCATCGGATACCCTGAACCCTGTGGAAAGGGTGGGTAATGGGGTGGAAAACCATACCCTGAGGCCTGAACGCCTCCCTGAGACTCCCCTGTCCCTTCTTCCTCCATGCTCACATCCAGGTTCCCATCCCTCCTCTGATCCTCTTCCATAACCTCCCTCACATCTGAAGAACTTCCTCCTCTATCAGTCCCCCTTCTGCTAGCATCAAAAGACCTTCTAGGGTCCCTTGACACTCTTTCTCTGTTGGCTCTACAAGACATTGCCCTAGGCAATGTGGGAGGACGGGCGCTCGTGCCCTCATCCTCAGGTGGCACTCCAGTCAATCGTGCAGATCGACGAGTTCCTCTCATCCTGTTTTCTGAAAAACAGTACACATCAAGCAAGCATTAGCATCATATGGTTCATGTGGGCACACATGAACCCTCATCACATACATCACATAGCATAGCATATCCTTAATGCACATGCATATAATCATGGCATTTCACATCATCATGTAAGACAGGACTCCACATCCTATCCTAGTGGACATGACCTTTCCTATTGTGCTTGACCTTCTATAACCTCTATGAGCCCGACACTCTAGGTCCGATCCTATGAACCTAGGGCTCTGATACCATTCTGTAACGACCCGAAAATCGGACCGCTACCGGCGCTAGGATCCGGGTCGACTTAAGGCCGCCGGGACCCGTAGCAAGCCAAACATACATCCTGGAAACCTGTTTAATCCCATACATGATCAAGAAAATACATAAAAATTCAAAACCTTTCTTTCAAACATCCAACTCAACCTGAACATATACTGTACATAGTCATAATCATAATTACGATCCCTCAGTGGGACCTCAACAATGCCTTAATAGGCAAATACATCATGAGATGAGTTGGCTTCCATAACATTATAAAACATTTTGATCATGTAATAAAAGGGATACCTCAATACATAATGTCAAGCACAATATCTAAACCTCAATATCATTACACATAACATAACTATAATATACTGAAATCTCTTACATTACATCATAATACAACTGTCATGTCCACAACTAACTATTACATACACACTTCATATCTCTGGCTAACCTCCTGGTCTACCCTGTACCTGCACATCTGGGGTTAGGGGAGAGGGGTGAGCTACAAAGCCCAGTGAGCAGAATAGGGAAAACATGTATTTAAAATCTCATGCCATTATGTAATGCAACACATCACAACAAATCACATCTCGGATGGTATTGTCACCAATAGTCCTCTACATAGTCCAACTGTGCCGGGACGTAGAATGGGTACAACCGGTCTTTCCCTTAACATAACATATCATACAGTCCAACTGTGCCAGGGACGTAGAATGGGTACAACCTGGACTTCCTCTTACATCGTGCCAGGGACGTAGAATGGGTACAACCTGGACTTCCATACCATATCATGCCATAACATCATCATATCATATGAGGACTAAAGGATCATCCAATGACCAATCCACATCAACATCATAAATGCAATGCAACATATTCGTGAATACTAATGCAAGCAACCTACTATATCTCATGGCATTCATGATGCATGGATCATGCTCAAAATTCATATTTCATTTATTTTAAAACTTAAAGTTTATTCCACTCACCTCTGGCTAGCTCTGACAAACTCTGTAGCAGCTGGCTCACTGCTGGGGTCCTCGGTTCCTCGGGTCCGAACCTACACAGGTGGACTCCAATGAGGGACCAAACATACATAAGCATAACTCTAACATACTCCCCAAAAACCCCCTAAAACATCATGAAAACATCACATAAAATCATGCAAGAAATGGCTGGACAGGGCACTTTCGGCGGCAGGTTCGGCGGCCGAAAGTCCCTCCAGAGCCGAAAGTCAGGCAGGTTCGGCGGCACCTTCGGCGGCCGAAACTCCCAGACAGAGGCGAAACTCATGCATGTTCGGCGGCACCTTCGGCGGCCGAAAGTCCCAGACAGAGACGAAAGTCTCTTTTCGGGGGCAATTTCGGCAGCCGAAAGGCCTGCCTCCCCAGCCATGTTCGGCGGCCGAAAGCTCCTTCGGCTGCCGAACCTGGTTTCTGCCAAAGGGCAGAAACTTGGCTCCCTTATGTATTTTTGCCTCCAAACTCACCAATCATGCATAAACTTGTTCTAAAACATGCATAAACACCATAAATCACACCTAGGGGTCTCAAACTATCAAATACCCCAACTACAACACTTCAAACACACAAAATCAACATACATTGTTCATCAAAACATCAAAACCCATAAACTCATCAACAAGCCTAAACATGCATCTCTACCCATAAAACAACTTAAAAGCTTGCTTAAAACACATAACAAGGGTGGATCCGAGCTTACCTCTTGAAGAAACGAGAGGAAAAGCGATCCTAGCTTGGAGATGGAGAGATTGTGCTCTTTGAACCTCCAAGTACCCAAAACTTGCTCTTTGCTCACAAATCTTCAAAACAGAAGTTAAAACCCGTGAAAATCATGGAAGATCTAAGGAAGACACTCAAGATCGAGGGAGGGGTGGCGGAGACTCACCTTGGCCGACAACGGGGGAGAAAAGCTCGCCCGTGCGGACCTAAGGGACCCTTTTATAGGTGGCTGGCCAGGCCACGTTCGGGGGCCGAAAGTGCCTCCGCATGCATGCCATGTTCGGCGGCCGAACTTGAGATTCGGCGGCCGAACCTGGACTGCCCTCACTCATGCTTTCGGGGGCCTAACGTGCCTCCAAAACGCATGCATGTTCGGCGGCCGAACTTGACTTTCGGCGGCCGAACCTGGGTTTTCCTCCAAAGACTTTTCATGCAAAAACTCATTAAATTTTCATACTTAAAACCATGAAATACCTTAAACATTTTAAGAAAACATGTTTCTACCCTACTAGAGGCTTCCGACATCCGAGATTCCACCGGACGGTAGGAATTTCGATACCGGAGTCTAGCCGGGTCTTATAGTAAAGGTCCACAATAAGGCATTCGATGCCATGACGCAAGACGAGTATACGCTAGGCCAGAAGACCGGGTGTTAGTCTTGAGAAGTTTTTAAGGCATTTCATGCCAGACTGCAAGGCGGGTATACGCTAGACCGACCTACCGGGTATTAGTTCCACTTCATGAGAAGTTTCTAAGGCATTTCATGCCAATACTGCAAGGCGAGTACATGTCAGGCCGACCTAGCGGGTGTTAGTCCTGCATCACAAAAAAATTATAAGACATCTCATGCTAGGCCTCAAGGCGGGTATACGTCAGGCCGACCTTCCGGGTGTTAGTCCCGCTTCACAAGAAGTATCTAAGGTAGATGATGCCAGATCGCAAGGTGGGTACATGTCAGGCCCACCTACTGGGTGTTAGTCTCACTTCATGTAAAGTTTTTAAGGCATTTGATGACCATACAACAAGGCAGGTATGAATCAGTCTGTAACGATCCGGAAACCGGACCACTATCGGTGCTAGGATCCAGATCGACTTAAGATCGCCGGGACCCGTAGCAAGCCTAACATATATCCTGTATACCTGTTAAATCCCATACATGATCATACATATACATAAAAACTTTAAACTTTCCATCTACCAAACTTGACTTGTGCATGCACTAAATTCAATATATAAAAACCCCACACCAGAGCCCTCATCAAATGCCCTAGTTGGGTCAACATTACATACATCAAGCTTGGTTTTCATTACATCAATAAAAACATACATAAGGATCATGTACAAAAAGGGATTAACCATAAACTCTAGGGTCAAGCACAATACTAATCATCAATCCATAATATTACATTTATGTACAATACCTTACATTACATTACATGTCATATCATGTCCACTACTAAACTATTACACATAAAACACCTTTACTCTTGTTGACCTCCCGATCTATCCTGAGCCTGCAAACCTGGGGGTTAAGGGAAAGGGGTGAGCTACTAGAGCGGGGTGAGCAGAACAGTAAAACATTATATTAAAACATATGCTTTCATGGAATGCATCACATCACAAACAAATCACATCAAGGACGGACTTGTCACCAATAGCCCTCTACATAATCCAACCGTGCTAGGGCGTAGAATGGGCCTCTGGTCTTTCCCTTAAACATAACATAACATAACATTTCAAGGTGCCAGTGGCGTAGAATGGCCCTCTGGTCTTTCTCTACATCGTGCCAGGGGCGTAGAATGGGCCTTCCTGGACTCTCATACTGTATCATCATCATATCATATCGAGGGCTAACGGGTCATCCAATATCCATCCACGTCAACATCATATTATGTAATGCAGCATATTCGTGAATTCTAATGCAAACAACCTAATATATAGCATGGCATTCGTGATGCATGAACATGTTCAAAATTCGGTTACTTTAAAACACAAAGTTCAGTTCTACTCACCTCTGGCTGACTCTGAATAGACTCTGAAGTAGCTATCTCACTGCTGGGTTCCTCGGGTCCGATCCTACACAGGTGGACTCAAATGAGGGACCAAACAAACACTAACATGACTCTAAACAACTCCCCAAAAATCCCCCTAAAACATCACAAAACATGCATGCAAAACAAGCAAAGGAAGGCTGGGCAGGGGACTTTCGGCGGCAGGTTCGGCGGCCAAAAGCCCCTACAGATCCGAAAGTCAGGCACTTTCGGGGGCAGGGTTCGGCTACCGAAAGTCCTTCTATAGCCGAAAGTCACCATCCTTCGGGGGCAAGTTTGGGGCCGAAACTCCCTTCCAGAGCCGAAAGTCCAGCTTTCGGGGGCGAGCTTAGGCGGCCAAAACTTGCCTCCACAGGCAGGTTCGGCAGCTGAACTTGAGTTCTTCCAGAATGGGAGAACTCAAGCCTCTCACACACATTTGCCTCCCAAACCCTCCAAACTCATACACAACACTCCCAAACTAGCCTAGTGACTCGCGGTTGTCGAAGCCGGTCAAAAATAACCTTTCTGGTTATCAATAATTTACAACTGCAGACAGTGGTGAAAGGATCGAATCCACAGAGAATTGATTACCAATCTATTTTTCTCAACAAGACTAAGAGAATCAACTGAAAGCACAATTGAAAGCTTGTAACTGAAAGCAGAATAGAACTAAAGTGCGAAAAAGTAAAAAAGGGTGGTTTTGAGATTGTTTTGATTAACAAACTACCGAAAGCAACTAAATCACTACTGAAAGCAATTAAACCAGCAACTAATTAAAATAAAAGAGAATTCAATATGAGAAAAGTCTAGTTGAAGATATGGATCCACCTTTGTTGTTTGGATTGATCATTGAAACTTAGTTTATCTTGATTGATTCAATAGATTAGTTATGGGGGTGGAAAACGCTTCTCACCGCCATGTCTCTCCTTATGAATAAATCAATTAGGGAACGTTCTCTAATCAATTACTAATCAACAAATTGCCAAGAAACGTCCTTGGACCATAGGCATCAAAACAATTGTCAATTGCATGAAGAAAAAGAGATATCCAATCCTAGCTACTCCAAACGCATGAAGATGATGCTAGATCATGCAATTCCTTGGTTTTTACACCAAGTGTTCTTAGGTCAGAATATTTTCAGCAATTATGGACTAAAAATAATCCCAACTAATAATCAATTACCTTGCAATCAAGAATCAAGTGGCCAATTTGATTAAAACAACAAAGCAATCATGGAATTAAAGCATCAATTGCATGAATATTGAACAAAATCAAAGACAATAGTTTATGATCAGATCTCACAATCCATTAAACAACCTTAGTTTCAACCAATCCTCAACTAAAATAAAAGGTTTTAGCCACTCATGGCTGAAACAAAAATCAAGAACAAGAAGAGAAGAGGAAAAGGGGAACCGATTGGAAGAGGTGGAGAGGTGGAGCGCCGATCCTTGCTTGGCCGAATGGGGGAGATGGAGTTGTTGTCCAATCTGCCTCCTTTGGTCTTCTTGAGGCCTTTAAATATGTCTTGAGAGGCTGTCTAGGGTTTCTTGTCTGTCCATGCATCTTTTAGAGGCTGCCCAAAATGCCCTTGGTCCAAGGTGTGCCGTCTATGCACATGTGTGAAGGGAAAAACGTGGGACTTGTCTTCAATTGCAAGGAATGGACTCTTTGGTCTTTGTTTACTGCCCAAGTGTCTTCAAGTTGCTGCCCAAGGCTTGCCTTCACATGCTCCTTACCGCCTATGCACTAATAAGGAAGGCGGAGCCTCCTTTGCAAATTTGAATTTTGAACGTGCATGGTCATGAAAGGGGAAACATGTGATCTTGGGATTTGGCTTCCTTAATAAGCTGGATCTTGAAATTCAAAATTTGAATATGAATCTTGGAGATTTGAATTTCAAAATGCTTTCCTTCTTTGATACTTTTCATATTTGGCACTTTCCATATTTGGCACTTTTTGGCAGTTTTAAGAGCATTTTCTCTAGAATGTTCCTTAGCACCTAATATCTGCAAAACATGATTAAAACAACAAAATTAGGTAGAAAAGATGTAAATAAATATCAAGAACATAATGAGAAAGTGGACTAAAATGTGCTCTATCACCTAGACCCCAACAAACATTACATTTAGCATACATTTCACATTAAACTAACATAACCCTAACATTTTTGCATTTACTCTAAACATGCATTAAACCCTCTTAAAACCCATTAAAACTTATTTAAAACCTAAAAGAGGGTGAGGATCTACTCTTACCTCTTGAAGATCGAGAGGAGAGGCGATCTAAACTCGGAGATGGGAGAAATCGAGCTCCAGGGTCTCGAAGCTTCAAAACCTTGTTCTTTGCTCAAAAACTTCAAAACCAAGTTAAAACTTGTTAAAAACTTGAAGACATTTAAGGAAAACTCAAAATCAACCAAAGAAGGGCGAAATCTCACCTATGCCCGAAAATAGGGGAAGAAAACTCGCCCATTTTCTGATAAGGGGCCTTTTATAGGTGGCTGGCCAAACCACCTTCGGGGGCCAAAAGAGCTTCCGCAAGTCACCAATGTTCGGCGGCCGAACATGACTTCGGCAGCCGAACCTGACTTTTCCTAACCTTGGTCTTTTCTTTCAAAACTCAATTTCTTTCTTCATTAAAACCATAAATACATGTAAAAACATTTATAAAAAGACATATTTTACCCTTCTAGAGATTTCCGACATCCGAGATTCCACCAAAAAGTAGGAATCTCGATGCAGGGGTCTAGCCGGGTATTACACAGTCATACAACTAAGAGCATTAGTCCCATCTCACAAAGAGAATCACATGCATATGTCGTCGCTCTTATAATTACTCTAGAAAATCTAAAACTTTTGCAAGAAAAAAATGACTAAAAGCTCGTCATGGCTAGTCAGGGCTGTAAAATGCACAAAAGCCTTTCATAAAATGCCTGATAAGGCTAGAAAAGGCCAAGGACCTCGCGAGGGCTAGAAAAATGCCCGTAAAGGCTAGAAATGCCCAGAAGCTCACAAAACCATTTGATGCTAGAAAACTTGTCAGGACTAGGGGAAGTCCAAAAGTTCACAAGGGCTAGAAAAATACCGGAAAGCTCACAAAGGCATTTGATGCCAAAAAACTCGTCAGGACTAGAGAAAGCCTGGAGGCACGTCAAGCTTAGGAAATGCCAAGGAGCTCATAAGGGCTAAAAAAATTTCCGAAAGCTCGCAAAGGCATTTGATGCTTGAAAGCTCATCAGAGCTAGAGAAAGCTCATAAGCATGCCAAGGCTGGAAAATGTTCGGAAGCTCAACAAGACTATAAAAGGCCAATGAGCTTGTAAGGGCTAAAAAAATTCTCGTAAAGGCTAGAAAAGGCCAAGGAGCTCGTAAGGGTTAGAAAAATACCCGGAAGCTCACAAAGGCATTTGATGTTAGAAAACTCGTTAGGGCTAGAGAAAGCTCGAAAGCTCGTAAATGCAAAAAAAATACCCAAAAGCTCGCAAAGGCATTTGATACTAGAAAGCTCGTCCAAGTTAGAGAAATCCCAAAAGCTCGTAAAGGCTGAAAAATGCCTAAAAACTTGTCAAGGTATTATTATATTACTTTGATCAATTTTCGCCAAGATAAGATCTTAAACCTGACTGGTCGGCAGGACAAGCAAAAAGAAGTAAGAACATCATGTGCTTAGCCTAGAAAAATAAGCCACATGACCCAAATCATGAAAACAATTGTCACCTTCGAATCTAAGGAATTAAAAATCAGCGGGGGACCTGTGATGTTACATGAGACTTGCCCAAAGTAGGCAGTGAGCTATCACCATAAGACTGAGCCACATGCCAAGAATCTGATAAACTAATACGTAGTCCCACTAGTAAAAAGAGAGGTCCAGATGACCATGGTGTCCGAATCCAAGGAGAAAAGGAGACTTGGGCGCTTCAGGACAACTCAGTCTCAAGTTGGACAAGACTCACCCTTATATTTTCAGGGCAAGGCTCCATAAAGAGGTTAACGTTAACAGTTACAATCTAGCATATCCCCTTCACGCCTTCGATCATGGAATTCTCAACCAATTAGCCGATGAAGATATTTTACCAACGAGCCGACCACATCATGGTCAGATTATTAGGAAATATTATATTTATATCCACCTTCTTTCAATATAAAAGGATAATAACCATAGAAGTAAAGGACACTATTCAAAAATACTATTCAAAAACACTACTCAAATTCTAAGCAATTCATTGCATTTTCTTTATTTTTCAGTATACTGACTTGAGCGTTGGAGTGGCTGTCGTGAGCACCCACCACCACCTCACCCTCTCTTCGTTACAACTGTAATCGATCACAGTACAGTTCCATTTCGTCCATATCATTATTTTATTCTTTAACTACATCAATAAATAAATAAATATATTTTATAATTTTTATAATAATATTTGTATTTTATAAATACACACATTATGTATGAAATAAATATAATTTAAATATTTTTAACTAATTATTAAAATTTTAAAATATAAATTAATCTTTTAATTACTATATAAATTATTATATTAAAAATTATAAAATGAATGAATTCAAATACTTTTCGGGTACAAATGATAATCGAGTTTGGGTAATTTAACATGAAATTTAAATTTTAATTATGTTTGGAACGAAATGAGCCGAATATTAAATTAGGAATTTTTGTCGGTGTCCCTACCATCTCTACTCACATACAATGACCCTTCAGCTCCTCCAATGACTGGTTTACATGGCAGAATTTGGCCTTTAGGACTTAGAGAGTGTCCCTACAAAATTTACTTTAAGAAAAAATATAAAATAATTATGAAAATTGCTAATCACAATCTTAACTAATTTCTCACGAATTACCTGTTAAATAAGGATGACATGCAAGAAAAGAAAATAATTTCAGTTAAATACATGAGCTTAAATTAATTTTTAAATTAATTTAAAAAAAAATCAAAATCTACTAAATTAAACCTCTTAAAACTGAAAAAAAAATTAATAAAAAAATAAAAATGAGAAAAAAAGAAAGCACATTAATAGTAATATTTACTTATAAAATAATAATATTTTACGCTCACAAATTTAATTTAATAATAAGTATATTTGAATAAATTTAAAAAGTATTAGATTTTAATCTTTTAATTTTTCATCTTTATTTAAAAAATTAATAATATTTTAAATAATTAATATTTCACGTTCATTGTTTTATTCTCAATTTTACTGTTAAATTAAAAAATTAACTTTAATTATAATAAGTAAGGACTTTTTTCTTTTTCTTTTTTTATCTTTTTCTAATATTAGAGTTTATCTAAAATCTAAAATTTGAAAACCTATTAATCGGCTTTTGTTAAATTTGATCCAAAATAAATCTAAAATATAAATAAACAGATATATTTTAATTTTTATATAAATCTCATTATTTATTTATACTTTAAGTTTATTATAAATAGAGTCCAGATAAAATTTTCTTAGCGAATGGGCATCTTCTTTTACTTCAAGAATGTAGATTTCTTTTTTTTTAAAAAATATTTTAAAAATTGTGTATTATACAGTAAATATTTTTATCGTTTTTATTATAATTCTTTTTTTATTAATTAAGAGATTTTTAGAATTAAGTTTAAATTAAAAATAAAATTAATTAATTTTTAAATTTTTTTCGAACTAAAATCAAACTGAAATAACTAAAATTTTTAAAATTAAAAATCAAATCCAACCGAATTAAAACTTTTGCCAATAAATTTTTTCGATTTTAACTAAATATCCATCTCAACTACTGCTTCCAGCTTCCAGTTCTTTCTGATGCTCAAGCTTTTCTCTTACATAAAAATCTAATCTTAAAGTTCTGTGCAAATTTCAAAATCTAAGGTCTATAATCGCTACCATACTAAAAATTAAATGCTTCAGAAGAAAATTTCAAGTGTTCAGATCATCTGTTGGTAGCCTTTAATTTCTCATCTGGACTGGCTCCATCTTCATTCTTGACCTCAACAACATCTGGTAGTTCATGAGGTTCAGCTTCTTCCAACATCTGAACTACCATTCTCATTGAAGGTCTTAGAACTGGGATTTTTGCTGTGCAGTGAATGGCAATTCTCAGAACTTTCAAGGCATCCTCCTTCAGATTCTCTGAGATGTTTGAGTCCACTAAATCAAGTGCATTCTCTTTGTTTGTCATTTTGCTGCAAACCCAGTATACTATGTCCTTGTTCTCTCCAAATTCCTGTTCTACTGGCCTTTTTCCTGTGACCAACTCCATCAGGACTATGCCGAAACTGTACACATCACTCTTCTCAGTTACCTTGCATGTGTATGCATATTCTGCATTCACAGGACAGAAAACAGTCAAATTATGCTGCAAGTTACAAAAGTTATCATTCGGAAAACGCAAAGATTCGGTCAGCAGAGGATCTTACCAGGAGCCATGTAACCATGAGTTCCAGCAATGATATGACTCCAATCTCCTCCACCACCAGCTTGCACAATCTTGGCCAGTCCAAAATCAGCAATCCTTGGCTTCCACTCTTCATCCAACAAAATATTACTTGATTTCACATCTCTATGAATCACAGGTCTATCAAATCCATGATGCAAATACTCCAATCCTCTTGCAGCACCAAGTGAAATTGCATACCTCAATTTCCACCCCATTTTAATCTCCTTGCTTGAATGTAGCTGATCCCACAAGCTTCCATTAGGTAGATATTCATAAACCAGCAGATTGCTGTCTTCACTTGTTATGCTACAGTACAGCTTCACCACATTCACATGCCTCACAGCACTCAATGTGGCCACTTCTGCATTAAATTCTGCTGATCTGAGATACCTTTTATTCAGCATGGCTGAGCTGCTCCGCGAACTTTTCCTATCAGTGCTGGCATTGGATGTCCAAATGTGTTTCACAGCAAGTTCATTGCCATTGCCAAGTACAACTTTGTATACATTTCCTGATCCTCCTTTGCCAATCAAATTCTCCGATTTGATGGCATCAGTGATGTCTCTTTCACTGAAACTTAGTACTCTAAACGACTTCATATCCCAAGAACTCTTCTTCAGTGGATGATCAGCATTCTTCCTTCTTAGCTTCAGGAACAATAAACAACCAGCACAACTGACCAAAACTAGCAGTCCGGCAGCGAAACAAGATAGAAGTACTCGAAGGTGACCGGAAGTGCTCGAAGTGGCTGAACAAGGTTGGATATTCCTCAGATTGTTGCTGCATAAACCTGGGTTTCCATCAAAGCCTTCTTGAAAGACCTCAAGTGATAAAGATTGAGGTATGGGACCGGTCAGCTGGTTATTTGATAGATCAAGATTGCTTAGCCTTAGAGATGATAAACTAACAGGAATTTGACCAGAAAGTTTGTTGTTTGATAAATTTAAGGAGTTCAAAGTAAAAAGAGATCCAAGACTCTCAGGGATTTTGCCGGAAAATGAATTGCCAGAGAGGTTTATATCAGTGAGAGAGCCACATGAACCTAATGAATCTGGTATAGTACCAAAAAACAGGTTCTCATTCAAATAAAGACTGTTTAGTTTCTTCAACTCACCAATGCTTTCTGGGATTCTGCCAATGAAATGATTTGAACTCAACTGGATTGACACCAACGAAGAAGCACGTGAAATTGCAGCAGGCAACTCACCAGAAAATTGATTGTTAGACAGAATTAGTAACCCCAGAGAATTTGCCTTAGCTATATCAGCTGTCACAGGACCTTCAAATTGGTTCATGCTAAGATCAATGATAACAAGATTTGGCAAACCCCAGATTCCTGCAGGGACTTTGCCTGAAAGTGAATTGTTTTTTACACGCACACGTATCAGAGACTTGCAATTAGCGTAGCTATCTGGGATTTTGCCTGTGAATTTGTTCTGCAGGATAAGAAGATCAGTCATTTTTCCATTCTTGCACATGTCTGGAGGTATAGGCCCTGTCAAGAAATTCTCTGAAACATCGATATAAACGAAGTCTTCCCAAGAGCCTAGCTTCTGAGGAAGTGAACCAGTGAACTTGTTCGTGTAAAGAGAGAGCTCAGTGAGGTACTTCAGTTCACCAAATTCCTCAGGAATCTCACCGGAGAATTGGTTTTCAAAGAGTTGCAAAGAAGAAAGTTGTTTCAAAGATTTCAACTCTCCAAGTTCACCTTCAAGCTTATTATGTGAAGCATCAAAATTCACCAGGCTTGTGAGATTGCTGAATCCAACCGGAAGTTTTCCGGTCAAGGAATTGTTGTATATCTCAAGTTGCCAAAGCTTGCTGAGCTTTCCAATTCCTGCAGGGATTTCTCCAGATAAAAGATTATCAGAAAGTTCAAGATTTTGAAGCAGAGTAAGATTTGATATACCCTCTGGAATCTGGCCCTTGATGCTGCAATTTGTGAGGTAAAGCCAGTACAACTTGTTAAGTTTCAGAACTTCAAGAGGGAATGAGCTTGTTGAATCAAATGGGTTATCTCCAATGCTTAAAAATTCAAGATTGGTAAGATTTTCCAATGAATACCATGGAAATGGCCCTGAAAATCCACTACCATTTAAATTCAGGATCCTCAGTTCACGTAAACTAGACAAGTCAGGAACCTGTCCAGAAAACAAATTGCCTCCCAAATCCAAGACCTTCAAGCTTCTGCAATTCTTCAAGTCCTCAGTGATGCCACCATGAAGAGAATTTAATCCTAAAGAAATCTTATCCAGCGATTGCAGAGTACATAGTGAATCAAAAGGAAGAACACCCTGAAGCTGTTGTTGGGGAAGATTGATTTCCTTAACGAAGCCATTAGCGTTGCAAGTAATTCCGGTGAAGTTGCAGACAGAATTTTCTCGTGTCCATGAGGTGAACACATTAGTTTTAGAATCTTTGAGAGAGACCTTCAAGTTGAGAAGCATTTGAAGATCATCTGATTTAGTTGGAGAAACTAGCATGAGAAAAAAGAGAAAGAAAAATGGCAAAGAATGCCATTGCCGGAAATAATGTCCGACCAACATGCCGGCGGAGGGTTATGAGAGGTTTACGAAGGAGATCAGGAACTTTGTCTGAATGGTCAGAGTTTGTAGTAAGAGAGAAGTGGAAATTCAAGATTTGGTAGGCTGTTGCATACTAGGCACGAGGCTCCATTGAATTTTGTGGTATCGTGACAAATCATGAGAACAATTTACATGCAAATAACATCCATAGAGAAGGAAAATTGGGCACGTAAATGAATTTTTTTTTTCTGAGTTAAGACATACGAGCCATCAAATTAGAATTATGATAATTTTAATAGAATTTTTGGGTGATATATAAATTCACCTATACTTGATAATTGATTTAAGATTTTAAAAAACTATCCCACGAAATACATCTTTAAAATATTTTAATTTAAAATATATATTATACCGATTAACTTCCAAGCATTAAATTTTCGATTAGAAATATTTTTAGAATGAACACTACTAGCAATCAAATCGTACTTGAATCTTTATAAAAGAATTAGATTCAAAACTCACCAGAATTATCAGAATATAATATGCAGGCTCGTTCATTAGTGCACAACTCAATACATAATTAAGTAGGTCAGACTAATTGAGATCTGAACTCATTAAATAGAGACCTAGCTCATATCGGTAGGAGAAAGGATTTAACTATATCATAATTCTATCAATATGAATATCGAACATAAATTAAATAATCATATGATGATGAAAAGAATGAGATACATACGTATATATGACTTTATATGATAACGATATATTGTATAATAATAAAATGGCGATTATATATTACTGAAAAAAAAAAAACATAAATCATTCGGATTAAATTCAATTGCTCAGTACCAAAATTCTATTATCGACTGAATATCAGAACTTCAGTAAATATTTGACAATTTTATAATTAAAATAACTTTAATTTAATTTGTAGGAACTAGGAAGGGTAAGAGTGTAAGCTTGTGAATAACAGGAGCCAAAAATGGAAAGTAATGGCCGCCCAGATGGACCACGTGCTACAGGACACTTAGCGGCCACGTGGAGAGATTATGGTGAAGAACGATGACTCCTCCCTTCTAGCGCATGTCAAAATAGTCCACCACCGACCACAATTTCTCAAGATTAATTTATAGTATAATCCCTTATTCTTTGAATTTACAATTTATCCCTACTTATTTAATAATAAATAATTTAATTATTGAATTTTTATTTTATCGATCCTTAAATAATAGTAAATTAAAAAATAAAAAAAAATCAATTCTTGAAATAATAATTAATTTTATAAACTAAATAATAATTTCTTTTTTCATATTTTTTAATTTATTTTAAGTGCCATATATGTTAAAAATTAATTAGAAAATTTGACTAATAAAAGATTTTAGCTTGTGTAAGAATCTATGAATATGAACATGTGAACTTTAATGTGACTTATTATTTATATTAAATTTGAAACTATTTTAAATTCAAAAATTAATTTCGTTTTCTAATAGTTGTTAAAGAAACCTAATTAAGAAAAAAACCTAATTATTTTATATATCAGGATCAATTTTATTAAGATAATTTATAATATAATCTTTCATATTTAATAAAGCTACAATTTAATTTTTGTTATTTAATATGAGAAATAATTTAACTTTTAAAATTTTATTATATTTTATTTTATTAAAATTTATTATTAAACTATAATAATTTAATTTTTAATTTTAATTTTTATAATATTTTTAATTTTAATAATTTATAATAATTTAGTACTTATAATATTTGTAATAATTTAATTTCTTCAATTTCATTTGATTTTTTTGATTTATTATTGATTAATAGTAAATATAATTAAATAATCATTTTGTTAATAAAGGAAAAACTTGGTGATTGAATGGTTTAATTTTAAAAAATAGAGGTTAAATTGTTAATTTTGTTAAATTTTAGTAATTATATAATAAATTACTCAAATTATTAAATTAAACCTGTAAAATAAGTGTTTTGTAGGAGTGTGTATTTGGCCGATTCAAAATCGAATTAAATTAAATAAATAAAAAATTAAGAATTAAATATTTATAAAAATTAAATTAAATTGAATTATAGAAAAATTAATTTAAATTAAACTGATCTAATTTAATTCGATTCGAATTGGTTGATTAGGCTCTCAATAGACATTTTAAATTTTTTTACACCTTATTTTTACTGTTTTAAGTTTAATTGAATTATTTTAACTTTTAGTTAGGATACGATCTCTATATAATATTAAAATAATGTAATATTTCTAATTAATTAGTTATTTTTATAATTTTTTTTAAAATTGAATCCAACCGAAATAATTAAATTTTTAAAAAATTAAAATCAAATCGAAATAATTGAATTTTTTAAAATTTAAAATTTAACTGATTCGAAAAGAATTTAAAATTAATTAAAATTTTAAATTAATTAAGTTTGGTCAGTTATTTTAATTTGAATTAAATATCGCGGACTTTTAATTTCTCTAATTAAATTAATTTATTAAAAGAAGAAAAAATTATTTTTTAATTCTCGAGGTTTAATATAATTAATACTTTTGTCTCTCTATTTTCACGACACAATTTTTAAGTCTCTCACTTTCCGTCCAAATTAATAATCCTTCCGTCCAAAAGCGGTTTGATCAAAAAGTTTAAGGTGAGAGGTGCCTTTTTTTTAAAAAAAATGCCCTTAATGAACTTGTTAAATCCCTCAACGTAAAATTCCTAAATCATTCTTTCTCTCTTTTGATTTTCCTCCATTGTTGATTCCCCTTTCTTCTCCCTCATATCCTTTATATTTTCCTTTGGTCATTGTTATAAATCATCACTAGGGAAGAATAATATTTATATCAAGTGCGTCTACCAGGTACTGAGATGGAAGATTGAAGAATGTGAACTGCAGATGTGGTAAAAGAGTTGGAATAAGGATTTCTGAGTCAGCCAAAAAACTTAATAAGCCATATTATTTTTGCAGAAATAATGTGTAGAAGTTTTTGTGGGTTGTGTGAACCTGTGAATCAAAATTCAACTCTATAAAGTGGTAGCATTAACGTGTATGAAGGATGAAAAATGATTTAAAGAAGATGAAAGAAGAACAAAGAACTATTAGAGATAAAATTGCAAATATTGGAGGCATGGTAAGCAATTAAGAATAATTTATATTATTTTGATTTTTATTGTAGTTGGAGTAGCATGAAAGTGATTTGAAATAATATATATCAGAAATTTAAATAATAGAAACGGCCCTTTTGCATTAATATATTTCTGTCAAACTATTTGTAGTGTGAGGAACTAAAGTGTTTGAATATTTAATTTTACTAGAATAGAAGTATTTGAAATACTAAACATATGAGGACTAAAGTGTCTGAAAATTTAAAAATATGAGGACTATAGTATTTGTATATTTAAATGTACGGGGACTGATGACCGCTGGATTTTTTCACCCCGGACCAGGGGCTTAACCACAGCTAAAGGCCCATAACATAGAGGCCCACGTATTTGATATACCCAACAAGCCTGGCTCATTCAACCTTCAAGACCGGGCTCGGCCCAGCTTCTTCACTCATAACGACCCAGCCCACACGAAGCATGCTCTCTCCTCTCAGGCCTAGCGTCCGGCCCGACTCTCGGCCCAACCCAGGATCCAGAATAATATTCACCAGACAGCCTGGCAGATCCGCTTAAACTTACGCACGAGGAGAATCAGAGGCCGTTACGCATGGAGCAGGCGGCTGATACCCTAGTACCTCCGAATCCGCATGGCAGAGACGCGTGGCCCAATCCTGGAGAGGCCTTTACACGTCACCAGCAAGCAAGACAATCTATAAAAGAGGAGTCCCCTCCTCAGGAAACTTAAGCCTTATTCCGTAATACATAAACCCTTGTAAAACCCTATTCTATTGGATCTCAGATCATCAATTGGCGCCGTCTGTGGGAAACGAAGGAGATCTTTTCATCACCGGAGTTTTCACTTTCAAAACCCACTGAGATCCACGATGGCAAACCACCAAGAAAGTAACCTTAACACCCCAAATGACTTGAGCTCTGCCCAAGAAGGGCAGCAGTTATCTTTTTCTAGCCCTACAACGCTGAATAACCAAATGCCTATTCCTCTTAATCCCTCACCAAGCTTGGCAGGGAATACTCTCACCATGATCCTGTCCAACCAGGACATTCAAACTATGGCTCTCTAGCTACAGACTACTGCTCACTGGTTGGGGCAGATAATGCAACAGAGGGGACTTAGCACCCCAATTAATACACTCCCAGTGGTGGAAGAACCCAGAACCAATGAGCCCCGACCCACCCCTGACCGCCTCCAAACTAACAGCCATGACGCCAGGGAAGAAGAAGAACCGGAGGCCCGAATCCATGGGAGGAGGGCAAGGGAGTTGATAGAAAATGAGGAGGCGGACAACTATTCCGCCGAAACAACCAGGGAAACGGGAACTGAAACAGAGGAGGAGGAATGCAGCTTGGGCAAAAGCACCAGCCCTGAAGATGAGAAGATGAACCAAAAGCTGAAAAGGTTGAAAGAGCAGCTCCTAGCCGAGCTAGGTAAGAAAGATCAGAGTCAAACCTCCTTGCCTACTTCTTCTCCCTTCTCAAAGTTAATGCAGCAGGAGACCGTTCCCAAGAAGTTCATGATGCCGCCGATGGCGGCCTATAATGGGGCTGGTAACCCGAGAGAGCATGTCATGAACTATAAGACCTTCATGGAGTTGCAAACTCTGTCAGATGCTCTGATGTGCAAGGTGTTCCCAACAACGCTCTCGGGACCAGCGAGGGCATGGTTCAACAGCCTGGAGGCCGGAAGCATTAAAAGTTTCGGAGATCTTGCCACCCGCTTCATCAGCCGGTTCGTAGCCGGAGTGCCGGCGGATAAGAAGACGAGCTATCTGGAAACAATGAGACAAAAAGCTGGTGAATCCCTCAGAGAGTATGTCGCCCGTTTCAATACGGAGGCCCTGCAGATTCCCGAGCTCGACGAAGGAAGGGCGGTAGAGGCCATGCAAAAGGGAACAACCTCTGCCGAGTTCTTTGGTTCACTGAGCAGGAAACCTCCGACCTCACTAGCCGAGTTGATGAAGAGGGCGAAAAAGTATATAAGGCAGGATGACGCCTTAGTAACGAGTAGATTTGCCAAAGGGGTGGCAGGAAAAGAGAAAGCCCCGGAGGAGGGGAGGCCGGAGAAACACGAGAAGAAGCGTGGAAAGAGGCCTGAGCTGTAACAGCCCGGAAACCGGTACCCTCTCTGTAACGGCCCAAACTGCTCGGCACTAGGATCCAGATCGGCTTAAGGCCGCCTAGACCCGTAGTAAGCCTATCCTGAACTCTGTGTACCTGTTACAATCCCATACATGATCCGACTGGACTATTAACTGTTAAAACTTTCTTTAAAACAACCAGACTTAACCTTTAAAACACTCTCTGTAGGTCCAGAAGAACCAAAATGCTCAGATATACTAATCTGAACTAGCCCTCGGCTAACTATCATACACCAGTGATGCTTTACCAAGTAACCTCCATACCCTATGCGCTCTGCAGCATAGAACCCACTCTGTAAGGGTCAGCATATCATAAGTTAACTTGGCTACCATAGAGTCATCTTCTCTAGTGGTCTACTTTGTGGATCACAGGAATCAAACCTGGTCTTTCCTTTGCACTGGTCTTGGGTCAAAGGATTGAAGCCCTATCTTCCCTCACAGTTATCATTCACTGGGTTTTCGAAACACAACATATATTAAATCTGGTTCGACTCATTTCTCATCAAGAAGTAAAACTGGATACATGCATAGACAAGGGATAAACAAACACTAGGCAAAGCACATTCTAAACCATCTCCTACTGACTTACTAGCTATTACATGCCTTTACATATATTTCTTGAATTTACATCATGTCCACACTAAACTATTACACACATACTGAAGCCAACACTCTGATGCTTTTGACTTCCCAGCTAACCCTGTACCTGCAAAACTGGGATTAAGGGAAAGGGATGAGCTATAAAGCCCAGTGAGTAGAAACACTGAAAATAGTTCATTCATACACATCCTTTATGAAAATGCAACACAACTCATACATTCCACATCATTGATTGGACATGACCTCAAAACTCCCTCGACGGGCTATTGATGTCGCCTGGGTCCAATCATCTGGAATTAGACATGACCTCAAAACTCCCTCTAAGGGCTATTGATGTCGCCTTGGTCCAATTCCCACTATCACTGAATAAGGCAATGCAACAACTTCGTGATTCTAATGCAACTCACCCTAATATAAATCATACCATTCATGATGCATGCACTATGCTTCATACATTCCATTTTCTCAATAAAAGATTAAGTTTAGTTCTACTCACCTCTGCTCCTCAAGCAGAACACTGAACTGACGCTGTAACCACGACTACTGGTGACCTCCTCGATCTCTCGGGTCCAATCCTACACAAATGGACTCGAATGAGGCGTCAAACATACTCTTATTAACTCACAATCAACTTCCCAAAACCCCTCTAAAAGCTCATAGAACAATCACATAAAGCATGCAAAAGAAGGCTGGACAGAACACATTCGGCGGCAGGTTCGGCGGCCGAATGTCCTGTCCAGAGCCGAAACTCACATACTTTCGGCAGCCGAAGCTCTCCTTTCGGCGGCCGAACCCTTTCGGGGGCAAGGTTCGGGGGTCACAACACACTCCAGAGACGAAAGTCTCTAACCTTCGGCGGCACCTTCGGCGGCCGAAACCCCTAAACAGAGCCGAACCTTAACACACTCGGGGGCAAGCTGTGGCAGCCTAAGCCACCATGCAAGAGGTTCGGCGGCCGAATGCACCTTCGGCTGCCGAACCTGAGTTCTTCTCAAGAACTCAGCTTCACCCGCAACCTAGCTCCTCCATCCTTTTCACCTCTCTAAACATGCATAACTCCAATCCTCCACTCGCATATACTCAAGTATATGCTCCAAGGGGTCCAAAACTACCTATCAACCCCAACAAACAGCAAACATAACACATAGACAAGCTTGCATGCATAACTCATCAATAACTAAACTTACACCCTATACATGCCACTCTACCCTTAACCTCTTTAAAACTGGTATAAATCATTAAAACAAGGTAAAAAGCTGTCCTTACCTCCTGAAAACATAAGCTGAGCAACCTGAACCTAAGGATACGCACCACCTTCCCTTCACCTTCTCCAAACTACCAACCCTCTCTTTTTCACTCAAACCCTTCACCATCAACCCATTAAAACGTTACAAGATGATAAAACCAAAGCAAGTGACTCAGGGAGGACGTGGCCTCACCTCAGGCAGTGAAAGGAACGGAAATCCATCCAAGTCACCGACTGGAGGCGCTGAAATAGACGGCTGGCCGACTCACCTTCGGCTGCCAAACCTGCATGCAAAACCATGCAACGTTCGGGGGCCGAACATGACCTTCGGAAGCCGAATCTAACACTTTCGGCGGCCGAACATTACCTTCGGGGGCCGAACCTGGCAGAAACTCCTTAGGCCAATTCTCCTCACAACGTAACTCTTTTCTGAATCAAACCTGTGAAACACTTCAAAATCTTTTAGAAAACTTTCACTCTTACCCGTCTAGAACCTCTGACATTCCGGAATTCCACCGGACGGTAAGAATTCTGATGCCTGAACTAGCCGGGTATTACATTCTTCCCCCCTTATAAAACATTCGTCCTCGAATGTTAAAAACAAACAGATAAACATATAAAGCCTACCACTTCTCTCGAAAGAGAGCATTCCTGAATCTCTATTTTCCTGAGTTGAGTCCATACTGCAAAATCCTTTTTCTGAACTCTACAGCTTTCGCTGCGCTACGCTGATCCTTGTTCTTCTTTTTTCTTTTTTTTTCTTTTCTTACCCAACCTCTTTTCTAACCTTTACTTCCAAACTCTCAACTGGTAGCAGTCAAAACTTTGATCACACCAAAACCCTAAACACCTTTTATCAGAGCAGCTAAAAGATCATCAATCCTAACAAGGAAAACTTGGTACTTACTTACCAGCGTGAACTCACTGATCTATTCAACTATCAGAGCAAAACCTTAAGGAGTCATCTTTCGTTTCCCACACCAACTTGTGCATATACCAGGGTGAGGTACTAAGTCAGATAAAACCCTTACCTACCAAGCCTCTTGTCCACTATCCTGACCATTCTTCGCTCTCTCTCTGCAGGTGCCATTCTGTAGAGGAAAGAGAGGAAGCAATGGTTCCGCGTCCAGATACCATTCTCATTCCAATCCTACCTCCCTGACAGATGGTAAACCTGACAGCCTACCTGGGAAACATCTAGAACTCACTAGAAAAGGGCACTGAGGCTGATTCCCTGTCCTGACAAACTTACTCACAAGAGTGAAAACAACCCTCTGATAACCTTTCCTGAATAACCGTGAGCCTGTAGGGCTGACATCAACTTCTAGGCACCTCTATACGCTGTCCTTCTAAAGGACGACCACTGATCCATCCTATACTCTGAACTCTCCTACCTTGTCTCTATTGACACAGGTAGTACTATGAGTAGCTAGTCAATCCGCCCTAGATTGACATCAGTAGTCAACTCTAGAACCATAAGGTCAGCTGGATTGCATCCACTACTCTCACATGCTCTGAACTGAACCGACAGACTGACTCTGCCACAGATGGATCACACTCGGGTCTAGCAACCCAAAGAAAACTCTCTAAGCCCAGAAGTCATCAAACCCACTCTATTACCAGCTCACCAAAAGCAAGGAAAGCGAAACACTAGGGTCCAAAACAAAGCATACACATCCAAACACTTCCAAGTGAACGTGTCCGACGTCACCGTGTTTGCTGTGTTAGCCTCCTATAGACTCAGGATGAAGATCCAAGCCAAAGCTAACGGAACTTCCCACGGGAATCAACAAAAGAAAAGCCTGGCACTTTTCTCTGCCTCAAAGACCACCTATTCCCAGACTAGCTCTATTCTCTTTCTGTCTTTCGTCTTTTCTCTTTTGTTTATGTTAAATTATCTTCTTCTCTTCGAATCATGCACTACAATTACACGTCACAACCCAAGAGTACCACAGTTCATAGCACTTCTTTCTTTACCTTTTCTTTAGTTCACTACTCTCTTAGCTAGTCACTTTCCTCAGCATTCCTATAATTCGCTCACAACATATAGACACGACCCAAAAACACAAGCATACCTGGCACCTCTGTGTCAAATGTGGCTGCCTCCTGCTGAACAGCTCTACCAGAAAATGTCCGCTGGGACTGAACTATCCAAGGCGCAACAGGACACTCACGTATCATATGCCCTTCCTGACCACACCTATAACATCCTGTTATCCCTACACGACAAACTCCCTTATGCAACCTTCCACACCTCAGACATGTTGGTCTACCTATACCAAAACTCGGATCAGCACCACTATACACACTAGGTCTTACCCTATTCCAGAACTCCTTTTTCTTTGACCCTTTAAGGCCTCTGACTTTTTGCTTACTAGTGCTCCCCCATTGCACTCCTTTTGAGGTAGCTGTACTCCAAGTAGAGGGATCATTCTCTCCTATAACTGACCGTCTGGCATCCTTGGCCTGCATATCCTCTAAAGATTCGGTGTCCATATTCACCTGCAAACCTATATCCCTTCTTTGCACATCCACTTCCTTCTCTTTCCTATCTCCAGATACTCTTTCTAGATCCATTCTATCCCTGCTTTCATCAAAAGACCCTTCAGACGGATCTGAATCAATCTGAGGACTAATTCCACTCATCTTAGCTCTTCTGAAAACACAAAACACAAATAGACAAACATGAGCACACATATAGTTCATATGAAAGACACATGAACATAGAACATATACATGCATAGCATCCCTCATGGCATTTCACATCAGCATGCAAAACAAAACTAACACCCTAATGGACATGATTTTCCTTATTGTGCTTTGCCTTACTATGACTGAAGCAACCTCTTTCCGATGTGGGATCTCTAATCCGTGAACAAACATGCTCACACACCGTACTTTTGAGGAACCTATGCTCTGATACCATCTGTAACAGCCCGGAAACCGGTACCCTCTCTGTAACGGCCCAAACTGCTCGGCACTAGGATCCAGATCGGCTTAAGGCCGCCTAGACCCGTAGTAAGCCTATCCTGAACTCTGTGTACCTGTTACAATCCCATACATGATCCGACTGGACTATTAACTGTTAAAACTTTCTTTAAAACAACCAGACTTAACCTTTAAAACACTCTCTGTAGGTCCATGCATATGAACCAAAATGCTCAGATATACTAATCTGAACTAGCCCTCAGGCTATCTATAACACACCAGTGATGCTTTACCAAGTAACCTCCATACCCTATGCGCTCTGCAGCATAGAACCCACTCTGTAAGGGTCAGCATATCATAAGTTAACTTGGCTACCATAGAGTCACAGGAATCAAACCTGGTCTTCTCTAGTGGTCTACTCTGTGGATCACAGGAATCAAACCTGGTCTTTCCTTTGCACTGGTCTTGGGTCAAAGGATTGAAGCCCTATCTTCCCTCACAGTTATCATTCACTGGGTTTTCGAAACACAACATATATTAAATCTGGTTCGACTCATTTCTCATCAAGAAGTAAAACTGGATACATGCATAGACAAGGGATAAACAAACACTAGGCAAAGCACATTCTAAACCATCTCCTACTGACTTACTAGCTATTACATGCCTTTAAATATATTTCTTGAATTTACATCATGTCCACACTAAACTATTACACACATACTGAAGCCAACACTCTGATGCTTTTGACTTCCCAGCTAACCCTGTACCTGCAAAACTGGGATTAAGGGAAAGGGATGAGCTATAAAGCCCAGTGAGTAGAAACACTGAAAATAGTTCATTCATACACATCCTTTATGAAAATGCAACACAACTCATACATTCCACATCATTGATTGGACATGACCTCAAAACTCCCTCGACGGGCTATTGATGTCGCCTGGGTCCAAGCATCTGGAATTAGACATGACCTCAAAACTCCCTCTAAGGGCTATTGATGTCGCCTTGGTCCAATTCCCACTATCACTGAATAAGGTAATGCAACAACTTCGTGATTCTAATGCAACGCACCCTAATATAAATCATACCAGTCATGATGCATGAACTATGCTTCATACATTCCATTTTCTCAAATAAAAGATTAAGTTTAGTTCTACTCACCTCTGCTCCTCAAGCAGAACACTGAACTGACGCTGTAACCACTACTACTGGTGACCTCCTCGATCTCTCGGGTCCAATCCTACACAAATGGACTCGAATGAGGCGTCAAACATACTCTTATTAACTCACAATCAACTTCCCAAAACCCCTTTAAAAGCTCATAGAACAAGCACATAAAGCATGCAAAAGAACAGCTAGACAGAACACATTCGGCGGCAGCTTCGGCGGCCGAATGTCCTGTCCAGAGCCGAACCTCACATACTTTCGGCAGCCGAAGCTCTCCTTTCGGCGGCCGAACCCTTTCGGGGGCAAGGTTCGGGGGTCACAACACACTCCAGAGACGAAAGTCTCTAACCTTCGGCGGCACCTTCGGCGGCCGAAACCCCTAAACAGAGCCGAACCTTAACACACTCGGGGGCAAGCTGTGGCAGCCTAAGCCACCATGCAAGAGGTTCGGCGGCCGAATGCACCTTCGGCTGCCGAACCTGAGTTCTTCTCAAGAACTCAGCTTCACCCGCAACCTAGCTCCTCCATCCTTTTCACCTCTCTAAACATGCATAACTCCAATCCTCCACTCGCATATACTCACGTATATGCTCCAAGGGGTCCAAAACTACCTATCAACCCCAACAAACAGCAAACATAACACATAGACAAGCTTGCATGCATAACTCATCAATAACTAAACTTAAACCCTATACATGCCACTCTACCCTTAACCTCTTTCAAAACTGGTCTAAATCATTAAAACAAGGTAAAAAGCTGTCCTTACCTCCTGAAAACATAAGCTGAGCAACCTGAACCTACGGATACGCACCACCTTCCCTTCACCTTCTCCAAACTACCAACCCTCTCTTTTTCACTCAAACCCTTCACCATCAACCCATTAAAACGTTACAAGATGATAAAACCAAAGCAAGTGACTCAGGGAGGACGTGGCCTCACCTCAGGCAGTGAAAGGAACGGAAATCCATCCAAGTCACCGACTGGAGGCGCTGAAATAGAGGGCTGGCCGACTCACCTTCGGCTGCCAAACCTGCATGCAAAACCATGCAACGTTCGGGGGCCGAACATGACCTTCGGAAGCCGAATCTAACACTTTCGGCGGCCGAACATTACCTTCGGAGGCCGAACCTGGCAGAAACTCCTTAGGCCAATTCTCCTCACGACGTAACTCTTTTCTGAATCAAACCTGTGAAACACTTCAAAATCTTTTAGAAAACTTTCACTCTTACCCGTCTAGAACCTCTGACATTCCGGAATTCCACCGGACGGTAAGAATTCTGATGCCTGAACTAGCCGGGTATTACATGAGCCGTATAAGCAGGCCTGGGAAAGAAGGGATCAAAGGCCTCCTCCTCCTCGGGTTCTTGAACCAAGAGTGCTTCCTCCTTGGGTCCCGGAGAAACCGACTCCATTAAATGTGTCCAGAGCCGAGGTGCTCATGGCTGTCCAGGATAAGGAGTTTCTCCAGTGGCCTAAACCTTTGAAGTCGGAAGCAGACCAACGGAATCCTGACAAGTATTGTCAATATCATTGGACGCATGGCCACGATACCAACAGCTGCTTCCAGTTGATAGCAGAAATCAAGAGGTTGATAAAGAGGGGGCACCTAAAGAATTTTGTGAAGAAATCGGAGGGGCAGAGGCCTCAGCTCGGTCCGGCAGCTCAGACGCCGAGAAGAATTGGAGGTGGTCCAGTGAATGATGGGTCCAGTGGGACCATCAACATGATTGTTGGAGGAACAGGAGGACGGATGAGCCGTCGAGGCAAGAAAAGAAACCGGGAAGGAGAGACCAGCAATGCGGAAGTCATGCAGATCGTTGACCATTCTCCCCTGACCATCACCTTCTCCTCAGAAGATGCTCAGGGCATTCAGATGCCCCACGATGACGCGCTTGTCATTGAAGCCGTCATTCATAATTATCGGGTAAAGAAGGTTTTGGTAGACGACGGGAGCAAGGTCAACCTGCTGCCATACAGAGTGTTCCAGCAGATGGGGATTCCGGAAGAGCAGCTAGTCCGAGACCAGGCACCAATCAAGGGGATCTGAGGAGCACCGGTACTCATAGAAGGAAAAGTGAAGCTGGCTCTTACCTTGGGAGAAGCGCCCAGAGCTCGCACCCATCATGAGGTGTTTTTGGTGGTCAAGCTCCCGCTGAGTTACAATGCGATTTTGGGGAGACCGGCGTTGTTCAACTTTGAAGCTGTTACTAGCATCAGATATTTGGCACTCAAGTTCCCAACGGAGGAAGGAGTGGGGATAGTACGGGGCAGCCAGGAAGAAGCAAGGGCAGTATACTTGGCCACAGTGACGGAACCGAGCTCAACCGGAGAAGCGCTTGACTCGGAAGTTTTGGAGGTCAGGGATGAGACAAAGGAAGCCCGGACAGAGCCCGTTGGAGAGCTGGAGACCTTCTCCCTATCAGAAGAAGAAGCGAGTAAGGTCTTCAGTCTCAATGCCGGCCTCACCAAAGAACAAAAAGGTGAAGCCATGGCCCTAATCCGAAGTCACTCGCCGACCTTCGCATGGAAGCCCTCGGACATGCCGGGAATTGACCCCAAAGTGATGACACACCAACTGAATGTCCTCCCCGAGGCCAAACCTGTAAAGCAGAAGAAGAGAGTAGTGGGAAGAGAGAAGCAGCAAGCCACCCGGGAGGAAGTGCAGAAGCTAGAAGAGGCAGGTTTTATTAGGGAAGTTATATACCCGCAGTGGTTGGCAAATCCTGTGTTAGTTAAAAAAGCAAATGGCAAATACAGGATGTGCATAGATTTTACTGACCTGAATAAGGCCTGCCCTAAAGATTGTTACCCCCTCCCTGACATTAATAAAATGGTCGACTCAACGGCCGGATTTGATTATATGTCCTCTTTGGATGCTATGTCTGGTTACCACCAAATCCCAATGGAAAAGACGGATGAGGAGAAAACATCATTTATAACTGAAGATGGAACATACTGTTATAGGGCTATGCCCTTTGGGTTAAGAAATGCGGGGGCAACTTATCAGAGGTTGATGAATAAAATTTTCAGAAACCAGATCGGCAGAAACGTAGAAGTGTATGTGGATGACATGGTGGTCAAAAGTTCAACTTTCCAACAACACACGGCAGATTTGAGGGAAGTATTTGAGGTATTAGATTAGTACAGAATGAAGTTGAACCCAGCAAAGTGTGCCTTCTTCATCAGAGGAGGAAAGTTCTTGGGATACATGGTAAGCGGAAAAGGCATCGAGCCCAATCCGGAGAAGGTAGAAGCCATATTAAATATGCCGGAGCCGACCTGTGTAAGGGACGTCCAGAGATTAACTGGGAGAGTAGTGGCGCTTAACCGATTTATGTCGAGGTCGGCAGAAAAGTGTTTGCCATTTTTCAAAAAATTGAGGAAGGTTCCAAATTTTGAATGGACAGAAGACTGCCAAAAAGCCTTCACAGAGCTTAAGGAATACCTCAACTCGCCTCACGTGCTCAGCAGCCCCATAAAAGGGGAAGAACTCCTGATATACTTCGCAGCCTCAGAGCAAGCAGTCAGCGCAGTACTAGTAAGGGTGGAAGAAGGAGAGCAGAAGCCTGTCTTCTACGTCAGCAAGGTGCTCAGAGATACCGAAGTCAGGTATTCAAACATAGAAAAATCGGCTTATGCCCTGCTGTTGGCAGTCCGGAAATTCAAAGTTTATCTAGAAGGCCACCAAGGAGTTGTGATGACAGATCAACCCCTAAAGAAGATTTTACGCAGGCCGGAAACTTCAGGGCGAATGTTGGCTTGGTCCGTAGAGATCAGCCCCTATTGTTTGGAATACCGACCTCGGACAGCTATAAAATCTCAAGCGCTGGCTGACTTCATTGCAGAATGCTCATTCAATGAGAAGAAGGAAGGATCATCCTCGGAGATACCAAGAAAGGAGGGAGAGGGAGAGCTTTCCCAAGAATTTAGCTGGAAACTATATGTAGACGGAGCATCAGGTGCTGAGGGCAGTGGCGCTGGAGTAATGCTTAAAGGGCCGGAGGGCTTTAAAGTATGTTATGCTTTACGGATGGAGTTCAAGGCTTCCAACAATATGGCCGAATATGAGGCCTTGGTGAATGGGATGTTGGTAGCCTTGGAAGTGGGGGTAACCGACCTCGAAGTAAATAGCGACTCTCAGCTGGTGATCAACCAGGTGACGGGAGTATATCAGGCTAGGGACCCTATCATGCAGAACTATCTTGATAAAGTCAAAACTATAGAGGCCGAGCTTACGGGTCGGGGAGTTATCGTCAGGTTTCAAAGGATACCTCGGGATGAAAACGAGGAGGCAGACCTGCTTAGTCGGTTGTCTAGAGAAGAACTAGAGCAGCTTCCCGATGAAGTATATATACAGCATGTCCGTACACCTGCTTTCAAAAAGGCAAACACGACACTGCAGGTGGAACAGAGCCTAACATGGATAAGTCCTTATCTAAAATACTTAGAGAAGGGTGAGCTCCCTGAAGATAAAGACAAAGCCAGAAAGATAGCAGCTCGAGCTGCCAATTACCAGGTAATAAGAGGAACCTTATACAGAAAAGGGAAGTCCAGCCCATGGCTCCGATGTGTGAGCCCGGAAGAGGCTACGAGGATAATGGAAGAGATACATAGAGGCCTATGTGGAGCTCACGAGGGAGCAGGGACATTAGCCAACAAAATATTCAGGCAAGGATACTATTGGCCCACTATTAAAAAAGAAGCAGAAGAGTTTGTCCGGAGGTGCGACGTATGTCAGAGATTTGCTAACGCCATCAGGACCCCTGCCACTCCTCAAGCAAGCATATCCAGTCCATGGCCTTTCTCACAGTGGGGAATTGACATCCTGGGACCTTTCCCCAAGACTACGGGGCAAATGAAATTTGTAGTAGTGGCTGTGGAATACTTCTCGAAATGGCCAGAGGCAGAAGCAATTGCCACAATCACAGCCAGAAAGATGATAGATTTTGTATGGGGGCATATCATCTGCAGATTTGGCATACCCAGAGTGCTTATCTCAGACAACGGCAGACAATTTGACTGCAGCACTTTCAAAAGCTTCACGACGAACATGGGCATATGGCATAAGTTCTCCTCCGTGGCTCATCCTCAGACTAATGGCCAAACAGAAGTCACTAACAGAGCAATCCTCCAAGGATTAAAGAAGCGGCTGGATGGTGCAAAGGAGAATTGGGCAGAAGAACTCAATAGCATCCTATGGGCACTCCAAACTACTCAAAGAGCACCCACTAAAGAAACACCGTTCGCACTCGCTTACGGCACAGAGGCCGTAGTTCCAGTTGAGTTGCAGATCCCCACTCATCGAGTCCAATTTGTTAGTGAGGACACTAATGGGGACAAGTTAAGAAGCAACCTGGATGCTCTTGAAGAAGTCAGGGAAGAAGCTCAAGTCCGGACTGCTGCTTATCAACAACGAGCAGCACGATATTACAACCAAAAGGTCAGGGAAAGAAGCTTGAAGGTAGGGGACTTGGCATTGAGAAACCTGGAAGCTACAGGAAAAAGAGCAGCCGCAGGCAAACTAGCACCAACCTGG
The DNA here is from genome assembly GCF_001659605.2 of Manihot esculenta. NCBI lineage: Eukaryota > Viridiplantae > Streptophyta > Magnoliopsida > Malpighiales > Euphorbiaceae > Manihot > Manihot esculenta. The sequence goes on from NC_035170.2 coordinate 23,455,849, forward strand.
GAAGGACCTTTCAAGGTAACAAAAGTGGTCAAGCCAGGGGTATACCGAATCGAAGACATGCAAGGAAACCCCGAGCCCCACGCTTGGAACATCCAGCACCTAAAAAGGTATTTTCCTTAAAATATTCGTAAAGAAAAAATGTTGTATTTTGACAGACATGAGTAAATAAAAATTGTTTATACAATGTGATTATCTTTATGAATAACGTTCTACATAAAAAGATCCCCTGAAACAAGGCCTCAGTTAGGCACAAAACCAGCTGAGATGACGAAGCGACAGTAAGGCCAATAAGCCTGAATCTTGTACAAAACCCCAAAGTAAGTACCAAAGACAACCGGCGAGGCCCCGAGGTCGTCCCGGAAATTCAAAGAAAAACAGGATCCCGTAAGATCTCCTGGAAACAAAAAACAACCGGCGAGGCCCCGAGGTCGTCCCGGAAATTCAAAGAAAACCAGGATCCCGTAAGATCTCCTGGAGTAAAAAACAACCGGCGAGGCCCCGAGGTCGTCCCAGAAATTCAAAGAAAAACAGGATCCCGTAAGATCTCCTGGAATCAAAAACAACCGGCGAGGCCCCGAGGTCGTCCCGGAAATTCAAAGAAAACCAGGATCCCGTAAGATCTCCTGGAAACAAAAACAACCGGCGAGGCCCCGAGGTCGTCCCGGAAATTCAAAGAAAACCAGGATCCCGTAAGATCTCCTGGAAACAAAAAACAACCGGCGAGGCCCCGAGGTCGTCCCGGAAATTCAAAGAAAACCAGGATCCCGTAAGATCTCCTGGAAACAAAAAACAACCGGCGAGGCCCCGAGGTCGTCCTGGAAATTCAAAGAAAAACAGGATCCCGTAAGATCTCCTGGAAACAAAAAACAACCGGCGAGGCCCCGAGGTCGTCCCGGAAATTCAAAGAAAACCAGGATCCCGTAAGATTTCCTGGAAACAAAAAACAACCGGCGAGGCCCCGAGGTCGTCCCGGAAATTCAAAGAATCCCGTAAGATCTCCTGGAATAAAAAATAGGTCGGTGAAGGACTTAAGAGCCTCCCGAAATGAAAAATTTCCCCACACCACATGCAGGGACAACTTATAAAATCCAATTCCAACCTCGGAAAGAGAAGAGCCCAGAGCTGTAAAAAAAAAAAAAAAAAAAAAAAAAAAAAAAAAAAAAAGAGACCGAGCTCCCAGCTCGGATAGACTTATCTTCTCAAAAACTCAAGGTACGAAGGAAGAGGCCGAACTTCCAGCTCGGATAGTCAGATTCCGACCTACTAAAAAGGCGTAAGGCCTAATAGCTAAAAAAGCGCCGATCTCGAAAAAGATGCTAACAATAAAAGTTTAGCTACAGAGCAAGAGGCCTCGCTCTCAGCTCGGATAGATCTATGTTCACCAAGGCTGAAGACCGAGCTCTCTCCAAAAGGACTCATAAATGAAGAAATCCTTAGGAGGATAAAAAGGCTATAATCAAAGCCTAAATCAGTTTATATAAAACAAATATACAAAGTCACAACCAAGAAGGAAGGACTAAAAGCAAAAAACAGACATGATAGTTGCCATTAAAAAGGTACGAGATTTGATCTCTCAGACTATCAGCTAAGAGCTGAGCTCGCAACTTAAGATTAATTCAGAGCTTATGAATGAAAGTATGTAGTTTACATCACAAATACGAAAGATAAATTTCAAGAAATATGAAAAACAAAAAAGAGGAAACTGATATTTCATTAATGACTGTTACAATTTATCTCTCCGGCGAGGTGGGAGGATAAATAGTCCTTAAAGGACTTACATCAGTAAGAACACCCTCGCCTGCATTATCTCTATTTACAGTCACCTCCGAAGGAAGCTCGGTGTCCCTTGGGCCAGAGCTCTCAACATTAATAGTAGGGGTAACTTCTGACCCAGGGTGGAGGCCTTCTTTCTCAGAATCAGGATCATCTTCCTCCGACTCTAGCTCGGATCCCCCTGAAGAAGACTCAGCTGGCCGGTCTATGTTCCTCCGAGAATCTCCTCGGGGCAAAGGGAAATCATCTGTAACGACCCCAAAATGGACCGTCACCGGCGCTAGGATTCAGGTCGGCTTAAGGCCGCCAGAACCCGTAGCAAGCCTGCTATACTCTCTGTGTACCTGTAAACCTCATACATGATCATACATTTTCTGTGAAAATAAAACTCTTTTCTGAACCAAGGCTTAACCTGTGTATGCACTATCTCTGTACTCTGTACTCATGTACTCTGTACTCTGTATCCCTGACTAGAGCTTGCTCTAGATGGGTTAACTCATACCTGTTAAGCCTGGTTTTCACATACAGGAAAACATATTTACATATACAGATCATGTACAAAACATACATCACTAGGTCAAGCAACAACTATTACATCCCTGTAATATTACATGTCCACTCTAAGCTATTACAGATCTCTTTACTCTTCCTGTACTCTGCTGGACTGTCCCTGTACACTGTACACTGAACCTGCAAAACTGGGGTTAAGGGAGTGGGATGAGCTCTATAGCCCAGTGAGTAGAACAGTAAAACATCTCAGTAAAATATGATCTCATGGAATGCACCATATCACAGACAAGCCACATCAAGAGTAAACCTGTCACCACATAGCCCCAGTAACTCTGTGCCAGGGCGTAGAATCGAGCACCTGGTCTTCCTGTCATATATGTATATGTGTATATAAAACCTCTGTACTTACCATTGCCAGGGCGTAGTCAAAGGCTCCTGGACTTTGCTATACCTGCCAGGGCGTAGTCAAAGGCTCCTGGACTTTGCTATACCTGCCAGGGCGTAGTCAAAGGCTCCTGGACTTTGCTATACTTGCCAGGGCGTAGTCAAAGGCTCCTGGACTTCCTGTCTGAGACTATTGGATCATTCAGCATTCACTCACATCACCAAATAACGATGCAATGCAACATATTCGTGAAGACTAATGCAATCAACCTATGGCATAAACATGATGCATGAGACATGCTCAAAAGCAGTTTATGGTTCACTTAAAAGTCATCAGTTTAGTTCCACTCACCTCTGGCTATCTGGACTGACTGACTTTGCAGGTTCTGAACCTCTGGAGCAGGACTCACTGCTGCTCTCTCTGGTTCCTTTGGTCTGTATCAGCACATAAAGACTCAAATGAGGGACCAAACTATCATAAGACTACCTCTCTTAAACTACCCAAGAAACCCCTTCATCTCACTCTAAAACTCATGCAAAACATGCAAAAGAAAAGCTGGACAGAACACTTTCGGCGGCAGGTTCGGCGGCCGAAAGTCCTCTCCAGAGACGAAACTCAAGCACCTTCGGCGGCACCTTCGGCGGCCGAATCCCCCACACAGAGCCGAACATGCAAAACTCGCGGGGGCAAACTGTGGCAGCCTAAGCCACCATACAAGAGGTTCGGCGGCCGAATGAACCTTCGGCTGCCGAACCTGAGTTCATCCAGAACTCAGCTTCAACGGCAAACCATCTCCTCCTTCCCTTCAAGCTCTCCAAACATGCCTACCTCCTCTACTCAACTCACATATACTCATGTATATGTCCACAGGGGTCCAAAACTATCTAATAACCCCAAACAACAGAACAAACATAACACATAAACATGTAGACATGCATAAATCATCAAAACTATCATTTATAACCTAAGCATGCATCTCCTTCCATAACTCCCATAAAACCTTCAGAAAACACATAAACAGGTTTTAGATCTTCCCTTACCTCTATAAACAGGAAGATGCACGTACTGAACAAGGGAAAACGGATCAACTCTTCTTCACCCTCACTAACTCTCCAAAACTCACTTTTTGCTAAAACTCTCAAAAGCTCTGAACTCTAGCAACCTCCTGCATGAGCTGCTCCAACTTAGCAAATAAAGCATAGGAGACGTGGCCAACGTCTGGACATGAGCTGGTGATAACACCTGTCCCAAATGCTGACTAAGGGATACACAACTGCTGGCTAAGCAACTCAGCTTCGGCTGCCGAATCGCATGCAAAACCATGCAACATTCGGGGGCCGAACTTGACCTTCGGAAGCCGAACATGGAGCACTTTCGGCGGCCGAACTTATCTTCGGCGGCCGAACTTGGCTGAAGTCTCCATGAACTATTTTCTCTTCAAAACTCAAAATTGTCGAACTGAAAAACTATAAAACACATCATCACACTTAGAAACCTCCTACCCTATAGAATCCCAACACCCCGGATTCCATCAGACAAGAGAAATTCCGGTGCCGGATTCTAGCCGGGTATTACATTCTCCCCTCCTTAAGAACATTCGTCCTCGAATGGTCCTAAAACAACAAAAACAAAACACAAGGAGGAAACTAACCGCAAAACAGATGTGGATACTGCTGGAGCATAGACTCCCGCGTCTCCCAGGTGCACTCTTCTAGATTATGGTGGTTCCACAACACTTTCACCATCGGAATCTCCTTGTTCCTTAGCTGTCTGATCTGCGTGTCCAGAATCCGCACTGGCTGCTCTATATAGGTGAGATCTGTATGAATCTTCACCTCAGGTTCACTCAGAACCTGATTCGGATCTGACACAAACTGTCGTAGCATAGAAACATGAAATACCGGGTGAATTCTCGCCATAGAAACAGGTAAATCCAGCTTATACGACACATTTCCGATCCTCTGCAACACCTCAAAGGGTCCAATGTACCGTGGAGCCAATTTACCTTTCTTTCCAAAACGAACCACTCCTTTCATTGGAGACACTTTCAGCAATACCCAATTACCCTCTTGAAACTCTAACTGCTTTCTGCGAACGTCTGCATAACTTTTCTGTCTACTCTGAGCTGTTCTGATTCTCTCTCTGATCATGGGCACCATTCTACTGGTAATGTCGACTAACTCTGGCCCTGCAAGAGCCTTCTCTCCTACCTCTTCCCAGCAAACAGGGGATCTGCACTTCCTCCCATACAAAGCTTCATAAGGAGCCATCCCGATGCTAGCATGATGACTGTTATTGTAGGCAAACTCTACCAAAGGTAGATGCTGCCTCCAAGAACCGCCAAAGTCTAACACACATAGGCGAAGCATATCCTCTATGGTCTGGATGGTCCTTTCTGACTGGCCATCAGTCTGTGGGTGGAAAGCAGTACTAAAATCTAACCTTGTGCCCATTGCACTTTGCAGACTCCGCCAAAAGCGGGAGGTAAACTGAGGTCCTCTGTCTGAAACTATAGACACTGGGACTCCATGTAATCTCACTATCTCATCCAGATAGACCTGTGCCAACTTATCCACAGAATAGTTACTCCGTACTGGAAGAAAATGAGCAGATTTCGTGAGTCTGTCCACAATCACCCATATCGAGTCTATCCTGTTGGACGCTACTGGTAAACCCACTACAAAATCCATGGCTATGTTCTCCCATTTCCACTCTGGAATCGGTAATGGGTTAAGCATTCCGGCTGGTTTCTGATGCTCTAATTTCACCCTCTGACAAACCTCACAGGCTGTCACGAACTGTGCCACTTCCTTCTTCATGGCTGGCCACCAATAAACCCTTTTCAGATCCTGATACATCTTGGTAGCTCCTGGGTGAACATTATACCTCGCATTATGAGCTTCCTTCATAATGTCTTCCTTCACACTGCCCCTATCTGGTACACAAAGTCGACTCCCATAGCGAAGGATCCCTTTGCTGTCAAATCTGAACTCTGCATTGTTGCCTGACTGAACAGTCCTGGCAATTTTCATCAACTCAGGGTCCTCATGCTGTCTCTGCGCTATCTGCTCCAGAAACACAGGTGTCACCCTCATCTGTGCTATCAACGCACCTGTACCAGACAACTCTAGCTGTAATCCCTCGTCAAAGAGCTTATAAAGCTCCATCACAATAGGTCTCCGCTCTGCTGCTATATGGGATAAACTGCCTCGTGACTTCCGGCTTAGGGCGTCTGCGACAACATTCGCCTTACCCGGATGATACTGGATTTTACAATCATAATCACTGAGCAATTCGACCCACCTTCTTTGCCGCAAATTCAGCTCTCTCTGACTTAAGATGTACTGTAAACTCTTGTGATCGGTGAAGATCTCGCATTTCACTCCGTAGAGGTAATGCCGCCACATCTTAAGTGCAAAGATAACTGCTGCCATCTCTAGGTCATGGGTAGGGTAAGTCAACTCGTGCTTCTTCAACTGTCTAGAAGCATAAGCTATTACTCTATCACTCTGCATCAATACACAACCCAATCCCACTCGAGATGCATCACAGAACACTGTGAAATCCTTGTCACTAACAGGCAGAGCTAGCACTGGTGCTGTAGTCAATCTCCTCTTGAGCTCCTCAAAGCTCTCTTCACACTGGTCTGACCAGATAAAGTTCTGGTTCTTCTGAGTCAATTTGGTCATAGGAGCTGCTATCTTTGAGAAGTTCTGAACGAACCTCCTGTAGTAACCTGCCAGTCCCAGAAAGCTTTTAATCTCAGTCACCGTCATGGGTCTGGGCCAGTTAGCTACAGCCTCTATCTTCTTGGGGTCTACCTCAATACCCTCTGCTGATATCACATGTCCCAAGAAGGCAATGCTCCGTAACCAAAACTCACACTTCGAGAACTTGGCATACAAACCATGCTCTCTCAGTGTCTGCAGAATAATCCTCAGATGCTGGGCATGCTCCTCTGCATCTCTGGAATACACTAAGATATCATCGATAAACACAATGACAAAGTGATCCAGAAACTCACTAAATACTCTGTTCATGAGATCCATAAATGCTGCAGGGGCGTTAGTCAACCCGAACGGCATCACTAAGAACTCATAATGCCCATATCTGGTTCGGAAAGCTGTCTTAGGCACATCTGCCTCTCTGACTCTCAACTGATGATACCCAGATCTCAGATCTATTTTTGAGAAACAACCTGCTCCAGCTAGCTGGTCAAATAGATCATCAATCCGAGGTAAGGGATACCTATTCTTGATAGTGACCTTGTTCAACTGTCTGTAGTCGATACAAAGTCTAAGGGATCCATCCTTCTTTCTGACAAAGAGCACTGGAGCACCCCAAGGTGAGGTACTAGGGCGGATGAAACCCTTATCTACCAAGTCCTGCAACTGTTCTTTCAACTCTGTTATCTCAGCTGGCGCCATCCTGTAGGGAGGAATAGAGATAGGTCTAGTACCTGGCAGTAATTCAATTTCAAATCCTATCTCCCTATCAGGTGGTAGTCCTGGCAAATCATCTGGGAATACATCGAGAAACTCTCGCACTACTGGTACTGTGGCTGGTTCCCTCACCTGACTGTCTAGCTCTCTCACATGAGCTAGAAACCCCTGACAACCCCTCCTAAGCAAACGACGAGCCTGAAGGGCTGAAATCATACCTCTGGGTGTACCTCTCCTGTCTCCTCTGAAGACACACTCTGACCCATCCTGGTCTCTGAGACTCACTAGCTTCTCTCGACAGTCCAACGTAGCACTATATGCAGATAGCCAATCCATCCCTAGAATGACATCAAAATCTGTCAAGTCTAGAACCACTAGGTCAGCTGGAAGGCATCTACCCTCTATGAAAACTGGACTGAAACGACAGACTGACACTGCCACTGATGGGTCACATCTAGGTCCACTGACCCAGAGAGGATACTCTAACTCAGAACTGATCAAACCCAATCGCTCTATGGCTCTCGAAGCAATAAAGGAATGAGAAGCACCGGGGTCCATCAAAGCATACACATCTGAACACCCAATGATGAGATTACCTGACACCACTGTGTTCGATGTGTTAGCCTCCTCCTGTGTCACTGTGAAAATCCGTGCTGGGGCTACCGGATTTCCACCTCGGGAACCTGCTGCTGAAGTAGAGGCTACCCCTCTCCCTCTACCTCTGCCACTAGTCTGAGGCATGACTGGAGCTGCTGGCCGTACCACTGGCTGTACCACACTGCCTGAACTCATCTGCTGGGATGGTGCAAAAGTCATCTGCGGACAATCCCGAGCAATATGCCCTTCCTGTCCACATCGAAAACAAGCTGTAGATCCCAACCGACAAACTCCTCCATGTGGTTTTCCGCATCGTCTGCAGACTGGAGCTGTGCCAGAGCTTGAGCCACTACCTATTCCCAGACCTGACTTGACTTTACTCCAGAACCCTTTCCTTGTTCCTCTCGCTCTATCCCATCTCTTACTGCCTGTAGAACCTGAACTGGGGGCCTTAGAACCCGAAGCCTGTGCCTTTGACTGTTTCGGACTATTAGCACTAGCTTCCATCTTCCTGGCTGCATCTATAATAGAGTGAAAACTCTCCTTTTCTGCTGGAAGGATCAAAGAAGAATACCTGGGATGAAGTCTCATGGTATATCTCCTCGCCTTCTTCTGATCAGTATCATAGGCCTGACCCACGTACTGAAGCAAATCTAGGAACTTATCTGTGAACTCATCAACAGTCATCTCATCTGTTTGTCTCAACTGTTCAAACTCAATTATCTTCAGCTCTCTGGAACTATCAGGAAAAGCCCACCCTGCAAACTCATTAGCGAACTCTCCCCATGACATGCTGTCCATTCTAGGCTCCACATAATGCTTAAACCATTCTCTGGCTTTCCTGCATTTTAATGTGAACCCTGCCATCTCAATGGCTCTCCTATCATCTGCTCCCAATTCACTGGTGATCATCCTAACTGCTCTGAGGTAATCAAATGGATCATCTCCCGTGTTGTATTTCGGAGCATCCAATTTCAAGTACTCCGTCATTTGGACTTTACCTCCAGATGAGCTAGGTTCATGTCTGTCAGCAACAGGGGCTACTGGTTCTGGTGGTGGTACTGGGTCAGTTAGTTCTAAGTGTGCTGCACTTGGATGGGTAGGGGAAGATGGATACATCGGATATGGTGGGTAATAGTGAGGATATGGCATATATGGCATGTATGTAGGATATGGGTCAAAACGAGAGTATTCCGACATACCCTCCATCGGATACTCTGGCTCCTGAAACAAGGATGGATAGCCATAACCTGAGGCCTGAACGCCTCCCTCGGATTCTCCCATACCTTCATCCATAGACTGATCAGTCTCCATAGCCTCCCTCTCTTCCTCTGATCTACCTCCTCTAGCTGTTCCTCTTTTGCTCTCGTCGACAGACCTTCTAGGGTCTATTGACATACCTTCCCTGCTAGATCTCTGAGACCTTGCTCTTGGCAATGCAGGAGGACGAGCAGCTAGTCTCTCATTCTCTGGTGGGACTCCAGTCAATCGAGCTGATCGACGAGTTCCTCGCATCTTTATTCTGGAAACACAACATATAACATACCACTTAGCACATAAACATCACATATCATACACATACAATACTCATGGCATATCATAGCAGATAGGACTCAAGACCCTATCCTAGTGGACATGATTTCCTATTGTGCTTGACCACTTCTAACCTATCTGCGCCCAACACTGTCTCTATAGGTCCGATCATGTGAACCTAGGGCTCTGATACCAATCTGTAACGACCCCAAAATGGACCGTCACCGGCGCTAGGATTCAGGTCGGCTTAAGGCCGCCAGAACCCGTAGCAAGCCTGCTATACTCTCTGTGTACCTGTAAACCTCATACATGATCATACATTTTCTGTGAAAATAAAACTCTTTTCTGAACCAAGGCTTAACCTGTGTATGCACTATCTCTGTACTCTGTACTCATGTACTCTGTACTCTGTATCCCTGACTAGAGCTTGCTCTAGATGGGTTAACTCATACCTGTTAAGCCTGGTTTTCACATACAGGAAAACATATTTACATATACAGATCATGTACAAAACATACATCACTAGGTCAAGCAACAACTATTACATCCCTGTAATATTACATGTCCACTCTAAGCTATTACAGATCTCTTTACTCTTCCTGTACTCTGCTGGACTGTCCCTGTACACTGTACACTGAACCTGCAAAACTGGGGTTAAGGGAGTGGGATGAGCTCTATAGCCCAGTGAGTAGAACAGTAAAACATCTCAGTAAAATATGATCTCATGGAATGCACCATATCACAGACAAGCCACATCAAGAGTAAACCTGTCACCACATAGCCCCAGTAACTCTGTGCCAGGGCGTAGAATCGAGCACCTGGTCTTCCTGTCATATATGTATATGTGTATATAACACCTCTGTACTTACCATTGCCAGGGCGTAGTCAAAGGCTCCTGGACTTTGCTATACCTGCCAGGGCGTAGTCAAAGGCTCCTGGACTTTGCTATACTTGCCAGGGCGTAGTCAAAGGCTCCTGGACTTTGCTATACTTGCCAGGGCGTAGTCAAAGGCTCCTGGACTTCCTGTCTGAGACTATTGGATCATTCAGCATTCACTCACATCACCAAATAACGATGCAATGCAACATATTCGTGAAGACTAATGCAATCAACCTATGGCATAAACATGATGCATGAGACATGCTCAAAAGCAGTTTATGGTTCACTTAAAAGTCATCAGTTTAGTTCCACTCACCTCTGGCTATCTGGACTGACTGAATTTGCAGGTTCTGAACCTCTGGAGCAGGACTCACTGCTGCTCTCTCTGGTTCCTTTGGTCTGTATCAGCACATAAAGACTCAAATGAGGGACCAAACTATCATAAGACTACCTCTCTTAAACTACCCAAGAAACCCCTTCATCTCACTCTAAAACTCATGCAAAACATGCAAAAGAAAAGCTGGACAGAACACTTTCGGCGGCAGGTTCGGTGGCCGAAAGTCCTCTCCAGAGACGAAACTCAAGCACCTTCGGCGGCACCTTCGGCGGCCGAATCCCCCACACAGAGCCGAACATGCAAAACTCGCGGGGGCAAACTGTGGCAGCCTAAGCCACCATACAAGAGGTTCGGCGGCCGAATGAACCTTCGGCTGCCGAACCTGAGTTCATCCAGAACTCAGCTTCAACGGCAAACCATCTCCTCCTTCCCTTCAAGCTCTCCAAACATGCCTACCTCCTCTACTCAACTCACATATACTCATGTATATGTCCACAGGGGTCCAAAACTATCTAATAACCCCAAACAACAGAACAAACATAACACATAAACATGTAGACATGCATAAATCATCAAAACTATCATTTATAACCTAAGCATGCATCTCCTTCCATAACTCCCATAAAACCTTCAGAAAACACATAAACAGGTTTTAGATCTTCCCTTACCTCTATAAACAGGAAGATGCACGTACTGAACAAGGGAAAACGGATCAACTCTTCTTCACCCTCACTAACTCTCCAAAACTCACTTTTTGCTAAAACTCTCAAAAGCTCTGAACTCTAGCAACCTCCTGCATGAGCTGCTCCAACTTAGCAAATAAAGCATAGGAGACGTGGCCAACGTCTGGACATGAGCTGGTGATAACACCTGTCCCAAATGCTGACTAAGGGATACACAACTGCTGGCTAAGCAACTCAGCTTCGGCTGCCGAATCGCATGCAAAACCATGCAACATTCGGGGGCCGAACTTGACCTTCGGAAGCCGAACATGGAGCACTTTCGGCGGCCGAACTTATCTTCGGCGGCCGAACTTGGCTGAAGTCTCCATGAACTATTTTCTCTTCAAAACTCAAAATTGTCGAACTGAAAAACTATAAAACACATCATCACACTTAGAAACCTCCTACCCTATAGAATCCCAACACCCCGGATTCCATCAGACAAGAGAAATTCCGGTGCCGGATTCTAGCCGGGTATTACATCATCCTCCCCGTATAGCACTGACTCACCATCTGAGTCCACTTCGCACCTACGAAGCTTGGCCAAAGGAATATCAGGAGCCTGTCTAGCTTCTCTTAAACCGCGATTGTAGCCAGTTACATACATGCGGAAGGCCTTATCATAGATTGCCTGTTTCATTTCACCAGAAGCTTTATACTCATCAAGATGTTCTTCACAAGCCTCAGCTACAAATTCCTTAAACTCAGAAGAGTCTTTGTAGTCCTGAAGATGAGCTTCACAGGCCTGTTCAATTTTAACCTTCAGCTCATCAGACTCCTGATACTCCGCTATACACTGTTCACGCTTTAGCTGAGCCTTCCCTTCGGCATACTTTACCACCTCGAGCAGGGCTAAACATTTACGTTCCAAAGCCCTGACTTCATTTTTTAGCTGTTGTTGGCGAAGGTTGAACTCTTCAGCCGATGAAGACAGATCTTTGATACGTTCAGAACTTGTGCCCAATTCCTGCTCAAGGACCTCCACCCGGGCTAGGGCACTTTCCCTCTGAGCCCTCACCTCATTCAGGTGAGCTTGAAGCCCTTCAAAATCGGCCTTTAAGGCCTCATATTGGCGCTGGACCTCAGCTTTTTGGCTTACAGCCTCATCCCTCTCCTGAAGGGCCGCTGTCATAGAGGACAGCTGCTTTACAACCTCTACACAACGAGCTTCCACCTCAGCTGCCCTCTCATCGAACTCCTGGAGAACCCTGCGAGTACGAGACAGCTCTGATTCCAGGGATTTGCTATGTTCTGCCGTCTCAGCCGCTCTGTCCTCAGCTCTTTTAGAGGCCTCCAGCGCAGAATGCAACTCCACTTGGAGAGACTGGATCTGCTCCCGGGCGGCTGCCAGGTGGCCCCTCGCGTCGCTGGTGGCAGTCAGGTTTTCATCGCGACGCGCTTCCTCGATCCGGCGGTCCACGGACTCCCGGAGAGAGAGGTCACGGGCATCCACCTCCATAAATAGGCCCGACACCTAGTACGGAAGAACAATTGTCAAGAAAAGAAACAAAGCAAACTCAAAGAGAAGTGAAAAAATAACTTACCATCAGAAGCATTTCTCTAACCGTGGATCCGAGCTCCTCACGAGAGCAAGATTGGAAGGACACCTGCTCCTTGGTAGAACTGGCCAAGTGACCAGTCAGGGCCAGAAGACGAGGATCCGAAGCCTCTGTTATCCCGCCGAACATCCGCTCCCGGAGAAGTGCGGCAACAGCAGAGGCCGGAGACTCAGAGGAAATGCCTAACAGGTCCAGAATGTTGTCAGTAGGGGACGACGAAGGAACAGCAGAAACATCCTTCCCCTTCCCAATGGGAGGAAGAGCTGGGGAAGGACCCGTAGCAGTCCTGGATTTCTTCCGAGCAGGAGATGGGGTAGGCGTTCCAGAAGGGGTTGGACGCTTGCCCCCAGTCTTTGATGGGACGCCCTCAGATCCCTCAGGCTCAGTCCTCACAGGGGCAGGGGCACCTTCAGCAGAAACCTCTGGGCTTTGACCCTCTAGGACGATGATCTCCATCCCTATCCCAGAGGTCTCCTTGCCTTCAACAGGGGACTCAGACTTTCCCCCTGACACCCCCTCAGTAGAATGGGCAGCACCCCGCTCCACTTTTTCAGAAACTTGGGTCTGCTCCACAATAGCTAGGGAAGTTTCCCTCACGACCTCTGAGGAGGCTGGAGCAGATCTAGACCCTTCAGCAAGCGACAAAGTTGAGCTCGACCCACCGCGGCTCGATGGCCGAGCTGACTTGGTGCTGTGAGAGCTCGGCTTGGAAGCTCGAGAAGAAGCTTTGACGGGAGGTCGGCTGACCTTCTTGAAGGAAGCAGTTTGAGCCAGCTCCGCAGCAATCTCAGTTACCGAACGCCCATCCCCAAAAGCGTCAAAAATTGCATGCATATTCTCCCGAGACAGGTCAAAGTTCTTGGGGAAATTGATGCCATCCATTTTCACCTCAGAAGCTGCAAAAAACAAGAAGTTACAAAGAGTCAGCATATTTTCTGATATTACGAGCAAAGAGGAAACAGAATAACTGGACAAAGCACTATACCCGTGTCACGGATATCCCTAAGGTTGGAAGCAAACATACACTTTTCGACGTCATACTTCCTCTCAACGGAAGTCAGTCGAAGCAGCCCCACCTGCTCGATAAAACTCAATTGGGGCAAATCGTTACAGCCCGGTAAAATCTCTCCCCACGTTAGATCTACTTCCCATGATCGGCAGGACCCTAATTTCAGCTCCGCCACAAGGAAATTCTCTACCCAGCCCTTTATAGAATCCTTATAACCCGTGAGAAGAGATAACCCATTACGGGGGGAAAAGTAATAGAAGTTTTGCTTCGCCCTAACCAGGCGGAAAAAGGTGACAAACAGATAGGTCGTGGGTGTAAAACCCCAACCCAGACAGATACACTCAAAACAAGACATGAACAAAATAGAGTTTGGGGATAACATCCGAGGAGTTACCCCGAAGTATTCGAAGACCTCAGTAAAGAAAGGGGAAAAAGGAAATGGCAGACCGAATTCCCTTTGCTTTAGAAAGAACACTATACGGCGATTCTCTTGGGGATCGATCAAACCAGGAGGGGGAGGGTAAGGAAGAACTATCCTCTCATTGGGAAGAGGCGCTCGAATAAGATACAGTGGAGTATCTAAGAGCCTCCGGGAAATATACTTAGTTATGTTGGAAGGTGTAATATGCGACTCAAGGTCAAAAACATCAGGAAGCTTTGAACTTGCCATGGAAGAACAAGGAAGCGTACCTGAGAACACGATGGGATGAAAAACTGTAGAAAGAGTTGCAGGAAGACAGAGGGCAGACAAGAACTAGTTCTTCAAAAGACCGAAGGAATTCGAACAGAAAGGCAATTATGAGGCAGAGCGTTGATCTGAACAGTTTTGTCTTGGAGCGGCGCGATCATTAATTGTTCTCGAAGTTTACCCTCTCAACGGTTAGGTAATACCCGGCGAAAAGGTAAAGGGGCAAAAGGATGATCGCTGGGCTTATCTACATCTATCAAGGGCCAAGTACACGATGACAGCCCATCATTTAAAAGCCCATTCGCCATCCACATAATACAAGCCCAACTCATCAGTCAGAGCAACTTAGCCTACTACTTTACCATCCCTATGGTAAATGCCGAGGAAACAGAGGGGCAAGTCATGAAAAGACTCAAAAGTACAAGCAAATGGGAGCATGATAAAGGTCAGACTTGCTCATCACTTAAAAAGTTATAAGATTTGATTTATCGTTAAACAAAGGCTGTGAGATCGGAAAGAGGCGCCAAGAGCAGCTCGGGATCATACAGAGTTGAGAGCTCAGAAATTAACTCAAGGATTAAAAGGCCGAGCTCACAGGTCGGATTAGTCCAGCTCGGAAAACATAACTTGAGAGCTCGGTCGGCTAAAGGAGGCTCAAAGCTCAATCCATCAAGAAAAGACCGAGCTCACGGGTCGGTTAGTCAATCTCGGAAGAGTAAACCGCCCGTCAAATTGGTTAAGTAGGCCTGAGGCTCGGCTCATCGACCAAAAGAAGAAGTTCGCGAAATACGGTCGATTCAGCTCGAAAAAAACGGAACAAAAGTTAGTTGGCTAAAGCTACGAAGAAGAGCAGTATCAGTACTTCATCCATGATAGAGAAAAGAACAAGCTCAAGTATGAAAAACAAGCATTTCATTAAAGGAAAAATACATTACAGCACGTTACAAAGGCCTACATTACAGAATGGAAGACCACCCTTAAAGGATTTACATATCCGGATACTTCATCATCTACGATTATCACCTACCCTACTATTCTAGTCTTCGGTTCGGAGGACTTCTCGCAGCTCGGAATGTGAGTTTTTCAGAAAAGGCCAAGATCTGTCCCGCTATTATAGGGGAACTGAACAAGTTGATTCCCATAAGCATTTCTCATTGTCCCCCTGGGCAAACGTTCGGTTACCCGAATGTGATGCACGGTACATTCGAACAAGCTCAGATATTGTATGCCGGCCGTGCACCACACATGAAAAACATAAGTCTTCGGGCTATGGCCCCGAAGAGATCGCGACGTACACATTCGAAGAAATCGCTGGAGACTTGACTGAGTGCAGCAGATCTCAGTCTCACATAATACTGGTACTTCACATCGAAGGGAGCAATAATACTGGTACTTCACATCAAAAGGAACAATAAGCTGAGCATTTGCGCCACTTCCATTTATATCAAAAGAAGATAACAGGGGGGGAGGTCGACCAGAAGTCCTGGACGAAGTAGTTTCAGCAACTTGCCGAATGGTCCCACCCATCGACCGCCCTACCAGAAGGATCTCCGAAACAACGTTCAAACTCCTTAGAGGTAACCTTCAATCCTCAAAAATTTTGAATTGACCCATCTTCATCTCAGGTACTGCAAAAGGGTCCCAAAACAGAGATAAGTTAGAATAATCTTCCGTCGAGATGATAAAAGCGAGATTAAAGCAAATTCCTGGGGCAATACAAAAATCCCGCCGGAAGAAGGAAACAGACAGACAAATTCGAAAGAAAAATCCCTTTGCTCCCACAGAATGCCTGGGACTGGTAAGGAGGTGATGTTAATATATACCCGAAAGTTTGTATTTTGCAGGACAGGGGAGCCGAATTCTCAACTAATGCCGTCATTCATGGGAAAGGAAAGAAAGGACATGTCCAGATAATGATGACAAGAAAGCAAAGATAGCAGAGAACGCGGAAAGTAAAGAAAAGCCCGAAAGAGGAAAGGGCATATAGGATTCAGAAACTGCGCAACGATAAAAAGAGGAAAGGGTATTATAAAGACACCTAGACACTAACAGACGCGGCCATAATGGTTCTTGATATTCACCCCCTCGGCAGTTGGAGCAATAACTCCCGAGAAGGTGAAGGGGCAATTGATGACCGCTGGATTTTTTCACCCCGGACCAGGGGCTTAACTACAGCTAAAGGCCCATAACATAGAGGCCCACGTATCTGATATACCCAACAAGCCTGGCTCATTCAACCTTCAAGACCGGGCTCGGCCCAGCTTCTTCACTCATAACGACCCAGCCCACACGAAGCATGCTCTCTCCTCTCAGGCCTAGCATCCGGCCCGACTCTCGGCCCAACCCAGGATCCAGAATAATATTCACCAGACAGCCTGGCAGATCCGCTTAAACGTACGCACGAGGAGAATCAGAGGCCGTTACGCATGGAGCAGGCGGCTGATACCCTAGTACCTCCGAATCCGCATGGCAGAGACGCATGGCCCAATCCTGGAGAGGCCTTTACACGTCACCAGCAAGCAAGACAATGTATAAAAGAGGAGTCCCCTCCTCAGGAAACTTAAGCCTTATTCCGTAATACATAAACCCTTGTAAAACCCTATTCTATTGGATCTCAGATCATCAGGGACTATAGTGTTGTGAACTTTTAGTTAACTAAGTGACAGTATCCTTCACAAATGCATTATTTTGTTGCAAAATACTTTATCTTCATTCATACCTAAAAATATTACAAAAAAGTAGTTAACAAGAAATGTAAACATATACACAGGAAGTGAAAAAAATTGCATATTCATTCATATAAAGACTTAATTATTTGAATGATAACATCAGACTTATCATTTTACTGATTAAGTACATTACATAACAAACGAAATTTCATCTATTATGTCACAAAATATATCAAAAAAAATCTATCAAAATTCTCCAAAGTTGTCCAAAATAGTTTTACAATAGCTGCATATCTGAAATGACCAACATATATCTAAAATAACTATACATAAAAAAATCTCAAGAAGAGTAATATATGTTCAAAACCTGTAAATCAAATATGTCAAAAAAATATCAAAAGTTGCACACTAATTATGCCAAAAAAAATATTATAATTTTATCTAATTTGTACAAAAATAAAACTCACCAAATCTGTCTAAAAAAATATGCTGCACATTCAATCTATCCAATAAAAAACTCACAACATGCACACCTATCAACAAAAAAATCACAATATGCAAAAAAAATTGCCCAAAAAAAATTAAGTTTCAAAATGTCTTTAATTTTTCAAAAAAATTTTAGTTTGCTGATGCTTCGCTATGGAAGTCGATTGGTTGAATATAATTCATGTCTATTATCTCTCATGCAGTTTTCCCTATTTCAAAATGACTTACACTGTGACTACTAGTAGATTGCATTCAAAATTATTAAAAATAGTCAAATAAATTGAAATAGTAAATAGAAGTATATGCAAATGAAAATAGTAATTAGAAAAATATTCTTACCTCAACAGGTGTAATCTAACAAGTTCTTTTGTTATGTCCCAATTTCTGACACCTAGGGCAAACCACCATGGCATTCCTTCTCATCTTCTGTTATGGAGGTGGACCTGCATCACCATCTTCTCTCTTCCTTGCCTTTTTTAGTCTTTCTGGTTGCCTTTGCAAAGGAAGAGGCTACATTGGTGGATGCTCCTCATCTGGTTGTAAATCCCTTTGTGGTATAGAATGTATTGCTGTTGTTATACCTTATTGTATGTAGAAATGATAAAATATTCATCATAAAAGTCTTTAATATCAGCTCTCTTGTATCATATTACTCTAGCAGCATACTTATATGGCAAGCCTAAAATGTCCCACCAACCACATGAACAAATTGTTCTTTCAAGTGAAACTATAAATCTGCAAGAACCTTCATAACATTCAAATTCATCATTTCTTCCAAGAATTAACATCACACATCTGCTTTGGTTTATAATTTTTCTCAAAGTCTTCTGAGTTCTTAGGGTCACCTTACCCTCCCAAGTTGGAGCCTTCTTATACCTCTCATGGAATCTAAGCATACATTTCTGTCTTACCTTCTCAATAATCTAAATGATTGGCAAACCTCTCAGATTTTCAATCCAGCTGTTAAAAGTGAAATTATTGGTGTAGTTATCACACTTTGCAATTGTCCAAAATTCATATTTTGACCATTGAGAGAGTGATAACTTCAACAACCAATCATAAGGCTTATACTCCTTCTTAGGTTTCATATTTTTCATATGCAACCAAAACTCATACCGATGAGAAGCTTTGGCTGCATTCCAGAAATCCTTTTTCAATGTCAACCCAAGAAACTCCTCCTTGAAATTACTGTATAAATGTCTACAGCAAAACCAGCAAAACCTGTGAGCAGTTGAAGGAAATATGTCCTTCACAACTTCCTTTAATCCCTGCAAAAAAATTAAGTTTTCATTATATAAAGTCTATTGAAATAATTGTGAAAGGAATATAATGCAGATAATGAACATATACCTTTTGTCTATTAGATATTATTGTACATGGTTTATCATCTGTACCTTGCCCAATACATGACTCCATGCATTATAGAAACCATCTTCAGTTATCTCCACATTCAGATTCAATTACTATAAAAGTTAAGGGCAACACTCCCCTATTGTCATCCTATACAATAGCATATAGGAATATCCCACCATAAAATCCCTTGAGATGACATCCATCCAACAGAAAAAAGGATCTACATCCATCTACGAGTCCTGCTCTAACAGCATCAAACATGATAAACACTCTCTTGAACACCCTAAGTTCATTACAATTAACAGGTTCATCACTTTGAATTTTCATCTCAGTGCCAGGATTGAACATCTTCAAGAAGTGTACATACTTGTGCAATTGTTTGTAAGAGTCTTCATGCAAACTAATATTTTTTTCTTTCGCCTTACATTTGGCTGTATACAACTGTCAAATAGGGGTAGGGGTGAGCAGTATTCGGTTCAAACCGAAAAAACCGACCGAACCGAACCGATTTGAAAATTTGGTTCGGTTTTTTATATATTTCGGTTCGGTTCGGTTTTCAATTTCAAAAATTTCGGTTATTTCGGTTCGGTTCGGTTTTCATCAGAAAAAAACCGAAAAAACCGAACCGAACCGATTAGTAATAATAATATGTTTTTTCAATAATATATAGAAATTAAATCATATTAAAATTAAAATATTTTAATTAAATTTTAAAATATTAAAAATAAAGTGTAAAAAATAAAAAAATTATTAAAAATCGAAACCGATCAAACCGAACCGAACCGAACCGAATCAGACTGGTTCGGTTCGATTCGGTTTCTGACCAAAATCGGTTCGGTTCGGTTTTCATAAACACTCAAATTTCGGTTTTCGGTTTATTCGGTTCGGTTCGGTTTTGAACCGAACCGACCGAATGCTCACCCCTAAATAGGGGGCTCAACACCCCCACTTTTCCTTCAATTTATTTTGTATGAACTCATAACTCATTTCAAGATCAGCTCTCAAACTACTCTTAAGCTTTTCAGCAATCCAAATGCAAGTATAGTTATGATTTTGGTTATCTATTGGTCTTATGCAGGTATGTTCATCTTGCAATATTTTAATCATAAATGTAATATTTTCAGGTAAAATAGAAGTATGAAATCTCTAAGGATAACTATTATGGTCACATACTGCAGTCAATTTTCTATTATTATTATTTATTTAATTATAGTAAAGCTCCCTTTGACTGCATAATCCTAAGTGCATCTCTAATTGCTTAGACATTATTAAAAACCTGGACCAATTTTAAATTCTATTTCTTTCCCTTCTTGACAAGAAAATAGATCTGAGTATAATCCTTTGAAAGGATCTTTCCATTTTTTCTGACAATTCTGATCATCTACATTTTCAGTTTCTTCATCAACACCGTCTTCATCTCCACTATTGTAATGACCCGGAAACCGGACCGCTACCGGCGCTAGGATCCGGGTCGGCTTAAGGCCACCGGGACCCGTAGCAAGCCTGACATACCACCTGTAAACCTGTTTAATCCCATACATGATCAACATCATACATAAAAATTTTGAACTTTTCTTTAGCTTTCATACATTCATCCTTTCATTCTTTTACCCAACTCAACCTGTACATGCACTATACATAGTCATAATCATAAATATTGACCTCTCTGTGGGATCTCATCAGTGCCCATGTTGAGTTGGTTTATATAAACATCATAAAACATCTAAGATCATGTATTAAAAGGGATAACAACATTCTATGGTCAAGCACACATCTATCATCCATAAGCCTCATTACATTACATGTCTATACTGTACTTTTACATAACATCATATTCATTTATCATGTCCACACTAGCTATTACATAGACAAGACTTCATTACTCTTGCTGACCTCCTGGTCTACCCTGTACCTGCAAACCTGGGGGTTAAGGGAGAGGGGTGAGCTACTAGAGCCCAGTGAGCAGAATAATAAAAACATTATATTAACATTTTATGCTTTAATGGAATGCATCACATCACAAACATATCACATCAAGGATGAACTTGTCACCAGTAGCCCTCTACTTATCCAATAGTGTCAGAACGTAGAATGGGTCCTGGTCTTTCTCTTACATAGCATAACATAACATTCCAATGTGCCAGAACGTAGAATGGGTCCTGGTCTTTCTCTTACATAGTGCCAGCGAACGTAGAATGGGTCCCACTGGTCTTACATTCCGTACCGTACATATCACATCGTCACGTCATAGATCGAGGGCTATGGATCATCCAACGTTCATCCACATCAACAACAATAAAGTATGCAATGCAACATATTCGTGAATTCTAATGCAAAAAACTTAGTATATCTCATGGCATTTATGATGCGTGAATCATGCTAAAATGTCCATTATTTGCTTTAAAACGTAATGAGTTATTCCACTCACCTCTGGATAGCTCTGACCAGACACTGGAGCAGCTGACTCACTGCTGGGGTCCTCGGGTCCGAACCTACACAGGTGGACTCAAATGAGGGACCAAACATACATGAACATAACTCTAAACTACTCTCCAAAAACCCCCTAGAACATCATGAAACAATCATAGAAAAACATGCAAAGGAAGGGTGGACAGGGCACTTTCGGCGGCAGGTTCGGCGGCCGAAAGTCCCTCCAGAGCCGAAAGTCAGGCAGGTTCGATGGCACCTTCGGCGGCCGAAACTCCCAGACAGACGAAACTCATGCATGTTCGGCGGCACTTTCGGCGGCCGAAACTGCCCTTCAGAGACGAAAGTCCTCTTTCGAGGGCAGGCTTCGGCAGCCGAAGGCTGCCTCCACAAGCGGGTTCGGCGGCCGCAAGTTCCTTCGGCGGCCGAACCTCAGTTTCTCCAAAGTGGCAGAAACTCAGCTCCAACATGCACAAACGCCTCCCAAACCTTTCAAACATGCATAAACCTATTCTACAACACTCCCAATCATACAAAAACAAGCATACAAGTTCATAGGGGTCTCAAACTAGTCTAATCCCCAACTATAACACATCAAACATACCCACATTGCTCATGAACACACATTAAACCCATAAACTCAAAACAACCTAAACATGCATTTCTACTTCATAAACTTGTATAAAACTTGTTTAAAACACATTATAAGCTAGAGATCGACTCTTACCTCCTGAAAATCGAGAGTAGAGGCGATCTAACTTGGAGTTGGGAGAGATTTAGCTCATTGGGTCTCCAAGCTCAAAACTTGTTCTTTTGCTCAAAAATCTTCAAAACAAAGTGAAAACTAGTGAAAATCGTGAAAGATTTGAAGAAAGGAACTCAAGATCGGTGAGGGGCGGCGGAGAGCTCACCTTGGCCGAAAATGGGGGAAAAGCTCGCTCGTTTTTTGCTAAGGGACCCCTTTATAGGTGGCTGGCCAGGCCACATTCGGGAGCCGAACGTGCCTCCGCATGCATGCCATGTTCGGCGGCCGAACATGAGGTTCGGTGGCCGAACCTGGACTTCCCTCACTTATACTTTCGGAGGCCTAAAAGCGCTCCCGAAGGCATGCATGTTCGGCGGCCGAACTTGAGGTTCGGCGGCCGAACCTGAGTTTTCCTCCAAGGCTATTTTCATGCAAAAACTCATTTCTTTCTTGATTAAAAACATAAAACACATTAAAACATTTTATAAAAACATGGTTTTACCCTTCTAGAGGTCTCCGACACCCGAGATTCCACCGGACGGTAGGAATTCCGATACCGGAGTCTAGCCGGGTATTACAACTATGAAAATTAGAGAAAGAGATAGAATCACTTTCATCCATCATTTCATCCTCCATCTCATCCTCTTTACACAATTTATCATTATCACTATCTTCACTGTCTTCAATATCGACAATTTTAGTACCCATATAATCTGCACTATCCTCAGCTCCTATATTTTCCTCCTCTCCTTCTATATTTTTCTCACATTCTACATTTTCCTCCTCTCCTTCTATATTTTCCTCCTCACCTTCTGCATTTTTCTTCTCTCATTCTATGTTTTTCTCATCACCTTCTATGTTTTTTTTATCTTCACTCTCCCCAGTACTGGCACCCTCAATATTAACTTTATAAAACACACCCTCACTACCCCTAATAGAACCTGTATTACTGCAACTACCACTTCTCCTCTCATAATTTCTAACTGGTACAATTTCAACAACATCAACTTCCTGCTCAACATCAATATAACATACATTTTTCCCTTTTCTATTTCCTTTAGGTATTTCAATATTTAGTGCTACTGCCTTAGTTGTGACAACTAAGGGTATTTTTCGGTTTTCTTTATAAACCTCAAATATAAGCATTAGGTCAATATCATTCTCTATTGTCAAACCATTACTAGCCTTAATCTCTATAAAATCACTCTTTAAATTCAACAACTCATATATGTCAGTCAACAGTCTGATGTAGAAGTATCTGTCAGCAAGCAAATATTTCATTCTCTCCTCACGCCCTTCATATTTGATTAACAAATTGTACCTCTCATATTTATCCATTGCTATCTATGAAAATAAAAAGAAAATTACAAAATTAATTTCCGAATCATTAAACCCCTAATCTAAACAATAAACACTAAAAAAACACATAAATAAAAAATTGTCTATTATAACTCAAGAAATCATGCTCTATATAAACCATATAAGTAAAATTATCAACTTTAAATCAACGAATTTGTCTTCGTTGTAAAATAAAAAAGATTATCATACCTTCAAAATGGACCACAATTTCATTTTCTTCTACGTATATGAACACCGACTCCACCTTCAAAATGTGGTGGGTTTAGTGTTTCTCGACAAGATTAGGGAAATGAGGGACAATAGAACCACAAATAAACTGAGTGTTTGAGAGAGAAAGTTTCGACAAATAGAGAGAGTTTCGACAGAGAGAGAAGAGGGATGGGGTTTCGTGATTTTGAATCACGCATCTTTTAGTCAGGGTCAATCATGTTAATTTGCGTGTCTTAAATAACTATTTTGGACGGAATGACTACGAGTTTAGACGAAATAGAAAGTGAGGGATTTAAGTGTTGAATCGTCAAAATAGAAGAATAAAAGTGTTAATTACGTTAAATCTCGAGAACTAACAAGTAATTTTCTCTTAAAAAGAAATTTAAATCTCTAAACTAGTCTAATCTCACTAATTATCATCTCTTATTTCTATACATTAATTTGTACAATTAAATACTAATCTATTTCCTCAAAAAAACTATTAAATTTATTATTTCAATAATTAAGTGATTATAATTGTAGTGGTTGTTTGATAATGGAAAAGTAAGACGTAATAATAATATCCTTTTAAAAGAACTTTTGATTTTCAACGAAAAAAGTTTGAAAGTATTGTATGGCTAAAAGAAAAGAAAGCCATGAAAATCACTAATTAATCACTACTTTTTGGAATCATTATGAATATTTTGAAAAAAAAAATTGACTTATTTTATTTTTTTATAAATTAATATATATACTTTAAATATTAAATTTTGTTTTTAATTCATTTTCGAATCATATTATTTTATTAAAAATTTAAATAATTATATTATTTATTAGTGTCTAAATTGTTAAATTTTGAAGCAATTAATAAAGTAATAAACAAAATAGATAAGTTTATGGCAAGTTTGAGATTATACGGAAATAAACATTACAATTGTTACATTCAATTGTATTTTAAAATTTATTTATTTATTTATTTTTTAAATAAAATCGAGAGAATAAAATTTTAAATTTACTCAGATATATTTACCATCAAAATAAATTTATAAGTGTAAAATTCGTTTATTTAACTATTGAATTTAGTTAATTTTATATAAATTTCAATAAAAATATATAATTTAATGATTATTAAAATTATTTTCATATATAATATCAAATTTATATTTATTATTATTACCATGGATCACTCCATTCATTTTTTTTACAATTTAATTAAAAAATTTTAATAATTTTTTTATTATAATGTAATAAATTAATTTTTATGAAAAAAAGGAGTATTTATGAATTCACATTAAATAAATTAATCCAAGTGATAATTGTCTCGGTCAGTGGGCCTGAGAGGGAGTAAGTAGTTGTCATTTGAACTTCTAGGAAACTCATGCGCTCACCAATTATTCAATGGAAACCTACTTTCTTCATCATCCTTTTTCCTTTGCAATGGTGGGTCAAAGTTGCTATTTCTTATGTTTCTTTAGTCAAATTCTCACACCTCAATTTGACTATGGAGTTTTCTTAAATAATACTATATACCAATTGATCGAATCGAATTGAATAAATTAAAAATTAAAATTTTAGTATTTACGAAAATCGAATTAAATCGATTTTGATCAGAAACAGAATCAAATCAAACCGGTCTAATTTAGTTCGATTCAGTTCGATTTAATTCAGCTTAATCGGTTTTAATTTTTAATAAATTTTTTATTTTTTACACTTTATTTTTATTTTTAATATTTTAAAATTTAATTAAAATATTTTAATCTTAATATGATTTAATTTCTCTATATTATTGAAAATAACATATTATTATCACTAATCGGTTCGTTTTGATTTTTTCAATTATTTTCTGATCAAAATCGAATCGAATCGAAATAACCAAAATTTCTGAAATTAAAAATTAAATCAAACCGAATTGAATAAAAAACCAAACTGAATTTTTAAATTAATTCGATTCGATTGATTTTTTCAGTTTGAACCGCACTCCTAAAAAATTTCCATATAAATTCGAAAATAATGATTTTATTCTAATTAATTAAATTTAAGTAATTGATTTTACAAATATGAATGAAAATTTTTTGATTGTGTTGAAATTCAATAATAAGTTAATTTATTGATTATTAATCTAAAATTAACTCATATTAGAATTTTATTTTTCCTCTCTAATTAAATTACATAAACAAATAAAGAAAATTTTTCATAATTAAGTTTATAACTTTATATTATGATATAATTATTTAAAGATTAAATTCTTAATTTAATTATAATAAATTAGATTCAACTCAAACGCTTAAATTAAAATTTTATTTTATTCGAAAAACTTATTTTTTTGAAAATAAACTTTTTCAAAAGTAATTTAACTGAATTATAGAAAATAAATTATGCATTTCTCATTTAAAAAAATGTGAAAATTGGATTGAAGAACTTAGATGCTCGATAGAATTAAAATATAAAAAGTAAATTATTAATTTTTAAAAATCAAGAACATATTAATATAATACCATTTCAAATAGCTGAATGAGCAAGCATAAAGCTCATTCAGCCATAGATAAGTAACTGTGAGATTCATTGATCCAGCAGTTACTCATTCACAAAAATATAAAAATTTTAATTACAATCTCTATATTTTTTATATTTTCAATTTTATCTTCAACAAAATCTATTTAAAATAGATCTAAAATTTATATAAAAAAATTATCTTATTACAGCAAAGTATGTTTTTTTAGTTAATTTCTTGTATTTTTTTTAATTTATTTTATCTCTTAATTCACGATATTAATTTAAATATCGAATTGATTATAAATAAACATTAACTACCTCATTTTTCTTTTATTTTGTAAGTTTAATTTTTGATAAACCAATTAAAGAAATCAACATTCAATATCAAATATATGGATTAATGCTGTAATACCCGGCTAAACTCCGGTATCGGAATCCCTACCGTCCGGTGGGATCTCGGATGTCGGAAACCTCTAGAAGGGTAAAACTATGATTTTATGAAATGTTTTCATGTATTTTAATGATTTTAAGTATGAAATTAAATGAGTTTTTGCATGAAAAATCCTTGGAGGAAAACCCAGGTTCGGCCGCCGAACTCCAAAGATCGGCCGCCGAACATGCATGCTTTCGGAGGGACTTTAGGCGCCCGAAAGCATGAGTGAGGGAAGTCCAGGTTCGGCCGCCGAACCTCATGTTCGGCCGCCGAACATGGCATGCATGCGGAGGCACATTCGGCCCCCGAACATGGTCTGGCCAGCCACTATAAAAGGGTCCCTTAGCCGAAAACGGGCGAGTTTTTCCCCATTTTCGGCCAAGGTGAGCTTTCCGCCGCCCCTCACCCATTTTGATATTCTTCCTCTAAATCTTTCAAGATTTTCACTTGTTTTCCCTTGGTTTAGAAGATTTAAGCTTTTGAAACAAGTTTGGAGCTTGGAAGTCTTGGAGCTAAATCCCTCCATTTTCCGAGCTAGGGTCGTTCTTCCTCTCGATCTTCAAGAGGTAAGCTTCGATCTATGCTTCTTTTATGTTTTATGAAAGTTTTATGCAAGTTGATGGGGTAGAATGCATGTTTAGGCTTGTTGTTAGGTTTATGGGTTTATGTTGTGATTTGAACAATGTATGTTGGATATGTGTTGTTTGAAGTGTTGTAGTTGGGGTATATTATAGTTTGAGACCCCTAGGTGTGATGTATGATGTGTATGCATGTGTAGAAACAAGTTTATGCATGTTTTGAGGCATTTTGGAGGCTGTGGACACAAGGGAGCCAAGTTTCTGCCCTTCGGCAGAAACTCAGGTTCGGCCGCCGAAGTGACTTTCGGCCGCCGAACCCCCTTGTGGAGGCAGTTTCGGCTGCCGAAGCCTGCCCCCGAAACTCAAGTTTCGTCTCTGTCTGGGGGGTTCGGCCGCCGAAAGTGCCGCCGAACCTGCATGACCTTCGGCTGCAGAGGGACTTTCGGCCGCCGAACCTGCCGCCGAAAGTGCCCTGTTCAGCCATTTCTTGCATGTTTTCATGTGATGTTTTCAGGATGTTTTAGGGGGTTTTTGGGGAGTATTTTAGAGTCATATTCATGGATGTTTGGTCCCTCATTCGAGTCCACCTGTGTAGGTTCGGACCCGAGGAACCGAGACCCCCAGCAGTGAGCCAGCTGCTTCAGAGTCTCTTCAGAGCTAGCCAGAGGTGAGTGGAATAAACTTTAAGTTTTAAAGCAAATTAATGAAATGTTTTAGCATGATTCACGCATCATGAATGCCATAAGATATATTAGGTTGTTTGCATTAGAATTCACGAATATGTTGCATTGCACACTTTGTTGTTGATGTGGATGAATGTTGAATGATCCATTAGCCCTTGTATGTCATGATAGCCTATGTGAGTCCAGGTGTGCCTGCTACGGCTCTACGCCCCTGGCACTATGACAGATTATGGAAGTCCGGGTGTGCCTGCTACGGCTCTACGCCCCCGGCATGTATAAGTAAGAAAGATAGGGGCTAAATGGTGACAAGTTCATCCTTGTTGTGAAATGTTTGTGTTATGGCGCATACATGAAAGCATGATTTAAATTGATGTTTTATTATTCTGCTCACTGGGCTCTAGTAGCTCACCCCACTCCCTTTATCCCCAGAGTTGCAGGTACAGGATAGATCAGGAAGTCGGCTAGAGTGAAGTTAAGTCATGTATGTTGTAATAGATAGTAGTGGACATGAACGTGATGTAATGAGTATTTATGACCATGTAATGTAATGAATGATTTGATGATGTATTGAGGATTATAGTAGTGCTTGACCTAGAGATGTGCGAATCCCCATTATGTACAGAGTGTTTAATGAGTAATGATGTTAATGACCATGATTATCCAAGCTGATATGTATGACGATGATACCCCATTGGAGTATTTGATGAGGACTCCAGTGTGGGGTTTATGTATGATTTTGTGCATGCACAGGTTTTGCTTGGATAAGAGAAAAGAAAAATTTTTACAGATCATGTATATGTTGTTATGTTTGGGATTCCACAGGTTTACAGGAGGTATGTAGGCTTGCTACGGGTCCCGGCGGCCTTAAGCCGATCTGGATCCTAGCGCCGGTAACGGGTCGGATTTCCGGGTCGTTACAGAGTGGTATCAGAGCCCTAGGTTCATATGGTCGGACTTAGTGTGTCGGGCTCATAGATGTTCTAGAAGGTCAAGCACACTAGGAAAATCATGTCCACTAGGATAGGATGTAGAGTCCTGTCTATATGATGATATGATATGCCATGATGATATGCATGTGCATAAATGCTATGATATGATGCTATGTATGTGATGAGGGTTCATGTGTTTCCACATGAACCATATGATGCTAATGATTGCTTATACTATGTGCTGTTTTTCAGAAGATAGAATGAGAGGAACTCGTCGATCGGCACGATTGACTGGAGTGCCACCTCAGGACGAGGGCGCTGATGCCCGTCCTCCAGCATTGCCTAGGGCAATGTCCAGTAGGTCCAACAGAGACAGAGTAGCTAGAGACCCTAGAAGGTCTTTGGATCTGGGTAGAAGCAGATCGGTAAGGGGAACAGTGCAGGGAGGAATGTCTGAGGATATGGAAGTAGATCAGAGGAGGGATGGCAGTCTCGGTGTGAGCATGCCGGAAGAGGGCATGGGAGAATCAGAAGGAGGCACTCAGGCCTCGAGTTATGTCCAGCCACATCACTACCCACCCTATTCACACCATCCAGGGTATTCGATGGGAGGTACATCGGATTACCCCAGTTTTAGCCCTTATCCTTCACATATGCCATACCCACCTTACTACCCACCATACTCTCAGTACCCCATGTACCCACCTCCACCTCCCTATACCAGTACAGCAAACCCTACCCCAGGGGATGTTGCACCTCCACCACCACCAGTACCTACTGTCCCGGAAACACAAGTACCCAAACCTACCTCATCTGGAGGGAGCAAGGTCAAGATGACCGATTACATGAAGTTGGGTGCTCCTCAGTACAGAGCAGGCGATGACCCATTTGAGTATCTGAGCAGGGTCAAGACTATTACAGATGAGATGGGGGCAAATGACAGTAGAGCCATTCAGATGGCTGGGTTCACACTAGAGTGCAAGAAGGCACGTGGTTGGTTTAAGAACTATGTGGACCCGAGAGCGGACAGTATGTCCTGGGAGGAGTTTGCAAATGAGTTTGCAGGATGGGCTTTCCCTGAGAGCTCTAGAGAGCAGAAGATGATAGAATTCGAACAGTTGAGGCAGACTGAACAGATGAGTGTGGAGGAGTACACAGACAGGTTCCTGGAGTTGTTGCCATATGCTGGGCAGAATTTGGACACAGACCAAAAGAAGTCAAGGAGATATATTATGAGGCTGCACTCCAGGTATTCCTCTTTGATACAGTCAGCAGAGAGGGAGAGTTTCCATGCCATAGTGGATATGGCTAGGAGAATGGAGGCTAGTGCTATCGTTGAGGGGAAGGTAAAACAGTCAGTGGCACAGTCTTCTGGTTCCAAGACCCCAGGTGGGGAAAGGTTAGACTCTTCTTCTCTGAGTGCAGCAGTTGCAGGCAGTAAGAAGTGGGACAGAGGCCACAGAAAATCTAAGAAGAATAAGTTCTGGAACAAGATCAAGTCAGGTCTGGGTTTAGGCAGTGGCTCAAGCTCTGGCGCAGAGGTTACAGCATGTATGAGATGTGGGAGACCACACAAGGGAGTATGTCTGGCAGGGACAAACACATGTTTCAGATGCGGATAGGCGGGTCATTTGGCTCGAGATTGTCCTAGGGCAGCCTTTGCCGCACCGTCTCAGCAGACAGCCTCCGGCAGTGTGGTGCAGCCAGTAGCTCCAGCCGCAACACAGGCCAGTGGCAGAGGCAGAGGGAGAGGGTCAGCCTCTTCATCAGCAGGATACAGAGGTGAAGGTCCATCAGCTCCGGCACGGATCTTCACTATGACTCAGCAGGAGGCCAACACATCCAACACTGTGGTGGCAGGTAATCTCATCATTGGTTGTTCTGATGTGTATGCCTTAATGGACCCGGGTGCATCTCATTCTTTTATTGCTCTGAGAGTCGTGGAGAGGGTAGGATTGATGGTCTCTGGGTTAGAGTGTCCCCTATGGGTCAGTGGACCCAAGTGTGACCCGTCAGTGGCAGAGGCAGTCTGCCAATGTAGTCCAATTTTCATAGAGGGAAGATGCCTTTCCGCCGACCTCGTGGTTCTAGATTTGACAGATTTTGACGTCATTCTAGGGATGGATTGGTTATCGACCCATGGTGCTACCTTGGACTGTAGAGACAAGGTAGTCAGATTCAGAGATCAGGATGGGTCAGAGGTCGTCTTCAGAGGAGACAAGAGGGGTACACCTAGAGGTCTGATCTCAGCTCTTCAGGCTCGTAGGTTGCTTAGGAGGGGATGTCAGGGGTTTCTAGCTCATGTGAGGGAGTTAGATAGTCATGTCAGAGAGCCCGCCTCAGTGCCTGTGGTGAGTGAGTTCTTAGATGTTTTCCCAGACGAGCTGCCAGGGTTACCACCTGCTAGGGAGATAGAGTTCGAGATTGAGTTAATGCCTGGTACCAGACCGATCTCTATCCCTCCCTACAGGATGGCACCAGCTGAATTGAAAGAACTGAAGGAACAGTTGCAAGAGCTGGTAGATAAGGGTTTCATCCGACCGAGTACTTCACCTTGGGGTGCTCCGGTTTTGTTTGTGAGGAAGAAGGATGGATCCCTCAGACTTTGTATCGACTACAGACAGTTGAACAAGGTCACTACCAAGAACAAGTACCCTTTGCCGAGGATCGACGATCTATTCGACCAGCTAGCAGGAGCAGGTTGTTTCTCCAAAATAGATCTGAGATCAGGGTACCATCAGTTGAGGATAAGGAATGAAGATGTACCGAAGACAGCTTTCAGGACCAGGTATGGGCACTATGAGTTCCTTGTGATGCCGTTTGGGTTGACCAACGCCCCTGCAGCATTCATGGACCTCATGAACAGAGTATTCAGTCAGTATCTGGATCACTTCGTTATTGTCTTCATAGATGATATCTTAGTGTATTCCAGAAATGCAGAGGAGCATGCCCATCACCTGAGGACAGTTTTGCAGACCTTGAGAGAGCATGGCTTGTATGCCAAGTTCTCCAAGTGTGAGTTTTGGCTTAGGAGCATTTCATTCTTGGGGCACATTGTGTCAGAACAGGGTATTGAAGTAGACCCCAAGAAGGTAGAGGCTGTAGCTAACTGGCCTAGACCCACCACAGTGACCGAGATCAAGAGTTTTCTGGGTTTAGCAGGTTACTACAGGAGGTTCGTTCAGGACTTCTCAAAGATTGCTGCTCCTATGACCAAATTGACAAAGAAGAATCAGAAGTTTATATGGACCGATCAGTGTGAGGAAAGCTTTGAGGAGCTTAAGAGGAGGTTGACTTCAGCACCGGTGTTAGCTCTGCCAAAAAGTGATAATGACTTCTCAGTATATTGTGATGCGTCCCGTGTGGGACTGGGTTGTGTGCTAATGCAGAATGAGAGGGTGATCGCTTATGCTTCTAGGCAGCTGAAGAAGCATGAGCTGAATTACCCCACACATGACCTAGAGATGGCAGCAGTGATCTTTGCACTCAAGATGTGGAGGCATTACCTTTATGGGGTAAAGTGTGAGATCTTCACAGATCATAAGAGCCTGCAGTACATCCTGAGTCAGAGAGAACTGAACTTGAGGCAGAGGAGATGGGTAGAGCTGTTGAGTGACTATGATTGCAAGATTCAGTACCATCCGGGTAAGGCGAATGTTGTGGCAGACGCCCTAAGCCGGAAATCACTCGGCAGTCTATCCCACATTTCAGCAGAGAGGAGGCCGGTGGTGAGGGAGTTCCACAGACTTATGAGTGAGGGATTACAGTTGGAGTTGTCTGGCATAGGTGCCTTAGTGGCTCAGATGAGAGTGACACCCGTGTTTCTGGAGCAGGTAGCTCAGAAACAGCATGAGGACCCAGAGTTGGTCAGGATAGCCAGAACGGTCCAGTCAGGCCAGAGTAATGAGTTCAAGTTTGATGATAAGGGGATCCTCCGCTACGGGAACAGATTATGTGTGCCAGATGACATTGGTCTGAAGGGAGATATTATGGGGGAAGCCCATAGTACCAGGTATAGTGTTCACCCTGGAGCCACCAAGATGTATCAGGATCTGAAGAGAGTGTATTGGTGGCCAGCTATGAAGAAGGACGTGGCACTGTTCGTGTCAGCCTGCGATGTGTGTCAGAGGGTGAAACTAGAGCATCAGAAGCCGGCTGGAATGTTGAATCCACTACCGATTCCAGAGTGGAAATGGGAGAATATAGCTATGGACTTCGTAGTGGGGTTACCGGCGACGTCCAACAGATTAGACTCCATATGGGTGATTGTGGACAGACTCACCAAATCTGCTCACTTCATCCCTGTCAGGAGTGGTTACTCTGTGGACAAGTTGGCGCAGGTGTACGTAGATGAGATTGTCAGACTGCATGGGGTCCCGGTATCTATAGTGTCAGATAGAGGGCCCCAGTTCACCTCCAGGTTTTGGCGGAGTCTGCAGAACGCTATGGGTACCAGATTAGACTTCAGTACTGCCTTCCACCCACAGACAGACGGACAGTCAGAGAGGACCATCCAGACAATAGAGGATATGCTCAGAATGTGTGTGCTAGATTTTGGCGGTTCTTGGAGGCAGCATCTACCCTTGGTGGAGTTTGCCTACAATAACAGCTATCATGCTAGCATAGGGATGGCTCCATATGAAGCTTTGTATGGGAGGAAGTGCAGATCACCTATCTGCTGGGAGGAAGTAGGAGAGAGGACTCTTGCGGGTCCGGAGTTAGTAGAGCTCACCAGCAGGGTGGTACCCATAATCAGAGAGAGGATCAAGACTGCTGCTAGTCGGTAGAAGAGTTATGCAGATATCCGCAGAAGACAGCTAGAGTTTCAGGAGGGGGATTTGGTTTTGCTCAAGGTGTCTCCTATGAAAGGAGTGGTTCGGTTCGGGAAGAAGGGTAAGTTAGCTCCACGATACATCGGTCCTTTCGAGGTGCTTCAGAGGGTCGGTAATGTGTCGTACAAGCTAGACTTGCCTGCTTCGATGGAGAGAATCCATCCGGTTTTCCATGTTTCTCTGTTACGAAAGTACGTGTCAGATCCGAGCAAGGTTCTTAATGAGCCTGATATGGAGATCCATGAGGATCTCACCTATGTAGAACAGCCAGTGCGGATCCTAGACACTCAGATCAGAAAGCTGAGGAACAAGGAAATCCCGATGGTGAAAGTCCTTTGGAACCACCACAATATTGAAGAATGCACCTGGGAGACACGGGAGTCCATGCTCCAGCAATACCCCCATCTGTTTTGAGGTAAGTGTTAGTTGTTCTATGTGTTGCATGTATGCTATATTGTATGCTATGTTGTATGTTATGTTTGATGCCATGCTTTGTATGTTAGTTGAGGAACATTCGGGGACGAATGTTCTTAAGGGGGGGAGAATGTAATACCCGGCTAGACTCCGGTATCGGAATCCCTACCGTCCGGTGGGACCTCGGATGTCGGAAACCTCTAGAAGGGTAAAACTATGATTTTATGAAATGTTTTCATGTATTTTAATGATTTCAAGTATGAAATTAAATGAGTTTTTGCATGAAAAATCCTTGGAGGAAAACCCAGGTTCGGCCGCCGAACTCCAAAGATCGGCCGCCGAACATGCATGCTTTCGGAGGGACTTTAGGCGCCCGAAAGCATGAGTGAGGGAAGTCCAGGTTCGGCCGCCGAACCTCATGTTCGGCCGCCGAACATGGCATGCATGCGGAGGCACATTCGGCCCCCGAACGTGGTCTGGCCAGCCACTATAAAAGGGTCCCTTAGCCAAAAACGGGCGAGTTTTTCCCCATTTTCGGCCAAGGTGAGCTTTCCGCCGCCCCTCACCCATTTTGATATTCTTCCTCTAAATCTTTCAAGATTTTCACTTGTTTTCCCTTGGTTTAGAAGATTTAAGCTTTTGAAACAAGTTTGGAGCTTGGAAGTCTTGGAGCTAAATCCCTCCATTTTCCGAGCTAGGGTCGTTCTTCCTCTCGATCTTCAAGAGGTAAGCTTCGATCTATGCTTCTTTTATGTTTTATGAAAGTTTTATGCAAGTTGATGGGGTAGAATGCATGTTTAGGCTTGTTGTTAGGTTTATGGGTTTATGTTGTGATTTGAACAATGTATGTTGGATATGTGTTGTTTGAAGTGTTGTAGTTGGGGTATATTATAGTTTGAGACCCCTAGGTGTGATGTATGATGTGTATGCATGTGTAGAAACAAGTTTATGCATGTTTTGAGGCATTTTGGAGGCTGTGGACACAAGGGAGCCAAGTTTCTGCCCTTCGGCAGAAACTCAGGTTCGGCCGCCGAAGTGACTTTCGGCCGCCGAACCCCCTTGTGGAGGCAGTTTCGGCTGCCGAAGCCTGCCCCCGAAACTCAAGTTTCGTCTCTGTCTGGGGGGTTCGGCCGCCGAAAGTGCCGCCGAACCTGCATGACCTTCGGCTGCAGAGGGACTTTCGGCCGCCGAACCTGCCGCCGAAAGTGCCCTGTTCAGCCATTTCTTGCATGTTTTCATGTGATGTTTTCAGGATGTTTTAGGGGGTTTTTGGGGAGTATTTTAGAGTCATATTCATGGATGTTTGGTCCCTCATTCGAGTCCACCTGTGTAGGTTCGGACCCGAGGAACCGAGACCCCCAGCAGTGAGCCAGCTGCTTCAGAGTCTCTTCAGAGCTAGCCAGAGGTGAGTGGAATAAACTTTAAGTTTTAAAGCAAATTAATGAAATGTTTTAGCATGATTCACGCATCATGAATGCCATAAGATATATTAGGTTGTTTGCATTAGAATTCACGAATATGTTGCATTGCACACTTTGTTGTTGATGTGGATGAATGTTGAATGATCCATTAGCCCTTGTATGTCATGATAGCCTATGTGAGTCCAGGTGTGCCTGCTACGGCTCTACGCCCCTGGCACTATGACAGATTATGGAAGTCCGGGTGTGCCTGCTACGGCTCTACGCCCCCGGCATGTATAAGTAAGAAAGATAGGGGCTAAATGGTGACAAGTTCATCCTTGTTGTGAAATGTTTGTGTTATGGCGCATACATGAAAGCATGATTTAAATTGATGTTTTATTATTCTGCTCACTGGGCTCTAGTAGCTCACCCCACTCCCTTTATCCCCAGAGTTGCAGGTACAGGATAGATCAGGAAGTCGGCTAGAGTGAAGTTAAGTCATGTATGTTGTAATAGATAGTAGTGGACATGAACGTGATGTAATGAGTATTTATGACCATGTAATGTAATGAATGATTTGATGATGTATTGAGGATTATAGTAGTGCTTGACCTAGAGATGTGCGAATCCCCATTATGTACAGAGTGTTTAATGAGTAATGATGTTAATGACCATGATTATCCAAGCTGATATGTATGACGATGATACCCCATTGGAGTATTTGATGAGGACTCCAGTGTGGGGTTTATGTATGATTTTGTGCATGCACAGGTTTTGCTTGGATAAGAGAAAAGAAAAATTTTTACAGATCATGTATATGTTGTTATGTTTGGGATTCCACAGGTTTACAGGAGGTATGTAGGCTTGCTACGGGTCCCGGCGGCCTTAAGCCGATCTGGATCCTAGCGCCGGTAACGGGTCGGATTTCCGGGTCGTTACAAATGCTCAGAATGATGAGGTATTTACCCAACTATTATTAAAACACAGAGATTTAGATAAGTAGGTTTGATTTGGTCATGGCATGAATTTAATGTTTTTTTTAATATAATTTCTTAGGCAGTTATAATACAATAGATACACATGTTCATCAATAACAATACAAATCAAGACATCTATTCGTGCATGGTAAGGTCAAGGGTATTGGTGGTTTGTCCCTCGTACCTCATATGTCAGGCTTTCTATTATACGGTCAGACTAGATGGAAAGGTTCACACGACCCTTTTGAATCCTTTGTATATATATCGTGATTTTAACGGATCATGTTATTTATATGTTATCAGATATCCTTTCACTTCTCCGAGAGTTATTTATGATGGTTGGAGAGTCGAATTTAATCTTATAGAATCATTATAAATGATTTTCGACACATTTATCCCTGAGAAATATGCCCTCATCATTGTTAATTCTAAAATAGACGCCATAAAATGAAGGCAATGATTATTGGAGGGTTTTCAAAGAACTGTCATTAAATGAGATCTTTTGGAGAATTTGAAATTTGAATCCTTTGGCCTATAAAAGCATTCCTTTGGATGCTTTAAACCACTTTGGCATTTTCGAACTCTTTCCTTTCTGCTTCGAACCCTCTCCTTCTTCAGCTTTTCCTTTGAGAATTTTCCTACTTTAGGTATGTCTCCTTTTCTCATGGCTCTCTTAGATGGTTTAAGCTTCAGTTATTCCCATGAAAAAGAAAATACCCATAAAATGTTGATAGAGAAATAAAAACGAATATGTTAACTTCTTGCTTCCCACTCCCTGCATTTTCATATTGAAATTTATCTCTTCATTTTCTTTATAGATTTAAATAAATTATTTCTTTTTTTTATCTCACTTGTAGTTTGTGATATCACATAACACATAATAATGGAGTCAAGTGCAGAAGCCATCCAGCGAATTGCTAGGATATCAGCTCATCTCCTCCCTCCCAATTTCCAAGTTCTCTCTTTTTACCTTTTTAAGTATTGCATTCTTTCTAGATAATGAATAAAACCATGAGCTATTCAAAAAGATTGTTTTCTTATTGAATTTTAGAATGGATGGTTGATGGATGCTAACCAATACTGAAACTTTTCTTTCATGTGTTTGATAATTTTGTTGAATGTTGTGGACTATGGCTTTTTGGATAGATGGAGGGAAGTTTTGTTCTGAAGGGAGGCGATTGCATGGCTAAAAGAAGGACACCTGGGCTCAAGGTGACTATTTTAGGTACTACCGAAGGGATTGGCCAACCTCTTGCAATGCTAGTGAAGATGAATCCTTTGTTCTCATTTCTTCATCTCTATGATGTTGTGAATGCTCCTCGTGTTACTACTGATATTAGCCGCATGAACACTAGTGCTGATATTAGCAGC
The DNA here is from genome assembly GCF_001659605.2 of Manihot esculenta. Lineage (NCBI taxonomy): Eukaryota > Viridiplantae > Streptophyta > Magnoliopsida > Malpighiales > Euphorbiaceae > Manihot > Manihot esculenta. The sequence continues at coordinate 23,493,622 of NC_035170.2, forward strand.
ATGAACACTATTGCTGTGGTAATTATCAATCCCCCGTTAATGAGTTTTGAATTTGAGATTGAATTACTCTTCTGGAGTTTAGCCTCATTTATGTTTGTAATCTAGAAAGTCAAGCGAAAAAATTTTAAGCAAATTAGAGAGATTTTTTATGAAAAAAGTATATATATAGAGAGGGGTGGGAGAGAGAAAAGTATTTGTTGAATGGAGTGAATTGAGCCAACTCAACAGAGAAAAGACGACCTATCACCTATCTAACAAGCGGCTAGTGAAGCGCAACAAAATTTATTTTTTCTTTTTTTTAATAAAAAATATCTCAGTAGAATTTAGTAGACGAAATAGCTTGCCACTAGTCAGTCCAACGGTAGACTTGTCTGGCAAAGAGCCATATGAGACTGGTGCACCTGCCAGACGAAATTACTAGACTCTCACTAATATCCAATCTTCTTTTATATACTTTCTTATAAATTTTTCTTGTTCTATCTTTCACAAATGTCCCTCTCGGTACTTCCTCACAAAAGACAAGTTTTTCTTTTTAGATACAAATTGCCACACTTTATAAGCGCGGCAAGTCAACTTTTTCAGTTGACTTGGCCCAACTCCCCCCTGTTCCACAAGTACTTTTCATTCTTCTCTCTTCATAAATATTTTTTTTACACATTTTTCATAAAAAAAAACTCAAATTAGATATAGCTAGCAAATTTTTATATAAAAACTAATAATATGGAATTGAAAATTTTTAGAATAATTTAGGCAAGTAATAGAGAAGTTAGATAAGGAGAAGATCAGAAATAAATGAACTATAAAATGTTGTTGCCTTTGGATTTAAGGTTCGTAATTTCCTAGGTCAACCACAACTAGGGAAGGCTCTTAAAGGCATGAATCTTGTAATTATACCTACTGGTGTTCCAAAGAAATTAGGAATGATTAGGGATGACCTTTTCAATATCAATGTTGGGATTGTCACAACTCTCAAAGGAATTGCCAAATGCTGTCCCATGGAAATTGTCAATTTAATTAGTAATATAGTTAATTCTGTCGTTTCAATTGCAACTGAGGTTTTCATGAAAGCTGGGACTTATGATCCGAAACAACTTATGGGAATTACAATGCTTGATGTTGTGAGAGCAAATTGTAAGAAAACAAAGATAAAATGAAGCCTTTTATTGATCTTGGTAAAATATGAACATTATAAGGGACTGTACAGGAGCAAAGCCTTATATAATAGTACTAAGGCAAAATTAAAGAACAGTCCTTTTAAAGAATATATAGGACATGCAAGTCCTAATTGCACTTGTTTAGTAATTAAATAATAGTAAAGAAAAACAAAGGCAATAAATAAACTACAGTAAACAATCATTACAGTAAAACTGATTATTAACACCCCCTTCTCAAGTTGAAACTAGTATAGGAAAAAGATTCAACTTGTGAGATAAAAAACTGATGTCTTGCTGTGGGCAAGGGCTTGGTGAACAGGTCTGCCAGCTAATCTTGAGTTGAGAGGTGAGTTGTATTGATGAATCCTTGTTGGAGCCTTTCTCAAACTATGTGACAATCGATATCAATGTGCTTAATGTGCTCATGGAAGACAGAGTTTGCAGCAACGTGGATGGCGGCTTTGCTATTAGAGTGGAGTTGAATAGGCAAAATAACTGATACCTACAAATCTCGAAGGATATAAGTTATCCAAAGAAGTTCACAAACTGTGTTAGTCATAACCCTGTATTCTGCCTCAGCAGAGAATTTAAAGACAGTAGTTTATTTTTTTATCTTTCAAAAGATGAGGGATGAGCTCAAACAAAAATAAACTTCTTATAGTAGGAACATGAAGCCCAATCTGAATCACAATAAGCTATGAGACTAAAAGTATCAGTCACAGAATAATAAAGACCTTGATGTAAGGCCCCTTTTAAATATCTGAGAACATACAAAGCAGCCTCCCAATGGGGCTTTCTAGGAACATTCATAAATTGACTGAGATGTTGCACTATATAGCTAATATTATGCCTTGCCAAATTAACATAAAGCAGTCTCCCAAGCAACCTTCTATAAATTTCAGGGTCATAAGTAGGGCCCCTAGTGTATGGGGTAAGATGTAATCCCTTTGGAAAAGGAAAGGACGTCGATTTACAATGCATCACACCAGCGTTTTTTAGGACATCTGAAATAAATTTGGTTTGACTAATGATAGTGGCCTTAGAAGACCTTGCCACTTTAAGGCTAAGAAAATACTTCAAAGGACCTAGATCCTTAAAGGTGAATTTAGAATGTAAAGCAGTTTTGCATTGATTCAAATCATTAATAGAATTTCCAATCAAGATCACATTAATGAGGACATCATGGTAGACATTAAAGCACCACAATTTAAAGGAGCCATCATAAAATCTAAAGCTAAAGCATTCCAAACCATGATGATGGAGAATTCAACAAAAGGAGTTTCAAGCTATAACAAGTGTTTGATAATGATGAACATACAAGTCTAAAAAAGTCTAGAAAGTTCAAAATTTATTGAATATGTTGGAGCTCATTTAGGAGAGTGTCATATTGACAAGTCATGTGGCATGCCAAGTAGGAGCTAATGTAGCATCTTCGCTGAGGTGGCAACCAAGATAGAGGTGACTTGGATATATCTTTGGTAGCTTTGGAGGTCTTCATCAACCATCTAGTGTGCACCTCTTGTCCAAGATACAAGAGCTTGAAGATGAATGTTATGGACCATTTTTATAGCAGATTTGGAGAAAGCATTCATTCCATATTTAGCCAATCCACTTTTCAGAGATTGAAACTTACTTGTTGGAATGTACTATTTCTTTTTTAAGTCAGTTATTTAAACTTATTTGGTATGTAACTTTTAACTATCACATCAAAGCATGGATCAATACTATGAATCATGCCTTGGTAGAACCACTTATAATCCATTCTTCTTTCTCTAGTAGTTTAGAATTTCATAATAGAAAAGTTGAGAGAAAACTCCATTGAATGAGGTCTTGTAAGGCTTAGGCCACTTTACTTATTGTGAGGTTATATTCTTTGCTAAGTTCCACCTACAACTTGAATTTATTACAAGCGTGTCACTTATAATATCTTAGGCTTATTCTTAAGAAACTTCAGCACAAGTTGCTTTTGTGTTTGAAGTGCCATTAACTCCATTATATCTTTGTCTTTCAGATTCGTAGGGTTAATGAAAGTATTTTTCATTCTCATGTCTTATTCTTATTTGTGTTACTGAGTTTTTATGAACATTATTCAAGTGTTTTTTAGCTTAGTTAATAGATGGTCCTTCCATAGCTGAATAATATGAGCTTACTTCAAGTTGGTTTCAACTAAGACTTGTCTCATACATCATCCACATAAATCAATAAAGCTATGAAAGTGTTTGCAATATGTTTTACAAAAAGGCAATGGTCATACGAAGACTGAGTAAAGCCCAGAGATTTAAGAAAACTAGTAAACTCAAGTTCCATTCTCTTGAGGCCATACAAAGACCTTTTCAATCGGCATACCTGTCCTGGTTGGGCCTTTTAATAGCCCTAGGGAGGTAGCATATATATTTCTTTATCCAAGTAACCATGCAAAAAAGTATTATTAATATCTAATTGAAAGATAGACCACTGTTTAGAGGTGGCTTAGACAATAAAAATTCTCACAGTTGTTAGTTTAGCCATTAGAGAAAATCTATCCTTAAAGTTTGGCCCTTCTATTTGATTATAGCCTTTAGCAACTAACTAAACTTTAAACCTATCCATATCGCCTGAGGGCTTAAACTTTACTTTGTAAACCCATTTGTAACCTATGGCCTTCTTGCCCTTAGGTAAATCCGTGAATGCCCATGTATTGTTCTTCTCCTAGGCCAAGAGCTCTTGCTCCATAGACTCTAGCCAACAAGCATCCCTAAATGCCTAAGCATAGGTACAAGATTTAGGGATCTTGAAGATGTTATAGGTATAGGTAGTGTATGAGGGATAGGAGAAAAGGGAATGGTGAGTGGAGACAGAACTAACATAGTCTTGCATCCAAGTAGAAGGATGCTTGGTTTTGGTAAACCTCCTAGGAGGTGGGTCATTCTGGTTAACGATAGGAAAAGTAGGAATGAAATTCTGAGGGTCAATATCTGTTTCAGGAAGGGGAAGAGCAGGATTTTCCAAATCAACACCTTCCTTGAAAGGGAAGATGTATTCATGAAACGCAACATCCCTGCTAACAAAGAAAAAACCATCAATCAAATTATATAGTTTATAGGCTTTTTAACTTCCAGCATAGCCAATTAGAATAGCTTTAATAGTTTTAGCATTAAATTTGTCCTTATGTTTACCTATATGAGTAGCAAAATATAAACAACTAAATTTTCTTAGGTGTGCATACTGAGGAGGATACCCATAAAGTCTTTCATAGGGACTTTACTAATCAAATTTCTCAAAAAGTATTCTATTTATTAAGTAAGTGACAGTGAGAACACATTCTAACAAAAAACTTTTAGGAGCACAAGATTGAATTTCTAAAGCTCTATGTTAAGAATGTGCTCCACTATTCCATTCCACTGTAGAGTATATGGACATGATTTTTTATGAATAATGCCTTTGTTAGTGATCATTGTGCTACACTCATGGCTAAGAAACTCACATCCATTATTTATCTTAATGGTTTTAATAGTAACTCCAAATTGAGTTTCTACCATTTTTATGAAGTTGCAAAAGACATTAAAGGTTTGCCCCTTAAGATGCATCATGAAGGTCCACACTGTCATTGTGTGATTATCAACCATAGTGAGGATGTATCTAGCACTAGTAGTAGATGTCTCCTTATAATAACCCCATATGTCTACATGAATTAGCTCAAAAGGTTTTTGAGCAATGGTATTGCTAATAGGAAAGGGAGTCTTGACTGTTTAGCTAAGGGAAAGACTTTGGAGTCAATGGCAGAAGTGTCCTTAGGAGCAATGCCTCTAATATTTTTTAACTTCTGAATAGAAGCATGTCCTAGTCTATCATGCATACCAATGACAGACATAGCACATCAATGTATAGCAGAATTATAATGCAAGCTTTCTTATTAACATCATTCACAGAAAGCATGGTATTTACAAAAGGTCTCAAAGTAGGAATAGCATTTATGATCTTATGTAAACAATTATTAATTTTAGTGAAAGAAAAACTCAGTTTGGTAAAATTGTACATGCCTCTCTATTCTTTTCCCACAGCAACTGCTCTCTTAATCAGAGGGTCTTGGATAATGCAATAAGCATTGAAATTATTATATTATAACTAAAACTATTGATAAGCTTGCTATAAGAGTTACAATGAAATTTAGGAACATAAAGAACATTGTCAAGAGTAATGCAGTTAAACAGATTGACATAGCTAGAATGAAATATTTGAACTGTAATCCAATCAGAGAATGAAACAGATACATATTTGTGACTAGATTGAAAGGAAATGAGTAAGAATTTATTGGAGGACATGTGGTCAGCAGCACCAGTATCTAAAATCCAACTAGTATCATCATACAAGTTAACAGCATAAGCATTTACTAAATTAGACTTACTAGCAAAATCCATGAAATAAAAACTAGAAGCATGCTCAGAACGTGAACTAGAATGCAGGGAAGTGCTAATAGAGAAGGCTATCTTGCCTTTCATCAGTTTGGTAAACTCATGTTGTAAAGAGTTTAGCATGGCAGTAAGCTCATCTATCTTGGTGGCTATATCAGGAGGATCTAGAGGATTATCCTCTTTAGTGGTAATCCCTTCCACCACAGCCACCATTATTATATTTTTATGCAATTTTGCAAAATGTCCACGAGTCTTGGGTTTAGGCTTTTACCACTCAGGATAGCCTATTAGCTTAAAACAACCTTATCTTGTGTGCCCATCTATGGTGCAGTATGTGCCGTGACCCTTTTTGGTGTCAAATCTCTTTTGTTTCTCCTATGGATTCCCTTGTGCCTTGTTAAGAAGCACAAGAGAATCAGTATTTTTATTCAAGTCCATAAGACCTCCCTATGTGACTCAAACTTGACAACCATGGAGTAGGCCTTGTTTACAATTGCCAGTGGATCCATTCCAAGGACTTGGTCCCTCGCAGATCCAAATGCATCGTTTAACCTCATCAAAAACTACATAAGTTTATTTCTATTTGCTGCCTCGGCTATAGCTTTGAAAGCACCACAAGTACAGGGAGGTAGGGTCTCCATGGACCCTAATTCGTCCCAGAGCCTTTTCAACTTGGTGAAGTAGACTGACACAGAGAGCATTCTCTTATGTAATTTCGGATATCTTTCTATTCAATTTGTAGATCATAGATTCATTATACTCACCAAATCTCTACGTGATTTTCAGCCAAAGATCTGTCAAAGGCAATGCAAATGAAACCATACACTAAATCTTTGGATATTAAGTTCAAGATCCAAGATGTGACCATGAAGTCACATCTTTTCCACTGCCTATGAGACTTAGAAATCCTTACTAGGTGTCGAAATTTTTCCTTCGATAAATCTTAACTTCTGCTTGGCTCCTAAGGCTATTTTAATAGCTTACACCAAGATCTGAAGTTAGTTCCCACTAGAGGTGCAACTAAGACCATACCTAGATAATCGAATGACTGTAGGCTAAGCAGATCTCCGATTCCTTGAATGTTGGCTTGTCCTTTATCGGCGATTACCATGGATGTGTGATCCTTGCTGTTGTTGCCATGCCCCGGCATCATTGTCTCAAGCACTAAGACAGCGCATACCTTGGATGTAAGGGAAGACAAATCACCAAGGGTCAAACTTTAGAATCTGATACTAGGTAAGAAAACAGGGATAAAAGGAAATCTTTTATTGCTATTAGTAAAATATGAGCATTACAAGGTACCGTACAGGAGCAAAGCCTTATACAGTACCAAGGCAAAATTAATGAACAGTCCTTCTAAAGAACACAAAGGACATGCAAGTCCTAATTGCTCTTGTTCAGTAATTACACAACAGTAAAGAAAAACAAAGGCAGTGAAAAGATTACAGTAAAAAATCATTACAGTATTGAAAATGGAACTAACAAGCAATGTTCATTACTGGAAGAGCAACATATATTTAAAGTCTGGTTCATGATTATAGGCAGAAGTTCTGGGACTTCATCCTAGGGAAGTTGATGTTCCAGTTGTTGGAGGCCATGCCAGAGTTACAATTTTACCTCTTTTGTCGCAGGTGCTATATATTGTTTGACAAATTTCACGTCAATTATATGTTTAAAGTGCTGCTGTCTGATTACTGGCGCATGTGCTGTGAAGTGTTTGCTGAAGTAATGAACTTGCTGCAGTCTTTGCAGGTCAAGCCTCCCTGATCCTTCAGACCAGAAGAAACTGAATATCTGACCAAACGAAGTCAAGATGGTGGAACAGAGGTTGTTCAGGTAAGCTTGAAACATTGGATGTGAGCCAATGATGCATCCTTCCATTCATTTAAGTTACAGCCAATGTATTTCTCCATTAATATACAGGCTTTAATTAATAGTTCGATTTGTTTGTTCTTGTCAAGATTTTTTTTTCAATTATCAATATTGTCAAGATTTTTTAATTTGTTTGTTCTTGTCAATTATCAATTTGTTCTTGTCAAGGCTTTAACTAATATATTACTTGCAGATATATAAAGTAACTTTAAGTTTGAAAGGGAAAGTCCTGATTTCTCATGAAGAATAGTTTTGCATACTCCATCCGTTGCTGGTGTCTGTGTTTTAAGCTTAGAAACCCTAAAATTTAAATTATCATCTGAGAGTATGTTCCGAAAGGTTGCTTTATTATAATCTCTTATGCTTTTGGTCCAGAATCTCAATTATCTTACATTCCCTAGTGCATTATTCCAAGTTCTGCAATTCCTAATGCTTCAACCAAACGAGATTTTGAACTGCTTACTGTATTTGCCACTTTTATTCAACTTTGATTACTTGAATTATATAGAGTTGAGTTCTTTTTTTAAGATATATTCTTTTTGCAGGCAAAAGCTGGGACTGGCTCCGCAACATTGTCGATGGTTGGCCCAAGTTATTTCCCTTTTTTATCCAATTTGCAACTCTTCTTTCAAATAATTGATTCAAAAAGCTCACTTTACGAACACTTTAAGGAAAATAAAGGCAGGCCTCATATGAAATGTGCAGGCATATGCAGCTGTTAAATTTGCAGATGCATGAGGCAGTTCTGAAACCCCTTGTTCGTAAGCATCTTCCGGATTTCTACCTGAATTTTTTTAATAATCTAGCATATTGTCGAGACTTTTAGTTTTTTTAAGTGGAGAAAAAATATTTATCAAATAGGAATTTCACCGTCTAGCCGGCAGTTAGACAGCACCCTACTTGATAAATATATTGATCCAATCCTAAATTTCCAAATAATTTTTTTTTTTAAACTAAAAAGCTAAAAACCCCCATATTGTATGTAACAGTTGACAGAACTTCCTTTCTTCGCAACTAAGGTACGTCTTGGTCGCAATGGAGCCGAGGAAATTTATCAACTTGGCCCCATTAATGAGTATGAGAGGTTATGCATATAAAGCTCAATCGATCCACTCTGATTTGCTACTTGGCAAATAATGTAGTAAGTTCATTCACTTTTAAACCCTCAATCCAATTCCTCTTTACAGAATTGGAGTGGAAAAGGCGAAGAAAGAGTTGGAGGCAAGCATTTAGAAAGGAGTTTCCTTTATCAGGAAATAGTTTCATATTCAAGGAAAAGCTTCTCATGGAAATCTATCGAGTGCATTCTTAAATTCTTTTTCAGCCAATCGTTCCAATATATTGTATCCAATCTAGAGATTGTCATTCATAAGATCTTTTTCAGCATAAGCAGAAGACGGTGCCAAATAAGAAATTGAGTTTTGTGCTTAAGCAGATAAAATTGATGATTTGCTCTCTTACCAATTAATATTTTTTATAATAATTTTAATCAATTATATATATTTTATTTATGTAATTATTTATATTAGAGAAATAAAAATATATAATATTTATTTATTAAATTATATTAAATATAGTTTTAAAAAAATTATCAAATCAATAAACTAATAATATAGTAGAAATTCTTTACATAATATCTTACTATGGACTTTTATATATATATTTATTTTTTTTTTTTTAACATTCTTTACATAATATCTTATTATGGACTTTTATATATTTATTTATTTTTTTAACAGTAATTTATTTTCACTAATTTAAGCATCTTTTTGTACTCGATTTTTATAAATATATATATAAATTGAATTGGCTGTCAATAACTGTACAATTATGCATGCTAATGCTAGATGTTAAGAAAATAATACAACAAAAATTTAAAATATGAACTATTTAAAATAAAAATAAAAAGAGAGAATTATATGAAGAAATTATAAAATAAAGATTATATTAATGGTTTTATATAAAATAAATAATAAAAATAATATTTTTATGAAAAAGTAAAGAGATTAAAATTATTATGATCATTAATATAAAAAATCGTAATAATTTAAATTTAATTATTTAATATTTATAACACTTGATTTAGAGTATTAGAATTACAATTAATTTTAATTTTTTTAATTATAAATTAATATATTATATTTAAAAAATTATAAAAAAAAATTAAAAATCCAATAATGGTAGAAAATTTAAAAGTGTGTATAAATTAATAATAATAAAAATAATAAATTACATTTATTATAAATATATTACTTAATAATATTATTAAATATAAAATTATAATTAAAAAAATAAAAATATAATATAATTTGAATATGTGACTTGATATAAATGCATTAACTTATACATGTCACTAACTTATATATATATATATATATCCCAATACGAGAATATCACCTTGAGACCATAAAGCAAAACCCAGCTGCTCTGCTCGGCATTCATGAAATGCATCAAAACTGAGCCACTGGGGAGATCAACTAATACCGTCCATCAGATTTACTGTTGAGCTTTTAACTTATCTTCAGGACTGTGTGCTAACAACCGGAAATAAAATTTTATCATTCCTGCAACAGCACCATGAACATGTACATAGAGGGGGTAATTTTTTTACGATTACGTGGAGACCCATATTAATTTAGCATATGTTGAATTAGGAATACATAACCCTTATCTGCACAATAGCTTTACAATTGCATCTCTTCTAACTCCTCGTAAAAATGTGAGGAAAAATTAAAAGGATTTACACTCTTTCATAACCAAGCCAAAATCAACTCCCGTCCAACCATTTATAAGGTCAGGGGTTTAGAGGGTGTGTGCACAATAGGGATCTTAGACATGGTCACATTCCCCATAAGCACATTAGAGGCAACAGCATCTTCCACAACAGCAGGGTTAACCTGCATCACCCTCTCTGGTACAACCCTGTCACCATCAACCTTAGCCAGAACCTCAAAATGCATCCTGACCGTCTCAGGCTTTGTCCTCCACTCAGGAAAGCCCTCCCAATCTAATCCATCCCCTTCTTTCACCTTCTTTTCAACCCCAAATCCTATTTTCACAAATGTCTGAGCTGACACATCTGCCTTTAACAACCTGAAGGAACCTTTCTTATTTGCCTTAGGACCCAACACAGAAACCAGCAATTTCTCAAAACCCAGCAAATTCGCATTTGAGCCATTTACAGAAGCAAATGGCCACATTGTAGTGAAATGTTTTGGAGTTAGGACACTTCCAGCTTCTTCCAAATCAAGAGGGGAGAAGGCATCAAAGGGCTGTGTTTTTGAAAACGATGATAACTCCACAAGGCCTGGGGCAAGGCGTTTTAATATTAGTCTGTTACTGGAAGAAGAAGATGAAGATGATGGAGATGGAGATGCTATAGAGGTAGGGCCAACAATGCGAAGAGATAGGAGTGGAGCTTCTTGGTTCCGAGAAGCATGGCGTAGCTGTTCAGAAAGGGCCATAAGACCAGAAGCAAAACCATTTTGACTTCTGTTGAAGGGCAATGGGAGATCAACTGGGTGGCGTAGGCCGACTGATCTAGCACCCTTAACTGTAACCACCGCACCATCAGCCAATATTACTTTCTTCAGGACACCAGCATCCACATCATGCTGCATAATTATAACAATTGATTAGATATATAAATAAGGAACAGAATCATTTTCAGATAAACATGTGAAATCGAGCAGTTGTGGGCAATTGAATTTTGTTCACTGTACCACAATAACCCACGCACATTAGATATCTCATATGATTATAGGATAGGTACATAAAAGGGAACAAAGTGCAAGGCGTGCCATATCAATTGCATAATCACTTAAACTAAAAACAGCTCCACAATTGAATTTTCAATATCGGTTAATGCCATAAACCAATTATGATACCACGCCATTAAAATTGAAATTCTGACACCATTTAAGATTATGTTAAATAGCTTTAACACAGTAATCCAAAGCTGAAAGGTCATATGCTTCAGGATCCTTTTTTCACATCCCAGAACAGTAACTTCTTTTATCCTCCCATTCTAACATATTAAATGTCAAAGAAGGCTTGACAATAAACTTCAATGAAGCACATTTATGCAAATCCAAACCTGTGCTCGCTCGCCCCGGTCTAATAATAAAATAATCAAGTTTAACCTTTAGACATTCTCCCAACAATCATCCCTAAGTTCATTGAATACAAAATTTGAACCAACAGATGCACGCAGCTCAAGCACAGATAGGCATCATCTTGGTCCAAAAATCTAGCTACCAAGAAACCAAAACGATAGCAAACGCATACCAAAGGAAACCAAAATTTAAATTAAATCAAATCAAATAATGCATCAGTGTTTAATTTTGAATAAAGAAATACCGGCAACGAAATGCGCATATTCTTTGCATCCTGAATCCAGATCTCCATGGGTCCAGCAAGCTGAAAAGGAGCCAGAACAGGCAATCCATTATCCGGCTTTCCACTGTGCTTCACTATCCCATTCTCATCGCCAGGCCTCACAGGTTCTTCCTCAACTCTAAAGATCGGCAAATCCACATACTCCCATCGATTAACATCCTCCAACAACTGAAACGGTAACACCTGTTTATCTATTTCAATGTCGAATTCATACGCCACCGACCGGCCCACCAACACATCTCTTACATCAAATCCCGAAATCTTAAAATCATCCGCCTGAAACCCTAACCCCTTTACAATCGCCTCCTTCAAATCCTACACCAGAATACAATCATCAGATCTAACAAAACCAAATACAGAACTACAAGCTAATTGAGCAAGAAATTCAAGAGAAAAACTCACCGACATGGCTTTCGGATACGACGGTGGCGGAGAAGAAGGGAAGTCGGACGAGGAGAGAAGAGCGGCGGAGGAGGACAAAGTCGTAAATACGACGACTACCAGGGAAAGGAAACAGAATGATAGCTTGGGAGCCATTGCTATCAAAGGAATGTATTCGTTAGGCAGATTGATATTAAAAATGAAAGTTCTGGTGTTTATAAAGGGAGAGTTCCGGATTAATTGCGGAGGATAAGTGGTGATGACGTGGCAAGAATGGACCAATGAGAGGAGAGAAAGTGATGTGCAGAAGAAAAATTATTGGGTCATATTTGTTGGATTTCAAGAGAAAGTTGTTGACAATGACGTGGAAGTACCGCATTCGTTTCAGGGGCTTGAGAAACTGTCGCAGAGTTTAGCGCGCCTTGATTTCTTTAATTAAATGCGGTCGTCGAGGTTATGTTTTAGACTTTAAACTGGTATAAAACGATGTCGTTGCGAAGAGGGAAAAATTCGTAAAAATGGCGTCGCCCGGACTTGAACCGGAGACCTTCAGTGTGTTAGACTGACGTGATAACCAACTACACCACGACACCGTTCTGTCACTTCTTCTCACAAAATATTAAAAACAAACAATGGTTCTCCAGAATAGCAGCACATCATGATATGCAATGAATTAAAAGTTTTACTTGAAATAAAATAATTAAAAAACTTGCGTAATAAAATTACGAGGTTTTTTTTTTTTATCAGTGCTCCATATAAACCATTTCAACAATACCCAAGACTATAATAAGGCTAAAAGTACACCAAAACCCTGCATCAATCAGTATAAACTAATCAAAACAAAAAAAGAAAAATTGAACTAAAGAAATTAAATAAATCAAACCAACCAAAAGTAGAAACACAACACAACAGTCATGCATTGATTCCACTGCTACAATAACACTGATGGCACCAACGATACCCATGCACTAAATTTATCACCTTTTGATATTATATGAAAATAAATGAAAAAGCTTTCAAATTTAAAAAGAATCGAATATTTAAATCATATTCACACAAATCATACACTAAAAGTTTAAGTTTAATAACTTTTAACATTCTAAATATTTAAATAGTTTTGACGTGTTATTAGATAATATTATTAATTTTTAAATTAATTATATTTATTATCGACATATATAAAATTTAATGAATCATATATATAAAGAATTGTAAGAGGAAGTAAAACGAGAAGTTAAATCAAATAGAATTTGATTGTATATAAATTGACATTAGGATAAAATTATAATTTAAAAAAATTATAATTTTAATCTAATTTAATTAAATAAAAACTTAATTAAAAATATCTCTAATTGTAATTTATTTAATTAGTTAAATAAATAAATAAATATTATTATACTAAACTTTACCATTTTAGTATAAAAGGTATCTTAAAGGTATCTTATGAGAGTGTCAAGGAATTCTTGTGATAAATTTTTTTTTAGAGTCTTTAGAATTTATAAAAAAGATAGGAATTTAGCATTCAAAGCAATCTCGATTCTCAATCCCTTAGAACTGTTTTAAAGTTTTTTAATTATCATTCTATATGGATATCGTTAGAAATCACACTAGACAGTTTGTAATTTACGACAATTCAATCAAATTACAATTCAATTAAAATGATCGATTTGATGTGTGTTTTGCTGTAAGAAAAAATAAATATATTTATTTTTCTTTTAATTATTATTATTTTCTTAGTTTAAATATGGTTCATATTGAAAAAAAATTTTATTTTTATTTTTTCTTTCACCGTGTTCAATTCAATTGAAATTTAACCATCATTTCATATTGATTTAAAGCATCGTATCATAATAATTACATAGTAAACTGAGATTACGCAATAATTCTCCAGATAATCAAAAAACAAATACACATTAATCAACTTCTATAAATAACCATTGAGAGGGAATGAGTTGATCTTTTATTATCTTGCCTCACTATAATCTAGAGATTTCGAAATGAAGTATGTGCATTTTAAGAATCAATCAATGGATGTATAAAATAAAAGTTAAAATCAAAATTAGTTAATTAATAATATATAACTAAAAAAAAAGTCAGAAAACATCTGCCGATTATAATTTTACAAATAACATCTTATCCACATAAAAGTCATAGTGGCCTTCACTTTCTAAGCCCACCCAAATGGAGAAATTTCTAAGTCTTTTCACTTACTTAAATTAAAATTAAAAAAAATTCTGTTAAAAGAAAAAAATTAATAAAAAAATTATATTTAATTTTTAAATTTTAATATAATTAATAGTTTTATTTTATATTTTTTAAATCAAATACTTAAATTCTTAAATAATTATTGTGTTTAAATTAAAAATGATTATATCCATAATTCTATTAGTTAATCGGTAGAATGGGGAATAAACATTTAAATATCTAAAATACTTTTATGAATACTTAAATTTTTTTTAATATATGTTAGATTTTTATATTATATAAATTATATTTTAGTTCTTAATTTTATTTTTAGCATAATTGATAGATTAATCCTTATATTGTTAAAACTAAATACTTAAATTTCTTTATATTTAATCAATTTAAAATTATAGTATTTATGTCTATTATAAATATTAGTTCAAAACTAGTGAATAATTTTTTTTTAAAAAATACAATTTGTTCCTAAAATACTCTTTATAAAAATTTACAATCTACTACTTGTATTACGTTCTATATTGACAATTTACGAAACAATGAAATTGTATATGATAGTTAGCACAAAACTACTAAATAATTTAGGTTAATTATTTTGACTCAAGTGAAAAAAGAGTTCAAAAAATTATTTAAGTCGGTTTGGACCGGACTGTTATAATTTGATACCACTTAAAAATAGCCAAAATTATAAATATTTTTTGAAATTTTTAAAGTTATAAGTATTGAAATGTTTTAATGAATGAAAATTGAAAAACAAAAAGTAATAAAAATTAGTTAAAATGAGATATTATAGAAAAAAGTTTATGGAATTTAAGTATTTTTATCAAATAAAAAATAAATGATCAAAATATTTAAATTATAATAGATGATGACGGATGGATCATATAGAAATTTAAGTGTACAATTTTAAAAATATAAGAATCGATCAATTAATTAATATAAAATTAAAAAATTTAAGTATCGTTTATCTATTTACAAAAAAAATAAAGACATTTTCATATTTTTAATGATAAAAATAAATAGAATGACTTTAATTATAAAAATATTAAAATGTTTGATTTTAAAAATTTAGGGATGAATTAATAATCTGAAAATTCAGATATCAAAATATAATTTACCCTAAAAAATTGATTTGAATTTTAGAATTTTAAATGGTGCTATAAAATTATTTTTTTATAGTAAAAAGGAAACAATTGTATCATATTATAATTCACTAATTGTTACTTACATTATTGTCTCATTAAAAAGATGTTTTGTATTATTTTCTAATTCATACGAAACTAAATTTAGAGAAGGAACTTTCATAAAGCGAAGGTGTATATGATGATGTTGACCTACAATTAGGGTCATCGTTTAGTAAAACTGAATCGAATTGAATAAATTAAAAATTAAAATTTAATATTTATTAAAATTGAATCGAATCAAATTAGATAAAAAATTAATATGATTCAATTTGATTTAGTTTGATTCGATTTAATCGATTAGATTTTTTAATAATTATTTTTTTATTTTTTACACTTTATTTTAATTAGAGAGATTCACTGTTTAATTTCTGGATATTTCTATTATTAATAAGTTAGTCTCTACATTTTTTAAAACCTATTAAAACGTTCTTATATTTTCTCTCTGTCGATAAAATAGTCTTTTCATTCTATTTTTCGTTAAAAATAAATGAACAATGAGAGAAAATTTTTAAAATCCAATTTTATCCTTAAATAAAATCATTTATTTATTCTTTGAATATTGTCATTATTAATAAGTTAATCTCTATATTTTTAGAAATCTATTAAAACTTTCTTATCTTTTTTCAAATCTATTAAAATATTTTTTTTTTTTTATTAAGGAAATAGTCCATTTTTTCTCTTTTAGACAAAAAAAAAAAAAACAAAAGAGGAGGAGATGTCTAGAAGAAGAAAAAACAAAAGGTAATTTAGTCTTTTACTATATTTTAACGGTAGAAATAAATAAAAAAATTATTTTATTGATGAAGAGAAAATATATAAACGTTTTAATAGGTTTTTTAAATTTATTAATAATGACAATATACAAGAATTAAATAGTAAATTTTTTTTAAATATATTATATAATAATTAAATTAAATTAAATAATTAAATTTTTTAAAAATTAAAACAAAACTGAAATATTGATAAACTAAATTAAATTTCTAAATTAACTCAATTAACTCAATTATTTTAATTTAAATATTCATTAAATCATGAAATGAAAACAATAAATAAATTAGATTTGATGCTAAAAGTCTTATTAATTTGGTAAGACATGATTTGAAATTGATTGACAATGGAAATATGGAATTTTACAAATTTGGAAAATTTCTTCTCTATATTCTTGTCTATCAAATCATGCATAGTGTATGTAACAATGCCATATCAAATAAGGATCTAATCAATTTATTAATTTTAGGAACTAATTTTTGCAAGCTATGTTTCCTCCTATTTCTAGGACTGAGCAGTATTCGATTTAAATCGAAAAAATTGATCGAACTGAATTAATTTTAAAATTCAGTTCGGTTTGATTTCGATTAGAAAAAATAAAAAAAATCGAATCGAACCGATTAGTGATAATAATATATTATTTTCAATAATATAGAGAAATTAAATTATATTGAGATTAAAATATTTTAATTAAATTTAAAATATTAAAAATAAAGTGTAAAAAATAAAAAAATTATTAGAAATTGAAACTGATCAAATCGAACCGAATCAGACCGGTTCGATTCGATTCGAGTTCTGACCAAAATCGATTCGGTTTGATTTTCATAAATACTAAAATTTTAATTTTTAATTTATTCGATTCGGTTCGATTTTAAATTAAACCGACCGAATGCTCAGCCCTACCGATTTCTGTTACAGAGAAAGAGATAATTGAAATCATAGAAAGACCGGGTTGGATTATGGTCTATGATTATGATGACAAATTGCAGTGAGGTGAGGTCAAATAAGATTTGAACTGACAACTATATCCACTTTACTTAAAATTTATTTATTTGTGAAAATAATTTTTTGATATTTGAGATACTAAAATATATAGTCAATAAAAAATATTTTCATAATTAAAAAAATATTATTTTAAGAAAAATAATTTCCTCTTTAATTTCTATATTCTTTTTATTTTTATTAAAATTTTTATATATAAATTTTTTAATAAATTTTATTTTTTAAATTAAAATTAAATAATAAAAAATAAGTTAAAAATATTTTTTATGAAAAATATTTTCATAAAAAATATTTTTTAAATATAAATTATTTTCTGAAAATAATAGTGGCGAGAAGAATTTAAGATAAATTTAATATAAAAATAATTTAAACTCATTAAATTAAATATTTACATTGAGATTTTTATAAAATTAATTAAAAATATACATAATGAGTATATAAATTTAGAGATACAATATATCAATGTAATGATTGATAAACTAAATTTTGTATTCTTTTTGTGTCATATATTTTATCCACTTTATTTTTTATATATATTAATAAAAAATAATTTTTAATTATATTTATTTTAAAAATATTAATTTTTATTAAATATTAAAAAATATTTTAATAATTAATGAAGAAATACCTTATAAATAAAGTAAAATTAAATAAGATTATAATAGAAAATTTTATATATTAATTATATATAAAAAAAATAGTAAAAATAGTAAAAAATAGGAATTGATAAAAAGAGGCCAGAGAATATGCCTTATAAATTCTGACCAAACAGATACATACATAACATAGCATAACAATGACAAAGGCCTGTTTGTCTACACACCAAAAAAACCATTTTTCCTGTTCAACAACCTTAGGTAGGAAAGGCACCTAACATGTTCAGCTGACTTTCAACATCTCACTAGAAAAAAAAAGCCCAAACAAGCTGTAAGACCCTTCTAAAACAGGTGGGTATTCAGTTCTAACCATGCAAAAATGATCAGAAAATTTGGAAAAAAAAAAAAAACCCTCCTGAAAATGAACCTCACAGCAAAACAGGCTTACAAGTAAATGATCTAAAATGGTGGAGCACTCCAGGCCTTGTCTGAAAAAACCCTGTAAAGATAGATAGCTTTGGACTGATTTGTCTCTATATAGAAGGATTATTCCTAGACTTTTTCCAACAGAAGCATAAAAGGAGATTCTTGCATTCTTGCACATTGTAAGAACTGAAAAAACTTGGGAACTCTTCACATGAACAGCTTGAAAGATGAGTGTAGATTCTTCACAAGATCTTTCACTGACATGCCAAATTCATCTTCCATCTGAGAAGATTAAAATTGAAATTTAACTGCCTTGAAATTCAGTAAAAAGGTCATTGACTATGATTTGTTGAGACTAAGGAACACACACCAACGACTGTAATAACAGAGAAAGAGACATAAGAAATTTAATATGGTTTGACTATAAGATTGGCATCACAGTAAGCAGAGATAAAGTTTCACTCCGATGAGAAATCGGCTCTCACCTTTTGCTCCCAATTCAGATTCTCATTTTTACCCGACTGGATTGCAGCATGAAACTTTTCGAATCAGATCATAATTCGGACATAAAGAAAATTTACCAAAAATTCAAGCAACATAATAAATACCTGAGCAATGATAGTGACGTCAAGAGCAAAACTTCCAAATGTAAGAACACTGCTATTAACCACTGTAAGGTGAAGTTTCTCAATTTCTGCCACAGTTTTCTTCAAAACTCCTTTCTTTTTCTCACAGTGAATTCTTATAAGCACTTGTTTGTCACAGATTCTTGCTTCAATTTCAGGCAAAGGCTTATTGACAAAGACTTTGGACAAACTCTCATCTGAGAAAGAACTTTCATCCTCACAAAAGAGCAAATGAGATTTCTTCACAATGACTACAGATTCAATGATTTTTTCCTTTGTTTCTTCCTCTAGTGTTTTCACTCTCTCTTGCAATTGTTTCAAGTACTTGATAGCATCCCCAAGAACAGAAGCTTTATCCATCTAAAAATGTTCAATTTCCAAAATTTCTAAGCAATTTAGCAACTGGGTTCTAGAAGGAAAAAAAAAAAAGAAAAGAAAAGAAAAGAAAAGATAATTAATCAAGAATGAAGATGATACCTTCTTGAGGCCAGGAACTATAGCAGACAAAGCTATGAATCTCTGGCTCAGCTTCTCTCTTCTCTTCCTTTCTGCTATCGTATGATCCTGTGTTTGAGAATGTCTACTACTATTATTGCTGCTGAATCTCTGAGCTCCTTGGCATGCTTTGAACATAAAGTTTTGGTTCTCTGGAGAAACCAGCATATCAGAAGTGAAGGCATCGAAGTTTCTAGAACAGACTGCCTCCTCTTTAGGCTTCACAAAACCCATTTGATATGGGTTGGTGGAATTGGCAAAATAAAGAACGTTTGGAGAAAAAGCAGCTTCTGGATTTTGCAGATTGTAATCTGTAGTTTTGCTTGAATTGAAGCCATTTGGTTTCAGTTGCTTTGAGGGTCTAACAATGGCTAGAGTGTTAGGAGAAGCAGCTTCCATGGAGTTTTTGAGGTTGAAAGAATGATGCATGTTCTCTCCAAATGCAGCAACTAGTGATGGTAAGCTTGGATCATCAATGGAGTTCATGGGCCACTGGTCTATGAAGCTGGATTCCTCCATTTCCTATCAATCAGTTGATGTTTGATCTTTTTCAGAACAGATGAAGTTGCTTAAAGATTTTTGAACTCTACACTTATAAAATATAAAAACACAGAAGCAAGGAAGGAAGAACACTCCAAAAACTCAGGAAATATAGATTAAAAAAGGCAAAAAAATTAGCAAGAACTCTCACCATTTCAATAAAGAAGAGAGCTTTCTTTGTCAAAATCTCCAGTAAAGCAGGAGATGGCTGTGTTGCTGCAGCCTTTATAAGACTCTTTGCATATCAACAAGGATAGTCTACATCTCTCTATCAAGAAAGGTTGATGTGAAAAGGCCTTTGAAATTCTTCATCATGGTGTTGTAAAGATCAATACTTGAGCTAACACTAAAAAAGTTAGGGATTTTTTTTTTTGGGTGACAAAAAAATTAGGGAATTTTTTTTTTTGGGTGAAAAAAAATTAGGGATATTAATTATATATATATATGTATATATTGGAGAGCTTCACAATGTCTCAATCAAACCAGCAAAACCCCCAATAATAATCTTTGTTGCATTCCAATTCCAAGAAGGTATGAGAAACTAATAAAGGCAATTTAGTAAATAATTAACACAGTTTCTACCATGTGAATTGCGACGTGGCAAGATATGATTGCGTTGAATTTATATCAGAGAATTGTTGTCATCGTGGTTGATGGAATCAGGAACTTTCCTTTGACTTTTGGGTTCGCTTTAGCCAATAGGATAACGCCACCTTGTTGAGCGTTACTGTGCTTGACCACACACTTGACAATTTAGATCGAGTCTGTTGTTTTGCCGGTGAGGCCCGGCAAGCCAACCCATTAAAGGGTTGGCTTATGATTACGAAATATTATTGCAGTTATTAGCGGTGAGCTGTATTTATAAATCGAAATAATCGATCCAATTTGATCAATTTGAAAACTCGATTAAATTTTATATTATTTTCGGTTTAATTTTATTTTAAATTTTAAAAAAATTAATTATTTTAATTTAATTTTAATTTTAAAAAATTATAAATTCAATCGAAATAATATTATAAAAACTTATAAACTAATCAAATTATATAATTAATTTGATTTATTTGTTTATAGTATTTTTTGAATTTATATATTCAACTTATAAGTTGAAGGAGACAATTTTTTATTTTGATACTTATAAGCTGATTTAATCAAGTAAGTTATTATATTAATCTCATCTAATTTTAAAATTTTATTATATATTTTATTTAATATTTTTTAACAATTATAATAGTAAATCTACTTATAAATTAATTATTATGAAAACAAGTCAATAATTTATCAGTAATTTATAAATATTTTAATTAAATATATAATTATTTAAAATTTTAAATATGTATAAAATTTAAATAATTAATATTTATAAATTAAACCAAATACATGAAACGCTGCGTTTAGAACCGCGCGTTAAAGTACTCATACGGATGGAGTCCCTGCTTGAAGAATAATGTTCCAACACTTCACTAATAATTATCACCAAGTTTGATGTCTAAGTTTTTAGGAGTTAAAAAAAAAAAAGAAAAGAAATTAAAGTAACAACTCTAATAAAAAAAAGGAAGCTTTTTAAATTAGATAACAATTTTGAAAATTTGAAATCATTTTAGAACCTTTTGTTTATTTTTTTAATATTTATTTTATTTTTTTATATTTTAAACATTAAAAAAATTATAAATGAGTTGTTTTAATATATTTAAAGTGAGATAGACTCGTTAAAAATGTAAATCACTATCTTTCAATATTTAAAAATGTTTCGTATTCAAAACTCTAATATAAAATTTTTTATTAAGGGAGAAAGAGATTTGTAGCATTTCACTTTCTCTTTTAAATGGTAAAAAAAATAATTTTATAAATTTTTATTTATATGTTTAAATTTTATACAAGTATAAATATTATTAAATTCCTATATTTTATCAAAATTAGTTATTTAATTTTTATTTTATAATAATGAATAAACTAAAGCGAGATCTATTTTATTGGGAGAAAATGAGAAAGGAAGGGAAGAGAAGACGACGAGTGAGGAAGCCTTAGTCGTTTTGTAGATTTGCTTGTATTTTGTTGGTTTTGTTTTTCTTTGTTATGTATTGTTTGCTTGATTTTTTTTTTTGGATTCAGTGGCTTTCGATTATATTTTATGAGTAGTAGAGTTTGGAATCTTGCTACTAATAATTCTCCTCGCCGTGAGTTTGCATGTGATTTTTTATGGTTTTTTTTTTTCATTCAGATTTTCGATGTTGTTTGGGGATGATTTATTGTTGATCTGATCATGCTTATATTGATGATTCATTGCTTTTTCTCTGATGATTTATCGCGTCTTCTCTCTGTAATTAAAGTCTCAAACCTTCACGGCTTAGTTTGATGTTTACTGCTGTTTATGCTCACTTATTTTGATTTGTGTGTTTCTTATTGTTGATGGTTATTCTGGTCTGACTTATATTTTCTTTTTAGGACAATACAAAAATTACAGGTGAAGCCGTGATCATTGTCCATAATAGCCGACAGAGATGTGGTAGTGATTTCAGTTCATCTAGGTCTAGAGCAACGATGGAGTTAGTGATTCAGTGTGAATTTGGTTTCTATTTTTCAAAGCTTTGGTTTTAGCGACATTTGGGAACTGAATTTTGATTTGGATTTAGAATTATAATTGGGTTTGAGTGAGCTTTCTTTATTATTGATCCTTGTAAATGAGTTGGGGACCTTGCTAAATGCAATCTTCTTTAGGTAAAAAAAAAATATTTAATTTTTTATTATATAAGATGTTAATTAGCTTGTTTTAATATAAATAAAAAATAAATGATTTCAGAAAAATATTAATAAAAAATAAATAATATAAATTAAAATTAAAATAAGTTAATTGCTTAATAAAAATATTTTTAATTTTTAAAAAAATGCAGAAACTAAACAATAAAATTTGACAAAATACTGTAATTCATTTGTTTCTCGTCGTATCTACAGTAACATATTCTCACTCTTGCATTTTACATTCTCCTGGAAACCAATCTTCCAATCTCTTTCTCACTTCTCAAACGTCCACCTAACCATATGGAGGTCCGGCCCTTGGGAAACACCAGGCTCAAGGTCAGCTCTGTCGGTTTTGGGGCCTCCCCTCTTGGTAGAGTCTTTGGCCCTGTCTCCGAGGAAGAGGCCATTGCCTCCGTCAGTGAAGCCTTTCGCCGAGGAATCAATTTCTTTGATACCTCTCCGTATGTACTTTCTATATATTACACTTTTTTATGTGTTTGTATTTCTCTTCTAAATTTGAATGTGTATGTTGGGTTTCTGGTAAAATGTGGAAAACTCGAGGAGAGTTTAGATCTTCTTTAATATAGTTTTTTTTTTTTTTAAGTTCCATTTTCTGTTATTTGGTGTTGAAATTTACACTGTTTGTTCATTCTGGTGACCGAGAAAATGTAAAATTAAGAAAAGGAAAACATCTACGTGTGTGTGTATGCAAGACTTGCTTTTTGTTAAGGTTTCCGGAGAAATGTAGTGAAGAAAGCAATTAATGCTGCCAGTAAAGTAATTGAATTAAAAATTTTGGCTCTGAGCCTCGTTGTTTTGGATTTTGGGAGCATTGACATGTACAATTCTTTTCTAGACTGGGAAATGGTTATTTGGGTGTTGAGTAGATTTAGTGAGAAAAAGACATCTGAAGTTATGAGTTTCGAATTTCAGTAATTTGGTTTCAGGTATGATAAAGTTACTTCTCAAGAACTGAAACTGGGCACCAAGTATTGGGGATTTCTGAGAAACTGATATTTTGATTCTGTTACTTTATTTGGTTGTCAAGTTTATGACCATATAAACCTATCAAACACTTGAAGGTAAAGAGAGAGTTTTTAAATTCTAATAATTAGAGAAAAAAAAAAATCGTCATTCACTTACCTTAATTCACATCTGGCTTGTTGAAATGAATTTTCATTATGTGCAGAACTAGCTTTTTACGGATTTTAGGACTACATGTTTTAGTAAGAAATTTAGAACATAGTTTATCCTGGTTCTTGTTAGAACCGGGGGAGTCTAATATGTTGGGGAGACTTCTTGCAAGCCTTTTGTTGGACCATACTCATGGACCAGACTTGTCTCCAACTCCAGCCAACCATTACCAAAAGTCTTAAGTATGGTTCCTTCCCACTTTGACTCACTTTGCCAATAGTTCTTCATCACATTGTGGACACCAAAACAGCATAGATCCTAAGTTGTGCACTTCCCTTATTATTTCCTTGAATTTTCTGGCAACCATACAAACAACAAATTGAGATGAGTATTTCTACTGAATTCACCTGTATTTGGTACTGATATTATATTCTATTTTGGCCATTATTGTTTTGAATTCTTGTATCCGTAAATTATAAACCCTTGACCTGGCTTCAGTATGTATTCATATATTTATTTGTATGGA
This sequence comes from Manihot esculenta, assembly GCF_001659605.2. NCBI lineage: Eukaryota > Viridiplantae > Streptophyta > Magnoliopsida > Malpighiales > Euphorbiaceae > Manihot > Manihot esculenta. The sequence goes on from NC_035170.2 coordinate 23,518,050, forward strand.
TTCACCTTATTTATTGTTTGCTTTTGCCTGGTCTTTTCTGTAACTTCCCATTCCTGTTTTGAAGGTATTATGGAGGAACATTATCAGAGAAGATGCTTGGTAAGGGACTTAAAGCCCTAGGAGTTCCTAGAAATGAATATGTTGTATCAACAAAGTGTGGGCGGTACAAAGAGGGCTTTGATTTTAGTGCTCAAAGAGTAACTAGGAGCATTGATGAGAGTTTGGAGAGGTTGCAGTTGGAATATGTGGATATACTGCAATGCCATGACATTGAGTTTGGGTCTCTTGACCAGGTCATCCATTAAAATTGCTGCTTAATCTTCTGTTATTCTTGTCTCTTGATTTATTTACTTTTGATAATATTATGAATATACTAGGTAGAAAATATTCTCCTAATTTTCTATTATTGGTTTCCAATGACAGATTGTGAAAGAAACAATTCCTGCACTGCAGAAACTAAAGGAAGCAGGAAAGATTCGATTTATTGGTATAACTGGACTCCCATTAGGAATCTTTACATATGTCCTTGATCGAGTACCACCTGGTACAGTTGATGTGATTCTCTCATATTGCCACTACAGTATTAATGATTCAACACTGGTGGATTTACTGCCGTATTTGAAGAGCAAAGGTGTAGGTATAATTAGTGCTTCTCCACTTGCAATGGGACTCCTTACAGAGGATGGCCCTCCAGAATGGCACCCTGCTTCTCCTGAGCTAAAGGTTCACCTTATTCCCTTGCAATGTTCTATGATGTTCTCTTTCCATGTCATTTTCTTAATTATAGTGCTGCTTATGTCAAAGGACATATTGCCTGCAAAAATTCTGGTCTGCTGGCATTATCGCAACAAGAGCTCTGTTTTATGCCTCTGGAACATGAATATAATAGGCATGTATCTGTGCATCCTTGCACTTCTACTGTGTGGGTTCAACTGCTCGTTCCTGTACACTCTTATGTACTCACATAGTTATTTAAGCTGACAGTTATGCTATGATCATTCGTAGAGTTTCCTCGGTACCAAATAGGAGAAAGGAGTCTTGTAATCATGAAAAACTTAAGTTTTAACATGTGCACTGCTTAATTGCTGTGGAATCTTTCAGGGTCTCGAACTAGGCAACTAGAAATTGTATCTTGTTTTCTATGGGATAAAGAACTGTTGCTCACTGAATTGCCAAGATCTGAGATTATGCTGTTCAATATGGATTTGACTCAGAACTTGGATACATGCCTCATAAGGTGCCTACTCCCCTATTACTGAAAGGCTTCTACCTTGAGCATTTCACAAAGTTGACAATTGAAAGACTAATCACCATTATTCATGGGTCAAGTGCAGAGGGCTGCCAAATCATATGTCTAGTTTATAAGATATTGAAAAATGCATTCATAATTTTTTTTTATCACTTTAAGATGTATCTTTTAGAAAATTCAATTAATCATGATTTGGTGTGATGTGTCTATTTTTGCCCAGTCTGCATGCCAAGCTGCTGCTGCCTATTGTAAAGAGAAAGGAAAGAATATTACAAACAATGCAATACAGTTTGTCGAACAAGGATATCTCCACAGTGCTGGTTGGCATGAACTCCGTTCGACAGGTTCTTATTCATAGTTTGCCTTAAGTGCTAATTTCCCTCAATACGCAAGTTTTAAAAATTTTCTGTGCTTCACTTTTTTAATACTTTGGTAGCATTCAACCTGTTTCTTGGGAGATAAGCCTGCAAAGTAAAAAATGCTTTACGCTGTTGAGACTATTTAATCTCAACGCTCACAGGCTGACTCTCCTATCTCATGTTCACATACTCACTACTTAATTCTATGATCTTAGACATTTTAAATTGTCTGGTTTAGATTGAGCAGCTTTATTTCTGTAGATATTATAATATAGGATGAATGCCGTGCGCCTGTGCGACATTCTTAAATATCTGTATGGTTGATATGTGAAAAGGAGCTGCCTGATTGACTAGTACTCAATTTTTATACCGATTGTTATCTGAATTCTGATGTTTACTGTTGCATTGGATAATGAAGTTCAAGTTTATATGAATGGCATTGACACCCAGATTGAGGGTAACTGCCAAAAGTCCTGTATGCTTCATGCAAGAGGATTCTGCTTTGATCTTAAGTAAAATTTTTATGTTTACATGATTTTTCACCTGACTTGAGCTGAACTTGTATTGTGGTGTGTTAAATCATTACTGATACAAAACAATGCAAAACTTTTCGATGATCAGGTCGAGGAAAATGTTAATGCTGCCATAGAACTTGCTACATTTGAGAAGGATCAAGAAACAGTAGCCGAGATTGAAGCGATTCTGAGCCTTGTCAAGAATCAGACATGGCCGAGTGGAATTCAGCAGAGCTGACTGTTATGCCATCTCTGAAACCATTTTCCTCTTGTTCTATTCATATTGTGAATTGCCCATGGTGGCCAGGTTACGTACCTGGCGAATATGACAGAAGATTATTTCTCTGTTGTAAACTTGAATTTGTTTGTAATTTGAAGTTTGTGGTAAAATTGTATAGAATTCTCTTCTTTGATAACTCTCATTTCTTTTAAATTCTTTGGCACAATGTAAGGTAGATAAATGTGGTTAATAAATAAAATATAATTATTAATTAAAAAAAAATATTATGTGGTTATTCTTCGGTTCGGTTCAAAATCAAATCGAATTGAATAAACCGAAAATTGAAGTTTTAGTATTTATAAAAATCGAATCGAATTGATTTTGATCAGAAATCGAATCAAATCGAATTGAACCGGTCTGATTCGGTTCGATTCGGTTTTGATTCTTAATAATTTTTTTATTTTTTATACTTTATTTTTAGTTTTTTAAAATTTAATTAAAATATTTTAATTTTAATATAATTTAATTTCTCTATATTATTAAAAAATAACATATTATTATCACTAATTGGTTCAGTTCGGTTTTTTTTATTTTTTTCATTAAAATCGAATCAAATCAAAATAACTGAAATTTCTGAAATTAAAAATCAAATCGAACTGAATTGAATAAAAAATCAAATCGAATTTTAAAATTAATTCATTTTGGTCAATTTTTTCAGTTTGAACCGAATAGTACGCATTCCAACCTCTTTTAACATTAAGATATATGATTAAATTTATATCGAAATAACCGTTATATCATATCAACTTTATTACTTTTATTTATTAATAATGCCATTAAAGTAATAGATGGATAATATTATATAATATTTTTCATATTTTTTTAAATAAATATTATTTTATAATATCAAGACTATTAATAATATTTTCTTCTTATTTACCTTTTAATAACTGAAGTATTAATTATGTTGAAATTATTTATGTAAGTATTTTAATTAAAAGAGTAAAATAGTCTTTTTATCTATATTTTTTAAAAATATTTAGTATATTACTCTCTTAATTTGTGTGCAAAATTGATAATAAAAAACAGAAAATATATTATTATTATTATTGTACAATTTTATAATTAATAGCAATTTACTTTACTCGTGGATAATATGTTTTCACCGTCTAAAATTTAAACTACTCGATAATTAGTAAAGTTAATTTATTAGACTAAATTAAGTCAGAATTTGAATTTAAAAAATAGTTAGAATTGGGTTTAAATTAGAATTGAATTTAAGAGAAATTTAAATTTAAAAAATAATATTTTCGTGATTTCAAATCGAATTTAAATTTTATATATTAGTGAAATGAATTTAAATTTTATGTATAGATTATCAACCAATAGAATCTATTTATATAAATAATTAATTTAATATAAAAATATATTTTAAAATAATATTTATAAATATTTATATTTTTTATTTAAAAATTAAAATTTAAATATTTTTTAAAATTATTAAATTTTTTAAATAAAAATTATTAATAAAATATATTTTTATATAAATTATTAATTAATATATATGAGATTAAATAAATTTAAATTTTATTTGAATAATAATAACCAAATTTGGTAACCATTTAAATAATTTAAATTAATTTTTAATTACATTTAAAACGAATTCAAATATTAATATAATTTCAATTCGAACCAGTTTAATTTTGATGGTACCTACTGTACTGATTCAATTTTATAATTTTATATTGTAATTAAAATCATAAATGCCAAAGTTTGGAGCTTATTTTCCGAGTTAGAAAAACAAACGGTAAAAACACAACGCCTTAAGAAAAACCAAAGTGCTAAAGCAATGGCGTCCCTTAAAACTATTCCCTTTTTAGTTTAAACCCTAGCAGCCTTGCACTAAAATTATTAAGAAATCTAAATTATGAGTCAATTCGCCCGAAAGGCTGTGTCATCGGCGGCAAAAGGCTCACTTGCCGGTTCCCACCACTCCCGCCGTCCTCAACGTGTCAGCCTCCCTCCTTATGCATCTCATGGCAGCGTAGTAAACGCCCAATTGAAGTCCAAAGTAACACCGCCTACTTCATCTCAGTTGGGCAAGTTCCTTGGTTTTGTTGATCCTCCTCGCTCCGAGATCTCCAAAGTTATCTCCAAGTTCATCAAACTCCATATTCGCCAGGTACGTAACCTAAAATCTGATATCATCTTCTGCCGTACTTCGTATTCCATGTGTTCGATGAATTTACTGACAGAACACTCGTAGTTTCGTTTCTCATGTTATTTTCTCCTGATCTATGGTAGTTTGAGGAAACTTTTACTTGTTCACTTTGAAAAATCTCAACATGTCAACACAATCTATCAGAACTCACAGACCCAAAAAAAAAATGATACCCATCACCCATATCCAGATGCTTACCTAAAAGCTCAATCAATTCAAAATTTCTTCTCTCATTTCCTTCCATCCTCCATTGCTAAGGCAAGAAATGCACCTCTCTCCCTCGAGATCTCTTCTCTTTATCCAAAGTCGTGCACCGCACACAAGGCACAACCAGGTCTTAGGTAGTCTGTTCATCTTAATTAGCCTGCAAGCCTTGCTAAATGTATGTAATATGTGTACCTAGGCAAATAAGCAATCAAATAGCCGCACTAATTGATGCCTAGATATGAGAATCATTGTGTATTCTTTTGAATTTTGATGCAATGTCTTTGTTCTTGCCTTTTACCAATCCCTTGCAGAACCCTGGGATGAAGAAAAACCGTAATTTTGAGGAAAAGTTGATGTCTTTGTTGCAAAACCAACAAAGAATTGGGATCCAAGAGATCTCCAAAGTGCTGTTTCCTAACTGAGACTTCACTCAAGGAGACTGCTGATTCAAGTCTTGAGAGTTGAGATTGAGACCCTTTATTCTACAGTTTTTACCAGCGCATTTCCTGTTCCAAATTTTACCCAATTGGAGGATAAATTCGAATATTCATATATAAAATAAATGGATTGTGGTATTGGCATTTGAAGATGTTTTACAGTGCTTAAATTTTCTTTTGCTTTCTTTGTTATGATTCTTTATTTGTTAATGATAATGGTTTGTCATAATTTTTCGGCCCTTTCATTTCCTGATAGAAAATGAATTGTCCTCTCTGGCTATGATTTCTAGTGGGCTGAATTAACTTGGGCATTTATAGGTATGGAATACAAGTCATGGAAGAGCTCAGTCTAAGCTTTGAACTTGAGTAAATTTAATTTGAATGCGAGTTCGAAATTACACAGTACAAAATTCGCTATGAAAATTGCAGATGGTTTCGAATTTTCAGGTCGTCCAAACCCAATTTTAGGCTTACCATCAGTTTCCAACAGCCCTTTGTTATCAAGTTCTCATTGTTTAACGAGGACAAGGCCTCATTTGATTCAAAATATCTTATTTTCTGCGAAGTAAATTTTTTAGAAAATGAAATTAAATGAATTTCAATACTTTAAGAATTACACAAAATTTGTTTACGTGTCACAAAGCTTTCCAGTACTAAAGGGAGCTTAGTGTCATTAGTCTTAGAAAGCACCAAGGACAAATACAAAATTTGCTTTAGCTTCAGTGTTCCCTTCCCCTGAGATGTGATCAATATTCAATTTTAAATCTAAGTTCAATTTATCTAAAAATCCAAAAATTAAATTATCTTAAATAAAAACACTCAATTTTGTGATTTTTAGCTAATTTTTTAATTACTTGATTCAATAAAAAAATCAAGATAAAAATGCTAATTCTTTCAAATAATACGATCAAACATCTACAGCTTCATTTTGGTTTTAAGAAAGATTATACAGGAAAAAAGAACAACTTGTACTTGATTATCAGTCAAGTAATATTTACCCAGATTAGGCCATAAGCCTACCGTAACCAAACAGCGTTATTATAATACAGTATCCGAAAAAATATAAACAAAACAAGAGAAAGATCGTCCCTAGGACCAGCAGCTATGCTTAAGGGCTTCTTCAAACCTCTTTTCCATGGCGGAATCACCAGCCGGCAAATGAGCATCCTCCGGCATTGAATCTTTCTCCTGATAACTTCCGCTGAAGATGTTACTGTCTGGTTGGATCCATTTCATAGAACTGAAATTAACCCCAAAGAAGGAGGTTGAAGGGGAGGTAGGAGGAAGAGATGGTGGAGAAGTTGATTTGATATGGGTGGAAAGAATTAGCATCGCCGCTGTAGGAGCCATTGAGTGAAGAAGAAAAACAGAGCAGAGATGATTGGGAAAGCGACATTGTTTTATAATGGATAGCTATTTTGGATAAAACAGGAAAATAAAATCTGTGGGTTTCAAGCAGTTGTTTTTCTGTAGGTCAGGCGGAGCCTGGTGGTGTGGAAATAAAGATAAGGTGATTTCAAGACCACGGGAAACCACATGAGTATGCGTACTAGTAAGCAGATTTATAAATTAATTTGCTATATGGAATACTTGTTAAATTAAAAATATACATATTCTCTTTCATTTTTAATATTTAATTAATTTTTTTTGATATTTTAAATAAATAATTATAGTATTATATATATATATATATATATATATATATATATATATATATATATATATAAATATATATATAATTTAACTAATATTATAGTTAAGGGTGATCATTTAGTCGGTTAATATTAAATTCAACATAACCGAACTAAATTCAACATAACCGAATAAATTGAAAATTAAAATTTTGATATTTATAAAAATCAAACCAAATTGATTTTGATAAAAAATCGAATCGAATTGAATCGGTCTAATTTTATTTGATATAGTACAGTATGATCAGTTTAAATTTTTAATAATTTTTTTATTTTTTATATTTTATTTTTAATATTTTAAAATTTAATTAAAATATTTTAATTTTAATATGATCTAATCTCTTTATATTATTAAAAATAATATATTATTAATCGATTCGATTCAGTTTTTTGATTTTTAATTTTCTGATCAAAATCAAATTGAATCGAAATAATTAAAATTTTTAAAATTAAAAAGCAAACCGAACTGAAATGAATAAAAAATAAAACTGAATTTTTAAATTAATTTAGTTCGATCGATTTTTTTCGTTTGAATCGAATACTAATTATAAAATTAATTTAGAAGCATACTATTTTAAGTGAAATTGACTTTTATATTATTTATATAAAAATTGTTTAGGTTATATATTACAAAACAAAGTTTGTGTATTTTACTAATATAATTTCTAAGTTAGTATTGTCTATGTAAAGTATCTGTATGCTTACAAAATATTGGGTATTTTTTAAAATAGTCTTATACTATTTAAAATTATTATAATAAATCTTTTAAATTAAATTCGCATCAATTACATAGATTTATAAAAATTATAATAGTTAAATATAAATTCATTATATTATCAATGGCTTCAAATAGAAAATTTAAATTATTGCTTGTTATACTTTAAAAAAATGCTGATTGTATTGGAAAAAATTTTCTTAATAAGATAATAGTAACTTTATTATTATCTAGAAATTTAGAATATGATTAATAAAATTTAAATGTAATAAGTAATAAAAAAATATTTTTAATACCATAATTAATTTATATTTAATTAATATACTCTCCTATTCATTCTTATCTACAATTTTAAAAGTTGTTTTATTCAAAATTATTTGTTTCTTTAGGAATATTGATTTGCTGGAAATTGAGCTAAACAACGATCGGTTAAGTTCGCGTCCATGCACAATAGTTAATAAACTGATAAAATGGGTAAATGAAATAGATTTTTTTTAGTTTAGAATAAATGTATAAAAATGTGTCTCTTGATTTCTTTGCACATTTATTTTTATACCGTAATAAAATAGAGTTAATTATCGGATCTCCTGAAAATTGTGCTGAATAGTGGATAGAGAATCATGTATTTATAGGTGCAATGAGAATACGCTAGATTGTATTCTGCTAACGGTAACTTTCTATGAACGTTCGTTTTACTCAGAAGATGGCGAGTTGTGATAGAGTACCGAGTGCTACGACATTTTGATCTTCCTTTTTATGGGTGAGACTTCTATGATCATGTGTCAGCTTATTAGACCCTTGCTATGTAGGCCTATCCTATGTGACAACTCATGACTTATTTTGGATAATTATTATATTGCATCAGAGGTCCCTTATTTGGTCTTTTATTATTCAGATTCGAAGGTTATAGTTGTCCTCACGATCTTAGACATGTGGCATATCTGGATTGACTCTTCATGCTCGCGTCGCTTCGTCTGTTTCTTGACATAAAATGATGATTATCTTGTTTCCCGTGCCATATTCAAAACCTGTCGTCGAAATCGTAATATAAAAACCCTTCTCCTCCAATTTTCACTTTTGCTCTCAACTACTCTCTATTCTTCGAAAAAGACTTGACCACCTAATTTTTTATTCTCCCATTTCCTCAAGGTAATTTTTATTTCTGCTATTTTCCTTAAAAAAATGAATAGGACCTCTCATTCTTCTTCTTTATGTCTTCCTCTGGTGGAGGTTCCGTCTTGAGTTCTTTCTTCGGCGATCCTATCTGAGCTTCTACTCCTATCGTTCCATTGCGGGCGGTCCACAATAATGAAAACATCCTTGTGAAGGACATCTCTTCTGTGCTGATCGAGAAGGATGTAGACTGACTGCATGACAACTATCAGATCTATCGGGAGACTTTTCAGGTTTATGCTCCATACTCGAGCGTACGTGTGGATGATTAGATCCCAGTAGAGGATACAATCATGGTTTACGAAGAGTAATTGAAGGTGGGTCTTCGATTTTCTATAGATCCGTTCTTTGTTAAAGTCCTTCGTTTCCATAAGTTTGTGATCGCCCAACTGCACCCAAACAGCTGGAGGGTTTTGGTGGCTTTCTGCTTTGTCTATTTTAAAAACAACATTAAGCCGAGCATAGCCCTCTTTTCACAGCTGTACCAGTTAGGTACTCGAGAGAATGAAGAATTCTTATTCTTCAGTGGGAAGAGAAGCTAGAACCTCTTTGACTGGATATCATTCTCTTTGAAGCATTGGAGGAATAAGTTTTTTCATCCTTTGCCATAGGGTGTCCGGGGGGTTTTGGTCATGTCCACACAAGCTGAAATGTATATGTGGAGTTGAAAAGGATGGGGTCCAGCCGCAGAGGGATGAGAAATAGGTTTGGATTTCCTTCAAAGGATGGCTTCAACTCAGAGAATGGACATTAACGTGGCGGTGAGGAACGCCACGTTGTCCAAGCAAAGCCATTTTCAAGTAGAACAGACTCAATTGTCTTAGCCATCTGTTCAACGAATGCCTCTAATGACCTTGCCTTCACTTGTCAAGCAGAGTATTTTTAATTTTAACTATTTTTAATTTTGATATTATTTAACTCACTCAGATTTTATTTTGTGCAGACATGGCCAGAAAGAAGAATAAGTTTGCCGAGGTGGCACGTTTTACCCACAAAGGCAAAGCCGGCTGGCACATCCGATCCTCCTAAAAAACGTTCCCAACAAGAGGAGGCCATCATACTCCTTCCTCCCCCTCCTCCACCTGCAACTGAGGGGGGAACTGCCTCTCAGCCTGAGTCTTCTTCAAGAGGCACTCCTACGGTAGTCCTTATCCTTGCCGATACACCACCTAAAAATGTTGGAGCTGAAGTCTCATGGCTTCAAGGCATCCAACACTTAGTGATGGCACTGACTCGCACGACCTCACTTTTCGAGGAACCTTGACTATCAGTCCTCATGCCTAAGAATGCCCTAAGATTTGGGGATCGTCATTGTTTAAATGCGATCGAGATAGATGATCTCTATGACAACATCATTCACGTCACAATGGAGAGTGCAATGTGCCCATACATGGCCAAGGAATGGGACAAGGCTCTGAGGTGAGAGTTTGTTGCACAGGAGATGGACAAAAATCTCCTGCAAGAGGAGTGTTCGAGGCTAAAGGCTTGGGTTGAAGAGGTGGAGAACACCATGAAGGAGACAATGGAGTCTGTCAATAAACTCCAAGAGAACCTAGATGAGGCTAATATTTCAAAGCTCGCCTCTGAGAATCAAGATAAATCTGTCAAGGACCAATTGGCTATTCTTCAACGCCAAGTCCAGAAGCTGCAGTCTTAGCCACAGGATGTCAGGGCCATCATAGACAAGGTGCCTAAACTAGAAGCTGAGCTTCAGGAGATAGTGGCCTAGGGCAAGGAGATGTTTGTCTAAGGTCAGGACTTCGTCAAGAAAGAGCTCATCAAGCGATTTTCTGCGGAGGGATTCTCCTGGATTGATGATATCTTCTCAAATGAAGAGGATGAAGATGAAGATGGAAAGGAACGAGCTGAGAAGAAGCCAACCAACCGGATCTCTACAACAACTATAATAAACATAGAAAGTACCAATGTAATAGAGACTCGGGAGAAGGAGTTTGAGGATGTCCCTCCTATGTAATTTATTCCTTTTATGAATGAAATCTCGTCTTTTATTTTCTTGACTTTATTTTTGCCAAGTTTTTTAAGATCGATACTCGACCATAATTAGAACCCTCATCCAATTATTTTTATAGATAAATCGCCAAATTAAGCTTAAATAACTTGATCAATTTTGTTAACGGGGCTAACACCCGGTCAATGCTTGGCAATACTTGCCTTTTGACATAAAATGACTTAAATAAAATTATTAACGGGACTTAACATCCCATCATCGGCCTGGAGAATACCCGTCTTGTGGTCTTAACATAAAATAACTTTGGAAAGATTATTAATAATTGGGACTAACACCGGTTATGAGCCTAGGGGATACCCGCCTTGTGACTTTGGCATAAAAATGTCTTAAAAATAATTTTAATAATCGGGACTAACATCTGGCCATGAGTCTAGCGGATACTTGAGGTCTTGGTATAAAATGCCTTAAAAATTTTAATAATCAGGACAAAAAACCAGTTATGAGCCTGGCGGATACCCACCTTATGACTTTTTTGTACTAAAAAAAATATTTTGATCAACAATCTTTAATTTCAGTAAACTACTGTTCCTTATAACTAAATAACAAAGCACATGAAAAAAATACCTCATTAAATATTATTGATAGAATTTTCATAAATTACAAATATTCCAAGAATGGGGAATAACCCGACCGTCTAACTTGGCCAATTTATAAGAACCAAAGCGAATAACCTTTGAGACCCTAAACGGTCCTTACCAGACCCGGCACTACTGCCTGTTATATCAGTTCTTGTAAGGACTAAGTCTCCTACATCAAAGACTCATGGTTTGATTTTATTATTAAACATCCGAGACATCTTGTTCATGTAAACCACCATTTCTGATTGTAGCTTGTTCTTGAAGAAACTCGGCTTGGTCTAGATTAAACTGTATCTCCTTGGGGTCCCCTGAAGACTCAGGGTGTTATGTCCTAAAACTGCTTACTTGGACCTCCATGGGGATTATTGCCTCGATCAGTGAACATTTATTTTTGTTCTAATAAGAAAAATAAATATTAATTTCTAAAAATTAAAATAAAATATTAATTTTATTGAAAAAGCCCAGTGAGTAGAAACAAGGAAAACAGTTCATTAATTACATGCTTTCATGAAATGCGTCACAGCACAAACAAATCATATCACGGATTGGACCTAACCCCAAAACATCCCTAAGCTATTTGCCCGGCCCTCAAAAAGGCACCACAGGACTTCGTAATGCCTGGCCCAGCCAGGTCTTATCCATAGGGCTAGTGGGGTCGTCCTTGGTCCAATCTCCAACAACAGTAAATAATGCAATGCTTCATATTCGTGTAACTAGTGCAATCAATCTATTACATATAAACATGATGCATGAGCATGCTTTAGGCATTTGATTTCTTTAAAATAAAAGATTAAGTTAGTTCTACTCACCTCTGGCAGACGCTGAACAGACTCTGCAACTGCTAACACTGATGGCCTCCTCGATCCCTCGGGTCTGATCCTACACAGGTGGACTCGAATGAGGTGCCAACACACTCTAAACAACTCATAAACAACTCCACAAAAACCCTTTAAAACATCACTTAAACATGTATAGAAAACAACCTTGAAAAGGCTGGACAGGGCACTTTCGGCGGCACCTTCGGCGGCCGAACCCTCTCTCCAGAGACGAAACTCAGGCACTTTCGGCGGCACTTTCGGCGGCACCTTCAGCGGCCGAAAGTCCCACTCCAGAGACGAAAGTCAGGCACTTTCGGCGGCCGAATCCTTCCTTCGGCGGCCGAAAGTCTGCTTTCAAGCCAAAACTCAACTTTCGGGGGCAAGGTTAGGCGGCCAATCCATGCATCCAAAGGCAGGTTCGGCGGCCAAAAGCCCTTTCGGCGGCCGAACCTGAGTTCTTCCCAGAAGGGCAGAACTCAGCCTCTCATGCATTCAAGCCTCCCAAACCTTCCAAACACCCCAAAACAGCACCCAACTTCCCAAAAGCATGCATAAACCCTTAACCATGAACAAAGGAGCTTAAACAAGCTTAAACTCCAACAAAGAACATCAAAAACATACATAGATAGGTTATGACCCACATAGGCCAAAACCATCAAAACAACCCAAATCCTCACATACTCTCTCCCCATCATGCATACTCACTCCCACATGCATTGACTAGCTTAAACTTCCTACATATCATCACATAAACATATATAAACATACATTTGCATAAAAACCCACATAAAGCCTAACATGCATATCTACCCATACTTAACCATTAAAACCTCTTAAAACTTACTTAAAACTTCATGAAACGTAAAAGAAAGCATAGATCCACACTTACCTCTTGAAGATCGAGGGTTTGTGCATGCTCTAACTTGGAGATGGGAGAAACCAACTCCTTGGGTCTCCAAGTTCCCAAAACTTGATCTAAGCTTGAAAACTCTTCAAAACAGCCATAAAACTCATGAAAACATGAAGGAGATGAAGAAAAACATGAAAATGGCCAAGGGAGGACAAAAACTCACCTGAGCTCGAGAATGGGGAGAAAACTCGCCCATTTCTGATCTGAGGGCCCTTTATAGGTGGCCTGCTGAACCACCTTCGGCAGCCTAACGTGCCCCCTAAACTCATGCATGTTCGGCGGCCGAACTTGACTTTCGGCGGCCGAACCTTGGTGAGTTTAAGCAAAGCTTTCGGAGGCCAAAAGCGCTCCCGAAACCTTTCCATGTTCGGCGGCCGAACTTGACTTTCGGGGGCCGAACCTGGCAAACGCCTCCTTGGTCTTTTCTTTTTAAAACTCAATTCTTTTCATTTAAAAACCATAAAATCAGTAAAAACCTTTTAGAAAACACATTTTACCCCTCTAGAAGCCTCTGGCATCTTCATAATTCTAGATTCCAACGGAGATTCCGCCGGAAGGTAGGGATTCCGATGCCGGAATCTAGCCGAGTATTACAGCCTCTATCTCAGCCCACTCACTGAAATCATCCATTGCCACAATCACAAACTTTCTTGATCCGGTTGCTTTTAGAAAAGGGTCAAAGATGTCTAGCCCCCACTGAAAGAATGGCTAGGGGCTTCCAATTGCTGCTTGCGTCTCACTAGGGATTTGTGGAATGCTTGCATGCACTTAACATCACCGGCACCTCTGGAGGAGTTTCTTTGCATCTTGCATTGTTGTTGGCTAGTAATATCCTTGTCTAAATGCCTTTCGGGCAATCATTCGAGCTCCTTTATGGCTTTCATAATCTCCTTCATAGATATCTTTGAGGATACACTGGTCATTATCCTCCATTACGCACCATAACTACGATTGAGTTAATAAACTCTTGTACAACCAACCATTAATTAGTGCATATTTAGAGGACCTTCTTATTACCTGCTTGGCCAACAGTTCATCGGCTGGTAATTCGTCCTCAGTCAGAAATTTGTATACCGGCATTATCCATGTTTCACCTTTTTCGATGGAAAAAGACTCCTCTTCATCGGTTGCCAGAGTATGTAGCTCCTCAAACTGGAATGGCTGAGTCAAGTGTTGTTCACTTGCCACCTCCATTTTACTAAATGATCAGCTTCCTCATTTTCACTTTTGGCCATTTGGTGAAGTTCATAGTCGCCTTATATATCTTTGATCCTTGCCATTAACGAGCGAACTTTTTCTTCATATTTAACGAGGTTAGGCTCTCAGACTTTAAATTGTCTATGTTATTGATTAGCAAATAATTGTGAGTAACAAAAAATAACAAACTTCTATATACCTATTTTCGCGATAATTTTCAGCGCTATAATCACAGTCTCGTACTCGGCTACCTTGTTAGTGGCACTAAAGGTGAGTTTTGTTGTATAACGAAGCTTTATTCCAGTTTGACTATGTAGGAGGATTCCAATTCCAGAACCCCTGGCTCTACAGGCACCATCTGCCCAGACCTTCCATTCTTCAATGGGTGGTTTTGAAGTCTCTAGAGATGGAGTCATCTCTGTAATGAAATTAGTTACCGTCGAGGCTTTAATTGCGTTTCACGGGACATATCTAATGTTGTAACGACCCGAAAATCGGACCGCTACCGGCGCTAGGACCCAGGTCGGCTTAAGGCCGCCGGGACCCGTAGCAAGCCTGACATGTAACCTGTAAACCTGTTCAATCCTATACATGATCAACAATCATACGTAAAAATTAAAACTTTTCTAGCATTCATTCCTCATACACCAAACTCAACCTGTGCATGCACTAAACATAGTCATAATCATAAACTTGACCCCTCTGTGGGATCTCATCAATGCCCCAATGGGCGATACATCATAAGTTGAGTTGGTTAAACATAAACATCAATAGACATTAAGATAATGTATTAACAAGGGATTACAATGAACTATGGTCAAGCACACTTCTAAACCTCAATATCATTTTACATAACATAACTATTTAACTTTACATCATTATACCATTTACCATGTCCACTATCTATCTATTACAAACATAAGACTTTACTCTTCTTGACTTCTCTGTCTAGCCCGTACCTGCAATCCTGGGGGATTAGGGAAAAGGGGTGAGCTATTAGAGCCCAGTGAGCAGAATAATAGAAAACAACATTTAAAATCTCATGTCATCATGTAATGCAACACATCACAACAAATCACATCTCGGATGGTATTGTCACCAATAGTCCTCTACATTCCAAAGTGCCGGGACGTAGAATGGGTACAACCGGTCTTTCTCTTAACATAACATATCATAACATTCCAATGTGCCAGGGACATAGAATGGGTACAACCTGGACTTTCTCTTACATAGTGCCAGGGACGTAGAATGGGTACAACCTGGACTTCCGTACCATATCATGCCGTAACATCATCATACTCTATGAGGACTAAAGGGTCATCCAATAACCAATCCACATCAACATCATAAATGCAATGCAACATATTCGTGGATTCTAATGCAAACAACCTATTTCATCACATGGCATTCATGATGCATGAACATGCTCAACTGTATAATTCATTTGCTTTAAAACATAAGAGTTTATTCTACTCACCTCAGGCTAGCTCTGATAAAGACTGATGCAGCTAACTCACTGCTGGGGTCCTCGGTTTCTCGGGTCCGAAACTACACAGGTGGACTCAAATGAGGGACCAAACAACTAGAACATAACTCTAAAAATATCCCCCAAAAACCCCCTAAAACACCTCAAAACAATCATGCAAAAGCATGCAAAGGAAGGCAGAACAGGGCAGGTTCGGCGGCACCTTCGGCGGCCGAAAGTCCCAGACAGAGACGAAAGTCTCTTTTCGGGGGCAACTTCGGCAGCCGAAAGGCCTGCCTCCCCAGCCATGTTCGGTGGCCGATAGTTCCTTCGGCTGCCGAACTTGGTTTCTGCCAAAGGGCAGAAACTTGGCTCCTTTAAGCACATTTGCCTCCCAAAACTTTCAATCATACATTTAGCTCAACCAAAACATGCAAATATACATACATTGGCTCCTAGGGGCTTCAAACTAACTTAAACCCCAACTACAACACACAACAACAACACATTGCTCAAAAACACAACATAAACTAAAAAACCTAACTATGAGCTACACATGCATTCTACCCCATAGATCTTGCATAAAACTTACTTTAAACATGAAATGGGCTTAAGATCGGCTCTTACCTCTTGAAGATCGAGAGAGAGACGTCCTAAACTCGGAGGTGGGAGATTTTGAGTTCTTGAACCTCAAAGCTCCAAAACTTGCTTTAAACTCGAAAATCTTCAAAACAACGTAAAAACTTGTGAAAATCTTGAAAGATTTGAAGGAAAGAACTCAAGGATGGTGAGGAACGGCGGAAGGGCTCACCTTGGCCGAAAATGGGGAGAAAGCTCGCCCATTTCGGCTAAGGGGCTCTTTTATAGTGGCTGGCCAGGCCACATTCGAGAGCCGAACGTGCCCCCGCATGCATGCCATGTTCGGCGGCCGAACTTGAGGTTCGGAGGCCAAACCTGGGCTTCCCTCACTTATGCCTTCGGGGGCCTAAGGCTCACCCGAAAAGCATGCATGTTCGGCGGCCGAACTTTGAGTTTCGGCGGCCGAACCTGAGTTTCCTCCAAGGATGTTTTTATTCCAAAAACTCATTTCCTCTTTACTTAAAATCATCAAAACATTAAAACATTTCATGAAAACATGGTTTTACCCTTCTAGAGGTCTCCGACATCCGAGATTCCACCGGACGGTAGGAATTCCGATACCGGAGTCTAGCCGGGTATTACAGATGTTGTAAGCTGATAGCATTACCACCTTAGTGGACAGCCGCCTTGAAAACTCTAGCCTGTAAAGTACCTCTCATAGGGGATAGTTTGTCCTTACCTCTATGGTATGTGACTTGAAATAGGGACACAATTTTGTGGCAAACATCAGGATTGCAAATGCCAACTTCTCGAGAGGGGGATAATTCAACTCTGCCCCCTTCAAGAATTGATTGGCATAATAGACGGGGCTTTACTCCCCATTGTCTTCTCGTACGAGCATAGAGCTCACAGTTTCCTACGTGATAGACAGATACAAAAATAACACCTCGATTTCAACGGGCAAGCTTAGCAAAGGAGGAGATGATAAAAAAAGCTTTAAAGTTTTCAAATGCCTCCACATACTCTTCTCCCTACACAAACTAATGTTTGTCTTTTAAGGCATTAAAGAACGGGAGGCGCCTCTTGGCGAAGTATGATATAAACCGACCAAGAGCTGTGATATGATATAAACCGACCAAGAGCTGTGATCCGCCCATTTAATTTTTGTATGTCATTTATCGATCTAAGTTCCTCCATGTCTTGGATGGCTTTAATTTTTTTTGGGTTTGCTTCTATGCCTCTTTCAGAGACTATATACCTTAGAAATTTTCTAGCCTTTACCCTAAAAGTACATTTTTCAGGGTTAAGTTTTATACCTGTCTTATCCAGTACGTTGAAAACCATCTAGATATCACCTGGGTGATCTTCTAAGGATCAGATTTTCACTACCATATCGTCCATGTATACTTCAACACTTGATCCCACTAGGTCTTTGAATATGCCTGACACCAGCCTTTGGTAGGTTGCCCTTGCATTCTGTAATCTAAACGGCATCACCTTGTAATAAAAAAATCCTTCATAGGTGATGAAAGCAATTTTTTTTTTGCATCTTCGGTTACCATCAAGATCTGGTGTTAACCTGAAATGGCATCAAGGAAGGAGACTACTACATGGAAGGAGACTACTACATGTCCCGAGATAGAGTTTACTAACCTATTGAAAACCATCTGGATATCACCTGGGTGATCTTCAAGAACCGGCTTTTCAATACCATATCATCCACGTATAGTTCAAAATTTGATCCCACCAAGTCTTTGAAAATGCCTGACACTAGCCTTTGGTAGGTTATCCGTACATTCTTTAATCCAAACGTTATCACATTGTAACAAAAAACTCCTTTATTGGAGATGAAAGCAGTTTTTTCTGTATCTTCGGTGTCCATCAAGATCTGATGGTAACTTGAAATGGCATCAAGGAAGGAGATCACTGCATGTCCTAAGGTAGAGTCTACTAACCTGTCGATGGACATGAGTGGATAATGATCCTTTGGACATGCCTTGTTTAAGTCAGTGAAGTCTATGCACATCCTCCGCCTCCCGTTTGCCTTCTTAACCAATACTACATTAGCGAGTCATGTACGATACTGCACCTCTTTTTATCAACCTCGCACTTAAGAGTTTATTAACCTCCTCCTTAATTACCTGCTGCCTCTGCGGTGTAAACTTGTGGGTGGTTAGAGACGGGTCAATACCTGTTACATCTTCTGGAGACCAAGCAAAAGTGGTCATTCTGCATTTTAGCAATTCTATTAAGCTATCTTTTGCTTCTTTGCTTAAAGCAATTCCAAGTTATACCTTTTTATCGGTTTTTAGCTGGATTTCTTCCACCGAGTTTGCTGGCTCTGGCTTTGTATGGGAGTCTGGTTTTTTTAGCAGATTGATGGGCATTGTTGCCTTTTTCAATTTATTTGTTGAGTGGTTGTAGCGCTCCTATGTTGATTTCTAGCTGCATCGAACAACTGCTAATCCTCCTAGAGCTAGTAACTTTAGACACATAGCACTCATGTTAATAACTATCCAGTGATAGTTTAAGATTGGGCAACTGAGTATTACGTTGTAAGCGAGTGGAATGTCCACCACCGTAAACTAGCATATAGATCCCACTTGTGCTTCTCATCACCCAGTACAAGGGGGAGATTAATGGTGCCCAATACTACTATGGTCTTATCCCCTAATCCCACTTACAGGTAGGAGACCTTAACAAGGTTATTCTTGTCTAATCCTAGTTTATTAAAAAATCTAAGGTGATGAAATCGATGGAGCTATCTGTGTCGACCAAGACTCACCTCACATCATACATGTTTAAGCAGACAATGATGATTCACGTGTCACTGTGAAAAACCTTGTCGCCTAATCTGCAAGTCCAAACTTTATCTCCTACTTTGCCCATGGCTTTTGTTCTACAAACAATACGTCCTCAGTGAAATGCTTGTTCTTTCCCTTGCCCTCATTAGAGCCTCCTGCAATCACATGTATAACCTCCATGGGTTCACTGTCAGTGGTGTTTTTAGGAGTTCTTACCTCAGGCTCGGGTCTTCTTTCCTCTCTGTCTTTTCTAGTAAACTTTTGAATGTGTTGTCCTTTATTAATCTCTCAATTTTATTTTTTAGCTATCGACATTCCTCCGTTATATGCCTGTGATATTGTGGAAATGACAGTACTTGGTTTTATCTCGTCTACCGGCTTTTTCAAGATTGAGCTTGGAGGTCTATCTGACCTCCCTATCTTTTTTCCTGATCCACATTAAAATGTGTGTCTGTGAGTTATTCAATGGTGTATAGCTCTTGTACTTACCTTGATTGTCCCTCCCTCGGGACACTGAATAATTTATGCGGTCTCTCTCATATCCTCGCCTCTCTGGCTTTTGGGTTTGTTTTTGACTCATCCTCTTATCTTCCCTCAGCACTTGGACTTCGTCATCAAGCCTTATATACTTCTGAGTTTTATCTATCAGTTGCTGATAAATAGTGATGGGATTTTTTTATCAAGGCATCCATGAGTTTGATGTTGCGAGTTTTCTTTTTTAGTGCCCTGCATGCTATTTCATGATTTAGCTCTTCCACCTGTATCGCTTCAGCATTGAAACATGAAATGAAGCTCCTTAAAGACTCACCCTCTCCTTGGCGGATCTTTCGCAAGTCAAATGAGAGTTTTTTAGGAGTTATGCAGGTGATAAATCTAGATTTAAACATCATAGCAAATTGAGCAAAATTTAGAATAGAACCTGGGCTCAGATGTTGGTACCATTTTTAAGCTAAACCTTTGAGCATGGGTAGAAATACTCCACATAGCACGAAATCATTGACTTCTTGAAGTTGCATCATTGTTCTAAAGATTGCCAAGTGACTCCTAGGATCTGTTGTTTGGTCATAATTATCCAAATTTGGCAGTTTGAATTTGATAGGGAAGGTTTCTGTAAGGATTTCCTCCGATAGGGGTGAGGCATCGTCCAAGCCATAGTCCTTCTGCTCCTTCTGGTACCTTTGTACAGCACAGACCAGCTTCTAGTCGACGTCTTTTGGAGCCTCGTCCGATGACTCCTCATCCTCTAGCTTAGCCTTTCCTTTGGAATGTGTTTTGATTGCTTTTGTCCGAGTCCTTACGGTCTCGATGGGAGCCTTTTCCCTTATTCTGAGAGCCATAAATGAGGCCTCCTCTCGAGTCTTATATTGTTCAAAAGTTGCCTATAGTCTTTTAATGTACTGGAGCATTTTCTCATTATTCAGATTGTTGAGGTTTACCTCATTAACCATAGAGGGTGTGTTTTATCCACTGTTAATGATGGAAGAAATGATGGCCCTTTTGTTAGCAGCAACTTAGCAGTAACTCATGAATTGTCAGCCATTATGAGAAAAGAAGAAAAAGAAAATATTTTTTGATAGAAAGCGAATAGAAAATCAGATTTAATCTAAATGAACATGAAGGATTCAATGGATATCCCGACAATGGAACCAAATGATGTGGCTAGAAATTGAGCTGAACTGCAATTAGTCAATCTACAAAAGAGAAGAGATGAGGTGGTTAGCGCCTATAGACTGCCACTCCGATGCTCAAGTCAGTGAATTGATAGAATGAGTGAATGAAATAGATTTTTTTGAGTTTAGAATAAGTGTGTAAGAATGTATTTCTTGATCTCTGTACACATTTATTTTTATACTGTAATGAAATGGACTTAGTTATCGAATCTCCTAGAAATTTGGGTGGTGTCGGCTAGTGGATAGGGGATCCTGCATTTATAGGTATAGTGGGGATATGTTAGATTGTATCCTGCTAACGATAACATTTCATAAATGTTCGATCTGCTTAGGAGAGAGTAAGTCTTGATGGAACACCAAGTGTTACGGCGTCCTGATCTTCTTTTCTATGGGTGAGACTTCTGCGACTATGTATTAGCTTATGATATCCTTACAATGTAGTCTTATTCTATGACAACAGTTCATAACTTAGTTTGAATAATTATTATGTCGCATTGAATGTTAAAACCATTAGCTATATTCCTTTTTTAATTTTATTTTTATGTATACTAAATATATGAAAATTTGTTTTTATAATTTCTTAAACCTTGTATTATTATTTCTTTTTACCTCTTTGAATTGCTTCACTTTTTTAGTGTTAGATTAATAGAAATAAAACTATTGAAATTTAAGTAATTAAGTGATACAAAGAGTAATTTAACCAAATAAAATATTTTATAGTCATTTAAATAATTTTTTTATTTATAAATGATAATTGCATCAGCAAAACAGTTAAATAATTTAATTATTTTTTAATTATCATATAAAATTTTAAAATAATAAATGATGAGAGATGAATAGATAATTTTTATAAATTTATTTATATATTTAGCGTATTTAAATGGGTATATTTTACATTATGAGAAATGTTAAAAGACAATTACATTTTTAAGGGATTGTTCAATGCTTTTTATTTTATTGATGAAAAGTATAACAATTAATTATTAATTAAAAATAAAAAAAATTAATAAATATTTTTTTTCACCAATAGAATGAAAAACGTCACTTGAGATTGCGTCTATTCTCAGCATTTATCTTCATTTGACTTTTGGGTCTTGAGTTGAGGCCACTTGTGACCGAGCCTTGGACAAAAAGGTGAATGACTCAGCAGATTAGCGTTGAGGCACAGAGGTTATCTGCACGTTGTTTTGCTGATGCTGCAGGCTTTGGATGGATGGATGGATGGATGGATGGATGGATGGAAATTGAAAGGGTTCATTCACCTGATTTGGCTGTTTCATACGTGTGGTTTATTCATTGAATTCTTTTTGTTAAAAAAAGTTATCACTATATTTTTTTCTTAAAAGATATTGATCTTGTAAAATATTACAATAACATTATTTAAACTCAAAAGTCAAAGAGAATAGAATAAAATAAAAAATATAATACATGAGTTTTTAAAGTTTAAATATAAAAATTCTACTTAAAAAGCAACCCTAAAAACTCGAAGACTATAAAAAAAGAGGAGCAGTGTTCTTCACTTTTAAACTCAGGCCAATATCTTACTGCAGTCTATAATGATATACCCACCATAATGATTGAAAGTCTTTTTGGCATTATTAAAGAGCAATGAGCAAAATCACGGACTATAAAAATGAAGAATAGAGATTGCGAATGGGGTAGCCAGCAAACTAGATCAGAAAAGAGTAGTAGAGAGATGAGATACCAACCATAAAAAAAATAAAATTTGTATATTCCCAACTCTAATCCACCATTTATTATAAAAAAAATAGTGAAATAGTGATAAAAAATTTAGGGGCCAACTACTGTAGTCGCAACTAATTAGCAACCATTTTGCTAGGCTCCGAGTGGAGGGATATTTTTATTTAACAAAAATATCAACAACCAAAATTTTGTCGCTGGCTAGTTGCTAAATAGCGACAAAAAATTTAATGGTCGCTAAATTGGTAATAATAAATGGCGTACTGTATTAGTGACTAAATTAATGACGATTTTATTACGTTTTTATGGTGGGAGTATGTCACTAATTTTTTGCTACTATTTTTGCCATTAAGTTGCATCATTGTTGGAAAAATAACTAATTTAGTGATAAATTTTTTTTAACACTAACCTGTCAGAAATATTAACATAAACCATAAAAGTAAACCCGAAAACACATGCACTTATTTTCTTTTATAGCTGCCTAAGTCCCCCCTTTGATCCTCCCATAGCTAAACTTGCATCTCCTAGACAATCCACACCGGCGGCCTCCTCCGACAGTCTGCGTTGACCGGTGACGTCAGTAAGCCAGTGACAACGAAGTGTTAGTAAGAGAATCACGA
Source organism: Manihot esculenta (assembly GCF_001659605.2). NCBI lineage: Eukaryota > Viridiplantae > Streptophyta > Magnoliopsida > Malpighiales > Euphorbiaceae > Manihot > Manihot esculenta. The sequence goes on from NC_035170.2 coordinate 23,541,208, forward strand.
GCAACTAGCAAGCCCATCTCTTCCCTAGTGTGTACCAACAATGAAATACTCTCCCTAGTGTGCGCGACCACCAGCAAGGAGCTCCCCAAGCGCGCGACCACGATCTACAGCTGCACCACTCATCAAACATCATCTGCAACTGCACCAACAAAGGTCTCCTCTCATACCTTTGATTTTCTGATTATAAATTTGAAATCAAGGCTGACCATTCAATAATGAGAATTGAGAGCCTACTGAAACTTTCATTTGGATTATTATTAGATGATTCTCTGTAACAGCCCGGAAATCCGGACCGTTACCGGCGCTAGGATCCAGATCGGCATAAGGCCGCCGGGAACCGTAACAAGCCTGACATAACCTGTAATCCTGTTTAATCCCATACATGATCAACAATACTCATAAACCTGTAAACATTCTCATATAACAACCAAGCTCAACCTGTACATAAACATAAACATAACATAAACCTCCACTGGAGCCCTCATCAAATGCTCCAATGGGGTATCTCATCATACATAAGCTTGGTTGAAACATATCCTCATATCTCATATCATAAAGACCATGTACATACAAGTGGGATTAACAATTTGTATTGGTCAAGCACAACTCTATCCTCAATATTCAAATTACATAACATAACTTAAAACACTTTTACATTACATCATAACACAATTGTCATGTCCACAATCTAACTATTACATAAACATAGCTTTCATACTCTGGCTAACCTCCTGATCTACCCTGTACCTGCACATCTGGGGTTAGGGGAGAGGGGTGAGCTACAAAGCCCAGTGAGCAGAATAGAGAAAACATATATTAAAATATTTCATGCTTCCATGAAATGCAACACATCACAAACATCTCACATAAGGATGGTATTGTCACCTATAGTCCTCAACATAGTCCAATCGTGCCAGGGGCGTAGAATGGGCCTCACTGGTCTTTCTCTTACATACATAACATAACATAACATTCCAATATGCCAGGGGCGTAGAATGGGCCTCACTGGTCTTTCTCTTAACATAGTCCAGGGGCGTAGAATGGGCCTCACTGGCAATCCATACCGTATCCTCATCATATCATATCATAGGAGGACTAGAGGGGCATCCAATAGCCAATCCGCATCCACATCATATTATGCAATGCAACATATTCGTGATTACTAATGCAAACACCCTATAATATCACATGGCATATATGATGCATGAACATGCTCAAAAAGTTATATTTCATTTATTTAAAAGCTTAAGGTTTATTCCACTCACCTCTGGCTGAAACTCTACAGACTCTGAAGCAGCTATCTCACTGCTGAGGCCCTCGGTTCCTCGGGTCCGAACCTACACAGGAGGACTCAAATGAGGGACCTAACATTATGAACATAACTCTAATCTACTCCCCAAAAACCCCCTAAAACATCATGAAATAATCACGGAAACACATGCATGAAATGGCTGGACAGGACACTTTCGGCGGCAGGTTCGGCGGCCGAAAGTCCCTCCAGAGCCGAAAGTCAGGCACTTTCGGCGGTAGCTTCGGCGGCCGAAAGTCCCAGACAGAGACGAAAGTCTCTTTTCGGGGGCAACTTCGGCAGCCGAATGCTGCCTCCACAAAAGGGGGTTCGGCGGCCGAAAGTCACTTCGGCGGCCGAACCTGAGCTTCTCCCGAAGGGCAGAAACTCAGCTCCTCTATGCACATTTCGCCTCCCAAGCTCAAGTCATGCAAAAACTAGTTCTAAAACGTGCATACATATCATATATTACACCTAGGGGTCTCAAACTAGCATATACCCCAACTACAACACTTCAATCACACAAAAAACAACATACATTGTTCAAAATCATAACCTAAACCCAAATATTCAAATAACCCTAACATGCATTTCTATCCCATAAATCTTGCATAAAACTTAGTTAAAACACATAAGGAGCTTAAGATCGGCTCTTACCTCTTGAAGATCGAGAGGGAGACGACCTAAACTTGGAGATCCACGAAAATGAGCTCCTGAGTTCCCAAAGCTCCAAAACTTGGTTTAAATGCTCAAAACTGACAATGTGAGTTTAAAACTCAAGGAAAATGGAAGAGATTTGGAGGAAGAACACAAGAGTTGCAAAGGGAAGGTTGGAAGCTTGCTGTGGCCGAAAATGGGAGAAAACTCGCCCATTTCGGCTAAGTGCCCCTTTTATAGGTGGCTGGCCAGGCCACGTTCGGGGGCCGAATGTGCCTCCGCATCCATGCAATGTTCGGCGGCCGAACTTGACTTTCGGCGGCCGAAACTGGACTTCCCTAACTCATGCTTTCGGGGGCCTAACGTGCCTCCAAAACGCATGCATGTTCGGCGGCCGAACTTGACTTTCGGCGGCCGAACCTGGGTTTTCCTCCAAAGACTTTTCATGCAAAAACTCATTTAATTTCATACTTAAAATCGTAAAACACATTAAAACATTTTTATAAAACATGATTCTACCCTTCTAGAGGTCTCCGGCATCCGAGATTCCACCGGACGGTAGGAATTCCGATACCGGAGTCTAGCCGGGTATTACAGATATTCTAATGTACAATGCTTGATCTTATACTCAAATCTCATGTGATGGTAAGTAATATAAGAAATTTTTGGACATTACTCCTATAATTTTTCCAATTTCAGAGTTTTGATAATGAAACAAAATAAAAGAGAAATGTTATTGTGGATTTGCTTTCACCCCTTTGTTCTTGCCCATCTTCAAATAATATGGTGTTTACTTTTGGATCCTTATGAATTGTATTTTAATCATGAAAGAAAATTTGACTTTTTTTATTATGATTATAAATCTATTATGAAATTTATTATGATGCAGAGTTGTTTGAATGGATTCAATTATCAAGAATCTATTTGTCATTTTGCTCATTCACCCCTTGCTCATCGATCCAAATAATCTGGTGTTTTACTTTTGATTCCTTATGAATTGTATATTAATCATGGAACACTTTCTTTGCATTGTCAATTTCTGCCCTCACTTGAAAAGAAGCAAAGTAACATCGTGCTGTTGCCCTCACCCGAGAAGAAGCAAGCCATCACTACTGCTTTGTTGCTGCCATGTCTTGCCATCGCTCTTTACTCGTTCACTGCTGGTTTCGCCATTCTCAGTAAACCCATTACTGTTGGTTCACTATTGATAGAGGTATTTGTGAGTATTCAAATTTATCCATGGTTTATATTGCTTGTAAGTGAGTATTCAGATTTTATTTTTGGGTTTCCTCTAATGGGTGTGCTAATTTAGCTTAGGTTGGGTCAATCGTGGAAGATGTCCTATATTCATGGAGAATGATTTGATTGTCTCTCCCCTTCTACCTCTACAAAATAAAATAAAAAAATTATTTTCCATGTGAATGATACTAATAAGTTACTAATTCTCACTTTAATTTATATTTTTCATACATAATATTAATTCTTATTTCTTTATCTATTATTTTGAAATCGGTGACTGCAATATTTGTGAGTTATATATTTTCCAATTGCAGTAGTTGTGAGTATCTAAAACACTAGTTAATACAATATTTAGCATTTTCAAGAATTCTTTTGTTGGTCTAACTCTTCGTTGTTTAGTGACATGGTTGTTCTGTAAAAATCCTGTAACCCAATCACAATGTTCCTACTGTAAGGAACATGAACCTTATTTTTTAAAATAATAATAATAATAATAATAATAATAATAATAATAATAATAATAATAAGCCATACCTAATTTCTTTGTTTTCTGTTTATGGTGCTATAGAATAATCAAAGTCAGACAAGTTCTGAACTTAAATTTTTTCCCTTTCCTTTTTTGGTTGTTCTAACTTATGAGGTACTTATGGCGTCATATTATGGAGCTTTCAGTTTGAAATGTATATTTTTCTGTTTTTATTGTTATTATAATGCACACATAGACTGCAACGATATCCTATATTAAATAATATTATAGTATTATATTAAATATATTATTTATTATGTAGACGATAATTATTATTAGTATATATAATTTATAAGTTCATATATTATCTATAGGGATACACTTGTGCATGCATATTTGTATGACATTTTGTCCCTTATTGAGATAAACGTTAGTTCTGTCAATACTTGAAACTTAACGAATATATCTTGGATATTTATGATTTTTTCTTATCGGTGTGCAGATAAATGCTGCAGAATATACTTGTCCATTTTGGTTTTCTCCTGGGGCGAATGCATTGATAGAAAAGACACTTGATCCCAATCCTAAAACTTTTAGTTCAATGTACACACTATCCACTTGTCTTTGAATAAGAACTGAACATTTTTTTACATGCAATACTTTTTAGTAGCTTGAATCCAAGTGACTACAGCTTAGATTAGGTTCTGAGTGATCAGACCAAATTTAGACCATTTTATTATATTGTCATTAATGTTAATTTACATTTTTTTTGCTTAATTTTATTATTTTGATCTTATTTTGCAGAAAATGGTGTAAAAAGGTGATTTGATGAAAATGCGCTTAAAATTGCCTAAAATAGAATAAAGGAGAACAAGCATGCTTGCACAAGCCAAGTCGCAGCTGAGGTGAAGACAAATAAGGAAAGAACATTCAGCAGAGTAATTTGAAATTCAAATTTCAAATATTCAAGAACATTCAACATTCAAAATTCAGCTTATTCAGGAAGCCAAATCTCAAGAAGATGCACTTGCCTCCCAAGCATTCAAAATTCAAAAGAGGATATTCAAATTTTGAAATTCAAAAGAAGGCTCTACCTCATCAAGGAGACCTAGGGCAATACAAGCATCTATAAAAGGACAACATAAGTGGCCGAACTCCTCTTGGTTCTTCTTCTCTCCAATTTGCCCGAACGCCTCTCCAAAGCCAAGCCACCGCCGGCTCCATCTCTTCTCCTTCTTCTCTTTCTTTTTGAGTTTTGTTTCAGTCATGAGTGGCTGAAACTCTTTTTTCCAATTGAAGATGAGGTGAAACTTTGGTTGATTTATAGATTGGGAGATTTGAACATACATTGTTTATCTTTTGTTTTTCAATATTTATGCAATTTCATGCTTAATTCCATTGTTGCTTTGTGGTTTAGATCAATAAGGCCAATTAATTCTTGATTGCAAGGTAATAATTTATTAGTTTAGATAGTTTTAAGTTCGTAATTACTTGGATTATTCAAACATAAGTAACTCTTGGTATAATACCCGGCTAGACCCCGACATCGGGATTCCTACCTTCCGGGAGAATCTCCGTTGGAATCCGGAATTCTCGGATGTCGGAGCCTTCTAGAAGGGTAAAATAAAGATTTTCAAAAAAAATTTTCATATATTTTTATGATTTTAATGAAGAAAGAAATTGAGTTTTGAAAGAAAAGACCAAGGAGGAAAAGTCCAGGTTCGGCAGCTGAACCTCATGTTCGGCCGCCGAACATGGTGGACTTGCGGGAGCTCTTTTGGCCCTCGAAGGTGGTCTGGCCAGCCACCTATAAAAGGCCCCTTGTCCGAAAATGGGCGAGTTTTCTCTCTCTATTTTCGGGCATAGGTGAGGTTTCGCCCTCCTTTGGTTGATTTTGTGTTTTCCTTCAATCCCTTCAAGTTTTTGATGAGTTTTACTTTGTTTTGAAGATTTTTAAGCTAAGATTAAAGTTTTGAAGCTTGGAGACTCTCGGAACTCGATTTCTCCCAATTTCCAAGTTTGGGTTATGCCTACCCTCGATCTTCAAGAGGTAAGTGTAGATCCACGTCTCTTATGATGTTTTAAGTAAGTTTTAAGAAGGGGTTAAGGGTTTAATGCATGTTTAGAGTAGATGTAAAATGTTAAGGTTTATGTTAGTTAAATGGTAAATATATGTTTATGTGATGCCATGTTGATGTTTGTTGGGCTTTAGGCTAGTTTTATGTCCCTATATGCTTGAATAAGTGTTTATGTATGTTTTAGAATAGTTGAATGCACGTTGGGAAGTTGGGATGGTTGAATGCATGAGGCGGAATCGGGTTCTGCCATTCTGGAGAACCTAGGTTCGGCTGCCGAAGCCATGTTCGGCCGCCGAACTTGCCTGTGGAGGCAGCTTTAGGCCGCCTAAACTCACCCTCGAAAGTTGGACTTTTGGCTCTAGAGGGGAGTTTCGGCTGCCGAACCCTGCCCCCGAAAGTGTCTGACTTTTGGCTCTGGAAGGACTTTCGGCCGCCGAACCTGCCACCGAAAGTCCCCTGCCCAGCCTTCCTTTGCATGTTTTCTATGCATGTTTTATGATGTTTTAGGGGGTTTTTTGGGGAATTGTTTAGAGTCATGTTAGAGTTTGTTTGGTCCCTTATTTGAGTCCACCTGTGTAGGATCGGACCCGAGGAACCGAGGAGGCCAGCAGTGTTAGCTGTTTCAGAGTCAGCCAGAGGTGAGTAGAACAGAACTACTTTTTATTTTAAAAGTAACTAAACTTTTAAGCATGTTCATGCATCACGATTGCCATGTTTATAGGTTGTTGCATTAGAATTCACGAATATAATGCATTGCATGATTTGCTGTTGATGTGGATGGATATTGGATGACCCACTAGCCCTCGGTATGATATACTATGTTATGATATGAAAGTCCAGGTGTGGCCTGCACTACGCCCCTGGCAATATGTAAGAGAAAGTCCGGGTGTGGCCTACACTACGCCCCCAGCACGATTGGATATGTTATGATACGTATGTGTAAGAGAAAGACCAGGTGTGGCCTGCACTACGCCCCTGGCACAATTGGACTATGTAGAGGGTTATTGGTGATAAGTCCATCTGTGATGTGAAGCATTTCATGATGGCATATGTTTAATGAACCGTTTTTATTGTTCTGCTCACTGGGCTTTAGTAGCTCACCCTTTTCCCCTAACCCCAAGTTGCATGGCCAGAGATAGCTCAGGAAGTCAGCAAGGGTAAAGGCTATGTTATGTAATAGTCAGTAGTGGACATGATATGTAAAAATAATGTAATATAATGTAAGGTATAATACAGTGATGTAATGAGAATTAGTATTGTGCTTGGCCCTAATGTATGGTTAATCCCTATTGTACATGATCTTTATGTGAATGTTTAATAATGATATATGTTGAACCAAGCTTGATGTATGTAATGTTGACCCAAATAGAGCATTTGATGAGGGCTCTAGTATGAAATTTTTATGTTTACAGTTTTGGTACATGCACAGGTCAAGCTTGGTATACGAAAAGTTTAAGTTTTTATGGAAATGTATGATCATGTATGGGATTTTATCAGATGTACAGGACGTATAGTAGGCTTGCTACGGGTCTCAGCGACCTTAAGTTGATTTAGATCCTAGCGCCGGTAGCGGTCTAATTTACGGGTCGTTACACTTGGTGTAAAAACTAAGGAAATTGCATGATCTAGCAATATCACCACGCATTTGGGTAGTTAGAATTAGGTTTCTCTATTTCTTAATGCAATTGACAGTTGTTAGATGCCAAAGGCCTAAGGACGTTCCTTGGCAACTTGTTGATTAGTGATTAGTTAGAGGACGTTCCCTAATTAATTTATACTTAAGGAGGGATATGGTGGTGAGAAGCGTCTTCCATCTCCATAACTAATTTATTGAATCAAACAAAGGAACCTAAGTATCAATGATCAATCCCAACAACTGAAGTGGATTCAATTCTTCAACTAGAGCTTTTCTCATTATTGAATTTCTTTACTTTAATTATTTGCTTTACTTTATTGCTTTCAGTATTAGTTTAATTCAATCAATCTCAAAACCCCTCTTTTATTTTACTTTCAGTTTATTACTTGGTCTTGATAAGGAAAATAGGTAAGTATCAATTCCCTGTGGATTCGATCATTTTGCCACTATCTACAGTTATAAAATTGTTGATAACCAAAAAGATTATTTTTGACCGGCTTCGACAACCGCACAGTCACTGAGTTTTATTAGATTAGAGTTAATATGCTCTCATCCATGCTTCCATGGTACCTTTTAGTCTATCATGTTTGATGGTTACAATAATAATTGACAATTTTGTGTTGAAAAGGTCAATTGAAAACCAATTCTTGTTAGTGGAGGACAATAATAAAAAAGGTCCATTGAAGAACCAATTCCAGTGCATTGGAGAACTGTGATAAAAAGCTCAATTGGAGAACCAATTCCTCTTCCAACTATTTCCCAAGTGTAGGATAGTCTCATTTATTATTTATTTATTTCTTTTCTTGTATTAGCTGATTAGAACCACCAATATTGATAAATATAAAATAAAATAGTTACACAGCACTCTCATATACCCCTCCTTAAGTATTATGCAAAATACTTGTATCATGCAAAATACTTGTATCATTTAAACTTCCAACCTTTTCTGGTATGGATTTTTTAAGAGGTAACAAATCCTCAATTCACAACCACTTGAATTCATTGACTGTAAAATTGCTTCTTCTTTTTTTTCCTTCTTTTGATATGGTGAATAATAAATCGGGAGAAATGTAATTGAATAATTTTATATTATTAGCGTGATCTGCATTACTTTCTTGCAACATTTTCTTCTCTATTTTCTTCTTTTAAAGTTTTTTTTTTTGTTTCTTACTTCTTTTAAAATACAACTAGGTTCTTGAGATTACCCACTAGACAATTCACTTAATATCATAGTCTTCTTTTCTTCTTTAATAGATTATGAATGAAAATTGTAACTAGTCGATAAGCTAAGGTATTTTGTAATCAATTTATCTGTTCATGCTTCATTTTGCATAAATATTCAAAATTGACAAGGTTTCTCTATGAGAACTTGATTATCTCTCTTTCCAATGCATGTCCTTACTATATTTCAAGCTCAACTCCTGCAGTTCAAGCACCGGGAGTTCATATGGGAGCTATCTTTCTTAAACATTTTGACATTAGGTAGATTCATGTCATATGCACATAATTAATCTACTATTTTCTGTTTTAGTTATACTATTATCAAATATATATGCATGTATGTGAGCATTACATTTATTGGAATATCATTACTATATAGATATTTGATAGAAAATGCATATTATACAATGATGTTTTATTGTTCTATTCCTTTAGTTTCTCATTTTCTTTCTTTCTTTCTTTCTTTTTTTTTTTTAGTAGTCTTTCATAGGAAAATGGGGCATCAAGCTTTCTTATTGGTGCTATCATCGTCTAATGTCCATTCAGCTCTGCTTTGGTGATTCACATATGGAATTAGGATGACACAATTTCTAACAAATTTAATATATTCGACGACATGAATTTGTCATTTAGCTATTTTGCTTTTTAATACTTCTTAAATATTTAAACTTCTTGACATTATTTAAAATTTATTATATATTTTTAGTATTTATACTTTTTAGTGTTGGACTACATTAATGTTTTTAGTATTTTAGGTTGCAGAATTGTGGATTGAAATATATACGTACAAATTATTATTATTATAATAGGTTTGTGAATATATTTAAAAAAGGGTAATTTATGATTTAGTCCCTGGGTATTGCCATTATTAACAAGTCAGTCCCTATATTTTCAGAAACCTATTAAAATATCCTTATGTTTTCTCTCCGTCAACGAAATAGTCCTTCTGTCTATTTTTGCCGTTAAAAATATAGTAAAAGACTAAATTACCCCCAATTATTTTTCTCCTCCTCCTCCTTCCTTTTCTTCTTCATCAATTCTTCTTCCTTTTGCTTCTTCTTCTTCTGCTTCTTCTTCTTCTGCTTCTTCTCCTTTTTCTTCTTCTTCTTCTGTTTTTTCTCCTTCTTCTTCTGCTTCTTCTTCTTTTTCTTCTTTTGCTTCTTTTTCTTCTTTTTCTTCTTCTTCTTCTTCTTCTTCTCATTCTTCTCCTTCTTCTTCTTCTTCTTTTTCTTCTTTTTCTTCTTTCTCTCCTTCTTCTTCTTCTTCTCCTCCTTCTTCTTCTGCTCCTTCTTCTTCTTCTTCTCCTTCTTCTTCTTTTTCTTCTTTTTCGGAGGAGGAGGAGGAGGAGGAGGAGGAGGAGGAGGAAAGAAAAGATAGGGACTATTTTGTTGATAAAAAGAAACAATAAGGATGTTTTAATAGATCTGAGAAAAGATAGGGACTATTTCGTTGACAAAAAGAAACAATAAGGACGTTTTAATATATTTCTAAAAATATAGGGAGAGACGATTTCGTTGACAGAAAGAAACGATGAGGAGGGACTATTTCGTTGACTTAAATAAACGATAAGGATGTTTTAATAGATGTGAGAAAAGATAGGGACTATTTCATTGATGGAAAAAAATAATAAGGACGTTTTAATAGATATGAAAAAAGATATAAATATTTTAATAGATTTTTGAAAATGTAAGGACTAACTTGTTAATAATTACAATATACAAGGACTAAATAAATGGTTTTATTTGAGGGTAAAATTGGATTTTAAAAATTTTCTCTTTCCTCCTTTATCTAATTTTAACGGAAAATAGGACGGAAGGACTATTTCGTTGACGGAAATAAAACATAAGGACGTTTTAATAGGTTTCTAAAAATACAGGGACTGACTTGTTAATAATGGCAATACCCAGAGACTAAATCGTAAATTACCCTTTAAAAAAAAATTAGCTTCAATATAATAATCAGCGACCAATTAGCAATCAATCATCAACAATTAGCAATCAAATTGTAAATAACAATCAAAACTTGGATTTTACCACTAATTAGCGATAAAATAGCGATTAAAAGATAATTTGTGTCTTCAATTCAGCAACCACATTATGATTCTTTAGCGACCAAATTACGACCCTAAGAGACCAATTGGCGACCAACAAATGACTAATTTGTGACCAATTTGCAACTAATTTAGCGACCATAATTTTGTATGGTTAATTTGTCTTCACACCCAATTAACAACTAAAAAATAACCGCTAAATTAGTGACTGGCCAAACACTAACCAATTTGTTTTAGTCACCAATTTGATCGCTACTTAGAAATAGCGACTAATTTCTCTAAGATAGCGACTAAAATTTGGTCGTCATTTTTTTTTTTTTATAATGATTAGGGTCAAAAAGAGCATCATCAAGATCAAAAAGAGCATCATCCAAAAAGATTAAAAGCCAATAGAAGAGGAGAAGACATTATCGTTGACCGAAAAAGAAGCCATGCAAAGTCATCTCCACCACACCCCACTTGAAAAATAAAGAAACAAAAGATGTGATACTTAAAAAACAAGACACATCAAAATAAAAAATAATAGAAAAACACACAAAGTAACATAACAAAGAAACTCCCTCATATTTGAAGTTCAATTTGCCATTAACAACTAAAATACACCAAAAAAATATACACAACCTTACTCAGGTAGGAGGAAGAGAACCTATTATAGGGTAAGAAAGGAGCCACTTCTACTTGGCGGGGCAGAGACAGTTATGAAAAATTTAGCATGAACGAGGTCGACTGTCTTAAAGAAAAACACACCAAAATAGAAAACATTTCTTTCTCTAAGAACTTAAAGAGATGACAAATGACTTCTTATTATCTAAGCATCTCAATTTCTAAAAAAAGTCCAAATAAAACTTCAAATTTTATAAAATATTTCAAATAAATCATTAATTCAAATTCATTTATTTTTATTGATATTTTACCTTGTTGCTTTGTGACTAATATTTTTCAATGATATCTGTTAGTTTATACTAGTTACTTATTAACAAAGTAATTAACGTTATGTCTTATTAGATCATAACGAAATTAGTAACATTAACATTGATGAAAACAAAAAACATAGAGAAATTTTTTGAATCATTCAACAAAAATAATTATCAATTTATTTAGGAATACACCAATCATTTGTCATGATTTTACAAATCAAATGCACAAAATAATTTATGAGAACCTTATATAGTAGAAAGTGGATACTGGAGATCGGTGCATGTGGGATGACAGGTTAGAGGAGCTAATATGTTCTTATTTTAAAAATTTGTTCACTTCCAAGTAGGGTGATATGGATTTTGTTATGAGTTGTATAAGTCCTAAATTGAGTAGTGAGCATAATGAATTGCTTAAATAACCATTCACTAGTGAAAAAATAAGACAAGTTATTTTCAGTATGCATCCCGATAAGGCATCAGTCCGAATGGATTAAATCCAACGTTTTATTAGCATTTTTGGAATGTAATTAGGAATAATGTTACTGCTACCTGTTTGAATACATTAAATAATAATGCAGCTTTGCCATTATCCTCAAACTCATAGTTAGAAACAGTAGCTCACTAGGTATGGTTTAAGCTATTTCATTATTAGAGCGAATGGTATTAGGAGAGGTGTTAGCTTACTCCGAATTACTTAGAGGAACTATCAGTATAACTCTAAACTGCTAATAATTGAATTATAGAAAACTCAACTAAAAAATAAATATATCTAGTAATAAAGTAGACAGTGTAATTAGCGAGTTGAAAATAAATCACTTTCGGGAGGTACAAAAATTATTTTAGTTGAATGGCCTATGTCCTTTTTGTGATCAACATATTGAAACGACATTTCATATTTTAGTTGAATGCTCTTTTGCCAGAGACGCATGGCACTGGTGTCGGATGTAATTTCAAACTCATGTGTCAACTATTCAATAGTGGTCACAGAAGAGTTGATTTGGTCGGAGGAATGACAACAGATTGGTGCAGCAATTCTATGGGAGCTGTGAAGGTATCGTAATGATTTAGTCTGGAACCAGAAACGAAGAACTCCAGATGCTATATCAGTAACGAAAAATCGATTAGTTATGGAGTGGAGAGTGGCAGCATTAAGGAGAGCCCTGAAATTGTAGCCGGTTATGGCTGTGTCGGAAGCTACATGGAGTCCGCCTGAATTTAATATGGTGAAGTTAAATGTGGATGCGGCTTTCAATACAAGTTCAGGTACGGCGAGAGCTGGCTGGGTTTTAAGGGATTACATGGGGTGCTTTCTTGGTGCAGGTATGACTAATTGTGGTTTAATGGAGAGTTCAGTTTTGGCCGAGGCAGTAGGAATGCGTAATACTCTGAGCTGATGGAAGGCAGTTGATTAAAAAAGAGAGATTGCGGTAGAAATTTTTTAAAATATATCTTAATATTCAATAAAAATTTAATATATTTAAAATAAATATAATTAAAAAATAAATAATATATTTTTTAATAAATATATAAAAAAATAAAATAGATAAAAATTATAAAATTGATCAATTTCATTCTAATAATATTTTATATTTGAATTTTGAGAGAATTTCTTTCTTAAGCTCTAATAATTCGGTCGAAAGTGCTATTCTTCAAGTCAATGATAATTTAGTTGACACAATCCACAGTTTGAGAAAATGGTCAAATTAAAAAATTAATTAAATTTATGATTGCACATTTCCACTGCCCATTGTAACTTGAAGAAAATTGAATACAAAATTGTCAATATTTATTAATAATTATAAATTACACGTCTAATAATATCCGCCCACTTCCCAACTACCATCTCCATGTCTTTTTTAATATAACAATATATCTTATAATTTTACTTATTTTCAGTTGATTTTTAATTTATATTAAAATAATATTATATATTAATAAATAATAATAATTTTGAATATTAATAAATAAAATTTTTTTGGATATTATTTATATTAAAATAATAAAAAAATTTGAATATTAAAATAATAAAATTTTTTTGAATATTATTTATATTAAAATAATAAAAAAATTTTGAATATTAATAAATAATCTTGGATAAAAAAATTTTAACATTTACATTAATTCATATTTATATCAAAAATTTTAAATTTTAAATAATAAAACTAAATATTTTTTAATTTATCACAATTGATTATTAAATTAAATCTAAAAAAAATCAATAATAAATTATAATATAGTTCTTAAACTTTTATATTAATAAATATATAATTTTTTAACTTAAATTTTATATTAAATGTACATTTATTTTATATTTATCATATGTAATATTAAATAAAAATTTATTATAAATAAAATTTTAACTATATAAAATATCATATATAAATATTATATGTTCACATATTTTATTGATTGTTTATACTATATTTTTAACATATAAAAAATTATATTTTATATTAATAATATTAAATAAAATAAAATATTATATATTTTGATATGTAAAGCCATTACCTCTATGATTTTTATAAAAATTTATATATATTAATTATATTTTTATAAGTTATTTAAAATATTTAATATTTTTATTTTATTTACCTATAGGATAAAAAATTTATAATGTATTTTAATGGGACTTTTATTTTCTTACACTTTATTATTTAATATTTTAAAATTTAATTAAAATATTTTACATTGATCAGTTTAATTTTATTATTTTTTTATTAAAATCAAATTGAATTGAAAATAATTAAAATTTTTTAAATATAAATTAAATAAAATAAATAATTAATTAAATTAAATTTTAAATTAATTTAATTCAATTAATTTTTCCAATTTAAATCTTTATCGGTAATTCTATACTCTTGCATATCTCTTTATATTTTTTTAAAAAATAAAAATTTATAGTCAATAATAGAGCATTGACATCATAGATAATTATGAGCTGACCGATAAGATTTATTGATAAAATTAATGAATTATTTTTTTTTAATTTTGATTAATAGACTAATAATAAAAATAAATAAAAACTAATAAATGTATTTTATAATTAATAAAATAAAATATAAAGATATTTTAATATAATTTTAAAATTAAAGAGTGTTTTAATTAATTAAGATAAATTATAATAACATAATATCAATTTTTTTAGATTTAATTAATATATTAAGAATAAAATAATAAAAGTTAATAGATATTGTTTTTAATTGACATAATCAAAATATAAAATTATTTTAATATAATTTAAAAAATACAAAAGTATTTTAATTAGCTAGAGACCTGCTAAACTAAAAGGGTTCGATGGTAATTATTCTGAAAAAACTTTCCCTCCATATAAACATCCCACTCCAATCCTTTCAACGCAGCGTTATGCTACACAGTCATAACACTCGCCGCTCTCCTCAGAAAATCAAACCTTTTTCCCTCTCAGAGAATGCGGAAGAAACGAAGGGTCCCACTAGTCCTATGGAGGCTGTTCAGGGACCGAGCTCGGACCCTTGCCACCACCATCACATCCTTAATTCCACCTCACTCGCCACTGCCACCACCGTCCTGCCACTGCAAGGGTCGGCTCTGTCTCAACTGCTGTGGCACCGCCGAAAATGCCATGTCGTTTCTCCTCCAACCTCGAGACCCATCCGATTACCGCAAGCTCCTCAATCACTGCTTCGTCGTCGTTAATGATGATGCGCCTCCTTTCGTTACTACTGAGTTCCGCCCTCGCAGCAATTGGCCACAACACGAGGTCCATATTCATGAATGCCATGTGTTTTATGTTTGTTGCTATTTGATTATATTGTTTTCTGAAATGTATTTTATGTCTTCAGATCGTGGTAAGGACGATTGAAATGATAATGAGAGAGCAATCATCGTCTTCGAATGTAATATGCTGTGCTTATGACAAGGCAAGTATTTTCATTTTCTTTTGCCCCTTGATATGTATAATGTAATTTTCTAATGGATGCTGTTAGACCTTCATTATGTATTTGAAAAAATTCATGTAAAGTTTGTACCTAGATAGGGAGGAAAATGATCCATGTAGTCAAAGCTGGTATTTCTGAACTGAGGCCTAATTGAATTTTTAGTTAGGTGATTCAACCCATTGAAGCATCTTATGCATTTGGATTGAAGTGGCTGCTTGATATTTTTTAGTATAATTATTGAAGGAGTTTATCTATTTGTGATAGTGTAATCATTCAAGCACCGTTGTGGAGCTTCTGACTTCTTCCGCATGGAGTCTTCTATTAGAAAGGGTATAATGTGGGTTCAACTTATGTCAAATGATCTGTTCCTTGGTATTACTTTATTAAATTATTTCAGGTAGTGTGCGAATTGCATAAATGCAGGTTGGGGATGGCATCATGTTTTATCTTCTAAAGAATACGTCAATATTTTTGCCACTTCCTCCTAAGAAACACCAACAGGTGGCTGGTCCACCTGTCAGTAATTTGGTACTTGAGTTGACAAAACATGCAACAGGAACAGAGCCACAACATCAAGATCCTTTGTTCATCCATTTTGGTAATTAAAAGTTAAAGATGCCATATTTTTGGAGGTCGGATGTAGTCAAAGCATATATATATATTGAGAAAGTCACGTACTGAGATGAAATGGTTATCCTTTTATAAAGCAGTTAAGAAATGCTTCCTTATGTTCTTGGGCTTTTTGTGTGGAATAAATTTTATAACTAGATCATCCTATTTGTAGATCCAAAATTGCTCCATGTTTAGATTGGATAGATCAATCACTACTATGATCTCTCAAGCATAATAAAACTATAACGCTATGCTTATAACTTAGAAACATGGAAGGTTAATGTAACCTGACAGGGATGTTTAAATTACCATTCTTGTGTTTCAACTGAGAGAATTGGAATGCTAGAGATAATACTAACCTTTCCATGAAATGAAGTTAATATTTTTGTCACAAATAAAAGAATCTAAATAATAGAGAGAATTTGAAGACTTGCTTTTATGATTTTACTATGTTTATTAACTTTTCACAACATATTACTAATATGATGGAAAATTAGGATCATTTGAAATGAGTCTCTTTTTGTCAGGACATGAGATGAAGAGGGATAAAGATGATAGTGCTAATCCAACATCTGATATACAACAGTATACTCCTCTCTGTATTCCGGGTTCCATAGGTTGTGTTTGTGGTAATGGTGGTAATTCTATAAAGCCTTTCAGCAGAAATACTGCTAGCATATATGGCCACATGAGTGTCTCTGGAACAGCTGCACCAACAGTTGGAGCTGATTCTACTAACTATGTAGGACGTCCAAATGAAATGGTTAATCCCAAAAAGCGTTCAAGACCTTTTAGGTGGCAGCGTCGCAAAAAGCACAAGCATTCAGATACTGATGAAAGCACTAGTATTAAACCTTCCAATGATCATCCCGCTGATGGATGCATCCAGATGGGTGTTGCAGAAGCAGCACCGCTGACAACTAGAGCTTGTGCTTTGAAATATGTATGGTTCTCAAATGAAAATTTTCAAGGCTCAAATCAGGTTATAGTGAAGCCCCAAAAGCGTTCAAGACTATTTCAGTGGCAGAGCTGCAAAAAGCACAGACATTTAGATGCTGAAGAACTCAGTGATAACACTTGTCACTTAAATGAAGATAGAACACTCAGGGAACTTCAGTGTGACCTTAATAACAATAAAAATGGTTTCCATGAAAAGGTAATCTTTCTTTCCTTCTTTCTTTCTTTTATTTTCTTTAGAACTGCGAAATTGTCACTTTTGAGTTTATCCTCCTGTTGGTAGATTATCATTTTTTCCCTGCTTATTGGACATAGTTTCAACCAATTCAGTTTCCCTACTTTTCTTTCAGCTCAGTTATTTATTTTATCTTTTTTATGTAACTGCAGATGTTGCAATGCTCTTGTTTTCACGTGTTGCAATCTGCCCATCTAGTCAGCAAAGGGGCACAGATCAATAGGCAACCTATGTTCTACAATTTGGAAAACACTTCATCAGTTCTTCCCAGAAAACGTATCCTGGGAGTATTTCAAGACATATATGCACATAAAATTTCCTATCTTTATACCTCTACTTTCTTAGCTGTTGGTGAAAAATATTCTCGAACACACATAATGCAATTCAAGAAATAGAGAAGGTAATGAACAGAATAATTTTTGTTGTTGGCAAGTGTTCTTGTACTCCAGGGACAATAGCTTGCTTTTTTTGACCATGTGACAACAAGAATATTAAGCTCTATTTACCTCGAACTACTTGCTGATTGGCTAAATGAAAATCATCCCTCCATCCCTTGTTACAAAGCTCCTCCCCTTTGCTAAGGGAAGGGTTGTAGTGTGTCACGTACCCAGATTTTAACACCTGGGGGACCGTACGACACTTAGTTTGAACTCCTTTCAAACCAAGCCAGCCAATAAATTTAGATGTACTTTGTACAATAAAACATTTGGGGTAGAACTTCCTGTCCTATTCTCATAAACATAGGGATAAACCATAATCATCAACCAATAATTATAGCAACACCAACACATCAAAGATGGCAATTCAACACTAAGGTTTAATTAATAGACTACTTATTTTATTTCAGAGGCAAAACAGTCATTCAACAATCATAGTAATGATCTTCTCTACAAAGAGTGAAGACACTATTTAGGGACTCAACAAGCCTACGATGGCCAGCTGAGCCTAGTTTTCACTGGTGGCCAATTAGTCACTTCCCCCTAAAAAGCCTTAAGAACAAATAGAATTGTGATAAGAGGAGATATTAATATATCTGAGGTGACATCTTCTTAATAAATAAATAAAAATGAATTACAAAGATCTATTGCGGCCCTTTTGATACTACTATTTTATACTTATTTTTCTCAATATTACTTTTCAAAAATTACAATGTTGGAAAAATCATATTTTAGTACCCCAAAACTCTAGGCCTTGGACACTCCTCCACTTAAACGGTTGACGTCCTCGTTGACTGAGTGTGACAACTGTCTTTAGTCTTTGCTTGAATATTTGACTCTGTCTTCCCACTTTGATGGAGTTTTATAAGGATGATTCTTGGCACCATGGTTGTTGTTTAACAAACTATTTGATCTCGAAAGTTTTGTTCTTATTGAAATTTGTCTCGTTGATTGGGTTTCTACAACTTCAGTCTTATGCAAAAAGTGACTGGAGATTGGTATTCAATCTTTGATACGAACTCACTAAGGTTGTGAATTCTTTTGTTGGCGCTGTTGTTGCCTACTTCTCGATAATTGATGATTCTGCACATCTCCCTTGACAACTGGTAAGCACCTATGGGCAGGTTGTTGCACCAACCCCACGACTTCGAGCTTGTCCTCGCCACCTCCATGTATTTCCTCCTTCCATCTCTCTAAGTTCAGGTTCTCTTTCACTCTTCTACCTCTATTTTCCTAGCCTTCACACTTTATTACAAACTCTCATATTGGGTAAGATGTTGAAAATGATTAATCTGCACTAAACTCAAAAGAAACTCATCAATAGCAAGGTTATACTCAAACAACTAGCAACCTAACTATACAAAAACAAAAGTAAATAATACCATTCTATTAGTTATCCAACCAATTCATTGCATTTACTTCCTAACACTGGAAAGGAAGAAAATAGTTTTTTTATGCTGAACAAAGAAATAGACTGTTTTTTATTTTGAACAAAGAAATAGAATGATTTTTTTATGCCAAACAAAGAAATAGAAATAAAGCATAAAATTCCTAATTTAAATTCTACTATCAAGTGGTTCTCAGAAGTAAATCATAGTAATAAATAGATAACAACTAACTCATCTTCTACTTAGTACTCCGCACCCAGCTTCAGGAGTTGTTATTTTGTGGACGACACTTTAGACAATCTCACTTTAGACCCTTGGACTTCTCCTCGTGGGAATACATGTTTCCTCCCCCAACATCACAAGACAATTTGCGGTAGGAATAGGAATCACTTGGGCAACTGGAAGAAATAGTATTCCGATTACCACTTTAAAGTCATCGAGGGGAGTTAGTGGGAAATCCATTATTCTCTTTTATAAGCCCAATTGACAAGATACACTGAACGCCACTCCCACCATGTCCAAAGCCTTGGAGTTGACCGCCTTCACCTTCCCAACATTTTTTTGCACCATTAACTTCCCTAGCTTCCATTGAGCATTCAAGGACACATTCTCTGGGTAGAATTGAGCCTTTAATTCCTTCTTAAAGATATTCCAAGAATTAATCACACATTGACCGCCCCTTATATTTGCAACTCTATTCCTCCACCATAGTTTCGCATCGTCAATCAGATATGAAGGTATAATATCTAACTTTTCCTCTTCAAAGTTACGTTTTGTAATATTAAAGAATAACTCCATATCAAAGAGGAAGTTTTTTACCTCTTTAGCATCTTGGATCCCTCCAAAAGCCTTTGATTCTAGAACTTTAGACTCAGTCAACCCATAGACTTTTAGTGTCGGCTCGCTAGTGACTCTCATTAACACTTTCACCTCACTCTTTAAAACCTACAGCTCGTTACGAATGTCATTAACTGACTCTTTAACACCATCTTTGAACTCACTAACAGTTCCTTCAAGATTATCATGGGAAGTTGTAAAGGACTCAAATTTTTTCATAATCTCTCCCACATGAGAGGCCATTGCCTCCAGTTCAATAACTCTGCTTTCCAAGTTACCCAATCGGGCATTACGAGAACATTTCGAGCTTTAGGAGGCCTCAAGCTTTGTTAGCCTACCCTTTCCCCAAAACCTCTAACTGGGATTTTGGGTGGCCCCATTCTCTATTGGCACACCTTCACCTCTACTTTTCTTGGCAGGATCTAAGATGGTCTCAAGCTCTTTCCGCACATCCTCACCCCTACTCCTCTTGGCGGGATTTTGGATGGCCTCAGGCTCTCTTGGCACATCCTCACCCCCATTTCTCTTAATAGAATATTGGGTGACCTTAGGCTCTTTTGGCACACCTTCACTTTCAAAGAATCTGGCTACCATAGCAAGAAGATATTCATTTTTCTCTTCCAAGTTCGTATTCTTCTTTTCTAGCGCCTCAATGCGCTCATCTCGTTGCTCAAAAGCAAAGGACATCACCCTGGGTTGGGAACTCATTTACCCAATCCAACAACTCTTCAATCCTTTTCTCTAGCATTCACTAGTAAATTTCTTTTCATCATTCCTTTATATTACTCGTAGATCTTTCTTGCTCTGATACCAAATATTATGGGCCCAAATTTTAATACCTGCTGGGAATCGTGTGGCACTTGGTTTGAACTCCTTTCAAGCCAAGTCAGTCAATAAATTTAGACATATACCTGTACAACGGAACATTTGGGCTAGGACCTCTTGTCCTATTTTCATAAAAATAGGGATAAACCATAAATATTTAATCAAATATCATCAACCAATAATCACAACAACACCAGCACATCAAACATGGCAATTCAACACCGAGATTTAATGAATAGGCTACTTATTTTATTTTAGGGACAAAACAATCATTATACAATTATGGCAATGATCCTCTCACAACTTGTAGATAGAGAATGATTTACAAGGAGTGGAGACACTATCTAGGGACTCAACAAGTCTACGATAGCCAGCTGAGCTCAGTCTTCGCTGGTGGCCAACTAGTCACTCCCCTTAAAGAGCCTTAAAAACAAATAAAACTGGGGTAGGAGATATCAATATGTCTGACGTGACACCCTTAATAAATAAATAAAAAGGAATTACAAAGATTTGTCGCGACCCTTTTGATACTACTATTTTATACTTATTTTCTCCAACATTACTTTTCAGAAATTACAATATTGGGAAAATTACATTTTAGTACCCAAAACTCTAGACCTTTGACATAGTGAATAGTAAATTTTCCTCTTAACAAGAATGATCCATATCTCAATGTTAGCATTGTGGTATTCATCGCCTATCCTACTGATTCTTATTTCTTTATTGGTTCCTCATAATGTTAGGCTCTTCTATTTGTAAGTAAATGTTTCTTTCCTAGGAGCAAAGTACAACTTTAAGTTGTGGCGTTTTTGTTCTGTTGATTGTTTTCTTGGTTACAAAAAGAAAACTGTGTACAACCTTGATTATATTCAGATTTGTTAAACTCCTTAAAGCCCAATTTGGCTGGTTCAAAGTCCCTTTTTAGGAGTATTTTTGGCTTATCTGAATCCGATGTAAATGTCAGTGCTCCATCAGTGCCATGCTCCCACAGCAGTACCTTCTGTATCACTGGATCTTCATGCCTGTAAGCAAAGTTTTCACACCCAATAATATAGGATTTTCAAAGACTTAGATTTTCTTTCTTTATGGTTTTTCATTTAGTTGATTTTCCTATACAATTCACCTCTACATGCTTTGTTGACAACTAAATCATATCTAATATGCCTGCTTCACCTTGTTAGGCTTTTTCAAATCGGACGGCTTTCCTCTATTTTGTTAAATTTAGGGTCCACTGCTAAGCTTAGATGTCGAATCTACAATTCATGATTCAAGAACATGTCAACATGATATTTCCTAGTTGAGGTAGTTCACATGGAGGAGGCATGCAATTTAAATTCCTTGGAAGACTTAGTTCCAAAGGGGTGAAAGACAAGGATTGAGGTGATTCATAGGCCATATTATGATTGACACATAGTTTCTTACCTCCTTCAATATTTTGTAGAATCACATGATAATGCTTCTAGTTAGGTAGTCCTTTTAAGTGAAGAAGTTACTCTTTGCTTGGATATGGTAGACTCATATATGGGCTATAGGTAACGACTAATACTATATTGATCTCTTTATGCTTTCATTCCTTAGGTATCATTCTCTTGTTAAGTTGCTTAAGCTTCTTATACGCCGAACACATTGCTGCAAGCATATGAGATTATTGGATAAGCATTGTGTTTTATCATTGGCACAGATTACCTATCTAAATTCAAACTCAGTGCTCAAGGTTAGTTTCCATTGTGATATTTAGCTATGGTGCATTCAGTTTGATTTAGTGTTGTCTTTTGTCTTGCAAGAAAGATTATGAATTAGGAAGTTTCTTTCAGGATAATCATTCAAAGATAGATGTACCTGAGAAATCCCGTGGTCTTAGTACTAAACATTGCAAAAGAACAGCAGAAACAAATGATGACCAGACTGAGGCCATAAAATCTTATTGCTCAAAAAGTCAGGTGGTGTCATTTATATGGGCTGCTTGTAGAAATATAGTTCCTCCAGATTTGTTAGGAATTCCTTCCAACTGGAGAATCTTGAGGAGAAATATTTCCAAGTTCATTCAGCTAAGGAGATTTGAAAAATTTTCATTAAGACAATGTATGCATAAATTGAAGACTTCCGGGTTCCCATTTCTATCAGATAAACAGTCTTTGTGCTGCTTGGAAGCTGAGGTGCTGAATAATGTGCAAGGGGAAAATTTAGACATGCGCATGGAATTCTATAGATTGAATGATGCTACAAGTAATTTGAAACATATGCTTTTAGAGAAATGGATATTATGGTTCTTTTCACGTTTGGTTGTGCCACTAGTGCAAGCCAACTTCTATGTCACTGAAAGTGAGCATGGTAAACAGGACATCTTTTATTATCGGAAGTCAATTTGGGAGAAGTTGAAAGATAGAACCATAGGTTGCTTGAAAGATCAGAACTACCATTTCTTAGATGCCAGTGATGTAAAAAGAATCATAAGCAATAGGTTATTTGGGTTCTCAAAGCTCAGACTTTGCCCAAAAGAGAATGGAGCAAGGATGCTTGCAAATCTGAAAGCACCATCAAGAATGCTTGTTCAAGAATCCTCTTCCATAGGAATGCTAGGAAAAGCGCAACCTCGCTGTCAGTCAGTTAAATATAAGCATTTCAAGTCTGTGAATTGTGTTCTTCGTGATACTTATGCTGTTTTAAAAGGCATACAGTTAAAAGAACCAGAGAGGTTAGGCTCATCAGTGTTTGACTACAATGATATCTATAAAAAGTTATGCCCGTTTATTGTTGGCCTGAAGAATGAATTGGGTAGCTTGCCTGATGTGTTTATTGTTGCTGCTGATGTATCAAAGGCATTTGATACTATTAATCAGGATAAGTTGCTTAATGTAATGAAAGATGTTATACATGAGGATGAATATCTTCTACAACGATCTTCTCAAGTTGTCTGCACCAAGAAGTCTTTGTGGGTTCATGAGAATCTTATATTAAGAGATCCAGACATCAGTGCTGGTTTTATAAAGAGTTATTCTGCATGCTTTGGTTCATTGCAAACTGTGCTTGTTAATCAGGTACTTGGTCTAAATTGCCTATCGGTTGACATTGTTATTTATTTAATTGGGGTAACTACACAACCAATTTCTAATACTTTACAACTGTAAGTTTTTATATTTTCAAATCAAGTCTTAATACTGTATGTATGAACCATTAGTTATATTCCGTTAACAACCCCTAACAGTGCTAATGCAGTGTCATGTTGCAGGGAATTTTTGTTAAAATTTCCATGTTAACAAAGCATGCAATCCAACTCAAAATTTACTTAGTGTGAACATGAATAAGATATACTATAAAATGTGAAGGTGAACCTTATTATCAAATAAGCTTTTGCCTTGATATTCATAAATGGTTTGACTAAGAAACTCAGTATTCTAACTAAGATTATTGGAATTTAGACATCATATGATTGGCATGACCAGTTGCTTTTTGAAATAGATGTGAAACGAGAAGCTGCCAACCTTGAAAGTTGAAACAAACTCTAGATCGAAAACACTGAAATTACAACTACAAGATGCATAATTTTTTTGAACGTAACATATTCTCTAAGACTGAACATGTACCTATTCTCATGGCAAGGTCTTAGACCACACTTCTTCCAAGTAACATGTGTAGGTAACTGGTTGAATTTTATTGACTGCCCATTGAATTTATCTCAGCTGTGCCTTGATGAATGATAACTTAGCTACAAATGTGGGCTATTCTAATTAAAGATTAGAAAAATCTAAAACCCCCTTTGTTTCTCTGTGACCCTTTCTAACAAGAATTATACCCTCTATAAGTTCCAATGTGTCAAAAGCAAAGAATTATTCAAGTATACCCAATTGTCACCTTCAGAACTTTGGAATGTTAAGAGATTTTAGTACAGGCACTGAAATTTTAACACTTAACATAGGAGCCTCTTGCAATTTCAGCAAACGAGGAGAGGGTGCCCCATTAAAAAAGAAGGCTTCATCAACAGGAGAGCATTAGTGGAGATTCCTTTTTGTGTTGATGCCATTCAGCTCTATTTGGCCTTTTTTTAAGAAACAGAATAGAAGTAATGTTTCATGATTTATGAAGTAATAAGATACTGAAACTGAAAGAAAAGAACTTGATTTTTTTTTTTTTGTCTATAAAGTATTACTTGTTTTTAAAAATTTTTTTTGGGATTTGGGGGGGTGGGGGGGGGGGTGGTTCAACTGTGAACTCATATCATGCACTTGGATATTTAAATTGATATCCCCTGGCCTTGTATCCTTGAGGCTCAAGTTACAATCTATTACCTTTTTTGGTAGACACAATTTTTTTTGAATTTTTCACAAGATAATAAAACTAAATTAGTGCAAATTAAGTGCACCAGTTACTTCGACAATATGCCTCTGTAATATTAATATGCCTATAATGTTTAACATTGTAATCTTTCTGAAATTAAGTTTATTGCAAATTATTGATATGCTTTAAATTTGAGGTTTGCATCCAAAATATACAGAAAAATTCAGATGCTTGTGCATGCACACACACAAAGAAACAGACACAGAGAAGTATCTCAAAAATGGTAAAATTGCAGTTCTGCTTACTTCTCTACTAAATTATAAGCTGCAACAAACATCTTTTGAAGTAAAAAGTTGCAGTAGGTTTTTAACTGAGACAACCTTGCCTCTTAATAAAATAGAAGCCTAAGGTTTGCTTAAGTTTATCATGAGCAATATCTTGACTAGAATATCTGCAATTCTATGAGTAAAAGGTTCTCTGGTGTCGCTCTTTAAGGTGTTAAGTTCTTATTTCTCATATAGATATGAAAACCACCCACTTTCCAAATATATTTGGTTGGTACAACGTAAAAAGTATATGCAACTGCTAATATTTTGATTGGATAACAGGATGCATTGTCCTCAGCGTACCTTTCTCTATATCAATGTTCCCCTCAAAATTATATTTTTGCACTATTGGAAGCTTAAAGTTAATTCCTTTTCTTTGTTGCAGGGGTCCATCAGGTATATGAAGAAGAGGGAACTCTTTTTCAATTTGAACGAGCATGTGAAGCGTAATGTCCTGCAGTTAGATAAAACGTTTTATTTGCAAGGTATCGGTATACCCCAAGGAAGCATTTTGTCTTCTCTATTGTGCTCATTATACTATGGGCATCTTGAAAGAAATGTGATCTTTCCATTTCTTGATAAGAATTGTGAACTGGCAACTGAAGATTTATCTAGAAGACACAACTGTCAGGATGCTCCTGTCCCAGGAAATAGCAGTGAAAATAGAGTTAGTTCATCCTGTTACATGCTACTCAGATTAATTGATGACTTCTGCTTTATATCAACCTCAAAGAGGCTGGCTGCTGCCTTTTACACCAGATTACAGGGAGGATTTCCAGATTATAACTGCTATATGAATGAGGATAAATATTGTCTTAATTTTGATGCCAGACATGCATCAGGGCTTCCATCAAACAGGGTTTATGTTGGTGAAGATGGTATCTCATTTATTCGATGGAGTGGCTTGCTTTTAAAGTCGTGTACTTTAGAAGTTCAGGCAGATTATACAAGGTTAGCTCTAGTGATATCTTGTGGAGATATGCATGCTGTACCTTTTGTTAGGCTTATTTATTTTTTATGGTTGTGTTTCTGGGACTGCGCAGGTATCTGAACAAGCATTTGAGGTCAACACTTACTGTCTCTTGGCAGGGTAAACCTGGTCACCGGCTGAAGACGAAATTGTGCGACTTCATGAGACCCAAGTGCCATCCCATATTCTTTGATTCAAACATTAACTCTGGGTCTGTTGTTAGATTAAATATCTATCAATCATTTCTATTATGTGCGATGAAGTTCCATTGTTATGTTTCTGAGATGATGTATATCTGCAAACTCCACCCAATATCCCATTTGAAAATCATTGGGAGGTCTTTAAGGTATGTATATATTTCTAAATTGCTACCTTTAACAAGTATATTATCAAATGATCATGTGCACTGTACGTTGTGATATACGCTGATTCTGGTTTTACCAATGGTCGTCTGCAAAATATGCTACTGTTCTAAAAATGAACCCAAAATGGCATTTGCATAAGATATTTTCTTTCATAGTATCTTACCGTAGATGTGGCTTTTACTGTTCTCCCTCTTCCCTCTAGCTCCCAAGTTATTTCCACTTTTGTTCTCTTTGTTAGGTATATGTACTTGCTCATAAAGAAAAAGATGCGATCTGCAAATACTGGTTCTTATTTCCATCCAGTTCTTCAACTGGCTGCAGAAGAAGTTGAATGGCTTGGGTTGAATGCTTTTATCAAAGTATTGAAGAGAAAACAATCTCGGCATAAAGAGTTACTATGCATGTTGAATTCGAAATTGTTAGCCCATAAAATAAACGGGACTGTATCTTCTCAACTTTCTTATGCGGTTGATAGCTCACATTCCTCTGTAATGTGGAAAATCAAGTATTAGATATTCATTATGTAAAATTTGTCTTGATGATTGACATGATCCTGCTGTAATCGCTTTTGTAACATTTTTCTTATTCGTTCCCTTTTAACCAAATAACA
Source organism: Manihot esculenta (assembly GCF_001659605.2). Classification (NCBI taxonomy): domain Eukaryota; kingdom Viridiplantae; phylum Streptophyta; class Magnoliopsida; order Malpighiales; family Euphorbiaceae; genus Manihot; species Manihot esculenta. The sequence continues at coordinate 23,568,514 of NC_035170.2, forward strand.
TAATTGTTATGTATTACAAGTTTACAACTGCATATATTGACATTATGACAGGACCTGCAGTGCATATCAATATGACAAGGAATAGGACATGCATTTCAGAATAAATCTATGAGCAAAAAGGATTTAATGTTGAAGGAAAAAGGATCTGTTATGATTACATATAATTTGATTCGTCACAAGATCCTACAAAGATTATTTACATGCGAAAGCATCATCTAGCTCAAGTTTGTGCCAGGACAAAACCTAAATCAGTAGGATTTTGAAATGCAACAAAATATATTTAGAAGAATAAGAAGAAGCAAGCTTTACAATTCTTGTAGGGGAAAAAATTAGTGAGCACTGATTCTTGTAAGGACTCATGGTTCTGCAGAAGTTGTCGTTCCTGCTGTTTTACTTTCACCTTCAAGTAAAGGGGTGGTGTTTACGCCATCAGTTAAAACTGTTTGATGCGCACTTTCTTCATTAAACCTATCCACACTGCGTATAAATATCCCTGCCAAGCACACATGAATTTCATTAATTATCAGTATGCTAATGGAGATCTGTGAAATTCGCAGTTGATCCTAGATATATTGATATTATTTCAACTACCCAGTTAACGACCAAATTATTAATTGTAAATGGAGATAGCTGTAAATTATTAATCATTGGACAGTTCCCTCCAGCGTAGTAAACATTCGCTTATTCCTAAACCTCTTTTACTGTGACTGACTACTTGTGTCGTGTTGGGTCAATGAATGGTCATGGAATTTAAATTCGTGTTGATCTAATATCTTAAATGATGAAACTAATAGGAAATAGCCATTAAGAATCCCTTACCAATAAACCATATCGCAGCTGCCAGAAACAAAATGGATGTCAGAATAAGAGCAGTCTCCCTCCAATTGTTGATAGAATCCTGCAGGATATCTCTGAAGTTAGAGTTCTTTGCATGCAAGACATTGACAACTTAACATCTTAATGCTGTTCAGCATATCAATCATCAAAAGGGGCTCTTTGTGTCATACTATTGGGTATAGTTTATTTGTTCATTAGCCGTAGTCATGATTCTGTAATTGAATTTAGTTTTTCCTTGCATAGGCTTCTATGGAAGCAACAAGGTTATTCTTCTTTATTAAAGAATTCATGCAAATCCTGTGATTGTATCTTTTCATTTATAAACACTAGTTTACTAGTGGCAAAGGCATGACCATTCGAGCAATGAAGATGTTGAATTAGGGGTAATGTGCCCGGGTCTTAGGCACTCCTAAGTTAGGGAGTGAGTTAGATCTAACTTAAATTCAACATGCTATCAGAGTGTTCAACTGATATTGGGCCTCCAGTAAATATATCTATGTCACGCTCCAGCTTTGGGGTTTGGGATAGAGACAATGTAGCTAGCTTTTGGGGCCTGACCCAAATTCAACAGAAGGCAAACCTGGAGGATCCCAACAAGGGGTGAGGAAGGTACATCTCCAAATAAGTGAATCGCAACAGTCGACATAGCCATAGACAATGGTCTCAAACTTGGTTTAACACAATGGAGACATACGTAATTTACTGGACCCTGCACAAACAGAAAACAACGTCTTACATTGTGATAAATACATTTAAGTTACAATTGATAGCATTAAGTATGCTGGTATCTGAGAACTGAATGGAGCAGGCAATTAAGAACATGTCCTTTCTGCTTGAGAAATGAAAGTACCTGAGTTGCAAAGACAAGAAGCTCGCCAATTGCGAAAAAAGCAAGGAAAGCATACATGCTCTTGAAACAGAAGGCAGCAAAGCAAAATATTGCTCCAAGAAATGTAGCCACTGAAAGAAGCTGTAACAATTTAAAAAGAAATTAAGAGACGCAACCAATTTCAATCAGATTTTTTTTTTTAATAGTTCAAACTATTGGAAAGTGCATTGCTGACATTAATACACATGGTCTCATTTAAGACAACTCCATCAGCCTAAACCTTTGAAGCATGTTGTGCTCGTCGTATCTCATTAGTATTGAGTTTTATAACTGATGTTGGGTAGTCCATTGAGAGATTACAGCCCCAGTGCCATTTCCATACAAGTTTTGTTATCATCTAAAGTATCCTTCTGTCCTTCATAACAAAATCTTTTTTATTTTCTAGACTATCAAAAACAGCAGAGGCTAAATGATAACTATAGACAGAATGCATTCATCCCACTAGATATGGAAGCATCTACCTTAAAAGCATTGGGAATTGTAGAAGAAATGCGATCGAGAACAAAACCACCTGCTAAAGTCCCAAATATTCCACAAATTATTGTAATGCCTCCAAATATCATATCTGCATTGGTCTGCCAAAAGAGCAAGATTTTAGAGCTGTGCATGCAGTGTGATACTAAAAGCCAAAGCCAAATCTTACCATATTATAGATATTATAGCCAGCCTTAGGTCCCCAATACGAGTACGCTCCGATGACAAAATTGTATGCTATGTAACCTAATGAAAAGAAGATCAAATTCACTTCAGGAAGTTTGTAAATAAATGCCAAGCAAAAGCAGCATTCTTCTGGGAACATTTTCATGTTTCGCCTCTCAGTTGTTCTATGAGAAACTCCAAGGAAGTAAATCTAGAAACTAGGTGGCTGTAATTTAATTATGAAGGACATAACTAGAAGAAGCAGAAGCATAAACAGCACAACTTGCAAAAGTTTTATTTCATTATCCTTTAGAAGGAAAAAATAACAAGGATGCTATTGAATAAACTATGTGGGTAAAAGAAATACCTAGAACATTTACAACATAGACCTTCTCAACTAAAAGAGCTTTCATGTCTTTCATAAACCTCGAAACTTGATTCGAACTATTGGATGCATATCTTGATCTGCAATAAATATTAAATCCAATCCAATCCAATCAAATATATATGACAACCATCTGTGTTCACACATACAACCTGCAATATAGAGGGCACATAAACACAGCCACAAACATTTCATGGTAATAAAATACTAGCTGTTGAAAAGCACAAGATAATAATGCATACTATGAGATAAGGGTGAGTAACCTCACATGCAAGATTGTTTTGAGCTTTTATCATCTAACTCTTCCTTATCGGACGATGTGCTATCTTTACCGGCCGCTATCTCTGCATTTGTATCAGCATTTAAATCAGATAATGCCTTACAACTGAGAAGTGAGAAATAACCTCTATACTTACAAAGAAACTAGTTAACAGAGAACAGATATACAAAACGGGTGAAAATAATATCATGCAATGAAATGCTCAAGTAGCAGGTAATAAAAAAGATCCAACGAAAATATTCACTTGTTGTATGCTGCTTTAATAAAATACACTAATATCTGTCCCAGCTCCATGCATGTTTTCTTAAGTAATATATAACAAAAAAAAGATACCATCCCAACAAGAAAGATTTCCAAAATAAGGAAAAATGTGATTAGTAAAACTGCACAGATTTTATTGAATAATATGATGGGATATTGTCATAATTCATGGCACCTTGATCTTCAGAAACAGCTGTCTCTACAGATGTCAGTGCTTTTTGTGATTCAGCAGGAGCAAAACCTGTATCAGAAATGGTTAGAGACCGATGGAAAATGCACTTGGGTCAATTTAGTAAAAGATATAACCAACTTGCACCTTTCAACTGTAAAGGCTTGATAACATAACCTAAAACAACAAATGGAAACATCAAAATTGCCTCTCCCCAGAATGCCCAACGCCAGTTAAAATGACCTCCAACCTATTAGCAAAGGAAGATAATTGGTATTTGAAATTCCAAGCAAATCCGAAACTAACAGTTGTGGAAGGGAGGAAGACGTGATGGAATTTTATAATATAATAACTACATGCTCTTAGAATTTTAATCTATGTATAGAGTGCCTAAATTTGATAAAAAGACCTCAACAATCAATAACATTAAAGGAAAAGAAAGAATGGACTTACCAATCCACCATAGACATAGCCAACAGCATATCCAGTTGGTATACACATATAAAATATTGCAAGCCACGCTGTTTTCTGATACAAAAGCAGGTACAAGGCAGGTTTACAGCACATGAAAGTCAATTGCAAAGATGATGTACCAAGTCCAATTACAGATGTGCGTGAAACAGTGGCTCAATATAAAATGAAGTTAGGTCTAAAAGCTACTAAGATAATTAGAAAGGGCTTAAATCATAAAGTTTGAAGTATAAACAAGTACTCCAATTTTCAACCTTCCACAAATGTACATTGAAATCAGTGTAGTACTTCATGAGTATTTTTATCTAAGTTCAGACAAGGACAACATCTAGGTCCACAACAGAGAGAACTCAAGTGCAATATGAATTAGGTAATAAGAGAGAACTGTCAATCTGTGCTCTCAGAAATCAATCTTTCCATTGTTGTGAAGCCTATGACCCCAAATGACATAAAAAAAGATAATAATATTCAATAAGAAGAAACATTTTATTCATGAGACGTTAGCTGATTGTATGGTGTAGCTGCATGGGAGCACACTGCAAAGTATATTAAACTTTAATTTGAGACAACTTCAATGGACATTTCACTTTTCCTTTTTTTAGTGTGTTCAACTTCACCAACCGCCAGATAAGTGCAATGAAGTAATTGCAAACCCAACTGGAATTGAACTGAAAACAAAACTCTAGTACAGGCTTATTAAAATTTGGACATTTCTTAAATCAGCAAATCCAATAAAGTATAGTGCAAAATTCAAGATTCTCATACACTTGAAGCATATCAGGTTGGGTACAGTAATATTGTTGGCCATAGTTGAACAATTTAGGATTTGATGCTGAACAATTTACTTAAATAGTACCGACAATCGTCAGACCACATCATAAAATCAAGAAGAATCTAAGAAATGGCAACCACTGACACAAAGCATAGTCAGATGCTCAACTGAATTAACTGATTTATCAACCACTAGAGGAAGTGTGTGGCTTTCAAGCCTCCTTCCATGATAAAACAGCTGATGTTAAGTTCTAATGTATTTCAGTTATATGCAATAAACATTACCAAGCATAGAATTTTAAACACCATCAGAGCAAAAGGAAGAGAAAAAAACCTGAGCAACAGGGGCATTGTCATCAATAAATGGGGCTGCAAGACTTATAAATGAAGCTTCACCAAAACCAACTAACCTAGAAACGGCAGCTAAAATGTCAACAGTATATTTTTGCTGTGAAGGTATCAACAAAGAGAAGAAGCTAAGTAAGTTGACTTACATGCGGCAGATTGTAATGGACCAGAAATCAAATGAACAACCACAGCCAATAACAGCAACTGTCCAAACTGATAATCCAACTCCAATAAGCCTAAATGGATTAAAGCTGCAAAATTCCATAGCCCCATAAGCGTTGATTAAAAATACAACTATGACAATAAGTCAGATGAAGCAGATCTCACTTAATTATTCTTTTTCATTTTTTTTTTTTTGGGTGGGGGACTGCTTATTTTTGCTTTAATTATTATTATTAACACTGTAACCAACAATGCATGGAGAGAAGAAACATCAAAATTATATAATGTTAAGATAAAGGAATTGTAACCAACTTGGCGAGAATTTTGAATGAAAATAAGTCCAATTGAACCCCTGTACTTTTCCTTAGGGCCAAATAAGACCAATTCAAATTTTTTTAATCAATTAAGCCCCTGTACTTTTGTTAAAGGTCAAATAAATCCTAACATAATACAATAATATTTTTAATAATATAATAATATTTTTAATAATAAAATATTGTTTTTATAATTTAAAATATCCAAAATTTAGTATTTTAATTAACATAAAAATTTTAAAAAATACATAGATATAATAAATCATTTTTAAAATTATAAAAATGAAATTTTATTATATAACAAATATTTTATTATTAAAAAATAATAGTTATTATAAAAGAAAAATGTTATATTAGATGAGGGCTTATTTGGTCCTTGAGTAAATTATTTGGTCCTTGTGTACAAGTACAGTAATTTAATTGGACTTATATCCAATTTTGAAATACTGTTCAACTCCAATTAAACTTCAAATTTTATGGACAATGTCTAAATGGATTTTTGGAAGAAAGCAACATTTACGAGAAGGATAATTTTTCCAAGCCCACATCTATCTGATAAGCAAAGTTGCAGTAGAAAACTCACACTAGACAAAGATGACACATGTATGCACAAATATATCAAAACTATCCTGTAATGAAATCCATCATAAAATTAACAGATCTTACTGATATTGAAATCACTGCAAGGAAAGAGTGTTGCAAAAGCTCAACGTTGTCAACTTCAATTGTTTGAAGCTCCATGACATTGATGCTTATGATCACGACACAAGGATAGGGGTATAAACGAACCAAACTGTTCGTGAGCTATTCGAGGCTCAAGCAGTTCTACTTAATCATTCAATGCATTTTACACTGAGGACCATGATTCCATGAGAATGAAAGTTCATTCAATTTTTTTAATCATTGGCCATGGTTTTGTAGCAAAATTTTATTCTCCATCCATCTCCACCACATAATAATTTTGGAATTTAACTTGAAACAAAGCCCCTAATGTTCTGAAAACAATAAACTGCCATTAGAAAAGAAAAAAAGCAATTGAAACTCATTACCTCTTTGCTAGTGATGCGAATATTGGAGAAGCCAGAAGAAGGCCAACCATGAAAGCCGATGATAAAACTCCATCTTCAAAATTGTTTAAATTGAAGTCCCCCCTGTACACAAGGATCCAAACCAGTGCTCAAGTGGGTGAACAGAAGTTTATAGGAAAGAATACTCATAGAGAACATTCCACATCAGTCACAAATAAACAGAATCATGAAAAACACAACTTATTCCAAATAAAACTTATGATTGTATTTTGCAAGTTTCCAAACTCAGTTAACTGAACAGCAGCAGTGGACACTGGACAGACACTGATTCAGAAGCAGGTTTCTCTGTATTCACAATTTTCAGGCTCCCCATAAGGAAACAATTTTTGTCAAATGTATTTTCTCACGAATATGCTGCTTTTCCAGTTCCAAATTTTTAACAATCAAAGATTCAAAACTATTCTTTGTCTATCAACTAAGAATGGTTCAGATTGAATGGGAAATTTGAATCCTAGGAACCCTCATTGTTGTTAATTAAATGCATACGCATGAGAGAGATACAACATAAGTTCCATATTTTAACTAGACATATGAGATTTTAGACTCCTACTGTAACACCCATTCAATCTGATACTAAAGAAAAAAAGTAGCTTTAAAGAGCAATTAGCAACTAAAGTAACCAAGACCTATCTTTTGGACAAAGTGATTTAGATCCATTTCTGACAATATCATGAGGGCTAGCAAAGTCCAGTGAGCTAATTGCTAGATGTAATGAGGGCATTGCATTCTTAAGGAGGCAAGATTGTGAATGCCTCGAAATCCCAAGTAAATGGCGTAAATCTAGTACAGGGCATTAATAGATCTGCCCTTAAGGAACCAAGTGGTTTAGATCAACTACATGGCCACCAGCAATCAAGGTTGTTACGTCCACCAGTGCCTAAAGAAAGGAACCACATAAAAATTTTGCCAGCAGCCTAATTTTAGCTGTCTGCAAAAGAAAGTTTTAGATTTTCAAACAAAAGACTTCAAAGTCTTACTGTATTCCGCTACCAGATGTGCATGTACCACTTTTTGTGCAAGTTCTGCGACTCCCATTAACACCATTGCTTGCTATTGCTCCTCTATCCACATAATTTATCAAGTTGATGACACAAAAGATAACTAGTAACCTGAAAACAGAAAGCGTTATTTAGCATCAAGCTTCACAAATGGGTCATAAAACTTATGAATCATTACAAAAGTATCAATCTTAACTCAAAATTTTCTCATTTCCAGCCACACAATAAAAAATTAGGTTATCTAAACGTCTTCCTATCATGAATAACTAGGCCATTAATAGTTCTATTAGGGTTTTACAAACTCCTATGAATAATTAATGAACAATATTTTGAATTGGAATTGTACGTTTGCCACTATTTTGCCTAACTTAACGAATCATCTAATCCAATCGACGGTCCAAAACATTCCCAACAAACAAAAACTTCATTCACTTGTGAAGTCTCAAATGAAAAATGCAAAAATCCAAATTAAATAATCATAACGAAAACAATATTAAAAGTTCCTTGTTTCATATCTTGAATAGCCCCAGCAACCCAGAAAGGCAGGAACCAAAATTTTCTAAGTTAAAGAATCAAAGCAAAGAGTAAAAAGGTACCTCTTAGGAGTGAACCATGAAGGTGCAGGAACAGATAATGAAGCTGAACTTGTAGCCATCTGAGTTTCCGTTGATGGGTTTGGCTTCTCAGAGGTCGATGGTTTTGTATCTTTGGCTTCTTCTTGAGCCATGAAAGCAATATAAAGAAAATATCCAATTAAGTAAACGAAAAACAAGAAGAACAGCTACTATGACTTGGCTCTTGAATGGTGGTTAAAGAAAGTTAACCAATCTTCTGGCTCTGACGATTGACTGGTTGTTTGTCCTTATCTTGTTCTTGGGTCAGTGAAATTTGAAAGTGGGTAGTACAAATGTTTTTACTTTTTGGGTTTCTCTAATGATTTATAGAGAAAGAAAAGCTGTTGCAGTGATGGAATTTTTCAGGGGATTGGAAGAAAGAGATGAGATTGGATTAAGATATGGAAGTTTTGGGGATTAGTAAGACTTAACAAACTCAGTATCTTCAACTAGATTTGATGATTTTCTTAGATTTTGAGCTGTGTGTCACCATTTTTCCCAACAATTTTTTTCACAATTTTATTTTCTTGTTAACACGTCTTTCTGGTTTGTTGGGTTGGTTGCCTTCCATTATCAAAATATTTTTCTGGAAATTTGGATCCTAGAAAAATTATCAATAAAAATATATTTTTTTAATTCTCTTTTTAAATACCAAATTATTTTCTGACTTTCATATATAAATTTATTAATAAATTTTATTTTTAAAATTAAAATTAAAAAATATAAATATAAATTATTTTTTAGAAACAAGCGAATTAAAATATTTATGAACATCTAGTAAACCATTCACATGTTTGATAATAAATAATTTATAATTAAAATTATTAAAAATAATATTTAATAATAAAATATGCATTAAAAATCTAAAATTAAATGGGTTGGTCAAACAAATTTATAAATTTAATACTTATTAATTAGTTAGCCATTTTTTTATATAAATTAAAAGGTTTAAAATCGAATCAAATTGATTAAATTAAAAATTAAAATTTTAATATTTATAAAAATCGAATTGATTTTGATCAAAAATTAAATCAATTTTATTCGGTTTGATCGATTTGAATTTTTAATAAATTTTTTTATTTTTTATATTTTATTTTAGTATTTTAAATTTTAATTTTGATATGATCTAATATCTCTATATTATTGAAAATAATATATTATTATCACTAATCGATTCGTTTTGATTTTTTTAATTTTTTCTAATTAAAACTGAATCAAATCGAAATAATCAAAATTTTAAAATAAAAAATCAAATCGAACCGAAATGAATAAAAAATTGAATTAAATTTTTAAATTAATTCGATCAATTTTTTTTATTTGAATCGAATATTGCTCATCTTACTTTTAAATTTAAAAACTATTATAAACAAATAAATTAGTTTATTTTTAAAATTTATAATCTAGTTTAACAGCTCCCAAAAATAAAATAAAATTAGATATAAAAGATATAAACACTTTTATTAGAATTTATATATAATCTTTTTGTGTAGCTTAATTTATTCTCTGTGCATTTTCTTCTCATTATTTTCTGTAACTTTCAACATTTTATTTTATTTTTTCTAATTTTTAAGAGAGATTATGAAACAAATTATTCTTATTATATAAAAAACAAATAATGCTTTTAAAATTAAATAAAAATAATTTTATTTTTGACTTTAATAATTATTTTAATAAGCATAATTGCTAAGTTTTTAGCATATATTTATAAGGAAAAGTTTCTATATATGGGATATTAGAAAAGAAATAATTTTAGTTTACATATATAGATATGTTAAATAAGAATATATAGGTATATAATTTTCTATATATAAAACAAATTTAAAATTTAACCTTTGAATATTTGATGACCGTGGTCCCATTTATCTAAATAAGGTCCTAACTCAGATATGCAGGGTAGGCCGGATCACTCGCGAGCTCAGCGAAAAGAAATTCAGCCCGGCGATGTAACGTAAGGGAAGTTAGCCACTTCGCAGTTCTGTCCGCATATGCACGGAGGGAATTAAATGATCGTTTGGCATGGAAATGAGCTCTGACATGCTTATATGTACGGACCTGAATAATAGAGACAGATGATATTGTAGCAGAAAGAACGGTAGACCTATATCCTATATAAATGGGAGTGTGATATTAAGAAAATGAGATTTAAAAAATAATAAAAATTAACATTGATGTAATTTCTAAAAGAGAAGAAATGCCAAAGCCCAACCAATTAAAAAATATAATAGCATTTATAACTTTTATTATGTTTTTGACAAAATCTATTATAATTTTATGTATATATAAAAATTAATTTAGTTTTAACGGAGGAAATAATGAAATTGTTAAAGAAATACCCATGATAATTTAATATCATTATGATAAATGGCTAAATTAGATTGGTTATTAAAAATAATTAATTTTTAATTTTATTATTTAAATTAATTTAAAGTTTATATAAATTTAAAATTCTTAATCATATTTATAATTAAATTCTATTTATTAAAACTATAAAATACAAATTAATAGATCAGTTAGATGTAAATATGAATTAATCGAAATAGTAAATTTTGAGTAGCGAAAAAGTTTATTTGATTTGATTTTAATTTATTTAAAAAATAAATATCAGTATGTTTTTTTCTCTATTTGTGATTAAATTTAACATTTTTAGTTTTTTTTAAAAATTCATTTATGATCAAAAGTTTTTTAATAATTTAGATTTTAAAAAATTGAAATTAAAAAATCAATTTTTTAACTATGCAAACTAAATTGCATTAAAACAACAAAACATGCTATAATATAGACTAGCTCACAGCTAACATAATAAAAACTTCAATTTAGGAAGGTCCAACTTGAAACTCAATTTAGATGTAGGGGTATAAATGAATTAAATTATTTCTGAATTATTTGAAATTCAATTCAATAAGAATTCGATTGAGCTCGACTCATTTTTTGCTTGCTGAGCTCGCTCAATTTTAAAACTCATTACTTAAATAAATCGAATTTAAGTTCAGTAGTATTTTGCTTGTTAAAACTCGTGAATTAGTTCGTTTTTAGACTTGTTAAGCAGTCTCACAAGTTACCTCGTTGAATAGTCTCGCGAGCAAACTCGTTGAATAGGCTCACGAGCAAACTCGTTGAATAGGCTCACGAGAAACTTATTTAAGTAAACTCGTGAACTAGTTCATTAAATAAACTCATAAACAAGTTTATACATTATTAAAAAATAAAACTAATTATAAAGTTATAAAATTTAAACTACTATAAATACTTGAAAATTATACTATTGAAAAATACAAATAACTAATATAAAATTATAATAATAAATATTTTTTAATATCATTATTGGAATAATATCACACGATAAATTCAATTGTGAAAATTATATATTTTTTTAAAATTAAAATATAATTATAAAATTTTTTTATATAATTAACACATAATAAAAGATAACGATAATGATAAAAGTATATTAATAATGATTAATTAGGTAGATAATACGTATTATATTTATAAAGAATTTTATAATTATAGTTTAATTTTAGATAGTATATATATTTATAAAAAGAAATATTAAAATATAAATAAGTAATATAAAATATAAAACTAAATTAATATTTATGTGTTAATATCCAATAAATTATTCTAAAAAATTAATATTATTAAACAATTAAAATAAAAATAACTATAAAATTATAAAATATAAAATACTATAAATAATTAAAAGTTATATTTTTAGAAATCACAAATAATAATAAGTATTTTTTAATATTATTACTAAATACTTTTTAAAATTAAAGTATAATTATAAAAAAAATTTAAACTATTAGAACTTGAGCCAAATTTATTATTTATAATATTATTTAATAAATTGAATTGTGAACCACTTTAATTCAATTTGAAAGTTTTAAGTAAACATAAATTTATTATTTATATTTTTACTGAAAAATCATTAATAAACAAAATTAAGTTAACCTGGTTGAATATTTTTTTTATTTTAATTAAAATTCTAATTCAAAAATAATTAATTTATTAAAATAATTTAATTATATTAATTCAATTATAATATTTAATTTTCGAATCGAATTACCGTTAAATGTTAAAATTTAAGTTTTTAAAATTTTTAAATAAATGAGTTTGAATTTTATAAAATTTGACTTACACCCCTACTAAATTAAGGGTGACACCACAAGCGACAGCTAAAAAGCTTCGTTCCCTTCGTGCGTGCATCAGTATCGCCATTGACCATATCGCATTGCATGCGTCCACCGGCACATTCGTTTACCACATCGCCAACCACACGAAAAAAAGGACAAAAGCAAACTCACCTCACAAAGGAAATCAATGATAATCCATATATTTTTAAATTTTAAATATAATTATTTCATTTTATAAAATTTTATAATCATTTTTTACTATTATAGATTTAATATTTAAATATAACATTAAATTTGATTATTATAATTTTATATAAATTTAATTATATTATTTTAAAATTTTTATAATAGTTTATAATAATTATTTTTTCACTATAAATAGTGTGTATTTTAAAAAAAAAATTTATTTTTTTAAATTTATTTATCTATTTTTATTTTTTTTGCTGAATTATAAATTAAAAATAAATTTTTATTATTCTGATCCTAAAAATTTAATTTCAGAAAAATCTATTTAATTTTGAGTGGTTGTAAAATAAATCATTAAGAATGGTATCCAACACAGCTCATGTTTTATTATTCTATTATATTTTTTTGACAAACTTAAAGATTTAATCTTCATTCTTCAATGATAGGAAAAAATATTATCTTTTAATGATGTGAGAAAATAATTAAAGGTCTAATTCAAAATTTTGATTGTTAAATTTTTTTTTACGGTTAAAAGCTGATGGTCAACAATAAAATCAGATAAATTTATTATTATCAATGTTTTTATTTTTTTTTTTGAAATAGGTCAATGTTTTTATTATTATTATAAAGTTTACTACTCTTACATATGCTTGCATTTATTTAAGAATAATGCAATAAAAGAAAATAAAATAATAAATTGATAAAGACTTCTCTGAATTATGAAAAAAAAAATTATAAGACTGACATAAAATATTTAAAAGTATGGGATACTTTGCTAAAACTATGCTTATTGATCCTAATAAAAATGTTAAAATTTAATCACTCTAGCTTGATCATTATGCAAGATTCCACCAAATGAATTTTTATTATTTTGAAGATTTAAAAAATATATATATTTACATTGTATAAGAGTTGTTTTGTTTTTAACAAAAACAATAGAGTTTACAAAATTCTTAAATCTTTATACGTTTTGAAACAAGCACCTAAACAGTAGAAATTTGACCAAGTTTTGATTAGTGTCATTTTTTTTCTCTTCTGTTAGAGTTTAATAAGTATATAATTACAAAATTTATAAATGATAAATGGGTGATTATTTGTTTATATGTGAATAATATGTTTATATTTGACTCAAATTATAATATAACATGTGAAAATAAATATTTCTCTATTCATAAATTTGATATAAAATATATAAAGAAGCAAATATGATTTGGGTATTAAATTTGGAATGATAGTATAATTATATCGCAAGAGCATTAATATCGAATTTTTTCTAAAGAAATTTAGATATCTCAATGTCAAACTTGTGAATATCTCATCATATAATGCTAATTATAAAAAAAGAACAGATATGCTATTATTGCTGAATTTAGATATACGCATATTATTAGAAGATTTTGCATTTAATGAATTTTTCAGACTTTAGTTTATATTATGTAGATTGAGCATATTTACATATAATCTAATCATGATCGTTGGGCTACTTTAGTCAAACTTAAAAATTATTTGAGAAGTATTATGAGTTATGGTATTATATACATATATTAGAAGAATACAATAATATTAATTGGAATTTATATTCAAATGAGATAAAATTCAATAGTGATTATGTATTTAATCTAAATAGTGGTGCAATTACTTAGAAATCAACTATTATTGTCAAAACCACCATGGAGTCAGAGTTTATTGTTCTGGAATTAGATGATAACGAGGTTCAAGTAGCTAAGAAATTTCTTAGCAAATATTATGTTGAGAATAAAATCAATATCATTCGTGTATTGTGATTGCCAAACAGTAATAGCTATTGCAAAAAATAAAACTTTCAATAGTAAAAATAGACATATTCGTCTAAGACATGATATGGTTAAGTAGCTGCTGAGAAATAAAATTATATCTATTAATTATATAGAGTTAGAAATGAATTTGGCCAATTTTCTGATTAAACTTTTAAGAAAGAAGTTAATAAATAAAAGATCGAGGAGAATGAGACTTAGCCAATTTGAAATTAACAGAACCCAACTTTTATTATTGAAGATCCCATGAAAAAGGTTCATATGGGTGATAACTAAATCACTTGTTAGTTCTGTTAGCACTATTTAACATTATCCCTTCCTATGGTGTGAGAAGTACTAAACTGCATTAATAAGAGGATGATCTAAAAGTTCTTAATAATATTCATATAGCTTACGGGTCGTATATAAATTGCAGTATACACTTGACGATATCACTTATATAAGTTTAGAGTATGACCGCTTCTATGAGATTGTGGTATAATCTCTAGAGAACTTATTAACTATCAGGCATGCGGATGACCTATTAGTGTGCATATGGCCTTATTAGCATAAAACAGCGTTGACAATAAAATCTGTGGAGATAATAATATCTATGGAGTGTTATGAGATTGTGTTACCAAACCACTACAAGTCTATACCCGATTCAGTCATGGATCCAAGTCAAAACAGCCACATATTGAGTCTCTGAATTAGTCAAATATTTCAGTTATCTTTCAGCTGTCTTTTAGTTAATTGTTTTAATGATTCCCTATTTGTAGGAGGGTATTCCTTCACTTTTTATTTCATGTGGTTAGTTGAGGAGGGTGTTCCTCCATGTTGAAGTAGTGCTCCTTTGATGTAGGAAGCAGTTATACTTCGGCTGTATGAACGGAAACTTTTCCTAAGTTCTTCAGCTGTGATAGACATTCGTCGCGCTGCCTTCACATTTGCACCTCGTGCCAACCGATTGGTGAAGCGATTGAACCGTGAGGAGATGGAAGAAAGACAGAAAAAGAGACTGTGTTTTAGCTGTGATGAATAGTTTGTTCACGACCACCAATGTAAAAAGCTTTTCTGGATAGACTTGGTAGAGTACCGAAGAAATAGAGAATGCAAATTCTGATTCGAAGCTAGAACAACCGAGGATTTCATTTAACGCCATCATTGCAATTCAAAATCCTCAGTCCATGCGACTATAGGGATATTGGAAGGGGGGACAAGTCTTAATTCTAATTGATTCTGGCAGCACTCACAATTTTGTGTCTGCAACAAAAGTCGAGGAACTTGGTGCTGAAGTAAACGGACAGGATGGCTTGAAAGTTAATGTCGCCAATGGTGAGCAGCTGGACAGCCCAGGTATATGCAAGGGAATCCTAATTCTACTGGATTCCCACTCTTTTTCCGTGGACTTATTTATTTTGCCACTAACTGGTTTTGATGTGGTTTTGAGAGTTAACTGGCTTCAAACTTTGGGACCCGTTCTATGGGATTTTGCTGTCATAAGAATGTGTTTCTTTTAACAGGAAATCTTGATCGAATTGCAGGGCATGACTTCAATTCCCTATACAAAGCAATCTGATCTCCACAGTTTGCTGCTTTCCCTAAATTCTGAAATTCAACTACAGAAATTGTTGGCAGAATTTGCCTCTTTATTTAGTGCGCCAACCGGATTACCTCCTAGCAGGGCCTGTGACCACCGTATTCCTTTGGAACCAGGAGCAAAATGGTGGTTGTTTGACCATACCACTATCCACATGGGCAGAAGGATGAAATCGAAAAGCAGTGTGCAGCCATGTTGCAACAAGGTATAATCCGCCCAAGCCGATCACCATTCTCTTCTCCGGTGATCCTAGTACCAAAGGCAGACGGTTCTTGATATTTATGTGTCAATTACAAAGAATTAAATGCCAAAACCATTAAAGACAAATTCTCAATTCCTGTGATAGATGAGTTATTAGAAGAAATGGGTGGTGCTAGAATGCATCCTTCTGATGTCGAGAAAACAACTTTTTGGACGCATCACGACCACTTTGAATTCTTGGTAATGCCGTTTGGTTTGACTAACGCACCTTCAACCTTTCAGGCCTTAATGAATGAGGTATTTCAATCATACTTGAGGAAATTTGTTCTCGTTTTTTTTTTACGACATCTTGGTTTTTAGTCAGTCTTGGACAGAACACCTCCACCACTTACGACTGGTTTTTCAATTATTAGTGAAGAATAAATTATTCCTCAAATGCTCCAAGTGCGTTTTTGGCTAAACTCAAGTTTCATATTTTGGTCATATTATTTCTCATAATGAAGCCCAGGTGGATCAGTCCAAAATATCATCGATCCTAGATTGGCCCAAGTCCAACACAATTCGTGGTTTGAGAGGATTCTTAGGGCTTACGGATTACTACTGCAAAATTTATCCAAAACTACAAAATCATTGCCGCTCCACTCATAGCTATGTTGCGGAAAAACAGTTTTCGTTGGACTAAAGAGGCCGAGGCGGCATTCGACAAATTAAAAGAGGCAATGATATCAACTCCAATCTTGGTTCTCCCTGATTTTGAACTAACCTTTGTCATAGAATGTGATGCTTCAGGTACAGGAATCAGAGCTGTTCTGTTACAGCAAAACAAACCAGTGGCATACTTTAACCGTTCAATGGCAGTACTCCATCAGAACCTTCCGGCGTATAAAAGAGAGATGATTAGGTTGGTGAAGGCAATCAAACATTAGCATTCTTATCTCTGGAGTAGGTAATTTACTGTTCGAACGGACCACTACACACTCAAATATTTGTTAGAGCAGCACCATCTCTCTTCTTCTCAACAGCACTAGGTCAGTAAACTTATGGGCTTTTGTTTTACAGTTGATTACAAAGTTGGAAAATCCAACATAGTTGCTGACGCACTCTCTCGACGGGATGCTGATCAATCTGCCATCTTGGTAGTGTCTATGCCCCAACTAAGCCTGTTTGACGATATTCAAAAAGAGCAGCATGATTCAGAAGAAGTGTAGAAACGAATCGCTGCGATTCATACTGGAGCAGCCACTTCTAAATGGAGTTTTCAGAATGGTTTGCTCTTTTACAACAACATAATTTACCTTTCTCATAACTCCCCATCTATTCAACTAGTGGTCAGTGCTCTCCATAAACAGGGCCATGAAGGATACCAAAAAACCCTATACAAAATTACAAGGGATTTTTTTTTATTTGGAATGAAGCAATGTGTGAGAGATTTTGTGCGCTCTTGTGATACATGTCAGAGGCATAAAACAAAGACTCTGTAACCGGCGGTACTCCTTCACCCTCTCCCCATTCCAATGCAAGTTTGGGTTGATATCTCTATTGACTTCATCTATGAAATTCCAACTTCGCATGGGAAAAATGTACTGCTGGTAGTCGTTGACAGATTTTCAAAGTATGGGCATTTTCTGGCTTTGTCTCATTCATATACAGCGGTAAGTATTGCTCGCTCTTTCTTTGACAACATTTTTAAATTACATGGCTTGCCAGAAACTGTGGTCAGTGACATAGATGTGACATTCACAAGTTCCTTTTGGAAAGAACTTTTCCGTTTGAGTGGTACCAAGCTGTGTGTTTCAGTTTCTCTTATCACCCACAGTCGGATAGCCAAACGGAGGTGGTAAACCGCACCATTGAAATGTATCTTCGCTGTTTCATAAGTTCTACTCCGAACAAATGGATTGACTGGTTGTCCTGGGCTGAGTTCTGTTACAACACCAGCTACCATTCCTCTCTTAAAACTACTCCTTTCGAAATGGTTTATGGTCTTCCTCCTCCCAGATTATTGTCATATCTACCTGGTAGTTCCACCATTGAAGTTGTCGATACTGTTTTAAGGACAATAGATGAGATGCTGCTCTCACTTCGTGAAAACCTACTGCAGGCCTAGCAAAAAATGAAGCATACATATAATCAATCTCATCGCCCTTTGGAGTTTAAGATGGGGGATAAGTTTCTACTACGTTTACAGGCTTATCGTCAAACTTCAATTGCTAAAAGGAGGAATAAAAAACTTTCAGCATGATTCTATGGCCCCTTTGTGATAGTGGAACGGTCGGTTCCATGGCCTATAAGTTGGATCTTCCTGCCGATTCAAAGCTTCATCCAGTGTTTCATATTTCAAGTCTAAACCTTATCATGAAGGTTAGTTTACTCCTACACCATTGCTGCCATCTTTTTTGCTGCCAGAACCTATTCATCCTTTGGCCATTCTAGACCACCGTATTAAAGGAGGAAGTCAGGAGGTTCTCGTCCATTGGAATCATTATTCTCCTGCCAATGCTTCATGGGAGAAGGTACAGGCATTCTCCGCCAAATATCCAGATTTTCAGCTTGAGGACAAGCTTCCTTTGGGGGCGGAAAGTAATGTTACCAAATCACTGCAAGTCTATACCCGATTCAGTCATGGATCCAAGTCAAAGCAGCCACATATTGAGCCTCTAAATTAGTCAAATATTTCAGTTATCTTTCAGCTATCTTTTAGTTAATTGTTTTAATGATTCCCTGTTTGTAGGAAGGTATTCCTCCAAATTTTATTTTATGTGGTTAGTTGAGGAGGGTGTTCCTCCATGTTGAAGTAGTGCTACTTTGATGTATGACCACTTTTTATTTCATGTGGTTAGTTGAGAATGGTGTTTCTCCATGTTGAAGTAGTGCTCCTTTGATGTAGGAAGCAGTTATACTTCCTTTTTGTATTTAAGCAATAACATCAATAAAGAGGACAACTTCCAAACTCAGTTAAGTCTTGAGCGCTTTAAGTCTCAGAGGTTTCAAGTTTCCTCTTTTAGAGCCTGAATTGTTAATGATCAGAGGTTGTAAAAAGACTCTTAACCCAAACACTCAAACTCCTACTATACCCTTAGCCCACAAACCCATAACCAGATCCACAACCCGGGACCATAACAGATTGATGGGATATTAGCCTACCAAAAAGAGTTTTTTGCTCATAGAAGTAAAAGTTTCACCAATTACTATGTATGTTAAATCTTTTTAATTTAGGTTTGATTCATAGTCCAAAAAATACCAGATTCTAAACATATACCCTAAAATCTTAAATCCAGCAATGAAAAACCTTTTGAATCGAATTGATATTAAACCGGTCAATCGATTTCGATTTTTGAATTAGATCAAAATTTAGATTAAGAGGTCAGTTACAGTTATTTCTCCTGTAAACCAAAACTAGCCGATTTGAATTAGTGGTCTGGTTTGATTCTGGTTCAATTTTTTATTTTTTGAATAAATTATTTTAAAAAATTGTGTCACTTAAAATTAATACATACGCAAGTTAAATTATTAAATTATTAAATTTAAATTTATTTTTAACTTGGAAAAAGATATTATTTATATTTAAAGTAATATTATTTTATTTTTGTATTATATGAATATTATTTTTTTAATATCAACATGTAAATAGATACATTTTACCGTTTACTTATTTAATAAAATATATATTCAATAATTTTAAGATTTATATTTTTTTCTTTACCTTTTATTTAAATTTTTTATTTTTTTAAATTAAAATTGAATTAACCGTTTATAATTTGGATTTAATTAAAATGAGAATCGAAACTGTAAAAAATTAAAATCGTAATCGATTTAAAACCATATCCAAACTGTTAAAAAACTAAAACCATCTTGAACTGTTTTTAATCAATCCAATTTCGGTTCAATTCAAAAAATAAATAGAACCACTGATTTGGAATTGAAACGGAATTGGAACCATTTTATGGCCATGTCTATGACAACCACCTGCAAAGGTAAGAAATGAAGTGGCTAGTACTTAGAGGTAACCACTCCGATACTCAAATTAAAAAATATTCAAGTGGGCGAGTGAAATAAGAAATTTTAATAAACTTAAATGAATAATAGAATGTGTATCTTAAACCTATGTCATGGATTGCTTTTATACTATTATAAGAACATGTTAGTTAACATGCTCTTAAGAATTTGGAATGTATCAGCTAATGGATAAGAAATCTAGTTACTTTGTAACAACCCTCAATAGTAAAAAAATAGGTTTTAAGAAGACTCTGCCAATGCAAGAGCGGATTTTATCGAAACTGAATGTCTTGATAAATATCCCAAGAGACTAAGTCTCCACATTTCGAGTTCTCGATTCTTGATGTCAGAGCTTTATAATCACGACCATGTTATCACTTAGACCAATAAAAGATCACCGATTTGAACCATGTTTTGGACGAGTATTAAGTCATATCATAAGTCCTCACAATGGTATTTGATTCTTCAGATTTGAAATTTCACAGTTGGCGCCCATTATTTAGACACACAGTGCAACTAGATTGGACTCTTGTCTCTATGCCTTTTTACTTGTCCAAGACGCTTCGTTTAATCTTGCCTACTTATTTTGTCTATGATAGAGCCAAATTTAGACCCATTTTCCATATTGATATTTATGTTGATTTACATATTTTCTGCCTAATTTTGTGATTTTGATCTTATTTTGCAGAAAATGGAGTAAAATGGTAATTTGGCAAAAATGGTCTTAAATCTGCCCAAAAGAGAGCAAGACTGCACAAGCATGGTTTGCCCAAACCAAAGTGAAGCTAAAATGAAGGAGAAAACTGATGAACTGACTGACCAGACTATTTGCCCAAGACTGTTTGGGCAAACAGCGGAGCAAGACAAAAACAAGGACCAGGCACGCGGACAACAGCCACGACAGACAGCCTATTTGCCCAAACAACGTCGGGCAAACAGCACCAGCAACCAGAAAACCAGCAGATCTGCAGAATTTGAAGACCAAGTCAAACACGAGTCTTGTTGCACTCCAATCACGTGGGACAGCTCAGTAACACATAATTCCACCTCAGCAATCTCTCCTACATATTTGGGAAGCTAAAAATCAAAAACACAAAAATACCCTCCAAGAATCCAAGTCCAAATAGGAAAAGGAGTCCCAATTCAACAAGGAAATCCTAAGGCAGCCAATCCAACCTATAAAAGGACCAGCAAACCAACAGAAGAGGCATCTTGGCATCTAGGGATCAACACACATTCTCGGCAGAACCACTCCAGCAGCTGCGCACCCCTTGCGCCAGCCCTTCTCCCCTCCTTTTTTGCTTTCTTTCTTTTATTTTTGTATTAGTTTCAGCCATGAGTGGCTGAAACTCTTTTTCTAGTTGAAGAATAAGGTGAAACTTTGGTTGTTTATGGATTGGGAGATCTGAACATGTTATGTTAATCTTTTATTTATCAATATTTATGCAATTTGATGTTGAATTCTATTATTGCTTTGTTATTTAGATCAATAGGGCCCATTGATTCTTGATTGCAAAGTGATAATTTGTTAGTTTGAATAGTTTGAAGTCCGTAATTGCTTGAATTATTCAAACACAAGTAACCCTTGGTGTAAAAATCTAGGAAATTGCATAATCTAGCAATATCACCATGCGTTTGGGTAGCTAGAATTAGGTCTCTCTATCTCTTAACGCAATTGACAGTTGTTTGTTGCCTAAGGCCCAAAGACGTTCTTTGACAACTTGTTGGTTAGTGATTAATTATAGGACGTTCCCTAATTAATCTATGCTTAAGGAGGGATTTGGTTGGTGAGAAGCGTCTTCCACCTCCATAACTAATTTATTGAATCAAATAAAAGAATCTTTGTGTCAACGATCAATCCCAACAACTAAAGTGGATCCAACTCTTCAACTAGGCTTTTCTCATTATTGATTTCTCTTTACTTTATTCTTTACTTTACTTACTTGCTTTTAATTCTAGTTTAACTCAACAATATCAAAATCCCCCTTTTTATATTATTGTCTTTTATGTACTTGGTCTTAACAAGAAAAATAAGTAAGTATCAATTCCCTGTGGATTCGATCCTTTTGCCACTATCTACAGTTGTAAAATTGTTGATAATCAAAAATGTTATTTTTGACCGGCCTCGACAACCGCGAGTCAAAAATTAGCGCCGTTGCCGGGGAATTGATTTAACTTATTTGTTTTTCTTTCACGACCATATCTGAACTCAAGAAATTGATTCATGGCTGCGGTAAGTACATCTGCTATCCCTTTTCAGCTTTCTGAACTGACATCTTTTATGAAAGATTTTGCCATAGGACTAGTTCAACAGGCTCAACAATTTCAGCCACCAAGGCCATGTAGGATCTGTGCATATGTGGGACACTCAATTGATCAATGTCCTACACTTTATGAGTATGACCAACCAGTGCATGCATTTGAAAGATACAATACTCATCAAGTACATGCATTTGAAGGATTCGATAGCCAGCCAAGACATGATCCCTACCTTGATACATACAATCCATATTGGGGAGACCATCCGAATTATGACTATGCTAGGGCTGACCACTACCAGAACTATCAAGGAAATCAAGCCCAAACAGCACCTCCAAGTTCCAACATGCACCTTGATGAAGAGATAATGAAGACATTGGCGATTTCTGGGCAAAGTCTCCAACAGCAAATGGATCAAATGGCCACCAGATTGAATGCACTCATGTTAAGAAGAGAGGAAGAGTTTCAAGATGATGAAAATTCACAAGTGTAAGAACAAGCTACTGAAGAAAAACAGCTAGAAAACTGTTTGTCCGAATAAACTGGTCAAACAGAACTTGTTGATGATTTAGATATCATTGATTGTTTGAGCCAATAAATTTTTGATATAAATCAAAATGATATGCTAACCAATGATTTTTGTAGGGAGGATAGCCAAGAAGATGAAAGAAGCCAAGGAGAGCTGAAATGCACAGCAATGGACTGCTGCCTACAGCAAACAGACTGCTGTTTGCCCAAACAGACTGGGCAAACAAGCAGACAGAAGGCAGAACAGGCAGACTGCTGTCTACCCAAACAGCCAGCAAAGGTAGAACAAGCAAGCCCCTGTTTGCCCAAATAAGTCTAGCAGCCAGTTGAGAATGATGGCAGACTGCCCAAGTCACTCCAGCAAGCAGAAAACAGGATGCCCACACCAGTTGGGCAAACAGCTTCGACAGAACACTGTTCACCTAAAAAACCAACAGAAAAGCATCAAGCAGATTGCTGTTTGCCCAAACAGCATGAGAGGGCAGAGTCCAGCACAACCAGATTGCTGGCACAGGTAAGTTGCTGTCTGACCAAACCACCAGCGGAGGAAAGGAAAGAAAAAGCTTGTTTGCTCGAACAAGCTATGCAGATTGTACAAGAAGATTGCTGTCTGCCCAAACAACAAGTCAAGGCAGAATCCTATTTGCCCAAACAACATGAAAGGGCAGAATCCAGCACAACCAGATTGCTAGAACAGGTAAGTTGTTGTTTCACCAAACCACCAGCAGATGAAAAGAAGACAACAGCTTGTTTGCCCGAACAGGTCCAACACCAAACACAGAAATATTGCAGCCTATCCAAACCACTTCAGCAAGCTGGAAACAATTTGCCCAGATCAGTCGAGCAAGTAACCTTGACGAAATGCTATTCACTCAAGCAGCCAGCAAAGGACCATGAGGAAAGTTATTGTTTGCCCAAACAACAAGAGAAAGCAAAATCCAGTTCTCCCAAGCTGCTGACCCAGAAAAATTGTTGTTCACCCGAACAGCAGGAGAAAGGAGAACCCAGCTTTTCCAAACAGCAGAACACACAAGCAGCAAGCTGTCCATCTGAACAGCAAGACAAGGCAAAATTTTGTTTTCCCGAGCATCAAATCTCCATACAGCAACTTCTAGAATATGCAAGCCACCTCCATGAACATTCATTCCATACCCAATGGAGGCTAAAACCCCCTATGATGGAAGTAGTGGAAGAGGTTCCACTAAATCATCCTCCATAGGAACAAAACTTGTTGGTAAAAAAAAAAAAAAATAGAGATATGTGATTGTTTGCCCAAATAGCCAGGGCAAACAAAACCAGTTGTGCAGGAACCAATGCCTTAACCCATTCCAAATTTTAGTTCTTTTGCAGGTTGAAGCTGCTTGTCCAACCTGTTTGCCCACACAAGCTGGACAAACAGCAAAGATGACTTAGAAAAAGGATGGCATACTGTCTGCCCACACAGCAAGTCACCTGTTCGACCAAGCCTGTGTGCCCACGCAACTGGGCAAACAGCAGGCCAGTGCGAGAGAAAACCGCTAGACCATACTTCAGATCATTGTGAGACCACACGGTTTGCCCACGCAAGCTGGGAAAACACCCAAGGCAGCAAAAGCGACAAAGAAGAAATCTTAAACAGGGCAGTACCTTCTTCATCTATATTCAATATTCTATTATGCCCTTTCCATGACAAATCTTCTTCTTTCCAAAACTTCTTGCTGCTGCACAAAATGGGCAGCCCCCTTTTGCATTTTTCTGCTGTCCCACTGCATGACAGCATAATAGGACATCACACAACAGCACCAGCAGTCCAAACAGCAGCATACCACGCTGTCTGCCCACACAAGCTGGGCAAACAACTACAGCAGATCAGCAGAAGGCAGCCCAGCGCGCTTACCAGCCAGCAAACCCTTCATCACCAGCACAACAACCACCAGCAACTCAGCCAGCAGAGGCAGACCGCTTGGACAGAATTGAGGCTTGAATTGCCCACATGGAGAGCATGCTAGAGTTGCTGGTACAGCACATCCTGCCACTTGCACATAGAAATACCTGAAGCATCCAGTTGTTTGCCCAAACAGCTTGGGCAAACAACCACACCAGGGAAGTATCAGTTTTTCACTTGAACTTTAATTTTTCCATACATTGAGGACAATGCATGAGTTAGGTGTGGGGGTGCATATCTCTGAATTTTGATGCCTCTTGCATTCTTTTTGATTTCTTTTATGCTTTAATTCTAATTATTACACATTAGGTGAATTTTTTTTTCATTTTTGCTTTAAATTTACATTCACACACATGTAGCCACAGTTTTTCTGTTTTGGTTTGCTTTACTCAAAATACATAGGCTATGTTGAATGAGCTTCCTTTCCATGACCCCATTGATGTAATAACTCTTTAAACCTAAGTTGAATCAATTGCACTGAGTTATATTCATTTTTGGGAATTGCTTTCTGAATTGAATCTTTGAGCTTGCCATGGTGAAAAATATATTTATGGACCTTATTAGAGAGATTAAATTGAAAATTGTGTGAATAAACTTAATATGACTTGATCTAGCAATTGGTGTTGATTTGCCCAAATCATTGAGAGAAAGGAAATTCAGCAAAGGCAAAGACCTCAAAAGCACAAATCAAAAAAAAAAAAACTATTCCAATGGTCAAAAGACTATGAACAGAGCTAGTAGCCACTTGGACAAGTGACCAACTGAAAATATAAACTTTCACATCAATAGGTTGGTGACTTGTTCAAGCAAGATTAAAAGTGCAAAAGCCTGAATAAAGTACTTCAAGGTAAGGGCAAGTCACTCTGAAAGCTAAGAAAAGTCTTAATCAAACAATATGTGCATGTATGGTCTCTCTTGAGGAAAACAAATCCTAGCCATGGTAAGTAAAGGGAAACAAGAAAAGAAGGTGGGTAACCTTGGTGCATATATTCTTCACTGCAATGATTCAAAGTAGGGGTCTAGGGTTAGAAGTTTAAGTAGAAATAAGGATCAAGTAGCAAAAAAAGCTTGTTTGACTAAGTCTGTTTGCTTGAGGACAAGCAAAGGGTTAGGTGTGGGGATATTTGATAGAGCCAAATTTAGACCCATTTTCCATATTGATATTTATGTTGATTTACACATTTTCTGCCTAATTTTGTAGTTTTGATCTTATTTTGCAGAAAATGGAGTAAAATGGTAATTTGGCAAAAATGGTCTTAAATCTGCCCAAAAGAGAGCAAGACTGCACAAGCATGGTTTGCCTAATTTGTTTGCCCAAACCAAAGTGAAGTTGAAATGAAGGAGAAAACTGATGAACTGACTGACCAGACTGTTTGTCCAAGACTGTTTGGGCAAACAGCGAAGCAAGACAGAGACAAGGACTAGGCACGCGGACAACAGCCACGACAGACAACCTGTTTGCCTAAACAATGTCGGGCAAATAGCACCAGCAACCAGAAAACCAGCAGATCTGCAGAATTTGAAGACCAAGTCAAACACGAGTCTTGTTGCACTCCAATCACGTGGGACAGCTCAGCAACATATAATTCCACCTCAGCAATCTCTCCTACATATTTGGGAAGCCAAAAATCAAAAAGACAAAAATACCCTCCAAGAATACAAGTCCAAATAGGAAAAGGAGTCCCAATTCAACAAGAAAACCCTAGGGCAGCCAATCCAACCTATAAAAGGACCAGCAAACCAGCCGAAGAGGCATCTTGGCGTCTGGGAATCAACACACATTCTCGGCAGAACCACTCCAGTAGCTGCGCACCCCTTGCGCTAGCCCTTCTCCCCTCCTTTTTTGCTTTCTTTCTTTTATTTTTGTATTAGTTTCAGCCATGAGTGGCTGAAACTCTTTTTCTAGTTGAAGAATAAGGTGAAACTTTGGTTGTTTATGGATTGGGAGATCTGAACATGTTATGTTAATATTTTATTTATCAATATTTATGCAATTTGATGTTGAATTCTATTATTGCTTTGTTATTTAGATCAATATGGCCCATTGATTCTTGATTGCAAAGTGATAATTTGTTAGTTTGGATAGTTTGAAGTCCGTAATTGCTTGAATTATTCAAATACAAGTAACCCTTGGTGTAAAAATCTAGGAAATTGCATAATCTAGCAATGTCACCATGCGTTTGGGTAGCTAGAATTAGGTCTCTTTATCTCTTAACGCAATTGACAGTTGTTTGTTGCCTAAGGCCCAAGGACGTTCCTTGACAACTTGTTGGTTAGTGATTAATTACAGGACGTTCTCTAATTAATGTATGCTTAAGGAGGGATTTGGTTGGTGAGAAGCGTCTTCCACCTCCATAACTAATTTATTGAATCAAATAAAAGAATCTTTGTGTCAATGATCAATCCCAACAACTAAAGTGGATCCAACTCTTCAACTAGGCTTTTCTCATTATTGATTTCTCTTTACTTTATTCTTTACTTTACTTGATTGCTTTTAATTCTAGTTTAACTCAACAATCTCAAAACCCCTCTTTTTATATTATTGTCTTTTATGTACTTGGTCTTAACAAGAAAAATAAGTAAGTATCAATTCCCTGTGGATTCGATCCTTTTGCAACTATCTACAATTGTAAAATTGTTAATAACAAAAAATGTTATTTTTGACCGGCCTCGACAACCGCGAGTCAGTCTAGGTTTAGCTTGACAAGCTATCTGACTTCTTTGTCATTTTTTTTATCCATATTAATATATATGTTCATTAGTCATTTAGAAGGGTATAATTTCTGTACTTGCCTCGACCATCCCTGCCTCGCAACACTGGATAACTTTCCCTTTCACTTTCATGGTTTCACCTGTTTAATTTCTAGGTCTTATTCTGACTCGTCCTCTTGTCCTCTCTCAGTGCTTGTATTTCGTGATCCAGTTATATGTACTTCTGGGCCTTATCTATCAGCTGCTGATAAGTGACCGCCATATTCTTTATTAGGGAATCCATGAACTTTATGTTCTTGGTTCTTTTTTTTTTTTAATGCTTCCAAGCTATCTTTATGATTCAAAATCCTCTACTTGTATAGCCTCAACATTGAATCGTCAAATAAAGCTCCTTAGAAACTCACCCTCACCTTGACAGATCTTTCAGAGGTCAGAGAAGAGTTTCTTAAAAGGTTTGCATATAATGAATTTAAATTTAATGCCTACAGCAAGCTGAGTAAAGTTATTAATAGAATCTGAGTTGAGGTACTAGTATCATTTTTGGGCCATACAGGTAGATGGAAAGACTTGTCATATGACAAAGTCATTGACGTCTTGCAGCTGCATCGTAGTTCTAAAAATGGCTAAATGACTCTTAGGATTCAAAGTTCTATTATACTTGTCCAAACTGGATAACTTAAATTTCAACAAGAAGGTTTTTGTTAGGATTTCCTCGGATAAGAGCAGGACATCACCCAAGTCATACTCTTTCTCATGCTCCTTTTGATATCTCTGGACAACTCACACTAGCTTTCAATCCACACTCATTGGAGTTTCTTCCGAGGACTCCTCATATTCAACTTTGCCATTTCCTTTAGAATGGGCATGGGATTATTCTTCCCAAGTCTTTGGCATCCTTTAAAAGGTCTCCTCTTGCAAACTGGCCCTTGAGAAGCTCCTCTCAAGCTTTATATTGCTCAAGACTCGGATGAGATTAGAGGTGTACAATGAGTCAATTCAGTTTTGAACTGAAACAAAATGAACTGAAAAAATAAAAATATTTATTTTTACAAATTGAATCAAACCAAAAATAGCACTTAAACCTATCAAACTGAATCGATAAAACCAATAAGTAAATGCAATTCACAGAATCACCATACCATAGAAACTTCCTCAAAAATTGAGTAAAACTCCCCCTAAATCATCAATATCAATCAATTTTACAATAGAATCTCAATTAATCAAACATTTCATCAACAGAAACCCAATCACTACAATAACCCAATTAATTATAAAAAAACAATAGTACAACAAGTGGATCTTCATTTCCAAGTCCTCGACTCAAGCTATCAAGCAATGGTGCTTCAGCTTAACAATCCGACAACATATTGGCCTTTGACCTCTTTATAATGAAATCAAGAAAAGAAAAAGTTTTTGAAAAAAAAAAGGTAACAGATTAGAAAGAAAAGAAGGGATGAGTTAATGTATCGGTTAGTGGACAAAAAATCTCATAATGATTTTAATTGGTATGATTTAATACTCGTTTAGTTGAATATTAGTAAGAGTCATTCCTAAAATTAAAATTATGTATAAATTTGATTCTGTATAAATTTTTTATTGATTTTCTTCCATTCAGCTCTAAATCCTAACAATCATACATACCCTCAAATTAGAGAAATTGTCTGGTACCGTTGTTTTTTTTTTTTTTTTTTTCAGGAGCTAAGGTACAGACGTAGAAAAGTTGAGAGTAAAATCTAAAAATTTGAGTAGAGTGGCATGATTTAGTTTAAATCGAAAAAATTAATCGAATTAAATTAATTTTAAAATTTATTCAATATTTAGTTCAAACTGAAAAAATTGATCAAACTGAATTAGTTTTAAAATTTAATTTGATTTTTTATTCAATTCGATTCGGTTCGATTTTTAATTATAAAAATTTTAATTATTTCGGTTCGATTTGATTTTAATAAGAAAAAATAGAAAAACCTGAACCCAATTGATTAATGATAATAATATATTATTTTTAATTTTCTAGAGAAATTAAATTATATTAAAATTAAAATATTTTAATTAAATTTTAAAATATTAAAAATAAAGTATAAAAAATAAAAAAATTATTAAAAATTAAAATCGATCAAACCGAACTGAATCGAATCGAATCAGACCGATTCGATTCGATTTCTAACTAAAATCGATTTGATTCGATTTTCATAAATACTAAAATTTCGATTTTCAATTTATTCAGTTCGATTTAATTTTAAATTGAACTGATCGAATACTCGCCTCTACCGTTGAGTGTACAACTGTTCTCGAAAAATTAATTAATATTTTGAAGAGGAAAGAAAAAAAAAAAGCGTCTTGTTTTTGGGTTCTCCCTTGATTTTTTCTATTTTTTACTTTAATTTTCTTGTTTTCTTTTCTTTTTTATTTTTTCTTTAATTTATTTATATTCCTCTCCTGTTTTTGGCAACAATAGCCTCCATTCTTTCTGATTTATTTTCATTAAAAATGGTCGGTGGTGTTTATTTTTTAATTTGCTGTTTATTTTTTTTTTTAAATTTTATTGTTCACCGCGAGAATTGTTATCTGAATCTGGATGAGAGCTAACGACTTTGATATTATAATAATTAAATTTAGATTTATTTCACATAAAAATAAAAAATTTATATTTAAAATGGTTATAAATTAAACCTTTAATTTTAGATGATAAGATTTTATCTAGGGAGAGCATAAATCGGTCTGAATTAAAAAATTGAATCGAATCGATTAATTTCGGTTTAATAGTTTGATTAATTGGAAGATTCGATTCGATTTAATTAATATTTTTCAATTTATTTAGTTTTCGGTTCGATTCGGTTTAAACGTATTAAATAACCGAAAAATTAAAAAACTAATTTTATACATAGAAATACTGATTTTTTCATATATTTTTAAAATTTATATAGATTTTTATGGATTTTTTAAGTATTAGTATTATGTATTCAAATAATATTTATTGATAAATTTATGTGAAATATTTATTAAATTATTTTACTGAAATTAAAAATAAAAAATTAAAAAAAATTACAGATTTCAGTTTGAATCGAATCAAACCGAACCGAACCGATTTTTATCAGTTTAATTCAATTTGGTTATATTTTTATAATCGGTTTTTTCAATTTTTAATATTTTTATAATTCAGTTTTCAGTTTTTTCGGTTCGATTCGATTTGAAACCGAATCGATCGATTGTACAACACTAATTTTATCTTCTGAATTTGTTACAATTATATCATATATAATAAGAATTAAATATTTTTAGAGTATATTTAATTAATATTTTAAATAAATAAATAAATAGCACCTGACATTATTTGTATTAATTTCAAATAAGTTAAAATTATTTTAAAAAATAATTAAACTACAATCTCTAAATTAAAAGTGAGTAACACATACATAATATTTTTTTTTTTACTTTTTTTTTAAGATTAATATTAATTAACTGTAATAATAAAATAAAAGATAAAATAAACAAATAAAAAAATAGACTTATTTTATAAATAAGCCATTATTTATTTATTTTCCCCTAGGCTTGGAGAGCCAAACGGTAATTCTTCCGAGAAGACTTCATCAATGCCTCAAATGTCTCATCATGCTGACTCGTAAGAGGTGTAGTCTTTCAATTTTGTCTTTTCTACAAGAATCGACTTTAGGTAATTGAAAAAGATTATTGAAGCAGATAGACCTTCACTTTGAGATCAACAGAAGAAAAATCACATCTTTTGTTTTTTAATCTACTGCCTGCTATAAGGGGCTCTTGAAATTTCCAATAAGCTTAATTCCGGAAGCTGATCTTTCTGCAATTCTTCAATACTTGTGAATTGCGATACTGCTTTAATGGCGGACATAGTTTTATCTCCAGTTCTGCAGGTGGTTTTTGATAGACTAGCTTCCCCAGTTCTACAAAAGGCTGCTGATATTTGGGGTCTCAAGGATAACTTCCAGAACCTGCAAAATGCGTTGTTAATGGCACAAGCTGTTCTTGAAGATGCAGAAGACCAACAAGAAACCAATAAGGCTGTCAGAATTTGGTTGTCAAAGCTTAAGGATGCAGCTTATCATGCTGAGGACCTGCTTGATGAAATCGCATCTCATATAACCATGTCTGAAAGAGTGGGAAACAATTGGGTTTTCAGCTTCATCGGAAAAAACGAATTGGTGTATGCAGAAAAACTGAGATTCATGCTTCAAGAACTAGAAAATTCTGCGGTGGAGGGTTCAAAATTCCATTTAAGACAGGGCATTGTGCAATCTAATAGAAGAGAAACAGGCCCTTTTATTATTGAATCAGAAATCTATGGAAGGAAGGAAGATAAGGAGAAGATTGTCAAACTTCTATTGTCCAATGATGGGAATGTATGCTTTATTCCGATTGTTGGAATAGGAGGACTAGGTAAAACAACTCTTGCTCAGTTAGTACATAATGATGAGGAGGTAACAAGACATTTTGATGTTAAGATATGGGTTTTTGTATCTGATGATTTTGATGTGAAAAGGATAATGAAGGCAATAATTGAGTCTGCAACTATGGATAAATGTGACAGTTTTGCAATGAATGTACTTCAGTCTAAGATCTGGGCATTATTGCACAAAAAGAGGTACTTAATTGTGTTGGATGATGTTTGGATTGAAGATTATGAAGAGTGGGACAAGCTAGAACCCATCTTCAGGGTTGGCATTGATGGGAGTAAAATCATTGTCACTACCCGCAGTAGAAAAGTGGCATTCATGACGACCTTCCCAACTAATCCATATTATTTGAAAGGTTTGGCTGAGGAAGATTGCTGGAAGTTGTTCAAAAGTCGAGCTTTTCTACAAGGGGAGGAAGGTAAGTATCCAAACCTCTTAGAAATTGGAAAGAAGATTATCAAGAAATGTGGGGGTGTACCATTAGCAGCAAAAACTTTGGGAAGTTTGATGCGCTTCAAAAGAGAAGAAAGAGAATGGTTGTTCGTCCAGAACAGTGAACTTTGGGATTTGGACATACATCACACTGGAATTTTACCTGCCTTGAGATTGAGTTACTTTCATTTACCATCACACCTTAAACGCTGCTTTACCTTCTGCTCAATCTTCCCTAAAAGATATGAAATCAAGAAAGACAAGTTAATCCGAATGTGGATGGCAGAAGGATTAATCCAATCAGATGGAGCTAGAAAACGTCCAGAGGACATTGGAGAGGACTACTTCCAAGATTTATTGTGGATGTCCTTCTTTCAGGGTGCAGGAGATGCTGATGGTAGTGGCACAAGTGGATACAAAATGCTTGATATTATTCATGATCTTGCAAAATTTGTTGCTGGGAAAGAGTCTGTTATAGTAGACCAAGGCCTTACATCAAATAATCTTGCACAAACTCGCCATGCATCTGTAATCATTGATTTTAGGTCTCCCCAGATTCCTGAAGCTTTATATGAAGCAGAACATTTGCGGACTCTCATATTGTTTCCAGGAGGCAACACCAGAGACGATGGTAGTAAGGTGTTCTATAATTTTCCATTTTTGAGGGTTTTAGATGTTAATGCCTCTGCCTTTGAGCTTTATGGATTTGGTCGCTTGCTTTGTTTGAGATACGTTGATCTGTCTTACGCATCTATCATCACCTTGGATTTTAAGATTGAAGAACTGCCATTTTTGCAAACTCTCAATTTATATAGTTGCTATAATCTTAAGGAATTGCCTAACATTGCAAAGATGCTGAGCTTAAGACATCTTAATGTAACTAGATGTGAATCACTGTTCACAATGTCAATTAGTTTTGCTAAAATTTATCAACAGTTTGGATGCTCCTCCAGCAGCAGTGATAAATATGAAAAAATCTTCTATTTGAGCTATATACCTGGACAGTCTAATCAGCTCCAGACACTGCCAACAATTGTGGTTGGTGGTTTTCTAGACCTTATATTTCTAGGACAGCTAAATCTTCATGGTGAGCTAACAATCAGACATTTGGAGAATGTGCTTAGTTCAGATGATGCAAGAAGTGCCAATTTGGTTAGGAAAGACAACCTCGAGTCCTTGGGGCTCTGCTGGGGAAATAATGCTGATGAGTCAGACTAAAAAAACAACGCTCCAAGGAAGAAGGCCGCATCGCTTAATTATACCATCGGAAGGGCATCAACTTAGTGCTGACGTTGCAGAAGAAGTTATTGAAGGCCTCCAACCCCACCAAAATTTGAAAGTACTAGTTGTGAAAGGATATCCAGGAGTAAGATTTCCAAATTGGAAACTGCCATATCTGACTGAGGTTCATTTAACCAACTGTGAAAGATGTATTTGTCTTCCTGTCCTAGGGTCGCTGCCATTGCTTTCAAGACTCGCCCTTCATGGAATGCCCTCCATCAGGGGAATTGGAAGAGAATTCTATGGTGAAGACGTCAAAAGACCATTTCCTTCACTTCAAGAATTTCAACTCATCAATTTCCCTAATTTGGAAGAATGGTTTTATGAAAATGGCAGAGGTTCATTCCCTATATTAAGAAAGTTTGTTGTCAAGAAATGCCCCAAGCTGACTGCAATGCCCTTAATTTTGTCTCTTCAGCATTTGGAACTGCGGGATTGCAGTGCAATTCTATTTAATTTCGTTGAAAGTTTATCCTTCCTTAAATATCTTGCAATTGAGAAAGTAGAAGGTTTGGTATCTTTCCCAGGAGAGTTTCTTGCAAACAGCCCCCTTACTTCTCTGGAGATTATATCTTGCCACAAACTTTGTTCATTGCCATCAGAATTGGGAAGCCTCAAGATTCTCAAGTCACTAAAAATTCGCTGGTGTGAAAAACTTTCCTCGCTGCCACAAGGTTTGCAGAACCTTAAGGCTTTGGAGTTGTTGGAGGTTACTGATTGCCACAGTATAGTTTCCATGCCAGATGATGGGATTGGATGTCTGAGTTCTCTTAGAAGCTTGTCCATTGAGAACTGCATCAATCTGACTTCTTTATCAATGAGTCTGCAGAATCTCATGTGTCTTGAGCACTTGACCATCATGTATTGTCCAAGTCTTGTTTCTTTGCCAAAGGATATGCTTCACCTCTCTGCTCTTCGGAGTTTGACTATCTTAAGCTGTCCTCAGATTTTATCTTTGCCTGAAGAATTAAAGTATGTAACAACACTGGATTGCTTGGAAATTGGGAGTTTACCGGGGCTGATGGATTTGCCAGAATGGATTGGAGACATTGTTTCTCTCAGATCTTTAATAATCTCTGACTGTCAAAATCTAAAACAGTTGCCAGAAAGTCTGAAACTTCTCAATGCTCTACAACATCTCTCTATTCAAGCTTGTCCTAAGATTGAAGAAAGGTGTAGGGAGGAGGTTGGTGAAGATTGGCCGAAAATAGCCCATGTTCCATATAAATATATTGGATCACCTGAGGTTGGGAAGTCCAGTGAATCAGGTAGCTCTCTGCTTGAAACAACGTCTTGCCATTTTTGAGTAAGCTATTGTACTCTATCACCATTATTCAATATTTTTCACTTATATTTCTTTCTTTCTTTTTTTTTTTCTTTTTGTTGCTTTCACTCACCTTATTGTAGTGTTAGTTTATCTAGTTAAAACATAATTCCTTGTGCATTAGACCATGAAAAGAATAAATGATGCTTGATGTCTTCTATTTTTATCTAGTTGTAATAATTGGTTTGGAAGTTTTTCTCTCATATTCCATGATGTATTTACCTGTTCCACTACTTGTTGTTAGTCATCCAGAAACCTACATAGGGATATGCACAGGAAAAAGAAAATTTCTTTGTAGTTTGGATTCTTAACTGCCTGCATTACAAGGCAGGCATTATTTATCTATTTTCATGTATGCTGCAGCCTAGGATCTTATGGATAGGAATTCATACTTTAAATGGCACACAATGCAATTCTTTAAAATTGCATAACGCCATGTAACGTTGTACTTGTTTGGTCATGGTAGTGTTTTGGAATAAAGAACAACACTGAACGTTGTCTTGTAAATCCAAACAGTTGGATATTGTTTCAACATTCTGAGCAACCAAACAAAAGCTAGGAATGAGAATGACAACATAGATGAGAAAATATATTTGATATGAGCACATATGGATTCTTTCAAAAAGTAAATATGCAACATGGCAACTATTCATTACAGTCATGTTTAGTGCATAGATTTTTGCATTTGCTTCCAGAATTTTTTTTTTGTTTTGCTGTGAATTTTTTCATATGTGAACCTTTTTCCCCATCCTTTTCTCCTGCCATATGTGAGCTTTGTCAATTCAATGTTATATTGATGTTTCTTTTACCTAATTGCAGTTTTCAGTAATAAAATATCTGCAGTAACTCATAAACAATGGACAAGAAAAAAAGGGAAATGTAAAAGGATTTTGTGAGTTTCGAATAATACCCTCCATTTCATGACAGTTTATTAAATTGAGACATGTTTTCTTTTGTTCTCCTTGCATTCTTTGTTTTCTTAATCCTTGTATGCTTATGCTTCATAATGATTGAAGAAATTATTGTGCTTGACAAGGGAATTTGTTGCAGGCAACTAGATCATCTGTAAATTCAGTTCATCTGAAGGATTTTCACCATAGAAATCCAGTAGAGTGGCTCAAGCATCAAATCTTGAGATTTCATGCAGAACCCGAGTATTTTCAGAGCGAACTACTTTATTTGTCATTCAGCTATGACGTTTTTTCTTAAGCCAAAGATGGTGAAAGTGAGAATAATGCAGTTTGTAGGTAGTTGAAGCTTCAAAGAGTGGATGAGTTGAGAGATATAATGCTTAAACCAAGGTTCGATATTGTTGTTCTTCACAATCTGAGCAAATGAACAATGGCTGTTCTTAGGATTGAGTAGATTGCCCTAGCAACATGAGATCCTTCCTCTTCCTAGTCTATTGAATCACACATATACATTTTTCTGTTTTGAAATTTTCATGTTCCAAGTTGTCTGATATGTTGAACCTTGATAATAACTGGTGAGTGGCCGTTTAGCAAATGTGTCATTCTGTCTTTTGGCTATGCTCCTCTCTGGTGCGGCAAGTTCACTGTAATTCAAGAGATAGTGAAGTGGATTTCATCTATTTCTTTCATCCAGTGGATTTCATCTGTTGTTTTTTTTTTCTTTTCATATAAAAACTCACTCTTTTGTACCCTGGAGGTGGCTTGATCCAGGGTGGAGTGGATCCAGACAAATATTTGCATGTTATTAATGAAATAAATAATAAAAATATAGTATATAAATTTAAAAAATATTAAAATATAAGAATTTAAAATATAAGATTTTTTTTTATTAAAAAAACACACTCAATTATTATATTTTTCGGGTGTTTTGTCATACTTTAGACTAGGGATGAGTGGTATTCGGTTCAAATAAAAAAAACTGACCGAATCGAATTAATTTAAAAATTTGATTCGGTTTTTTATTCAATTGGTTCGGGTTTTAATTTCAGAAATGTCAT
Organism: Manihot esculenta; assembly: GCF_001659605.2. Lineage (NCBI taxonomy): Eukaryota > Viridiplantae > Streptophyta > Magnoliopsida > Malpighiales > Euphorbiaceae > Manihot > Manihot esculenta. Next base: position 23,605,484 of record NC_035170.2, read on the forward strand.
TCATTTCAGTTCGGTTCGGTTTTGATTAAAAAAAATCAAAAAAATTAAACTAAACTGATTAGTGATAATAATATGCGATTTTTAATAATATAGAGAAATTAAATGATTAAAATATTTTAATTAAATTTTAAAATATTAAAAATAAAGTGTAAAGAATAAAAAATTTATTAAAATTGAAACTGATCAAATCAAATTAAATTGAACAGAATCGATTCAATTTGATTCAATTTTTGAATCGAATCGTCCGAATGCTCACCTCTTCTCTTCTGATGGACTAACATTGACAAGCGAGGACTAACATTGACAAGCGAGGGGTGGCCTTGTCAGGGAAATGAATGGTGGAGATAGAGTTGAAATTTATACTCTTGAAAACCTAATTAAAGTTCACTGATATTGACTAACATAATTTTTAACTTCTATTAGAAGGGATATTTACAATTTTATATACATTTTTTTAATAAAAAATTTATTAAATAACTCTTTTTTTTTTTAACAAAATACTAATAATTAACTAAACATACTTTACAGTAAGAAAAAAAAGCTCCCTTAACCTTTTAAAAACATAATTTGAAGTGATGCAAAAAAAAAAAATCTAAAAAATTAGGGTAAATTATGACATTTTTCTTAGTCGATATCATACTTAAATCAGGCCTATTTTCCAGGAAAGAGAGCCCTTCTTCTCTCCACCTATTTGCTCTGGGAATTAGACTGCGCAGTCAACAAAACCCGCTATGTATTAATAAAAAAGTAAGTATATTGAAAAAAGAAAAAAGAAATTCAAGTCAACATTCATTGAAATTACTCATTGAAATTACTCATACCAACTAGGAAATTTTAAGTGTCTCTTAAGCCATTCTATTTTTTTTGTAACAGCTCTTCAATCTTCCCAGAAGTTGGTTGATGATTTCTACCTTCAGTCCATTAATTTTTGCCGTAGTTTCAGAATGGCAGACATAGTCCTTTCTCCAGTCCTACAGGTGATCTTCGACAGATTAGCATCTCCAATCCTGCAAGTACTTGGCGACAGATGGGATCTCAAAGATAACTTCCAGAATCTACAGCAAGCCTTATTAATGGCACAAGCAGTTCTTGAGGAGGCTGAAGACCAACATGTCACCAATAAAGCTGTCCAAACTTGGCTGTTGAAACTTAAGGCTGCAGCTTATGATGCTGAAGACTTGCTTGACAAGCTTGCAGCACATCTGAAGAAATCTGAAGCACAGGAAGCACATTTTTCCAGCTTCTTTGATGCAAAAAAGATTGTATTTGATGCAGATGAGGTGAGAAAGAAGCTTCAGGAATTGCAAACTGTAGCACTAGAGGGTTCTAACTTCAATCTTCAACAGGGTAATATGATAGCAGCTAGTCAATTTGATGAGAGGGAAACAGGCTGTTTTGTTATTGAATCAGAAATCTATGGAAGAAACAAGGATAAGGAGGAGATAGTAAAACTGTTATTGTCACGTGAAGAAACCAACAAAGGAAATTTGTCCTTCATTCCGATCATCGGTATGGGAGGACTAGGCAAGACAACTCTTGCTCAGTTAGCGTATTACGATGATGAGGTGACACAACATTTTGATGTTAAACTATGGGTTTTTGTTTCTGATGCTTTTGATGTAAGGATAATAAAGGAAGCAATTGAGTCTGCAACAATGGAAAAATGTGAAAATTTGGCGGTAAATGTGCTTCAGTCCAAGCTCTGGGCATTGCTGCACAAGAAAAGGTACTTAGTTGTGTTGGATGATGTTTGGAATGAAGATCAGAAGGCATGGGACAAACTAAAACCTGTATTCGTGGGTGGCATGGATGGGAGTAAAATAGTTATCACTACCCGAAACCAAAAAGTTGCACTTGTAACAAGCTTCCCAACTTATCCATACTATTTGAAAGAACTGGACGAGGATGATTGCTGGAAGTTGTTCAAGCATCGAGCTTTCCCACGAGGAGAAGAAAGTAAGTATCCGAACCTTGTACCAATAGGAAAAGAGATCATTAAAAAATGTGGAGGTATTCCATTAGCAGTGAAAACTATGAGTGTTTCGATGCGCTTTAAGAAACAGGAAAGAGAGTGGTTATTTGTTCAAAACAGTGATCTATGGAAATTAGATGTATACCATAAAGAAATTTTACCTGTAATGAAATCCAGCTACCTTCTTTTACCATCTCACCTCAAACGCTGCTTTGCTTTCTGCTCAATTCTCCCCAAAGGATATGAAATCAAGAAGGAGAAACTAATCCAATTGTGGATGGCAGTAGGGTTAATTCGATCTGATGGAACAAGAAAACCGCTGGAGGACATTGGCGAAGAGTACTTCCAGGACTTAATATGGAAGTCTTTCTTCCATGATTCAGGAGATTTTGACAATGGTGACAAAAGTGGATACAGAATGCACCATATCATTCACGACCTTGCACAATCTGTTGCAGGACATGATTCTATTGTTCTAGAGAAAGGTCTTCCATCATGTAGTCTTACTCAAATTCGTCATGCTGCTGTGGTTTGTGATTCTAAGAATCCTGAAATCCATCAAGCTTTGTGCAAGGCAAAACGTTTGCGAACTCTCATACTGTCTCCTGGAGGTGACACCACAGAGTTTCCTGATCAATTGTTTGCAACTTCCACATTTTTGCGCGTGCTAGATATGAGTGCATCTGGCCTTCATTACCTAGTCCACTCCATTGGTAACTGCCTGTGCTTGAGATATCTTGACCTTTCATACACACCAATCAGGTTCTTGCCTTACGGTACAGTCGAACAACTGCCATTTTTGCAAACTTTGAATCTTTGTGGTTGCATTAACCTCAAGGAATTGCCTATTATTGCAAAAATGATGAGCCTAAGACATCTCGATATAACTGGATGCGAATCACTGACTGCCATGTCGCCTTCTTTTGATGCACTGTATAAAAATTACGGACGTTCCTTCAGTAGGGCAGCCCAACATGAGAAATTCTTTAACTCAACATTTGAGCCTGGATTCTCTTCTCAGCTACATATATTGCCAACAATTGTAGTTGGTGGTTTTCTAGACCTCATGTTTCTAGGAAGGTTAAACCTTCAAGGTGAGTTAAAGATCATACATTTGGAGAACGTCAATACTTCAAATGATACAGAGAATGCCAATTTGATGGAGAAAGACAACCTTGATTCTTTAGGACTATACTGGGGGGAGAAACATGACATATCCATCCTAAATCCAGTGCAGGAGGATTCAAAACCTCCATTCTTGAAAAGAGAACAGCATCATTCAACTGGATCATCAGAACAGCACCAAAGTGATGCTAATGCAGCAGAAGAAGTTGCCAAAGGCCTCCAACCACACCAAAATTTGAAGATGTTAGTTGTGAAAGGGTATCCAGGAAATAGATTTCCACATTGGATGCTGCCGAATCTAACCAAGGTTGATTTGAGAGATTGCCCGAATTGCAATTATCTTCCTGTCCTAGGGAATCTTTTGTTTCTAAAGACTCTCATCCTGCATGGAATGCCTTCTCTGGTGCATATTGGGACAGAGTTCTATGGTGAAGCCAGTGGGCAACTGTTCCCTTCACTTGAAGAACTTGTTCTCAGTGATTTCCTTAATCTGCAAGAATGGCTTGATCCAGATGGAAAAGATGCCTTCCCTAAGCTGAGCAAATTAATTGTCAAGAAATGTCCCAAGCTGATTTCAATGCCATTACTTGCCTCTCTTGAACACTTGGAAATACGGAAGTGTAGTGCAGTTCTGTTTAATTCCATAAAGAGCGCATCCTCTCTTACAGTTCTTGCCATTGAGGATGTAGCAGAGTTTTCGCCATCATCAGAAGGGATCTTTGTGAACAATCCTCTCCTTTCTTCTTTGGAGATAATAGCTTGCCCAGGGCTTTGTTTTCTGCCATCAGAGTTGGGAAACCTCAATGCTCTCAAGTCATTGAAAATTCATAGGTGTGAAGAGCTCTCCTCTTTCCAACAAGGTTTCCAGCACTTCAAGGCTTTAGAAAGTTTAGAAATTTGTCACTGCCACTGTATTTCTATACCAGAGGGGATTGGAAGTATCAGTTCCCTCAGAAGTTTATGCATAGACAATTGTGACAATTTGACATCATTACCTTTGAGTTTGAAGAATCTCACATGTCTTGAGCACTTGACCATCATGAACTGTCGAAATCTCGTGTCTTTGCCAGAGGACATGCATCGACTTTCTGCTCTTCAAAGTTTGACCATCTTAAGCTGTTCCCAGGTTTTGTCTCTGCCTGAAGAGTTGCAGCATATCACAACAATGCATTGAGGTATTGTGCTGTTCTCACAGCTTTGCCAGAATGGATTGGAGACACAGTCACTGTGATAATTGATAATCTCAGATTGGCTTGGTCTGAATCAATTGCTACAAGATCTGAAACGTCTAAATACTCTTCTGCATCGGTCAATTCAAGGGTCCTGAAATTTTGGAAAGATGCAAAAAAGAAGTTGGTGACAATTGGCCAAAAATAATCCGTGTTCCACACTAAAATATTGGATCAACTGAGGTCAGTCAGCTGAATGAAGCAGTCAGCTAGATTTTATTCTGAAGCAACCAACTTCCTGTCCATTTTCATTAACATCGTTCTCATGATGATAAATAATTTCTTTTCTTTCCATCTTTTATTGATGTATGGTCCCCCTTGTTACTTGTATCCCAATTATCCCTGTACTGTTCAAACACTGTTGTCTGTATAATTTTCTTGTCAATCACTGCTATCTGTGACTCTATAATTTTCTTTCTCCAGATATAGAGAACAAATCTCAATTATGAGCGAGGATACTGTTCTAGAAAGCTAGAAAAGAGATAAGAATGGTATATTTTTAAAAGAGAAGTTAAAATAAATAAGATAGTATTGATGAATAAAACTTCCAAAGACAGAATCCTGCTGGAAAAAAAAAAGGCTTTGCAATCCCTATATTTTCTGAGTGGCTATTCCTATTCTTGTGAAAATATCAAATTCTTCATTCGTGGATGCTGATAATCCTCAACATAAACCAACAGAACAAGAACACTAGCGATATTATCCAAGCAAATATTGGCAAGTTGTTGTACAATAAGTAAAAAATCTTAAATTATTATGTCTAAGCCTTTGATTTACACAAACGAAGATGAAATCTATCAATGCACAGGAACACATCAACGGAAAATGGATAACCCAAAAGCTAGTGATTTCGTCATAGCACAACAGGTGAACATCTGAACCAGTTCAGAGAAATTCAAAAGTAAAAAAAGAAAAGGTTACCTGAAGGCAAGTAGACTCAGTCCCATTTTTTAATCCCCCAAATTCAATACTTCAATATCGCATTATCAAGTTCTCATCAAAATTTTTGGTTATTATTGGCCTCAAATCCTACTTAATTGGCTATCACTGCCACTGGAAGCAACTCCATTCAGGATTTCTCATCTGCTCTGCTCTGCTTCCGCTTGGAAACTGTTACCTGCTATAACCGTTGGGAGTTGGCCTTGACGGATATCAGTATTGAATTCGGGGGATTAAAACATGGACTTTTGGGTGAAGAAGATGCAGTAAGAAAATAGAAAAAAAAAAAAACTGCTCTTACATGTTTTAGAAAAGTTCAATTAAGTGAATTTTATTCCATTTTAACAAAAACAAAAAATTATTGATTTTTAAATTTTATAATAAAATATTAATCTTGTATAAAAATGTTAAATTTATTATTATTAAAAAATCTACTGTTATGTATATATTATGAGAAAAAAATTTATAAGTGGATTTTTAATTTTGAAAAATAAATTAAAATATTTTTAAATTTTTAAAAAATTTATTAACTAGATTTTTTATTAATTTTAACTTCAATATTTTATTATTTAAAAATTTTCTATAATTAATCTTATAATTTTATAAAAAGTTTATTAATTAGTTTTATATGGAATGCATTTTAATTATATATATATTTAAAATGGAAGTTAATGATAATGCTTTATTCCTAAATGTTCAATCAATTGCTGCGCCCTCAACGTATTTCGGAGAGAACCAACTAGCTCTGAGTTTGAGTGGCATTTCACCCTTAACCATAACTCATTTGAGTGACATTTCACCCTTAACCATAACTCATCCGCTGATTCTTCAGTCGGTTTGGATCTTCACTTAATTTCACCCAAGTTTCATCCGGATCATGAATAAATCACCCAGGTTCGGGTCATAAATTTTTAAATGTTAAATTTTTTTATATTTAAAAATTAAAATTAATAAAGAGATTAACAATAGACTTTTTAAAATGATAGTGATATTTTAATATATTTTTTTAAAATTAAATAAATAATTAATAAATTCTTTTATAATATAAAAATTAAATAATATTTTTTTTAAAATAGATTATAAAAAGGTTCACAAAGTGGTATGTTTAAATTTACATAGATGTATTAACGTCATTCTTAAACTTATCTATTTGCTTAAACTTATCTATTGGCATAAAGAGATATATTTAATATATTTTATTTTTATTTTTATTTTTAAATTATATTTTTATATTTAGTAACATTATTAATTAATATATTTATAATAAATATAATTTATTATTTTTATTATTATAATTTGTAAATAATTTATTAAATTTCAATTATTACTGTTAGTAGATGACTTTTTAATTTTTTATAATTTTTTTATGTAATATATTAATCATAATAAAATAAAAATTTTAATATATATATTTTATTTTTATTTTTAATAATAAATAAACTAAAAAAAGTATAACTAACATTATTAATTAATATATTTTCCATTTTTTATATGAAATATAAATATACGAGAGATTATTAATGTCACGTGACAAAAATTTATAATTTATTATATATTTATAATTATATTTTTATATAAAATAATAATTAAAATATATGTTAAATACAATTTATATTTTTTATTATCACTATTAATATATAATTTTTTTATTTTCTATTTTTTGATATAATAAATATAATTTATTATATTAATTATTATAAGTCTTTTGATTTTTTTACTATTTTTAATATAATATATTATTAATATTGTAATTAAAGTTTTATTGTATTTTATTATTAAAATTATTACATTTTTATTTTAATAATAAATAAAATATTAAAAATATATTTATAAAAATTGGTTAAGTACCATATATAAAAAAATTTAGATAATAAAATAAATTATTATAAAGAAATAAATAAATAAATAAATAAATAAATATATATATATATATATAAGTTTTAAAATTATATCTAATAAAATCTAATTAGTAAATTAATAAATATTATATATTTTTTATTCTTCTAATGTGTATAATTATATAGAATGAATATACATAATTAATTAAAATTATTATAAAAATTATTAGTTGTGATAAAGTATAAAGCAATTAAAGAGTTAATAAAACTAATTGTATAAAATATTATCAAATTAAAATTTTATTTAATTCAAATAACTTATATAAAAAATAAATACATATAAATCCAGTGAAAGTGATTATGATCAAACCCATCTGGAAATTTGGTTTCAAGATATAAATAGATATAAGCAGGCTTTGCAGAATTAATTCTCAAGAAAAAAGTGAACTAATTCCAAAATTGCATTATTTTCAAGTAATACCCATAATCCAAATCTGTTGAATAAAAGACATTGCCCAGTTTTCAAGGTTTACAATCCTAGTCAAATTAGGGTTAGAAAAACATAATAATTGGGAATATAAATAAGACAAACTGCAAAAATAAAAAAAAAATTTAAATAAAATTCTCTTCATCTTCCGACATTGCATCACCTTCACATCCAGTTGTAATAAGATGTCTGAGATTAGCACTGGGTAACTGGTTAGGCAGCTGTTCAAGATTACTGCAGCCATGGAGATACAGAGCTTCCACAGAATACAGGCACTGAATTGTCCCAGGCAAATCTCTTATAAATGTGTAAGACAGATCAAGATGCTTCAGACAGAACAGCTCACCTACGGATTCATGCAGCTCTGTGAGGCCACAGCTGTTCAAATCTAGCACAACCAAGTGTTTGAAACTTGAGAAAATTTCAAAATTTCTTGGAACCAAAGCTTTTGCAGCTAATGGCAAACCTCTGCAGATTCGGACAATTTGTCCCCTTTGAAAAGCTCGTTGCCTGAACAATGCCCAGCAATCATCGCCGCCCAAATCCCATTTGAACAAAGGCCTTAGTTTGTCCCAATCATCTAGATCGTCAGCTCTCCAGACATCATCAAATAGAACCAGAAATCTTTTCTTGTGTAACAAATCCCATAGCTTAGCCTGAAGCAGATCCATCTCTGTGAATTTGCAGCTGTCCTTCGTGATCATCTTCACATGCAAATTTTCAGAAACAAAAACCCAAATGATAACGTCAAAGTTTCTCGTTACTTGTTGGTCTCCTGCATCTTCAAGAACAGCTTGAACCTTGAACAATGATTGTTGTAGTTTTTTGAGGTTGTCCTCAAGAACCCAGATGCTACCAAGCCTTTGCAGCACAGGAGAAGCTACTCTGTCAAAGATCATCTGCAGAACTGAAGACAAAAATATCTCTTCCATTTTCTTGGTGTGGTGTGAGGATCAAGGAGATGTAAGCAGAATTTGTGATGAAGAAAAGAATAAGAAATTTTCTGCTTTGGTGGATCAGGCAATCATTTTGGCTGGTCATTAGAAGACTTTGGAGTCAACCATTAATATCAAGTCAAGTCCTTTCACGGGTTAAATTATTAGCTGCTAATCCCTTCACAACTTAACACACAAATGAATAAAACACATGAAAGGATAGCCCCAAATCAATTAAAGGCCTGATCCTGCAGACCGAATAAGATCCGGACGAACTCGGAGCAATTCACCCCAAACAACCATCAGCTTTCTACAAGGATAAAATCCACACTAACATAATCTTATCTAAGTAGCGCGAAATAAATTAAATAGTCACCTGATAAAAATGAGGATATATATATAAATTATTTACATTAAAAATTAAATAATTATCTAATAAAAATGAAAATACATATATAAATTATTTGTGTGAATGCAATAAAAAAATAGAGATGTAACACGACAACAATATACTAAAATAAAAATAAAAATAAAATGAAAGAAAAATAAAATGAAAGAAAAATAAAGGCCGATGTGAGACATTACTTTCAATTTATTAAAATTAACATATAAAAAAAAATAAAAAAAAAATGTGATTCTTATATTTTGATTCATCATAAAAAAATGTCCTTAAGTCAAATAAAATCATTTAGTTAAATGGATCATATATTCAAAGGTGAAAGTATTTTTTTTTCTTTTTCATTTTCTGAAATGCTCTTAATAAATTAAAAATAGATCTTAATAGAAAACCTTTTAAATCCCAGCCCTAATTTCTAATTTAACTAGTAGTTTTATTCCTGTGTTGCATTGATTATTTATTAGTTTATTTTAATAATAAACTTAATATTTTTATATTATATTTTTTAAAAAATTTACAACAAGTAAACTATGCGTACTGCACATCTATCAAATTATCTATAATTTAATAATAAAAATCTCTTAAAAAAATTAAAAGTATAATATGTCGTTTTCGTCACTCTGCGACTGGCCGTTTCACGAAGGGCTCTACCAATTAGTGAATTGGCGTTGATATACAAAAACACAAGTCGTTTCAATGGTTTGGTTGCTATATGATGACCACGCATATGAAATTTTGCCCCGAAAGTTCATGCTTCAAACGATATGAATGGAATTTTGTTGACAACTTGAAGTACCTGATTTTGTTTTCCACTGTCGAGCTTACCGAAACCCAATGTCGAGCTTACCGAAACCCAACCCAACACAAAACCTGGTGACTTTCCAAGGAAACAATAGAAGAGGAAGCACAAATGAATTATAGTATTTCAAAAAATATGGGAATAATTATATTGGAAACCTTTGTTTCCAACTAAAGTTAATCTGTTAGGAATCAAAAATCAAAATTTACAATGCACAGCTCATCTCCTAAATCAGTAGCTTCTATCTTCTCCTTTTTTTTGTTTTTATATAAAAAAAAAGTGAACTGCCACCAACTTTCACTAATTTTAAATCTTTGCATTTCTTCTTTTCAAACAACTTGGGATCTGCAATGTTTCAGAGTTGTAGGGAAGAACATTTGTCCAACTCCTGCCTTTATGATGGGAAATATGATTCTTGATGCAACCAGATAAAAGGGAAAAAGGATATCATAGAAACACAAACTTTAAGCGAATATTAATAAAGATCATTATAAAATTTAATAAATCATTGAAAATTATTGCTAACTATACTTATTGAGATCATTCTAGCCCCAATCCACATGCGTCGAATTGAAGGAAATGGAACTATTAAGCGGCCAATGCCATAGATAGCTGCAACAAAGAAATGGAGAATCAAATTCAATGGATGATGATTTAGACCAGAGAGTCAAGCAATAGGTCCACTCAAAAATACACCTCCCAGACTCAAATAGTCAAAACATGCTTGATGCATTTCATTTCTTGCAAGATGAGTAGATGCATTTCATTTCTTGCAAGATGAGTTGATGCACTAAATACCTTCTATAAACCTCACAGGCCGAAAGAATTAAATGACTAATTAATAAATTTTTCTATAATATAGAAATTACATAATATTTTTTTTTTAAAATAGATTATGGAGAAATTAACAAGTGTTATGTTTAAATTTATATAGTTATATTAAAGTGATTCATTTAATATATTTTATTTTTATTTTTATTTTTAAATTATATTTTTATATTTAATAATGTTATTTAGTAAGCTTAATTTTTAAATTATATTTTTATATTTAATAACATTATTAATTAATATATTCATAATAAATATAATTTATTATTTTTATTATTACAATTTATAAATAATTTATTAAATTTAATAGTTTTTTGGCCAAGTTTCAATAACTTTTTGGCCAAGTTTCCCTCTATGGTTTTTCTGTGGCTTGATGCTATCGCCTTTTCCTTTTCTTAAATCTAACTTATTCTTTTCCCTTCCCCCATGAAAGACAATCTATGTCAATTGACTATCGAAGCGGCTCATCCCGTAAAAGGTCAGGATAACCGAAAGTAATGATCGTCTTGTGTTGGAACTGCTGAGGACTCGGCAATTCTCGGACAGTTAATGCATTGAAGAATTTGGTTACTAGTTACAAGCCGGACATTTTATTTTTTATGGAAACAAAAAATCTTAGTTCTCATATGGAATTTGTAATACCCGGCTAGACTCCGGTATCGGAATTCCTACCGTCCGGTGGAATCTCGGATGTCGGAGACCTCTAGAAGGGGTAAAACCATGTTTTCATGAAATGTTTTAATGTTTTGATGATTTTAAGTAAAGAGGAAATGAGTTTTTGAATAAAAACACCCTTGGAGGAAAACTCAGGTTCGGCCGCTGAAACTCAAAGTTCGGCCGCCGAACATGCATGCATTTCGGGCGTGCTTTAGGCCCCCGAAGGCATAAGTGAGGGAAGTCCAGGTTCGGCCGCCGAACCTCAAGTTCGGCCGCCGAACATGGCATGTATGCGGAGGCACGTTCGGCCCCCGAACGTGGCCTGGCCAGCCACTATAAAAGGGTCCCTTAGCCGAAAACGGGCGAGCTTTTCCCCATTTTCGGCCAAGGTGAGCTCTCCGCCGTCCCTCACCAATCTTTGATGTTTTTCCTCTAGATCTTTCAAGTTTTTCATTGGTTTTGACTTTATTTTGAAGATTTGAGCTTTTGAGCAAAGTTTTGGAGCTTGGAGGTTCAAGAACCCAATCTCTCTCTCGATCTTCAAGAGGTAAGAGCCGATCTTAAGCTCATTGTATGTTTTAAGTAAGTTTTAAGTAGATCTATGGGAGTAGAATGCATGTTTAGGTTATGGTTATGTTTATGGGTATAAATATATGTTCATGAACAATGTGGCTAGTAAATGTATGTTTGATGTGTTGTAGTTGGGGTTTAAGGTAGGTTGAGACCCCTAGGAGCTTGTATGCATGTTTTGGTTGAGCTAAATGCATGTTGATTTGAGTTTGGAGGCATTTGTGCATGTTTGAACCAAGTTTCTGCCCTTTGGAGAAACCAGGTTCGGCAGCCAAAGGGACTTTCGGCCGCCGAACCCTCTTGTGCAGGCAGCCTTCGGCTGCCAAAGCTTGCCCCCGAAAGGAGACTTTCATCTCTGTCTGGGAGTTTCGACCGCTGAAAGTGCCGCCGAACATGCATGAGTTTCGCCTCTGTCTGGGAGTTTCGGCTGCCGAAGGTGCCACCGAACCTGCCTGACTTTCGGCTCTGGAGGGACTTTCGGCCGCCGAACCTGCCGCCGAAAGTGCCCTATCCAGCCTTCTTTTGCATGTTTTGCATGATTTTTTCATGATGTTCTAGGGGGTTTTTGGGGAGTAGTTTAGAGTTATATTCATGTATGTTTGGTCCATCATTTGAGTCCACCTGTGTAGGTTCGGACCCGAGGAACCGAGGACCCCAGCAGTGAGTCAGCTGCTTCTGAGTCAGTAGAGCTTCAGCCAGAGGTGAGTGGAATAACTCTTATGCTTTTAAATAAATAAACCAGTTTTAGCATGATTCACGCATCATGAATGCCATGAGAAATAATAGGGTGCTTGCATTAGAAATCACGAATATGTTGCATTGCATAATATGTTTATGATGTGGATGAATGTTGAATGATCCTTTAGTCCTCATATGTTATGATATGATGATGATACGGTACGAAAGACCAGTGAGGCCCATTCTACGCCCCTGGCACTATGTAAGAGAAAGACCAGTGAGGCCCATTCTACGCCCCTGGCACAGTTGGAACATGTAGAGGACTATAGGTGACAAATTCATCCTTGATGTGATTAGCTGTGATGTGATGCATTTCATGTTATCATATGTTTTAAATGTTTTATTATTCTGCTCACTGGGCTCTAGTAGCTCACCCCTTTTCCCTAATCCCCTAGGATTGCAGGTACGGGCTAGACAGAGAAGTCAAGAAGAGTAAAGTCTTGTAATTGTAATAGTTAGAAAGTGGACATGATAAATTGTAAGACGATGTAAAAGTTATGAATAGTTATGTCATGTATATGTTGATTATGAGATTGAGGTTTAGAAGTTGTGCTTGACCCTATGGATATTGTAATCCCTTTTGATACATGATATTAATGTTTATTGATGACTATGTTTAGCCAACTCAACACATGTTATGCCACCCTTTGGGGGCATTGATGAGATCCCACAGAGGGATTAAGTTTATGATTATAGCTATGTTCAGTGCATGCACAGGTTGAGTTTGGTGTATGAGAAAATGAATGAAAGAAAAGTTTTAATTTTTATATATGTTGTTGATCATGTATGGGATTAAGCAGGTTCACAGGATGTATGTTAGGCTTGCTACGGGTTCCGGCGGCCTTAAGTCGACCCGGATCCTAGCGCCGGTAGCGGTCCGATTTTCGGGTTGTTACAGAATGGTATCAGAGCCCTAGGTTCATATGGTTGGACCTAGAGTGTTGGGCTCATAGAGGTTATAGAAGGTCAAGCACAATAGGAAGATCATGTCCACTAGGATAGGATGTGGAGTCCTGTCTTGCATGATGATGTGAAATGCCATGATTATATGCATGTACATTAATGATATGATATGTATGTGATGCGGGTTCATGTGTGCCCACATGAACCATATGATGCTAATGTTTATGTGATGTGTACTGTTTTTCAGAAAATAGGATGAGAGGAACTCGTCGATCAGCAAGATTGACTGGAGTACCACCTGAGGATGAGGGCACGAGCGCCCGTCCTCCAGCATTGCCTAGGGCAATGTCTAGTAGGTCTAACAGAGAAAGAGCAGTAAGAGACCCTAGAAGGTCTTTGGATCTGGGTAGAAGCAGATTAGTTAGAGGAACAGTTCAGGGAGGAGCGTCAGAGGACATGGGGGATGATATGGATGTAGAGCAGAGGAGGGATGGCAGTTTGGGAGTTAGCATGTCAGAAGAGGGAATAGGAGAATTCCAAGGAGGCACTCAGGCTTCGGGATTTGTTCAGCCACCTTACTACCCACCCTTCTCACAAGATCCCGGGTATTCGATGGGAGGTACATCGGATTACCCTAGCTTCACCCCTTATCCCACACAGATGCCATACCCACCCTACTACCCACCATATTCACAATACCCAATGTATCCACCCCCACCTTACTATCCAAATCCAGCAAGCCCTACCTCAGAAAATGTTGCACCACCTCCTCCCCCAGCAGAACCAGCAGCCCCAGCTACTCAACCTCCTAGACCTAGCTCAGCCAGTGGGAGCAAGGTCAAGATGACAGACTACATGAAGTTGGGTGCTCCCTAGTATGAAAAAGGGGATGACCCATTTGTGTATCTTGAAAGGGTTAAGGTGATCACAGATGAGATTGGGGCTGATGATAGTAGAGCCATACAGATGGCTGGGTTCACACTCAAGTGCAAGAAGGCACGAGAGTGGTTCAAGAATTATGTGAACCCGAGAGTGGACAGCATGTCTTGGGAAGAGTTCGCAAACGAGTTTGCAGGATGGGCTTTCCCAGATAGTTCAAGGGAGCTGAAGATGATAGAGTTTGAGCAGTTGAGGCAGACTGATGAGATGAGTGTAGAGGAGTTCACAGACAGATTCTTGGAGCTGTTGCCTTTTGCAGGGCAAAATCTTGACTCGGATCAGAAAAGGTCAAGGAGGTATATCATGAAACTCCACTCCAGATATTCCTCCTTGATCTAGTCAGCAGATAGGGAGAGCTTCCATGCCATAGTGGATATGGCCCGGAAAATGGAGGCCAGTGCCATCGTTCAGGGGACAGTTAAGCAATCCGTGGCACAGCCTTCTGGTTCTAAGACCCCAGGCTCTTCTTCTTTTAGTGCAGCAGCTTCAGGCAGCAAGAGGTGGAGTAGTACCACCAAGAAGTCGAGGAAGAATAAGTTTTGGAACAAGGTCAAGTCCAGTCTGGGACTGGGGAGTGGCGCAAGTTCTGGTGCGGATAATGCAGTATGCAAGAAGTGTGGGAGACCGCACAAGGGAGTATGTCTGGTTGGGACGACAGCCTGCTTCAGATGTGGGCAGGAGGGACACATGGCTCGGAAGTGTCCTAGGGCAGCTTTTAGAGCACAGTCTCAGCAGACAGCTTCTGGTAGTATGGCTCAGCCAGCAGCTCTAGCCACGACTCAGGCCAGTGGCAGAGGCAGAGGGAGAGGGTCAGCCTCTTCTTCAGCGGGTTTCAGAGGAGAAGGTCCATCCGCTCCAGCACGGATCTTCACCATGACTCAACAGGAGGCAGATGCATCTAACACCGTGGTGGCAGGTAATTTAGTCATTGGTTGTTCAGATGTGTATGCCTTGATGGACCCTGGTGCATCTCATTCTTTTATAGCTCCGAGAGCCGTTCAGAGGTTGGGGTTGATGATCTCTGAGTTAGAGTGTCCTCTCTGGGTCAGTGGGCCCAAGTGTGACCCATCAGTGGCAGAGTCAGTCTGCCAGTGTAGTCCTGTGTTTGTTGAGGGAAGATGCTTATCCGCCGACCTGGTGGTTCTAGACTTGACAGACTTTGACGTCATTCTAGGGATGGACTGGTTATCTACCCATGGTGCTACCTTGGACTGTAGGGACAAGGTAGTCAGGTTCAGAGGTCAGGATGGGTCAGAGGTTGTCTTCAGGGGAGACAGGAGGGGTACACCTAGAGGTCTGATATCAGCTCTTCAGGCTCGTAGGTTGCTTAGGAAGGGATGTCAGGGGTATTTGGCTCATGTGAGAGAGCTTAGCAGTCAGGTTAGAGAACCCGCCTCGGTGCCAGTCGTTAGAGAGTTTCTAGACGTCTTCCCAGACAAGCTGCCAGGTTTACCACCTGCTAGGGAGATAGAGTTCGAGATAAAATTGATGCCTGGAACCCGACCGATCTCTATCTCTCCCTACAGGATGGCTCCAGCTGAGTTGAAGGAATTGAAAAAACAGTTGCAAGAGCTGGTAGAAAAGGGCTTCATCCGACCGAGCACTTCACCTTGGGGTGCACCAGTTTTGTTTGTGAGAAAGAAGGATGGATCCCTTAGACTTTGTATCGACTACAGGCAGTTGAACAAAGTCACTACCAAGAATAAGTACCCATTGCCAAGGATCGACGATCTATTTGACCAGCTAGCTGGAGCAGGTTGTTTCTCCAAAATAGATCTGAGATCGGGGTACCATCAGTTGAGGATCAGAGAAGATGATGTGCCAAAGACGGCTTTCAGGACCAGATATGGGCATTTTGAGTTCCTTGTAATGCCGTTCGGGTTAACCAACGCCCCTGCAGCATTCATGGATCTCATGAACAGAGTGTTTAGCCAGTACCTGGATCACTTCGTTATTGTCTTCATAGATGATATCTTAGTGTATTCCAGGAATGCAGAGGAGCATGCCCATCATCTGAGGTTGGTTCTGCAGACCTTGAGGGAACATGGCTTGTATGCCAAGTTCTCTAAGTGTGAGTTCTGGCTGAGGAGCATTTCGTTCTTGGGGCATGTAGTGTCAGAAAATGGAATAGAGGTGGACCCCAAGAAGACAGAAACTGTGGCTAACTGGCCTAGACCCACTTCAGTGACAGAGATCAGAAGTTTCTTGGGTTTGGCAGGTTACTACAGGAGGTTCATTCAGGACTTCTCGAAAATAGCAGCTCCTCTGACCAGGTTGACCAGGAAGAATCAGAAGTTTGTGTGGACCGACCAGTGCGAAGAGAGTTTTGAAGAGCTTAAGAAGAGGTTGACTTCAGCACCAGTGTTAGCTCTGCCATCTAGTGATGAGGACTTTACAGTCTTTTGTGATGCGTCCCGTGTGGGACTGGGTTGTGTACTAATGCAGAATGAAAGGGTGGTTGCTTATGCTTCGAGGCAACTGAAGAAGCATGAGTTGAATTACCCCACACATGACCTAGAGATGGCAGCAGTAATCTTTGCGCTCAAGATGTGGAGGCACTACCTCTATGGGGTAAAATGTGAGATCTTTACAGATCATAAGAGCCTGCAGCACATCCTGAGTCAAAGAGATTTGAACTTGAGACAGAGGAGATGGGTAGAGCTGCTGAGTGACTACGATTGCAAGATTCAGTATCATCCGGGTAAGGCGAATGTTGTGGCAGACGCCCTGAGCCGGAAGTCACTAGGCAGTTTATCCCACATATCGGCAGAGAGGAGGCCAGTGGTGAAGGAGTTTTACAAGCTCGTTGAGGAAGGTCTACAGTTGGAGTTGTCTGGTACAGGTGCTTTGGTAGCCCAGATGAGAGTGGCACTCGTGTTTCTGGAGCAGGTGGCTCAGAAACAGCATGAGGACCCAGAGTTAGTGAAGATTGCCAGGACTGTTCAGTCAGGCAAGGATAGTGAGTTCAGATTCGACAGCAAAGGGATCCTCCGCTATGGGAGCAGACTATGTGTACCAGATGACATAGGGCTAAAAGGAGACATTATGAGAGAGGCTCATAATGCAAGATACAGCGTTCACCCCGGAGCCACCAAGATGTATCAAGATTTGAAGAAAGTTTATTGGTGGCCAGCGATGAAGAAAGAAGTGGCACAGTTTGTGTCAGCCTGCGAAGTGTGTCAGAGGGTGAAACTGGAACATCAGAAGCCGGCTGGAATGCTTAACCCGCTACCTATTCCAGAGTGGAAATGGGAGAATATAGCTATGGATTTCGTAGTGGGGTTACTGGCGGCGTCCAACAGATTGGACTCCATATGGGTGATTGTGGACAGACTCACCAAATCTGCTCACTTCATCCCTGTCAGGAGTGGTTATTCTGTGGACAAGTTGGCGCAGGTGTATGTTGATGAGATCGTCAGGCTGCATGGGGTTCCTGTTTCAATAGTGTCTGATAGAGGGTCCCAGTTCACCTCCAGGTTTTGGCGGAGTCTGCAAAATGCCATGGGTACTAGGTTGGATTTCAGTACTGCCTTCCACCCCCAGACTGATGGACAGTCAGAAAGGACCATCCAGACTATCGAGGATATGCTTGGAATGTGTGTGCTGGACTTTGGCGGTTCTTGGAGGCAGCATCTACCTTTGGTGGAGTTTGCCTACAATAACAGCCATCATGCTAGCATCGGGATGGCTCCATATGAAGCTTTATATGGGAGAAAGTGCAGGTCACCTGTTTGCTGGGAGGAAGTTGGAGAAAAGGCCTTGGCAGGGCCTGAACTAGTAGAGATCACCAGCAGGGTGGTACCCATAATCAGAGAGAGAATCAAGACTGCTGCAAGCAGACAGAAGAGTTATGCAGACATCCGCAGAAGACAGGTAGAGTTTCAGGAGGGGGATCTGGTATTGCTCAAGGTGTCTCCAATGAAAGGAGTGGTTCGCTTTGGAAAGAAAGGTAAACTAGCCCCATGATACATCGGACCCTTTGAAGTCTTGCAAAAGATTGGGAATGTGTCGTACAAGCTGGATTTACCTGCTTCAATGGCAAGAATCCATCCGGTTTTCCATGTTTCAATGTTGAGAAAGTTCGTGTCAGATCCGGGCAAGGTTCTTAATGAGCCTGATGTGGAGATCCAAGAGGATCTCACCAATGTTGAGCAGCCAATACAGATCATAGACACCCAGATCAGAAAGCTAAGAAACAAGGAAATCCCGATGGTGAAAGTCTTGTGGAACCACCACAATATGGAAGAGTGCACCTGGGAGACACGGGAGTCCATGCTCCAGCAATACCCTTATCTTTTCTAAGGTTAGTCCCTTGTGAGTTTTATGTGTTTTATGTGTATGTTATGTGTATGCCATGCTATGTGCTAGTTGAGGAACATTCGGGGACGAATGTTCTTAAGGGGGGAGAATGTAATACCCGGCTAGACTCCAGTATCGGAATTCCTACCGTCCGGTGGAATCTCGGATGTCGGAGACCTCTAGAAGGGGTAAAACCATGTTTTCATGAAATGTTTTAATGTTTTGATGATTTTAAGTAAAGAGGAAATGAGTTTTTGAATAAAAACACCCTTGTAGGAAAACTCAGGTTCGGCCGCCGAAACTCAAAGTTCGGCCGCCGAACATGCATGCATTTCGGGCGTGCTTTAGGCCCCCGAAGGCATAAGTGAGGGAAGTCCAGGTTCGGCCGCCGAACATGGCATGCATGCGGAGGCACGTTCGGCCCCCGAACGTGGCCTGGCCAGCCACTATAAAAGGGTCCCTTAGCCAAAAATGGGCGAGCTTTTCCCCATTTTCGGCCAAGGTGAGCTCTCCGCCGTCCCTCACCAATCTTTGATGTTTTTCCTCTAGATCTTTCAAGTTTTTCATTGGTTTTGACTTTGTTTTGAAGATTTGAGCTTTTGAGCAAAGTTTTGGAGCTTGGAGGTTCAAGAACCCAATCTCTCCCATCTCCGAGTTGTAGGTCGTCTCTCTCTCGATCTTCAAGAGGTAAGAGCTGATCTTAAGCTCATTGTATGTTTTAAGTAAGTTTTAAGTAGATCTATGGGAGTAGAATGCATGTTTAGGTTATGGTTATGTTTATGGGTATAAATGTATGTTCATGAACAATGTGGCTTGTAAATGTATGTTTGATGTGTTGTAGTTGGGGTTTAAGGTAGGTTGAGACCCCTAGGAGCTTGTATGCATGTTTTGGTTGAGCTAAATGCATGTTGGTTTGAGTTTGGAGGCATTTGTGTATGTTTGAACCAAGTTTCTGCCCTTTGGGAGAAACCAGGTTCGACAGCCGAAGGGACTTTCGGCCGCCGAACCCTCTTGTGGAGGCAGCCTTCGGCTGCCGAAGCTTGCCCCCGAAAGGAGACTTTCGTCTCTGTCTGGGAGTTTCGGCCGCCGAAAGTGCCGCCGAACATGCATGAGTTTCGCCTCTGTCTGGGAGTTTCGGCCGCCGAAAGTGCCGCCGAACATGCATGAGTTTCGCCTCTGTCTGGGAGTTTCGGCCGCCGAAGGTGCCGCCGAACCTGCCTGACTTTCGGCTCTGGAGGGACTTTCGGCCGCCGAACCTACCGCCGAAAGTGCCCTATCCAGCCTTCTTCTGCATGTTTTGCATGATTTTTTCATGATGTTCTAGGGGGTTTTTGGGGAGTAGTTTAGAGTTATATTCATGTATGTTTGGTCCATCATTTGAGTCCACCTGTGTAGGTTCGGACCCGAGGAACAGCAGTGAGTCAGCTGCTTCTGAGTCAGTAGAGCTTCAGCCAGAGGTGAGTGGAATAACTCTTATGCTTTTAAATAAATAAACCAGTTTTAGCATGATTCACGCATCATGAATGCCATGAGAAATAATATGGTGCTTGCATTAGAAATCACGAATATGTTGCATTGCATAATATGTTTATGATGTGGATGAATGTTGAATGATCCTTTAGTCCTCGTATGTTATGATATGATGATGATACGGTACGAAAGACCAGTGAGGCCCATTCTACGCCCCTGGCACTATGTAAGAGAAAGACCAGTGAGGCCCATTCTACGCTCCTGGCACTATGTAAGAGAAAGACCAGTGAGGCCCATTCTACGCTCCTGGCACAGTTGGAACATGTAGAGGACTATAGGTGACAAATTCATCCTTGATGTGATTAGCTGTGATGTGATGCATTTCATGTTATCATATGTTTCAAATGTTTTATTATTCTGCTCACTGCGCTCTAGTAGCTCACCCCTTTTCCCTAATCCCCCAGGATTGCAGGTACGGGCTAGACAGAGAAGTCAAGAAGAGTAAAGTCTTGTAATTGTAATAGTTAGAAAGTGGACATGATAAATTGTAAGACGATGTAAAAGTTATGAATAGTTATGTCATGTATATGTTGATTATGAGATTGAGGTTTAGAAGTTGTGCTTGACCCTATGGATATTGTAATCCCTTTTGATACATGATATTAATGTTTATTGATGACTATGTTTAGCAACTCAACACATGTTATGCCACCCTTTGGGGGCATTGATGAGATCCCACAGAGGGATTAAGTTTATGATTATAGCTATGTTCAGTGCATGCACAGGTTGAGTTTGGTGTATGAGAAAATGAATGAAAGAAAAGTTTTAATTTTTATATATGTTGTTGATCATGTATGGGATTAAGCAGGTTCACAGGATGTATGTTAGGCTTGCTACGGGTCCCGGCGGCCTTAAGTCGACCCGGATCCTAGCGCCGGTAGCGGTCCGATTTTTGGGTCGTTACAGAATTTTTCGTAATTTTTTACATTTTGATGGTTGCTTCTCAATCAATAGGCAAGAATAGGAAGGAGGCCTTTCGTTAATGTGGAAGAGTCATGTGTTTGTTTCTGTGATTGACTTTTCTTCAAATTTTATTAATTCAGTTGTTTCACAAGGTAATGTCCAATGGAGGTTTACTGATTATTATGAGTTTTTGGAATCGCAACGACGACGTCAATCTTGGAACCTTATTCGAGCTTTATCTCGTAAAAGCTCTCTTCCGTGGCTTTATTCGGGAGACTTTCATGATTTATGCTCGAGAGATGAGAAAGAAGGAGGAGCAACTTTACCAAATTATCTTATATAGGGGTTTAGACAGGCACTTGAGGACAGTAATCTTGTTCAAATATCCACTGTTGGCTCTTTCTTCACATGGGAGAAGGTAGGAAGTCGAATAATTTGGTTAGAGAGAAGCTTGATAGAGCCCTTGCTACTGAGGACTGGGCTCGTAAATTCACTAATGTTGTCTGCTCGGTTGTTCATGTTCCTAGATCGGATCACAAACCGTTGGTGATTAATACAGCTCCTAAGGTTAATAGGGGAGATAGAAGGAGATTTCGATTTGATAATACATGGTTATGTGATGAGGGTCTGGCTGAGGTTGTTAAAGGAGTTTGGGTTAATTCTATACCACGCAACCTTTTGATGAAATGTGATGATTTAGTTTCTGCTCTTTCGTTGTAGAGTAAGAGTAGAAATAGAGAGTTTTGGCAAAAAAAGAAGACTATACAGACATTATTGGATAATGGGCCCAGTACTGTTTCTCACGCCTCTTTAAAGGAAGATTGGAATCGTCTCCTTGAGCAAGAAGAAGCTAGACTTAAACAGCTGATACGAACCAGTAAGCACAATCACATGAGAATTAAGGAAGCAAGGATCCATTGGTGCTCCCTAGTGGACCAGTGACAAGGAGCAAAGCTAAGAAGCTTGAAGCAGCTATGAACTTACACATTCAAGAACAAGTAACACAAGAATTGACTGAGTTTGCCTTTGGCAAATGTCTCGTGAAGCTTGAAGACACACCTAAACTACTCACCTTGCTTAAGGTGTGTGATGGAGATAGCATTGTCTAATTTATTCAGCATTATTATGATGGGCTTGCTATATTTTATTATTTAACACTTGTTTTATTTTAGTTTTGTTTGGACTTGTATTCTGGCCATACTTTATCTTTTAAGTTTTAGAGTGTTGGGCCATGTTTTAAGCTTATATTTTAATACTTATGTGTTATTTTAGGGTGTGATTGGGCTTGGGCCTTATATGTTTAAGTCAGGCCCAAGAAGAGTGTCGTAGGGTTTTATTTGTTTTTCTCCTTACTATATAAGGATAAGAAACAATTGTAAGAGGCAGCTTTTAATCAAAATTTTAGAATTCTTTTCATGCCTTTGGCATATATTGCTTTGAGTGAGAGTGAGGATTTGCTTTCATCAATTACACCAGGAATCTTGGCTAACTTATCAACTATTTGTTGTGGCGTTTGTCAGATTCTCATCTAAATCCTTCGATCATTGGTGTTTCAGCTTCTCTAAGTGTGGGGTGCCATAGGAGGTGGGTTTATCAAATCTTTGGATTCCATATCTACTTGTACATGTGGATTTGAGACTTGTGCCATAGGGTTCCGCGTCAGTTGGTATCAGAGCCAAAGTGAGGTAAATTCTGATTTATCTCAGGATCTAGAGTATTTTTGAGTTTTCCTTTTCTTCCTTGTTGATTTCAGTGAAAGCTTGCGTATTTATGGCTGCACCTTCTTGATAAATTATCATATAATCTCTTTTAGAAGAAAAATTCGAAATCCAAAAAAAAAAAAACGAAAAAAAAAATCGCCTTTGCCATATTTATCTTGATCTGGTCGAAATTGTGATATGCTTCCTTTTTCATCTATATTTCCTTACCTATCTCAATTGATTGCTGTAGTTTATGGGAATCAATTTTGAATTTTGAATTGGGTTGAATCCAGATTAGGAGACAAAAGAAATATGCCTATTCCTTAAGGTGCACATTTAAGGCAACTGCATCTAAATCGATTTGGTGTCAAATCCTTCTTTTAACGCCCATTTTCATCCATGATACTGCACTGAGTGAAATTTAATTTTTTTTTATTCTATTTGTGGGGTTTTGATACTTGCCTTTTTGGGTAGATTTAAATAGATCCATATTTAATTTGCGTCGAAGTGAATTAAATTCAAACTTTTGTCCAGGTTCGTTTTTATTTGAATTCAAAGTTTTTTTTTTTTTTGGTTTAAGCTTGCTTATACTTCCTTGACATTGTTGGAGTATTGTTTGCTTGTGTCCATACTCTAGGTGATATTTTTTCAAGTAGCACAAAACCTAGTTCATGTGTTACTTTCCAAATTGTCAGTGTCTTCTTTCTAGTTTTTGCACGCTTCCTCCTTTCTTTAGGTTTTCTTCTTTGTTTCATTAGACGCACCTTGTGGTTCATTGGTTGACCTTAGTTTCTGAAGTGCAATTGAAGAATCAGCAAAAGAGTGGTAAGAGTGCAGACACTTGAGTGCTTTCTTTTCTAATATAATATTTGCTAGTTCTCTTTGTTCTTTGTTGATTTAAGGTAGGATGAGTAAAGACAAGAATGTGGTGGATAATACTGATGAAAGTAAATCGGACATGGGTAACGATTATGAGATCTTTAAGAAGTCAGTCAATGGTGAGTTACAAAGGCTCAGTAGGGCTCTTGAGAGGATGATCACAAGTATGGAGAGTTTGAAAGTCTCACAGGCTTCCACTTCTACAAGAATGGCTCATCGAATTCTTAACCTCGATAGACCACAAGTCCGAGAACCTCAAGTTCAAGGTGAAGTTGATGATACAGGAGATAATGTCAGATAAGGAAGGGAGAGAGGAGAAGTTCATGGAGGTAATAAAATTGGCGTAGGGTGGAATACAGGTGGAGATTCTAGACTTGGCAGAAATGATGATGACACCGAGACATACCAAACCAACACAATTGACGGTGACTTGAGCTCCATAAAGATGAAAGTTTCTGAATTTAAAGGGAATAACAATGCTGAAGAATACATTGAATGGGAGAGAAAAACTGAACAAATATTTGAGTGTCATAACTATACTGAGGAGAAGAAGTCTCATATCGTCGCCGTTGAGTTCACGGTTTATGCCTCTTTTTGGTGGGATCAATTGAAATCCACTAGGAGGAATAAGGGCTTAAGGGCAGTTCCACCATAGGACTACTTGAAAGATTTGATGCGCCAAAGATTTATTCCTTCGCACTATTATAGGGATTTGTACAACAGGTTAGCAAGACTGGTGCAAGGAGGAAAGAGTGTGGAAGAATACCACAAAGAGATGGAGATGATGATGGCTCGGGCTCATATTGAGGAGGATGAGCAAATGTTGATGTCCAGGTTTCTAGGTGGTCTTAACCACTACATTACTGAAGAACTTGACATGTACCAATACAATACCATGGAGAATATGGTTGATAAAGCAATGAAAATAGAAAGGCGACATAAGGGCAGAAATAACCTTAAACTCACATACAAGTCCTCCAATAGTGGTGTGGATTTCCAGGCTATAGAAGTGGAGAAAAGAAAGATTATAAAAGCCCAATCCAAGAGGGCAAATATTCGGTCTCTACTAACAAAGGACCTTCTCAAGGTAATAACAAGCAACAATCAAGTACTTCTAACTCTTCTAACCCTAGTAGAGAGATAAAATATTTTAAATGCTTGGGGAAAGGACATATTGCATCTCAATGTCCTAATAAGAGAGTTATGATAGCAACTGTTGAAGGGAGTGTAGTGTTTGATTCTGATCATAGCGATGATGAGATAGATGCTAATATGACTGAATTGATTGATGCTCATAATGACTGTGATGATTCAGATGTGTTTGTTGATAATGTGTTGCTTGCTGAACATGGTGAGATGCTTGTTGCTAGGCGTGCTCTGAATATGCAGGTTAAGGAAGAAAGCCTAGAACAACGGGAAAACATATTTCACACTAGGTGTTTGGTTACTGGAAAAGTGTGTACTCTCATTATTGATGGAGGTAGTTGCACAAATGTGGCTAGTGTGTATATGGTCGAAAACTTGGGTTTGGCTTCTATTAAACACCCTAAGCCATATAGATTGCAATGGTTGAATGACTGTGGTGAGGTTAGGGTTACACGCCAGGTGGTTATACTATTTTCTATTGGTAGGTACAAGGATGAGATCTTGTGTGATGTGGTACCTGATAAATCTTTTTCTCCATAATAGATCTGGTTTTCTTCTTGGTCTATCATATGGGTTCATCAAATGGGTCTCTCAATGTTCTATTTGACGAAGGGACCTGCAAAATAGAGAAAAATGGTCAGAGGTCTACTGGGGATGCCCCCGGTGGAGACCCTCCGACGCCCAAGTCAGGTTTATGATATAATATTTCATGGATAGGCCCGAGTTTTAGAGAAAATATGGAGACCCTCTAGAAGAAGAAGAAGAAGAAGAGAGAAGAGAAAGAAGAGAGCCCCCCACATCTATAATGCTACATGTCTGTGTCCTACGGATGTGTCAGGCCCTTCTCCATGCAGGCAGCCATTTAATTCACCCTGGCACACATGCGAACAGGGTTAGTGAGTGATTGGGCCTACTCCCCTATTGGACTTGTGCTCGTATCTAATCCGGATTGCCCTGGGTCATTGGCCCAAGCTCGTGAAGTCGAGCCGTCTTTCGAGCATATGATCTGATGGGCTTTGGACCTGTGGCCTTCTTTTGGATCCGACCTTATTCCTAGGCTAGGAAAGATCTGGAGGTTATCAATTGCCCCTTTACCTCCTCAGCAGTTATTCCATGACTGGTGAGGGGGTAAATACTTAGACTCCATTAATGACCGTGCAGCTCGAGAACAGCTCTTGTCAAAACGTCCTTTACTTGCCTTATTTCTTTATCTCTTTACTTTGGTGTTTAAATGTATGGCGATCTGGAGATGTGTTCTTGATGATGAATGATATTTCACCTCGACCCGTGCATCATCATTATTTTCTACTCAGACTGTCTTCTAGCTTTGTCAATTTTACTTACTTGATGGACCAGGCTGACTCTACTGAGACTTTGCTAGTCAAACTGACCCGGGCTAAGAGCTCGGAGTCTGGTTAAGCTTCTAACTTGCGAGTTTTTCTTATTCCCATGAGGGCATTTCTATTTTTGAGTCACGATCTCGTCATTGTTGCGAGCTCGGATACATAATACCTAGAGAAATGTCTTATTTGTATGAGTGCCCCACTTTAGATGATTTTAAATCTTGTTCTTGTTACGAGCTCAGACGCCTTGTCTCTTTTGAGATAACCTTTTGGCAGTCAGTGAGGTTTGAGCTGTGTGCTCCACTGGGATAGAGAGCTCGTTCTTTTGTCGTTTTCCTCTTCTTGGGTTATTCTTGCTAAATGTTTGTTTATTGCAAATTAATCCGAGCTGTGAGCACGATCCTTTGCCTTCGTTTATCCTTTTATGCATTCCTGCATTTGTGGGCCTTTTCATAGAGGGAGCTCGATTCTTATGTATCCTAATGAGTCAGGGCTTTCTACTGCCCCATTTGGTCGTTCAGAATGGTTTATTTGGCTTTTTACGTTGCTCCTGTCTCCTTGATTCTTTTTCTGAGCATTTGGCTCTCGTGTATGTATCGGTTAGTTGGATTTTTTGCCCCCAAGTGTTTTCTGGGCTGTCTACCCTCGAGCGTTTTGTGTGCTCTTTGCTGCTTAGACCTCTCTCTAGGCTAGTTGAGCTGGTTTAGTGCTAGCGGTCAATTTTCAAGGTCGGTGCCTCTTATGATTGCCCCTGATTCTTTGTTTGGTTCTGTATTTTGGTATGCATTTTGCTTAGGATTCGCCTCGCCTTAATTCGGTCTGCCTATTGGATTTACCAATACCGGGCTCATTTTCTTGAGATCGGCATGGTGCTTTGGCGCCGTGAGCGTTGCATCGGCCTTTAGAAGGTCGCATTTACATGATACAGGCATTGGGGCGACTTAGTTTAATTTCGTTATATGCTGGTTACTTTGCGAGATCGGGGTCTTATTAGCCTGTAATTTGAGCTCTTTCGAGAGATTGGATTCAAATTCTTTTATTTCTATATCGAGGTTCTATTAGCCTATGATCTGAGCTCTTTCAAGAGGTCGGATTCAAATTTTTTACTTCTATTCTAGCACCCTCTTGAGGTTAGCATGGCACTTTGGCGCTTTTGGCTATTGTGCGAGATCAAAGTCTCTTTACCTTATGACTCGAGTGCTTTGGGATGTCGGAGTTTAGCTTTTCATTTATGGTCCCGTGCCCCAATCTTTTATGTGAGGTCGGAACTATGTTCTTATGAGTTGTTTTTGCGTGTTGTCATTGTATACCGCTATTTGCTGTGAGCATGTGACACCGGAAGATCTTTGGGGATCCCGGTCTTTGTTGCTTCGGGAGATCTTGGGGATCTCGCCGGCCGTTTTTTGCTCCGGGAGATCTTTGAGATCTTTCCCGGCCGTTTTTTGCTCCAGGAGATCTTTGAGATTTTCGCCGGCCGTTTTTGCTCCGGGAGATCTTTGAGACCTTCGCCGGCCGTTTTTGCTCCGGGAGATCTTTGAGATCTTCGCCGGCCGTTTTTGCTCCGGGAGATTTTTGAGATCTTCGCCGGCCGTTTTTGCTCTGGGAGAACTTGGGGATCCCGGTCTTGTGCTTGCCTGAGGTCTTTGAGCGAGATTCAGAATTTTTCTACAAAATAAAAGCTTGCACAGAGCGTATATAACGAGGATGCTCGTTGTTAATTCAATGATATTCATCAATAATATGTCGCACATGTCACTTAGTTTCATATTTCGGATGAATGTAAATATTAGCTCTAATTAACAATATTAGCTCGTACAATTTAGAGATTCAATAAATAATATTTTGCATGTGTAAATTCCTTTTAAATATTCTAATTTTTGATTTTTAATTTATAAAACAATATGCTTGAACACATAAAATTTTGTAAATTTAATTTTAAGTATTATGTAAACTTTATAATTTTAAAGTCAATAATAACTGTAGAATGATAAGTAAAGTGAAAGTAGTGATAAGAAGCTCTCAACTTTGAAGTTTATCTGGTTGTGATGATGAGTAATAATTAATTGTTTGCAGCAGGAGTGGATTGGGTGCAAGCTACTTTTAACAAATTGTTTACAATGGCATCGTTGTAATATTTGTAGGGAATTTGGATACTTACCTCTGTCAAGAGCCACGTCGACCACCTATGAGTGGATCTTGTGGACGCGCGGATCGATGGCGACGAAATCGTCAGCACCGACATGGCTTGTCAGCTCGGAGAGTGCGGACTCGACGTTTGATTTGGTCACGTGCTTTAGAGGCAACGTCGAGGAAGAGGAAAAGGAGGTGTATGCATTCGAATCTTGAGGGCAGTCTGGCCATTCGACTAGAGATGCGAGACCGACTACTTCTTCCGACCTGTCCAGCTTGATCAGCTGGAGCCTTCCCACTCAAAAGTTGATCACCGGGTGGTGTCTGCTTTAATTCTTGAAGGTTGTGGTTTCTTCGTTTGCAGACGTGGTGTTGGCTTCATCATATCTTCCTATCTGGCCCATTTCAGTGTTGCGCCAACCTCACTTGTTGGAGCTCGACCAGACCAGCGACTTCCTCCTCAGGTCGACGTGTCTTTGGCACCATCACGTCTGTCTATCTGGTCTATTTCTGCGTCGTGCCGACCTCACTTGTTGGAGCTCGACCAGACCAGCGACTTCCTCCTCAGGTCGGCGTGTCTTTGGCAGCTCGAGCTCTTTCCACTCTTGCTCTCCTTTTTTTTTTCTTTTACAGAAAAAATTAAAATTTATACTCATAGACAAGTACTCTGATCTGAAATTTTGCTTCACCAGGTTTCAAAGAAGAAATCAGCCATAATAAAATCTAATAAATATTAAAACAAACTATCTGAAATACTATCAAAATATTCTTTAACATAATGAACATTTCTTTTTAGCTGAGTTATTCGCTCAAACTTTCATACCTCATGTGGATCTCAATGGGTGGATTTGGAAACTTTAGAGATAGTAAAATCTCTTTCGTTTCCCACAGACGGCGCCAGTTGATAAATCTTTTTCTCCATAATAGATCTGGTTTTCTTCTTGGTCCATCATATGGGTTCATCAAATGGGTCTCTCAATGTTCTATTTGATGAAGGGACCTGCAAAATAGAGAAAAATGGTCAGGGGTCTACCGGGGATGCCCCCGGTGGAGACCCTCCGACGCCCAAGTCAGGTTTATGATATAATATTTCATGGATAGGCCCGAGTTTTAGAGAAAATATGGAGACCCTCCAGAAGAAGAAGAAGAAGAAGAGAGAAGAGAAAGAAGAGAGCCCCCCACGTCTATAATGCTACCTGTCTGTGTCCTTCAGGCCCGTACGTACGGACGTGTTAGGCCCTTCTCCACGCAGGCGGCCATTTAATTCACCCTTGCACGCATGCGAATAGGGTTGGTGAGTGATTGGGCCTACTCCCCTATTGGGCTTGTGCTCGTATCTGATCCGGATTGCCTTGGGTCGCTGGCCCAGGCTCGTGAAGTCGAGCCGTCTTTCGAGCATATGATCTGATGGGCTTTGGACCTATGGCCTTCTTTTGGATCCGACCTTATTCCTGGGCTAGGAAAGGTCTGGAGGTTATCAGTACCTATGCAGACAAGCCATATGTTGTTGGGTAGACCGTAGCAATATGATAGAAAGGTGCAATATGATGGGTTCAATAACAAGTACTCCTTCACTCATAAAGGACAGAAGGTTATACTCGCTCCTTTATCACCTCAAGAGGTATATGCTGATCAAGTAAAGATGCTGGAGAGGGAGAGGGAGGCTTCGGCCTTGGCTACAAAGGGGAGTGAGAGCTTGAGTTCTGCGGAAAAAATGAGAGAAAAGAGTGAGTCTGAGGGTAAAGAGGCTGGAAAAGAATCAAGACCAATACATGGCCCATTGGTGAGAGAAAAGATGCAAGAGGGGAGGGCAAAATAAACATTTTATGTGAGAGCGAGAGAGGTTAAGAGTGTTATTTTTTTAGGGCAACCCGTGTTGCTTATAAGATATAAGGAGATTTTATTTACTGACACTGATATTAAAGTTTCTTCTTTGCCTTCTAGTTTTAAGTCTATGTTGCAGGAATTCACTGATGTCTTTCCAAATGAGCTACCTGGTGGATTGCCACCGTTGAGGGGGATTGAACATCAGATAGATTTTATACCTGATTCTAGCATTCCAAATAGACCAGCTTACCGAAGCAATCCAATAAAAACAAAGGAAATGCAAAGGCAAATTGACGAGCTTATGGAGAAGGGATTGGTGAGAGAGATTTTAAGTCCATGTGTTGTTCCTGTGCTGCTTGTTCCAAAGAAGGATGGCACTTAGCGAATGTGTGTTGATTGTAGAGCAGTTAACAAGATCATAGTGAAGTACAGGCATCCTATACCTCGGCTAGATGACATGTTGGATGAGCTTCATAGTGCCAGGTACTTTACAAAAATTGATCTTATGAGTGGATATCATCATATTAGGATGAAACCTGGTGATGAATGGAAAATTGCATTTAAGACAAAGTATGGTTTGTATAAATGGTTAGTTATGCCTTTTGGTTTGTCAAATGCACCTAGTACGTTTATGAGGCTAATGAATCATATGTTGCGTGCATACTTAGGAAAATTTGTAGTTGTTTACTTTGATGATATCTTGATCTATAGCAGGTCACTCGACGAACATATTGAGCATATTAGGTTGGTTCTGCAGGTTTTGAGGTGATAGAGCATATTTTAGTCCATATTATCATGATCTTATTGATGTTTATTTACACCTTTTCTATCTAATTTTGTGGTTTTAATCATGTTTTGCAGATATTAGGTGTAAAGAGACAATCTGAAAAAAATGCTCTTAAAACTGACAAAAAGTGCCAAATATGGAAAGTGCCAAAAAGGAAAGTTTTCAAATATGGAAAGCGCTAAATAAGGAAAGTTTTCTGATAAGGAAAGTGCCAGAAAAGGAAAGCGCAATCAACAGATTCTTTGAAATTCAAATTGCATATTCTTCTTTCCTTATTCAGAAGGTGAAGCCAATTATGGAAAGTGTTAAATAAGGAAAGTTTTCAGAAAAGGAAAGTCCTCAAATAAGGGAAGTGCAGAAGCAAAAGCAAATAAGAAAAGCTCAGTCAGAAGATTATTTGAAATTCAAATCGCAGATCTTTCTTTCCTCATTCAAAGACATGCACACACTGCAGCAGTCAAATCTTCCTATTTAGGCAGCAAGATCTCATGAAGACGCACTTGCCTCTTCTGCGTTCAGCATTCAAAATTCAAATGAAGGCTCCACCTAAAAAGGAAAGACTGGACAGATTCACTTTCCCTTCTGCATTCAATGACTGCGCTCGACTTCCTCTTTTGCAATCCGCGCGCATCCTTTCTTCCGGAGAATTTGCAATGCGATTCTTTCCTTTTCAGCACTTTGGGCAGCCTCTTCACTAATTCGGAAGCAAGTATGACCTAGGGCAGCACTTTCAACTATAAAAAGACACATAAGGAGCCTCCACACAATCTTTAAGCCCCCCTTGGGAGGCACCTACGAGATTCACATCTCTTCTTCTACCTTTCTTCTTTTCTTTTATTTTTGGTTTTTGTTTCAGCAATGAGAGGCTGAAATCTTTTATTCTAGTTGAAGATTAGGTGATGCTTTAGTTGTTTTATGGATTGGGAGACTTGATCAAACATTGTTTATCTTTTGTTATTCAATATTCATACAATCTCATGCTTAATTCCATTGTTGCTTTATTGTTTTGATCAATATGGCCAATTGATTCTTGATTGCAATGTAATAATATGTTAGTTTGGGTGATTTAAGTCCGTAATTGCTTGGATTATTCAAACATAATAACACTTGGTGTACAAACCAAGGAAATTGTATGATCTAGCAACATCTCATGCGTTTGAGTAGTTAGGATTGGATCTCTCTGTCACTTCATGCAATTAACAATTGTTTTGATGCCTAAGGTCTAAGGACGTTCCTTGACAATTTGTTAATTAGTAATTAATTAGAGGACGTTCCCTAATTGGTTTAATCATAAGGAGAGACATGGTGGTGAGAAGCGTCTTCCATCTCCATAACTAATCTATTGAATCAATCAAAAGAAACTAAGTGTCAATGATCAATCCCAACAACTGAAGTGGATCCAATTCTTCAACTAGAGCTTTCTTATTATTTATTTCTCTTTTATTTTATTATTTGCTTATTTTAATTGCTTTCAGTAGTTTATTAATCAAATCAATCTCAAACCTCCCATTTTACTTTTACTGCAATTTATTTTTATCTCGTTTCAGTTATTTCTCTTTCAGTTTTATCTCGTTTCAGTTTTATCTCGTTTCAGTTATTTTTTATTTCAATTTTATCTCGCTTCAGTTTATTTCTCTTTCAGTTATATTTGCTTTTAGTTTATTTCTCTTTCAGTTTTATTTTTATTTCAGTTAATTCTCTTGGTCTTGATAAGAAAAATAGGTAAGTATTCAATTCCCTGTGGATTCGATCCTTTTACCACTATCTGCAGTTATAAATTATTGATAACCAGAAAGGTTATTTTTGACCGTCTTCGACAACCGCAAGTCAAAAATTGGCGCCGTTGCCGGGGAGTTGATTTAACTTATTTGTTTTTCTTTCAGGACCATAACAAAAAAAAAAGAGTGAAGACCACCTTTGCTCAGGAGCACCTTCTGCAACACATTCGGCCGCCGAACCTCATCCTCATTCAGCCGCCGAACATCTCACCAAAGGCACAGTCACCATCGCAGATCTAAATCATGGATGAGGTAAGTAGATCTGATCTTTCTTTTCTGATATCTTTTATGAAAGATTTTGCCATAGGAGTGGTTCAACAGGTTCAAGCATCCCAGCCACCGAGGCCATGTAGGATCTGTGGATATGTGGAACACCCAACTGATCAATGTCCCACACTTTATCAGTATGACCAACCAGTGCATGCGTTTGAAAGATTCAATAGTCAACCTAGACATGCATATGGAGAATTCTACGAACAACCAAGACATGATCCCTACTATAATACATACAATCCAGGTTGGGAAGACTATCCAGACTTCAGTTATGCAGAGGCTAACCACTACCAAAACTATCAAGCCTAAGCAACACCTCAAAGTTTCAATCTTGATAAGATAATGAAGACTTTGCAAAATATCCAACAGTAAGAGGATCAATTGAACAAATCATTGAATGCAATCATGTTAAGAAGAGAGGAAGAGTTTCAAGATGATGAGACAGATGATGAAAGTTCACAAGTGCAAGAACAAGCTGCTAAAGAGAAACAACCACAAAATTGTTTGCCTAAGCAAACTGATCAAACAGAACTTGTAGAAAATTTAGATATCATTGATTATATGAGCCAAGATGTTTTTTATATGAATCAAGATGATATGCTAAATAATGATTTTTGCAGGGAAGAGAATCAGAAAGAGCCAGAATTGAAAGAAATTGACTGTTGCATCCAACAGGTGAACTGCAGCCAAGCACAGACTGAAGAGAGCTCTGCTTGTAACGACCCAGAAACTGGACCGCTACCGGTGCTAGGATCCAGATCGGCTTAAGGCCACCGGGACCCGTAGCAAACCTAACATATATCCTGTCACCTGGTCAAATCCTATACATGATCAAACATTAACATAAAAACTTAAACATCTGATGTATATACGTGGCTTGACCTGTATGCTACATAACTGGAAACATAAAGAACCCCTACTAGAGCCCTCAACAAAAGCTCTAGCTGGGTCAACATAACATACATCAAGCTGGGATCACATCCGATGAACCAAAACCTATCATGTGCATGCATCAAAACCAAAAGCATAAGACCTCCACTAGAGTCCTCATCAAATACTCTAGCATGGTAAACATCACATGCCACAAGTTTGGTTCACACACAACTCAACATTAAAACATTTCATACATCATGTACTAAAAAGGGACTAACCAAGCCTTAGGGCCAAGCACAGTACTAATCCATAAACATAACTCTACTTTACGTTACATTTCATTACATTATCTTGCAATACATTATATCAATTTACAATACATGTCCACACTAAAACACTAATCTATTACATAAGCATAACATTAACTCTTGATGTCTTCCTGGACTACCTCTGACCTGCAAATCTGGGGTTAGGGGAGAGGGGTGAGCTAAAAAGCCTAGTGAGTAGAAACAATAAAAATAGTTCATTTATTACATGCTGGCATGAAATGCGTCACATCACAAACAATTCACATCACGGATTGGACATGACCTCAAAACTCCCTCTGTCGGTGCCCGGCCCCCAAAGGAGCTCACACAGGACTTTCAATCACATAACATGGTGCCCAACCCTAAAAGGGCTCACACAAGACTTACCCAACATAGTGCCCGGCCCCCCTAAAGGAGCTCACACAGGACTTTCAATCATGACAGATCTATGGGCTATTGAAGTCGCCTTGGTCCATCCACATCAATAGTAAATAATGCAATGCATCATATTCGTGATACTAGTGCAATCAACCTATTACATATACTCATGATGCATGAACATGCTTTAGGCATTTGATTTTCTTTAAGATAAAAGATTAGTTTAGTTCCACTCACCTCTGGCAGACGCTGGACTGACTCTGCAACAGCTAACTCTGCTGGCCTCATCGGTTCCTGGGGTCCGATCCTACACAGGTGGACTCGAATGATGTGCCAAACGCGCTCTAAACAACTCATAA
The DNA here is from genome assembly GCF_001659605.2 of Manihot esculenta. Taxonomy (NCBI): domain Eukaryota; kingdom Viridiplantae; phylum Streptophyta; class Magnoliopsida; order Malpighiales; family Euphorbiaceae; genus Manihot; species Manihot esculenta. The sequence continues at coordinate 23,640,353 of NC_035170.2, forward strand.
ACAACTCCCCAAAAACCCCCTCAAACATCCTCAAAACATGCATAGAAAACAACCACGAAAGGGCTGGACAGGGCACTTTCGGCGGCACCTTCGGCGGCCAAATGTCCCTTCTAGAGCCGAAAGTCACGCAGGTTCGGGGGCACTTTCGGCGGCCGAAAGTCCTGCTAGAGCAGAAAGTCTGGCACCTTCAGCGGCAGGTTCGGCGGCCGAAGCCTCTCACAGATCCAAAGTCCTGGCCTTCGGGGGCACGTTAGGCGGCCAAAGCTGCCTTCCATGCAGGTTTCGGCGGCCGAACATACCTTCGGCGGCCGAACCTAGTCCCTTGTGAACAGCAGGTCCAAATCTGTCACAAGCTAAACCAACCTCCAAACCACCCAAAACCTCACATGCTCTCACCCAAACATGCAAACACACTCCCACATGCATATAGGGGCATAAACCAACTTAAACCCCCATCATAACATCACATAAACATACATTGGGCATAAAACCCACATAAACCTTAACATGCATATCTACCCATACTCAACCATCAAAACATCTTTAAACTTACTTAAAACTTCATTAAAACGTAAAGGAAGCAAAGATCTACACTTACCTCTTGAAGATCGAGGGTTGATGCGATCCCTAACTAGGAGATGTGGCGAAAACAAGCTCCTTGGGTCTCCAAGTTCCAAAACTTCGATCTAAGCTTTAAAACTCTTCAAAACAACCATGAAACTCATAAAAACATGAAGGAGTTGAAGAAAAAGCATGAAAACGACCAACAGAGGACATGAACACACCTAAGCTCGAGAATGGGGAGAAAACTCGCCCATTTTCGGTTTGAGGGCCTTTTATAGGTGGCCGGTCAACGACCTTCGGCGGCCTAAGCTGCTTCCGCAGCTTCACTACCTTCGGCAGCCGAATGAGCCTCCTAAACTATCCCATGTTTGGCGGCCGAACTTGAGGTTCGGCGGCCGAACCTGGTTTCTGCCCTCAAGACTTTCGGAGGCCTAAAGCACTCCCGAAAAAGCCTTATGTTCGGCGGCCGAACCTGGGTCCTTCCTCCTTGGCCTATTCTTTTCAAAACTCAATTCCTTTTCCATTTAAAACCATAAAATCATGTGAAAATATTTTAGAAATACATTTTACCCCTTTAGAAGACTCTGACATCTTCAGAAATTCCAGATTCCAACGGAGATTCCTCCGGAAGGTAGGGATTTCGATGCCGGAATCTAGCCGTGTATTAAACTGCCGCACCTCTTTAGGAGAATTCGCAGATGAGCCTTGCGCAACCTGAAGCCACCTCCATCGCATCCTTTCAGCTTCCAACGCAGTCAAGCTCCTCCAGCCCTCCCTTTCAGTCAAGTCCTGCGCAGAAAGAGGAACCGGAAACCATTTCAGCCATAGATCCAACCCATGCTCACAAGGAACAAATGGTACTCCAAGCACCTAAACCAAAGGACCATGCGGATCAATGCTTGCCCAAACCTTCGGATAAGGTAGAGTTTGTTTTGCCAGATTTTAGTACCAATTTGCAGCTACACATGGAGAAACATGAATTGGAGTTCAAAGTGCTTCCCAATCATCTCAAAAATGCAAACATAAGGGCTAGAGGCGCACCTCATCTGAAAGAGGAGAAGCTAATCATGTTACTTCATGAGTATATGGAAAAAATAGGATGGGCTATGACCAAATCAAAAGGAGTGCTACACTTTCTACTCAATGTAGTTGGGACCCTTTTCCCTTCCCCAATTACTTGAGCCTTGATCAAGTGGATCGCACCATGCACACCACACCCAGGGGAGTACTCAGTTTCTTTTGCATTTTAATATTTCCTCGACATTGAGGACAATGCATGATTTAGGTGTGGAGGTGCATATTTCTGACTTTTTATTTTTAATTTTTGCTTTAGTTCTCAGTTTGAATTTTTTTTTTCATTTTGAGTGTGATTTTTTTTCATTTTTCCACAGCTTCTCGTTTGTGTTTTGATTTGCTATACTCAAACTCATGAACTATGTTGGATGAGCTTTTCTTTTTATGATCCCATTGATGTGATAACTCTTTAAACTTATGTTGAATCAATTGCAATGAGTTATATTCATACTTGAGAATTGCCTTTTGAATTGAATCTTTGAGCTTGCCATGGTGAAAAATGTATTGATGACACTCATTAAAGAGAATGAATTTAAATTGTGTGAATGAACTTAATGTGACTTGTTTTAGCAATTGGTGTTGATTTGCCCAAATCATTGAGAGAAAGAAAATTCAGCAAAGGCAAAGACCTCAAAAGCATAAAGTAAAAATTGTTCCAATGGTCAAAAGACTATGAATAAAGCTAGTAGCCACTTGGACAGGTGACCAACTGAGTAACTGGGGGTGGGTATCACCAATATGTACCTTCACGTCAAAAGGTTGGTGACTTTTTCAAGCAAAACTTAAATGCAAAAGGCTGAATATGGTACTTCAAGGTAAGGGCAAATCACTCCGAAAGCTAGAAAAAGTCTTATCTGAACAAATAATATGTGCATGTATGATCTCTCTCTTGAGTAAAACAAATCCTAGCCATGGTAAGTAAAGAGAAACAAGGAAAGAAGGTGAGTAATCTTCATGCATATATTCTTCACTGCAATGATTCAAAATAGGGGTCTAGAGTAAGAACTTAAGTAGAAATAAGGATCTAGAGTAAGAAAGCTTGTTTGACTATGTTTATTTGCTTGAGGACAAGCAAAAGGCAAGGTGTGGGGGTATTTGATAGAGCATATTTTAGTCCATATTATCATGATCTTATTGATGTTTATTTACACCTTTTCTACCTAATTTTATGGTTTTAATCATGTTTTGTAGATATTAGGTGTAAAGAGACAATCTGAAGAAAATGCTCTTAAAACTGCCAAAAAGTGCCAAATATGGAAAGTGCCAAAAGGAAAGTTTTCAAATATGGAAAGTGCTAAATAAGGAAAGTTTTCTGATAAGGAAAGTGCCAGAAAAGGAAAGCGCAATCAACAGATTCTTTGAAATTCAAATTGCAGATTCTTCTTTCCTTATTCAGAAGGTGAAGCCAATTATGGAAAATGTCAAATAAGGAAAGTTTTCAGAAAAGGAAAGTCCTCAAATAGGGGAAGTGCAGAAGCAAAAGCAAATAAGGAAAGCTCAGTCAGAAGATTATTTGAAATTCAAATCGCAGATCTTTTTTTCCTCATTCAAAGATATGCACACACTGCAGCAGTCAAATCTTCCTATTTAGGCAGCAAGATCTCATGAAGACGCACTTGCCTCTTCTGCGTTCAGCATTCAAAATTCAAACAAAGGCTCCACCTAAAAAGGAAAGACTGGACAGATTCACTTTCTCTTCTGCATTCAATGACTGCGCTCCACTTCCTCTTCTGAAGCCTGATCCGCGCGCCTCCTTCCTTCCGGAGAATTTGCAACGCGATTCTTTCCTTTTCAGTACTTTGGGCAGCCTCTTCACTAATTAGGAAGCAAGTATGACCTAGGGCAGCACTTTCAACTATAAAAAGACATATAAGGAGCCTCCACACAACCTTTAAGCCCCCATTGGGAGGCACCTACGGGATTCACATCTCTTCTTCTATCTTTCTTCTTTTCTTTTATTTTTGATTTTTGTTTCAGCCATGAGAGGCTGAAATCTTTTATTCTAGTTGAAGATTAGGTGATGCTTTAGTTGTTTTATGGATTGGGAGACTTGATCAAACATTGTTTATCTTTTGTTATTCAATATTCATACAATCTTATGCTTAATTCCATTGTTGCTTTGTTGTTTTGATCAATATGGCCAATTGATTCTTGATTGCAAGGTAATAATATGTTAGTTTGGGTGATTTAAGTCCGTAATTGCTTGGATTATTCAAACATAATAACACTTGGTGTACAAACCAAGGAAATTGTATGATCTAGCAACATCTCATGCGTTTGAGTAGTTAGGATTGGATCTCTCTGTCATTTCATGCAATTAACAATTGTTTTGATGCCTAAGGCCCAAGGACGTTCCTTGGCAATTTGTTAATTAGTAATTCATTAGAGAACGTTCCCTAATTGGTTTAATCATAAGGAGAGACATGGTGGTGAGAAGCGTCTTCCATCTCCATAACTAATCTATTGAATCAATCAAAAGAAACTAAGTGTCAATGATCAATCCCAACAACTGAAGTGGATCCAATTCTTCAACTAGAGCTTTCTTATTATTTATTTCTCTTTTATTTTATTATTTACTTATTTTAATTGCTTTCAGTAGTTTATTAATCAAATCAATCTCAAACCTCCCATTTTACTTTTACTGCAATTTATTTTTATTCCGCTTTCAGTTTATCTCGTTTTCAGTTTTATCTCGTTTCAGTTTTATCTCGTTTCAGTTATTTTTGCTTTCAATTTTATCTCGCTTCAGTTTATTTCTCTTTCAGTTATATTTGCTTTCAGTTTATTTCTCTTTCAGTTTTATTTTTGTTTCAGTTTATTTTTGTTCAATTAATTCTCTTGGTCTTGATAAGAAAAATAGGTAAGTATTCAATTCCTTGTGGATTCGATCCTTTCACCACTATTTGCAGTTGTAAATTGTTGATAACCAGAAAGGTTATTTTTTACCGGCTTCAACAACCGCGAGTCATGAGGCAAGAGAGCTTGTATGCTAAACTTAAGAAGCTGACCGGAGCACATCTCAATTATTCAACCTATGAAAAGGAGTTGTATGCCTTGGTGAGAGCACTAGACGTGTGGCAACACTATCTCTTGCCCAAGGAGTTTGTGATACATACGAATCATGAGTCCTTAAAACACTTGAGGGGACAAGGCAAGTTGAATAAGAGGCATGGTAAGTGGGTTGAGTTTATTGAACAATTTCCATATGTGATTAAGTATAAGCATGGGAAAGACAATGTGGTTGCAGGTGCTTTGTTTAGGAAGTATGCTTTGATTAATGTTGTGAGTTCTAAACTGCTTGGTTTTAAGCATGTTAAGGACTTGTACATTAATGATGTTGATTTCGGCAATGTGTTTGTCGCTTGTGAGCATGGAGCTTTTAACTCTTTTTATATGGTTACTTGTTTAAGGGTAAGAAATTATGTGTGCCTAGATGCTCTATGTGTGATTTGCTTATGCTTGAATCTCATTGCGGGATTTTGATGGGGCATTTTGGAGTACATAAGACTTATGACACCTTATTTGAGCATTTTTATTGGCCTTCTATGCGCAAAGACGTTGAGAAAGTGTGTGCTTCTTGTATTGCATATAGACAGGCAAAGTCTAAGTCTATGCCTCATGGTCTTTATATGCCTTTACCTGTTCCTAGTTCACCTTGGATGGATATTTCTATGGACTTTGTGCTTGGCTTACCTAGGACTAGGCGTGGTAGAGATAGCATATTTGTTGTTGTCGACATGTTTAGCAAGATGGCTCACTTCATTCCTTGCCATAAAACTAATGACGCCATCAATGTAGCTGACTTGTTCTTCAGGGAAGTGGTTCGACTACATAGAGTGCCAAGGACAATTATGTCAGATAGAGATGCAAAGTACCTTTCGCATTTTTGAAAAGTATTGTGGGTTAAGTTGGGTACTAAACTCTTATATTCTACTACTTGTTATCCACAGACAGATGGCCAAACAGAGGTGGTGAATAGAACTCTTGGTACCTTACTCAGAGCTATAATGGGTAAGAATTTGAACATTTGAAAAGATTGCTTGCCTTTCATTGAGTTTGCATATAACCGTAGCATACATTCTTCTACAGGGTTTTCTCCATTTGAGCTTATTTATGGTTTTAACCCACTAACTGTACTTGATCTTGTTCCTTTACCTTTACATGAGCTTGCTAGTTTAGATGGTGCTAAAAAGGCAGAATTGGTGAAGTACTTACATGAGAAGGCTAGATCTAACATAGATAAGAGGAACAAAGTGTATGCTGACAGGGCAAATAGGAGACGGAAGAAAGTGGTGTTTGTTCCAGGTGATTGGGTTTGGATGCACTTCCGAAAGGAACGGTTTTCAAATCAGAGGAAGAATAAGTTGGATGCTCGTGGTGATGGTCCATTTCAAGTCTTAAAGTGAATCAATGACAATGCTTATAAAATAGACTTGCCAGGTGAGTATGGGGTTAGTGCTACCTTTAATGTGTCTGACTTGTCTCTTTTTGACCATGTTCCAGATTTGAGGATAAATCTTTTCAAGGAAGGAGGCAATGATACGAACCAGCAAGCACAATCACATGAGAATCAAGGAAGCAAGGATCCATTGGTGCTCCTTAGTGGACCAGTGACAAGGAGCAAAGCTAAGAAGCTTGAAGCAGCTATGAACTTACACATTCAAGAATAAGTAATACAAGAATTGACTGAGCTTGCCTTTGGCAAATGTCTCGTGAAGCTTGAAGATACACCTAAGCTACTCACCTTGCTTAAGGTGTGTGATGGAGATAGTGTTGTCTAATTTATTCAGCATTGTTATGATGGGCTTGCTATATTTTATTATTTAACACTTGTTTTATTTTAGCTTTGTTTGGGCTTGTATTCTGGCCATACTTTATCTTTTAAGTTTTAGAGTGTTGGGCCATGTTTTGGGCTTATGTTTTAATACTTATGTGTTATTTTAGGGTGTGATTGGGCTTAGGCCTTATGTGTTTAAGTCAGGCCCAAGAAGAGTGTCTTAGGGTTTTATTTGTTTTTCTCCTTACTATATAAGGATAAGAAATAATTGTAAGCGGCAGCTTTTAATTAAAATTTCAGAATTCTTTTCATGCCTTTGGCGTGTATTGCTTTGAGTGAGAGTGAGGATTTGCTTTCATCAATTGCACCAGGAATCTTGGCTAACTTATCAACTATTTATTGTGGCATTTATCAGATTCTCATCTAAATCCTTCGATCATTGGTGTTTCAGCTTCTCTAAGTGTGGGGTGCCATAGGAGGTGGGTTTATCAAATCTTTGAATTCCATATCTACTTGTGCGTATGGGTTTGAGGCTTGTGCCATAGGGTTTCGCGTCAACAGTGGGCAAAGTGCTTTTGGCTTAAAAATGGGGACCGAAATACAAAATTTTTTCATGCACAAATTAATGGTAGACGAAGAATGAACCGTATTACTAAATTAAAGGAGTCGTCGGGTACTTGGATTGATGATGAGCAGAAAATTAAAAATCATATTCTGCATTGTTTCCAATCTATTTTTTATGGCGGTTCTGTGGATTGTGAACGGATTTTTGAGTTGGTGCCGCCCTTAATTAGTGATGCCGATAATATTGATCTTTGTGCTCCCTTTTCGAATGAAGAATTTAGAGCTGCTCTTTTTCATATGCATCCAGACAAGGCACCTGGGTCGGATAGGTTAAATCCTGCATTTTACCAGAGATTTTGGCACTTGATTGGCATTGACGTTTCCGATGGTTGTCGCCTATGGCTTCAACAAGGTACTTTTCCTTCTTCTCTTACTGAAACATTGATTGTTTTGATCCCTAAAGTGGATAGCCCTGAAACTGTTAAAGACTTTCATCCAATTGTGTTATGTAATGTGTTATATAAGATTGTGGCTAAAGCTTTGGCGAACAGATTTAAAAGGGTCCTTCCTATGATTATCTTTGAGAATCAGTCTGCCTTTATCCCTTATTGGTTGATTACCGATAATGTTATGGTTGCGTTTGAAATTATACACAATATGAAAACTAATAAGAGCAGAAATGATGGTAATTGTGCACTTAAAATTAATATTTCTAAGGCTTATGATATGGTAGAGTCTGAGTTTCTAAAAGGCATGCTGGAACGATTTGGTTTTTCTACTCAATGGATAAGGTGGTTGACTATGTGCTTTTTTGAAGTCCCTTACAATATCAATTTTAATGGTGATTGGATTGGTCCTATTGTGCCTGGTAGAGGTCTTCGACAGGAGGATCCTATTTCTCCGTATCTCTATTTGGTGTGTGCGGAAGGCTTATCGTTATTACTTAAAGATGCTGAATCTAGGGGTTGGTTGCAGGGCAGGTGCTAGATGCCCAAAGATCTCACATTTATTTTTTGCAGATGATCCTTTGCTATTTTTTAATGCTATATTGGAGAAAGCAAATAGTATTAAATCTATTCTCAATACCTATGCAGCTGCTTCTGGACAATTGGTGAACTTCAAATAATATGGCATTTTCTTCAATCCTAATGTGGTCTCCTCTGTAAGGTCTAATATCAGGAATATCCTGGATGTTCATTCACCATTGAGTCATAGTGCCTATCTGGGGTTACCTTCTCTTATTGGGAGGAACAAAAAAGTAATTTTTAGTTTTCTGAAAGAAAGAATGTGGAAGATGATTAATTCATGGAGCAACAGATTCCTATCTAGAGCAGGCAATGAGGTTCTCATAAAATCTGTGTTGCAGGCTATACCTGCATATTGCATGGATATTTTTTTATTCTCATTACTATTTTGAATGAATTGCATAGAATGGTCAATGACTTTTGATGGGGGGTAAAAGAGAAGGGCGGAGGGGTATTAATTGGCTAGTGTGGGAGAAGATGTGTAGTAGAAAGAAGGAAGGGGTATGGGGTTTCGGGATTTTAAGAGTTTTAATTTGTCTTTACTTGGCAAACAACTGTGGAGGTTCTTAACAAATCCTAATACTCTTTATTATAGAGTGTTTAAAGCAAAGTACTTCCCAAATGATGATTTGTTTTCTGCCAATGTAAGTAATGGTGCTACCTTTGAAAAAGTGTGATGGCATCAAGGGAGTTAATTCGAAGGGGTACAAGGTGGAGGGTGGGTAATGGAGAGAAGATTTTAGTGGCTTCAGCTCCCTGGATTCCTAAGGAGGATACCTTTTTTTGCGGATGATGGTCCCGATTTTATTGAACCACATTTACGTGTTTGTGATCTTTTTGAAGGTAATGAGAGGGTTTGGAACATTGTTCTTTTAATGGAGCTTTTTTCTTCAAGAGATATCAGGGCTATTATTAGTATTCCTATTAGTATTACCAATAAGGAAGATTCCTTCTTGTGGCACTTTGATGAAAGAGGTGTGTATATGGTGAAGTCCGCATACTTTGTGTGTATGGACTTACTAGGAAGATCATCTTTTAATGTGGAGGGTGAGTTGTGGACTAGTTTGTGGAATGTTTCGGTCCCTCCAAGAGTGAAGGATTTCTGTTGGAGTGCTTGTAGAAATATATTGCCTACAAAGGATAACTTAAGGCAAAAGGGTGTGGATGTGAATGCCAGATGTCCTTGGTGCCATGAAGATGAAAGTGTCAATCATATTTTGTTGTATTGTCCTATGTCCAAGAAAGTTTGGAGGTTAGGGGGAGTGAGAGATTTACAGCCTAATGATAATTTTTTTTAATTTTTTACTACAGATCTTGAAGTTCCAAGATAAGGTTCGAAAAACTTTTGTAATGGTCTATGTATGGAGATTATGGTCAGCAAGGAACTCATTATTATGGAACCAGGTGCAAAATTCAGCAGCTTACATTGTGAAAGACATCATGCATCATATCTCAGATTGAGAAGCTGCTCAACGTGCTGGTATTTTGCATGGAAATACTACTGCTACTTGATATCAGGGCAGGAACTTATTTTATTCCTCCAACCCTTCTTGTGATCCTGAAGTCATTCATCTCCAAATTCTTGCATCATCTCCAAGGTTGGACAATTTCAGTTGGCTTTGTCAAGTTGATGGGATTTTGTTTCAAGCTCAAAATTTTATTGGCTACGGTTTTGTTGTGAAAAATTTTGAGAGTATATTTCAACGTGATGTTTCTGATTTTTCGGAAGGTAATTATTAAAGTTTTAGCTCTCTGTCACTGTTTGCTCTTTGCAACGAAATTTTTGCCTTTTTTATGTATTGTTTACAGGTGGTTCAAACTCTTCAATCTTCACATTTAAACATTTCTAAACTGGATTTGATTTTAAATGATTGTAAATCTTTGTTAGACTCTAAAATTGATATTTATGAATTTGTCGTCATGCCACTCTAACTACTCATACTTTGACTAAAAAATCTATTAGGTATGATCGTCTCTTTGTATTGGGATGATATTTCTCTTTATTTGATCAAATTTTTATTAATACAAATTGTAGTTTTACTTTTAAAAAGATAATTTATTAAATTTCTATTATTACTATTAGTAAATGGCTTTTTAATTTTTTATAATTTTTTTATATAATATATTAATTATAATAAAATAAAAATTTTAATATATATTTTTATTTTTATTTTTAATAATAAATAAACTAAAAAAATTATAACTAAACCTATTAATTAATATATTTTCTATCTTTTATATAAATAATAATAAATATAAGAGAGATTGTTAATGTCACGTGGCAAAAATTTATAATTTATTATGTATTTTTAATTTTATTTTTATGTAAAATAATAATTAAAATATATGTTAAATACAATTTATCATTTTCTATTATCACTATTAATATATAATTTTTTGATTTTCTATTTTTTATATAAAAAATATAATTTATTATATTGGTTATTATAAATCTTTTGATTTTTTACTATTTTTAATATATTATATGATTAATATTGTAATAAAAGTTTTATTATATTTTATTATTAAAAAATTATTATATTTTTTATTTTAATAATAAATAAAATGTTAAAAATATATTTATAAAAATTGGGTAAGAACCATATATATAAAAAAATAAATTATTATAAAAAAATTTATAAATATATATATAAATTTTAAAATTATATCTAGTATAATCTTCTAATGCGTATAATTATATAGAATTAATTAAAATTATTATAAAAAATATTAGTTGTGATAAAGTATAAAATAATTAAAGAGTTAATAAAACTAATCACATAAAATATTATCAAATTAAAATTTTATTCGATTCAAATAATTTATACAAAAATTAAATAAATATAAATAATTAAAATATAATAAAAAGTAAAACAATTTTTCTAATGCTTAATTATAAATTTTGAACAATTAAATTTTAAATTTAAATTATTATAATTTATTATATTAATAATTATGATCATTTTAATTTTTTCACAATATATACTCTTCAATTGATTAGTACACTCTTTAGTTTAGATAAATTCTTTATACTGCATAAATCTTCATAAAATTCTTTCTTAATTTATTTTTTTTAAATAAAATTTTAAAAATTAAGAGAATAAAACTTAAAATATTTTAAATTTATTTAAATATAATACTCTTTATAACCTATTTAAATTGTATAAATTGCTTCACACCATTATTAAAAATTTATCCGTGTTTTGAAATTTTGTTTTTTTGGCATCTGACATGAGTCACGTGATTATACAACTCTTGTTAGACAACTTATGATTGATATTGAGAATATATCTATCTATTATTTAAATTAGTGATAAAATTTTATTTTAAAAATAATAATATTTTATTAGTATTGAAATAAAAAAAATTATTTACGTCATTAGCAAAATTACAAAAAGCATTATTTATAAAATTTAGTTGTCAGTAATTAACATTTTTATTAAATATTTAATCATTTATTTTTAAAATTAATTAAGTTTCATTTTTATATTTTTAATAATTGATTTTTACTATTATCTAATTAGTAATATTTAAAAAAGTATTAATAAACAGATTAATATTTCTTAATTGCATCTAATTATAATTTTTTTAAACTGTTATTATATACAAAGATTACTTTTTTAAAATTACAAATTCAAATACAAATAATAATAATAATAATAATAATAATAATAATAATAATAATAATAAACAAATTAAATAATAAATATATAATATTGATCATTCCCAAATGCATTATTTTCAAGTAATACCCATAATCCAAATCTGTTGAATAAAAGACATTGCCCAGTTTTCAAGGTTACAATCCTAGTCAAATTAGGGTTAGAAAAACATAATAATTGGGAATATAAATAAGACAAACTACAAAAATAAAAAATAAAATTTAAATAAAATTCTCTTCATCTTCCCACATTGCATCACCTTCACATCCAGCTGTAATAAGATGTCTGAGATTAGCTCTGGGTAACTGGTTAGGCAACTGTTCAAGATTACAGCAGCCATGGAGATTCAGGGCTTCCAAAGAATACAGGCACTGAATTGTCCCAGGCAAATCTCTTATAAATGTGTAAGACAGATCAAGATGCTTCAGACAGAACAGCTCACCTACGGATTCATGCAGCTCTGTGAGGCCACAGCTGTTCAAATCTAGCACAACCAAGAGTTTGAAACTTGAGAAAATTTCAAAATTTCTTGGAACCAAAGCTTTTGCAGCTAATGGCAAACCTCTGCAGATTCGGACAATTTGTCCCCTTTGAAAAGCTCGTTGCCTGAACAATGCCCAGCAATCATCGCCGCCCAAATCCCATTTGAACAAAGGCCTTAGTTTGTCCCAATCATCTAGATCGTCAGCTCTCCAGGCATCATCAAACAGAACCAGACATGTTTTCTTGTGTAACAAATCCCATAGCTTAGCCTGAAGCAGATCCATCTCTGTGAATTTGCAGCTGTCCTTCGTGATCATCTTCACATCCAAATTTTCAGAAACAAAAACCCAAATGATAACGTCAAAGTTTCTCGTTACTTGTTGGTCTCCTGCATCTTCAAGAACAGCTTGAACCATGAACAATGATTGTTGTAGTTTGTTGAGGTTGTCCTCAAGAACCCAGATGCTACCAAGCCTTTGCAGCACAGGAGAAGCTACTCCGTCAAAGATCATCTGCAGAACTGAAGGCAAAAATATCTCTTCCATTTTCCTGGTGTGGTGTGAGGATCAAGGAGATGTATGTAGAATTTGTGATGAAGAAAAGAATAAGAAATTTTCTGCTTTGGTGGATCAGGCAATCATTTTGGCTGGTCTGTAGAAGACTTTGGAGTCAACCATTAATATCAAGTCAAGGCTTCAAATGTTCTTATTCGTGCGTAGCATTAATTATCTATCATTTTATTTTGATTATATAACTAAATATTCTTTATATTATATTTTAAAAAAAACTTACACTAAAAATTTCATAAATAATAAATATTAATTATTTATAATTTTATTTCAGATATCAATGAATAGTTTTTAAATAATAATTTACATAATATATACATATTTAAAGTAAAAAAATTAGTGAACTATTATTTTATTTTGTATAAGATAAAAGTTTAGCATTTTAAAAATACTTTAAATAATATATTATCAATAACAAGAAACTAGTTTTGATACTGTAGATTATTTTATTAATTTAATTTAATAATATAATTTTATATTTTATATATTAAAATCACAATATAAAAGTTTATTAATAATAAAATTATTTATCAATAATAATTTTATTCCAGATATTACAGAATAAATTTTTTTGAAACAAATTTATTTTAGTGAATTATTTTTTAAAAATAGTAAGTTATATAATTTTACATATGTTCATAGTGAAAATAATTTTAGATAATAAATGTCAAAAATAATTTTAAATAATAAATTATAAAACTTTGAATAAAGATAAAAGCTATACCACATATTACTTCTTTTAAGTAATATGTTGTTAGCATAGGTTGCAAATTATTATGAATCAATTTTTAAAATTTGCTTTTATAAATATTAATTTTAATACCCGCGTTGCGCTATTTATTTATTTATTTTTATATTTTAAAATTAAAAATTTATTAATACAAGAATCGATCAAAGTGAACCCTGAATTGTTACCGCAGAATAGAATCACATGACAAACATTCGATAAGCCAATACTTGGTCTCATTCGAGAAAAGAAAAGTCTAGACACTGTTACATTTGATTTTTTATCAAGACTCATAATTTCCTAAAAAAGTCAAGCATTCACATAAAATTATTATTATTAAGCACAATTCAGCAGACTTTCGTTATGCCTGTAATCACAAGATCACCGACCAAATAAATCAGCGAGATCTCTTATCTAATAGTCAGCCACATTATCACCAGAATATCAGAAAATATTATATTTAACTCCATTCTCTTACGATATAAAAGTCAATAATTACGGAGGCAAAGGTAGGCAATTGTTACACAACTACACTTCAATTCTAATCATTTCTTTACATTCGCCCTATTCTCCAGTTTACTGACTTGAGCGTTGAAATGGCTGTCATGGGCACCCACCACCTCATGTTCTCTTTCTTGCAGATTTAGCCAATCACAACATCTATTTTTCGGCCGCATCATTTGGTTCCATTATCAAAAAATCTATTGAATCCTTTATGTTCATTTGGATTAAAGCCGGTCTCTTATTCTTTTTCTCTTAAAATGAAATCTCTTTCTTCTCTTTTTCGAAATAGTCGGTAGTTCACGAGATATTGCTAAGGTTGCTACAAATGAGGGCTATCATTTCTTCCATTCTAGACAGTGGATAAAATGTTTCAATGGTTAATAAAGTAGATTTCAACAACCTGAATAATGAGCAAATGATCCAACATATCCAGAAGTTGCAAACTACTCTCGAGCAGTATAAGTCTCGAGGGGAGGCGTCAGTTATGGTTCCCAGGGGAAGGGAGAAAGCCTCCGTTGACATCTTGAGGACTTGGATAGAGGCGATCAAGAGGCGGTTCAAAGGGAAGGTCGAATTAGAAGAAGATGAATCAGACGATACTCCGAAAGGTATAGATTGAAAGTTGGTATGAGCAGTTCAAAGATACCAGAAGGAGCAAGAAGAAGACTTTGGCCTAGATGATGCTTTGCCCCTTTTGGAAGAAATCTTTCCAAAAATATTCCCAACCAAATTCAAGCTACCTAGCTTGGACAAATATGATGGAACAACGGATCTCAGAAGCCACTAGGCGATCTTTAGGATAACCATGCAGCTTCAAGATGTTAACGACTTCGTATTGTGCTGAGTGTTTCCGTCAACACTCACAGGTTTAGCTCAGAAATAGTACCAACATCTGAGCCTAGGTTTATTGCTACATTATTTAAATCTAGATTTATTACTTGTATACCTCATACAAAACTCTCATCTGACTTGCGGAAGATCCGTTTCAGAGAGGATGAGCCTTTAAAGAGCTTTATCTCATGGTTCAATGCTGAAACAATACAGGTGAAGGAGATAAATCATGAGATAATGCGTGAAGTATTGAAGAAAGGAACACACAACGTCAAGTTCATGGATTCCTTAGTAAAAAACCCAGCTGCAACGTATCAATAGCTAATAGACAAAATCCAGAAGTATATCAGGCTGGATGACAATGTCCAAGCACTAAGAGAGGACAAGAGAGCGAACCAAAAGCAAAACTAAAAGCCGGAGAGGCAAAGACATGAAGACCACAGGAGTTACCCCATCTCCCGTATGAGGGATGATCAAAGTATGTATAAGAATTATACTCCATTAAATGACTCACGAACATGCATTTTAATGTGGATCAGGAAAAATGACAAGTAGGTCAGGTGGCCCCCTAAACTTAATCTTGAGAAAGCAGAGAGGCGAGATAGGATCAAGTACTGTCGTTTTCATAAAGACCATACGCATACAACGAAGGAATGTCGGCAACTAAAAGATGAGATCAAGAGACTAATAAGGGACGATACACTTTGAAAGTTCGCCAGAAAAAGTAGAGAAAAGAGGAGGCCCGAACCTGAGGCAACAACTCCTGAGACTCCCCCTTACCAAGAACCTGTAAGGGTTATACATATAATTGCAGAAGAACCCGACAATGAAATAAACAAGTGACAGAAGACGTCCTGAAGGTTCACTTGTAGAGAAATATCACATGCCTTTAATGTAAGGGACTCAGTCCCTAAAAGAATATATATAACCGAAGATCATGTCGGGTCTGGTAAGGTGGGCGAAAACTGGAAAGAACCATTTAGGGTCTCGAAGGTTATTCTCCCAAGATCTTATAAGCTAGCCAATTTAGATGGCTGAGTCATTTTTTATTCCTAGAATATTTGTAATCTGAGAGAATTTTATCAATAAACAGTTAACAAGGTATTTTTTTTATATGTTGCGCTCTTCAGTGACAAGGAACGATAGAATTACTTTCTTCAAGAAAGATTAAGGAGCATTTATTAAAGGTCCCAAGACGGGTTCCATCAAGCCAAAAGACTTGGAGTTGGTCCCACTAAATAAGGCCACAAAGTGGATTTCGCCAGGCCAGAAGACCGGGCATTGATCCTGTAATACCCAGCTAGACTCCGGTATCGGAATTCCTACCGTCCGGTGGAATCTCGGATGTCGGAAACCTCTAGAAGGGTAAAAGTATGTTTTTATGATATGTTTTCATGTTTTTAATAATTTTAAGTATGTTTTTACATGAGTTTTGTATGAAAAGTCCTTGGAGGAAAACCCAGGTTCGGCCGCCGAAAGTTAAGTTCGGCCGCCGAACATGCATGCGTTTTGGAGGCACGTTAGGCCCCCGAAAGCATGAGTGAGGGGAGTCCAGGTTCGGCCGCCGAAACTCAAGTTCGGCCGCCGAACATGGCATGCATGCGGAGGCACATTCGGCCCCCGAACGTGACCTGGCCAGCCACCTATAAAAGGGGCACTTAGCCGAAATGGGGGAACTTTCTCCCATTTTCGGCCACAGCTAGCTTCCGACCTCCCTCTCCCCAGATCTTGTGTTCTTTCTTCAAATCTCCTCCATTTTTCTTGAATTTTAACCTCACATTGAAAGTTTTGAACATTTTAAACAAGTTTGGAGCTTTGGAAACTCAGGAGCTCATTTGCTTGGACCTCCGAGTTTTGGTCGTCTCTTTCTCGATCTTCAAGAGGTAAGAGCCGATCTTAAGCTCAATATATGTTTTTAACAAGTTTTATGAAGTTTTATGGGGTAGAAATGCATGTTTAAGTTAGTTGAGCTATGTTAGGTTTTATGTGATTTATGGACAATGTATGTTGTTGAAGTGTTGTAGTTGGGGTATATGCTAGTTTGAGACCCCTAGGTGTAATGTATGATATGTATGCATGTTTTAGAACAAGTTTATGTATGATTTGAGGCTTGGGGAGGCAAGAGGCTCGTTTGAGCCGAGTTTCTGCCCATTTGGGAGAAACCAGGTTCGGCAGCCGAAGGAACTTTCGGCCGCCGAACCCCCCTTGTGGAGGCAGCATTCGGCTGCCGAAGCTTGCCCCCGAAAGAGGACTTTTGGATCTGTCCGGGACTTTCGGCCGCCGAAGGTGCCGCCGAAAGTGCCTGAATTTCGGATCTGTCTGGGACTTTCGGCCGCCGAACCTGCCGCCGAAAGTGCCCTGTCCAGCCTTTCTTTGCATGTTTTGCATGGATGTTTTGAGACGTTTTAGGGGGTTTTTGGGGGATGTTTTTAGAGTTATGTTCTAGTATGTTTGGTCCCTCATTTGAGTCCACCTGTGTAGGTTCGGACCCGAGGAACCGAGGACCCCAGCAGTGAGTCTGCTACCCCAGTATCTGGTCAGAGCTACCCAGAGGTGAGTGGAATAACTCTTATGCTTTTAAGTAAATAAATCAGTTTTAGCATGATTCACGCATCATGAATGCCATGAGATATAATAGGGTGCTTGCATTAGAATTCACGAATATGTTGCATTGCATATTATGTTGATGATGCGGATGAATGTTGAATGATCCTTTAGTCCTCCTATGTTATGATATGATGATGATACGGTACGGAAGACCAGTGAGGCCCATTCTACGCCCCTGGCACTATGTAAGAGGAAGACCAGTGAGGCCCATTCTACGCCCCTGGCACTATGGAATGTTATGTTATGTTATGTATGTAAGAGAAAGACCAGTGAGGCCCATTCTACGCCCCTGGCACTATTGGAATGTGTAGAGGACTATTGGTGACAAGTTCATCCTTGATGTGATTAGCTGTGATGTGATGCATTTCATGTTATCATATGTTTTAAATGTTTTACTATTCTGCTCACTGGGCTTTGTAGCTCACCCCTCTCCCCTAACCCCAGATGTGCAGGTACAGGTTAGACCAGGAGGTTAGCCAGAGTTTTGAAGTATGTTTATGTAATAAGTTAGATTGTGGACATGATAATTGTACTATGATGTAATGTAAGAGATTGTAGTATGTTATGTAATGAGGTATATTGAGGTTATAGTTGTGCTTGACCCTATAAGTATTGTAATAATGTAATACCCGGCTAGACTCCGGTATCGGAATTCCTACCGTCCGGTGGAATTTCGGATGTCTGGAACTTCTAGAAGGGTAAAGACATGTTTTATGAAATGTTTTCATGTTTTTAATGGTTTTAAAGTATGAAACTAAACGAGTTTTTGCATGAAAATAGCATTGGAGGAAAACCCAGGTTCGGCCGCCGAAAGTCAAGTTCGGCCGCCGAACATGCATGCGTTTTGGAGGCACGTTAGGCCCCCGAAAGCATGAGTTAGGGAAGTCCAGGTTCGGCCGCCGAAAGTCAAGTTCGGCCGCCGAACATTGCATGGATGCGGAGGCACATTCGGCCCCCGAACGTGGTTTGGCCAGCCACCTATAAAAGGGGCACTTAGCCGAAATGGGTGAGTTTTCTCCCATTTTCGGCCACAGCAAGCTTCCAACCTTCCCTTTGCAAATCTTGTGTTCTTCCTCCAAATCCCTACCATTTTTCTTGAAGTTTAAACTCACATTGCAAGTTTTGAGCATTTAAACCAAGTTTTGGAGCTTTGGGAACTCAGGAGCTCATTTTCGTGGATCTCCAAGTTTAGGTCGTCTCCCTCTCGATCTTCAAGAGGTAAGAGCCGATCTTAAGCTCCTCATGTGTTTTAAGTAAGTTTTAAGTGATTTTATGGGGTAGAATGTCATGTATAGGGTTGTATGAGTTTTTAAGCAAATGTTAGGTTTTAAGTGATTTATGAACAATGTATGTTGTTTGTGTGTGCTTGAAGTGTTGTAGTTGGGGTATTTGATGTTTTGAGGCCCCTAGGAACTTGTATGCATGATTTGGTTGAAGTATATGCATGATTTGTGGAATTGGGAGGCAGGAGGTTCATGTGAGCCAAGTTTCTGCCCGTTCGGCAGAAACCAGGTTCGGCAGCCGAAGGAAGTTTCGGCCGCCGAACCCCTCTTGTGGAGGCAGCATTCGGCTGCCGAAGGTGCCCCCGAAAAGAGACTTTCGTCTCTGTCTGGGACTTTCGGCCGCCGAAGGTGCCGCCGAACCTACCTGAGTTTCGTCTCTGTCCAGGACTTTCGGCCGCCGAAGGTGCCGCCGAAAGTGCCCTGCCCAGCCTTTTCTTGCATGCTTCCTAGGAGTGTTTTGAGGTATTTTTAGGAGGTTTTTGGGGGTATGTTTAGAGTTATGTTCTTGTTGTTTGGTGCCTCATTTGAGTCCACCTGTGTAGGTTCGGACCCGAGGAACCGAGACCCCCGGTTGTGAGATAGTCGTTCAGAGTTCGTTGTTAAGCTTCAGTCACCAGGTGAGTGGAACAACCCCTTAAGTTTTAAAGTAAAGTAAATGAATAAATGAATGAATCATAAAGCATTGCCCATGCATCATTATGCCATGCAATATTTTAGGATGTTTGCATTAGAATTCACGAATATGCTGCATTGCATAAATTGATGTTGATGTGGATGGTTGTTGGGTGATCCATAGTCCTCTGATGTTATGTTATGATGATATGTTATGGAAGACCAGCGAGGCCCATTCTACGCCCCTGCCACTATGTAAGAGAAAGACCAGCGAGGCCCATTCTACGCCCCTGGCACTTTAGAATGTTATGTTATGTAAGAGAAAGACCAGTGAGGCCCATTCTACGCCCCTGGCATTTGGAGATGTTGAGGACTAATGGTGACAATACCATCCTTTATGTGATTAGCTGTGATACGTTGCATTTCATGAAAGCATGAATAAGAAAAAGTTAAATAATATGATAAAATAAAATAATAATAATAATAATAATAATAACAATAATGAAAATAAAATGAATAATAATATACCTAAAAAAATGGAGGAATTAAAGCAAATGTTTTTAGTTTCTGCTCATTGGGCTTTATAGCTCACCCCCTCTCCCCTAACCCCAGTCTTGCAGGTGCAGAGTAGATAGAGGAGTCAGCAGAGTAAGAGAAGTTTATGTAATAGCTTAGCTGTGGACATGGTTTGTTGGTAATGTAAAAGTATGAGATGTAATGTAATGTAAGTTGATAATGTGCTTGACTAGAGTCTGTTGTATTCCCTGTACACATGGTCTTGTATGAGATATAATGTTTTTATGATGCCTATGTAATCCAAGCCTATGTTATGTTATGTTACCCCATTGGAGTATTTGTTGAGGACTCCAATGAGAGGTTTATGTTATGTTTGCGCATGCACAGGTTAGGCTTGGCAAAGAAATGTTTGAATGAAAGAAAAGTTTTTTTTTATGTATGTTGTTGACCATGTATGGGATTAAACAGGTTCACAGGATGTATGTTTGGCTTGCTACGGGTTCTGGCGGCCTTAAGCCGACCTGAATCCTAGCGCCGGTAGCGGTCCGGATTTTCAGGTCGTTACAGAGTGGTATCAGAGCCCTAGGTTCATATGGTCGGACCTAGAGTGTCGGGCTCATAGATGTAATAGAAAGTCAAGCACAATAGGAAATCATGTCCACTAGGATAGGATGTAGAGTCCTGTCTAGAATGAAAGTATGATATGCCATGAGATATGATCAGCTAGATTGACTAGAGTACCACCGGAGGATGAGGGCACGAGCGCCCGTCCTCCAGCATTGCCAAGGGCAATGTCAAGTAGGTCCAACAGGGACAGAGCAGTGGGAGACCCTAGAAGATCTCTGGATCTGGGTAGAAACAGATCAGTAAGAGGAACGGTTCAAGGAGACAGGTCAGTGGATGTGGGAGAAGAGATGGATGTGGACCAGAGGAGGGATAGTAGTCTTGGTGTGAGCATGCCAGAAGAGGGCATGGGTGAGTCTCAGGGAGGCACTCAGGCCTCGGGGTTTGTTCCACCACCCCAGTACCCACCTTTTTCACCATACCCCGGGTATTCGATGGGAGGTACATCGGATTACCCCAGTTTTAATCCTTACCCTTCTCACATGCCATACCCACCTTTCTACCCACAGTATCCACAGTACCCTTTGTACCCACCTCCATCCTTCCATCCAGGCACAGCAAACCCTATCCCAGGGGATGCCGCACCTCCACCACCAGCAGAAACCGCAGTTACAGAAAACCAAAGGCCTCAACCTACCTCATCTGGAGGGAGCAAGGCCAAGATGACCGACTATATGAAGTTGGGTGCTCCCCAGTTTGATACCGGTGATGATCCGTTTGTGTACCTGGAGAAGGTCAAAACAATTACAGATGAGATAGGGGCTGATGACAGTAGAGCCATTCAGATGGCTGGTTTCACTCTAAAATGCAAGAAGGCACGAGAGTGGTTCAAGAACTATGTGAAACCAAGGGTGGACAGTCTGTCATGGGAGGAGTTTGCGAATGAGTTCGCAGGATGGGCTTTCCCTGACAGTTCCAGGGAGCTGAAGGTGATTGAGTTTGAACAGCTGAAGCAGACAGATGAGATGGGTGTCGATGAGTACACCGATAGATTCTTAGAGTTGTTGCCGTTTGCTGGGCAACATCTGGACATAGATCCGAAGAAGTCGAGGAGGTATATCATGAGGCTCAATTCCAGGTATTCCTCTTTGATTCAGTCAGCTGATAGAGAAAGTTTCCATGCCATTATAGACATGGCCAGGAGAATGGAGGCTAGTGCCGTAATAGAGGGAAAAGTCAAGCAGTCAGTGGCACAGCCTTCTGGTTCTAAGACCCCAGGTGGGGGAAGGATAGACCCTTCATCCTTGAGTTCAGCTAGTAAGAAGTGGGGCAGTACCACTAAGAAACCAAAGAAGAATAAGTTCTGGAGCAAGATCAAATCAGGTTTGGGATTAGGAGGTGGCTCAAGCTCTGGTGCTGATAATGCAGTGTGTGCAAGGTGTGGTAAGCTACACAAGGGGGTATGCCGGTTTGGGACGACAGCCTGCTACAGGTGTGGGCAAGAGGGACACATGTCTTGGGAATGTCCGAGAGCAGTTCCTACGGCACAGCCCCAGCAGACAACTTCAGGTAGCGTAGCACAGCCAGCAGCTTCAGCCGCAACACAGGCTAGTGGCAGAGGCCGAGGGAGAGGGTCAGCCTCTTCTTCATCAGTTTACAGAGGGGAAGGTCCGTCAGCTCCAGCACGGATCTTCACAATGACGCAGCAGGAGGCAAACGCATCCAACACCGTGGTGTCAGGTAATATCATCATTGGTTGTTCAGATGTTTATGCCTTAATGGACCCGGGTGCATCCCATTCTTTTGTTTCTCCGAGAGCGGTCGAGAGGTTGGGTTTGATGGTCTCTGGGTTAGAGTGTCCCCTATGGGTCAGCGGACCCAAATGTGACCCGTCAGTGGCAGAGTCAGTCTGCCAGTACAGTCCAGTTTTCATAGAGGGAAGATGCCTATCCGCCGACCTAGTGGTTCTAGACTTGACAGATTTTGACGTCATTCTAGGGATGGATTGGCTATCTACCCATGGTGCTACCTTGGATTGCAGAGACAAGGTAGTTAAGTTCAGATGTCAGGATGGGTCAGAGGTTGTCTTTAGAGGAGACAGGGGGAGTACACCTAGAGGTTTGATATCAGCCCTACAGGCTCGTAGGCTGCTCAGGAGGGGTTGTCAGGGTTATCTAGCTCATGTGAGAGAGCTAGACAGGGATGTCAGAGAGCCCGCCTCGGTGCCCGTGGTTAGAGAGTTCTTAGATGTTTTCCCAGACGAGCTGCCAGGTTTACCGCCTCCTAGGGAGATAGAGTTCGAAATAGAATTGATGCCAGGAACCAGACCGATCTCTATCCCTCCCTACAGGATGGCGCCAGCAGAGCTGAAAGAGCTTAAAGAACAGTTGCAAGAGCTGGTAGACAAGGGTTTCATCCGACCGAGTGCCTCACCTTGGGGTGCTCCAGTGTTGTTCGTGAAAAAGAAGGATGGATCCCTCAGACTTTGTATCGACTATAGACAGTTGAACAAGGTTACTACCAAGAACAAGTACCCGTTGCCTAGGATCGATGATCTATTCGACCAGCTAGCAGGAGCAGGTTGTTTCTCCAAAATAGATCTGAGATCTGGGTATCATCAGCTGAGGATCAGAGATGAAGATGTGCCAAAGACAGCATTCAGGACCATATATGGGCATTTTGAGTTCCTAGTGATGCCGTTCGGGTTAACAAACGCCCCTGCAGCATTCATGGATCTCATGAACAGAGTATTTAGCCAATACCTGGATCACTTCGTTATTGTCTTCATAGATGACATCTTAGTGTATTCCAGGAATGCAGAAGAGCATGCCCATCATCTGCGGTTGGTCTTGCAGACTTTGAGGGAACATGGCTTGTATGCCAAGTTCTCTAAATGTGAATTCTGGCTGAGGAGCATTTCGTTCTTGGGGCATGTAGTGTCAGAGAAGGGTATTGAGGTGGACCCCAAGAAGACAGAAACTGTGGCTAACTGGCCTAGACCCACTTCAGTGACAGAGATTAGAAGTTTCTTGGGTTTGGCAGGTTACTACAGGAGGTTCGTTCAGGACTTCTCAAAGATAGCAGCTCCTCTGACCAGACTAACCAGGAAGAATCAGAAATTTCTGTGGACCGACCAGTGCGAAGAGAGTTTTGAAGAGCTTAAGAAGAGGTTGACTTCAGCACCAGTGTTAGCACTGCCATCTAGTGGAGAGGACTTTACAGTCTTTTGTGATGCGTCCCGTGTGGGACTGGGATGTGTGCTTATGCAGAATGAGAGGGTGATTGCTTATGCTTCTAGGCAGCTGAAGAAGCATGAGTTGAATTACCCCACGCATGACCTTGAGATGGCAGCAGTAATCTTTGCACTCAAGATGTGGAGGCACTACCTCTATGGGGTAAAATGTGAGATCTTTACAGATCATAAGAGCCTGCAGTACATCCTGAGTCAAAGAGATTTGAATTTGAGATAGAGAAGATGGGTAGAACTGCTCAGTGACTACGATTGCAAAATCCAGTATCATCCGGGTAAGGCTAATGTTGTAGCTGATGCCTTAAGCCGGAAATCACTCGGCAGTCTATCCCACATCACAGCAGAACGAAGACCAGTAGTAAAGGAGTTCTACAAGCTCATCGAAGAAGGGCTACAGTTAGAGTTGTCGGGTACAGGTGCCTTGTTGGCCCAGATGAAAGTGACACCCGTGTTCCTTGAGCAAGTCGCTCAGAAACAGCATGAGGACCCCGAGTTAGTGAAGATTGCCAGGACCGTTCAGTCAGGCAAGAATGATGAGTTCAGATTTGACAACAAGGGGATCCTCCGCTATGGGAGTCGATTATGTGTACCAGATGACATAGGGCTAAAAGGAGACATTATGAGAGAGGCTCATAATGCAAGATACAGCATTCACCCCGGAGCCACCAAGATGTATCAAGATTTGAAGAAAGTTTATTGGTGGCCAGCGATGAAGAAAGAAGTGGCACAGTTCGTGTCAGCCTGCGAAGTGTGTCAGAGGGTGAAGCTGGAACATCAGAAGCCAGCTAGAATGCTTAACCCGCTACCGATTCCAGAATGGAAATGGAAAAACATAGCTATGGACTTCGTAGTAGGGTTACCGACGACGTCCAACAGAGTGGACTCCATATGGGTGATTGTGGACAGACTCACCAAATCTGCTCACTTCATCCCTGTCAGGAGTGGCTACTCTGTGGACAAGTTGGCGCAGGTGTATGTGGATGAGATTGTCAGGCTGCACGGGGTCCCAGTGTCTATAGTGTCTGATAGAGGGCCCCAGTTCACTTCCAGGTTTTGGCGGAGTCTGCAGAGTGCTATGGGTACCAGGTTAGACTTCAGTACTGCCTTCCATCCCCAGACTGATGGGCAGTCAGAGAGGACCATCCAGACAATAGAAGATATGCTCAGAATGTGTGTGCTAGATTTTGGCGGTTCTTGGAGGCAACATCTACCCTTAGTGGAGTTCGCCTACAATAACAGCTATCATGCTAGCATCGGGATGGCTCCATATGAAGCTTTATATGGGAGGAAGTGCAGGTCACCTGTTTGCTGGGAAGAAGTTGGAGAAAAGGCCTTGGCAGGGCCTGAGCTAGTAGAGATCACCAGCAGGATGGTACCATTAATCAGAGAAAGAATCAAGACTGCTGCAAGCAGACAGAAGAGTTATGCAGACATCCGCAGAAGACTAGTAGAGTTTCAGGAGGGGAATCTGGTATTGCTTAAGGTGTCTCCAATGAAAGGAGTGGTTAGGTTCGGGAAGAAAGGTAAGCTAGCCCCACGATACATCGGACCCTTTGAAATCTTGCAAAAGATTGGGAATGTGTCGTACAAGCTGGATTTACCTGCTTCAATGGCAAGAATCCATCCGGTTTTCCATGTTTCCATGTTGAGGAAGTTTGTGTCAGATCCGAGCAAGGTTCTTAGTGAGCCTGATGTAGAGATCCAAGAGGATCTCACCTATGTTGAACAGCCAGTGCGGATCATAGACACCCAGATCAGAAAGCTAAGAAACAAGGAAATCCCGATGGTGAAAGTCTTGTGGAACCACCACAATATAGAAGAATGTACCTGGGAGACACGGGAGTCCATGCTCCAACAGTATCCCCATCTCTTTTAGAGGTTAGTATCTATGTGTTCTATGTATGTTATGTTCTATGTTATGCATGTACTAGTTGAGGAACATTCGGGGACGAATGTTCTTAAGGGGGGGAGAATGTAATACCCGGCTAGACTCCGGTATCGGAATTCCTACCGTCCGGTGGAATTTCGGATGTCGGGAACTTCTAGAAGGGTAAAGACATGTTTTATGAAATGTTTTCATGTTTTTAATGGTTTTAAAGTATGAAACTAAACGAGTTTTTGCATGAAAATAGCATTGGAGGAAAACCCAGGTTCGGCCGCCGAAAGTCAAGTTCGGCCGCCGAACATGCATGCGTTTTGGAGGCACGTTAGGCCCCCGAAAGCATGAGTTAGGGAAGTCCAGGTTCGGCCGCCGAAAGTCAAGTTCGGCCGCCGAACATTGCATGGATGCGGAGGCACATTCGGCCCCCGAACGTGGTCTGGCCAGCCACCTATAAAAGGGGCACTTAACCGAAATGGGTGAGTTTTCTCCCATTTTCGGCCACAGCAAGCTTCCAACCTTCCCTTTGCAAATCTTGTGTTCTTCCTCCAAATCCCTACCATTTTTCTTGAAGTTTAAACTCACATTGCAAGTTTTGAGCATTTAAACCAAGTTTTGGAGTTTTGGGAACTCAGGAGCTCATTTTCGTGGATCTCCAAGTTTAGGTCGTCTCCCTCTCGATCTTCAAGAGGTAAGAGCCGATCTTAAGCTCCTCATGTGTTTTAAGTAAGTTTTAAGTGATTTTATGGGGTAGAATGGCATGTATAGGGTTGTATGAGTTTTTAAGCAAATGTTAGGTTTTAAGTGATTTATGAACAATGTATGTTGTTTGTGTGTGCTTGAAGTGTTGTAGTTGGGGTATTTGATGTTTTGAGGCCCCTAGGAACTTGTATGCATGATTTGGTTGAAGTATATGCATGATTTGTGGAATTGGGAGGCAGGAGGTTCATGTGAGCCAAGTTTCTGCCCGTTCGGCAGAAACCAGGTTCGGCAGCCGAAGGAAGTTTCGGCCGCCGAACCCCTCTTGTGGAGGCAGCATTCGGCTGCCGAAGGTGCCCCCGAAAAGAGACTTTCGTCTCTGTCTGGGACTTTCGGCCGCCGAAGGTGCCGCCGAACCTACCTGAGTTTCGTCTCTGTCCAGGACTTTCGGCCGCCGAAGGTGCCGCCGAAAGTGCCCTGCCCAGCCTTTTCTTGCATGCTTCCTAGGAGTGTTTTGAGGTATTTTTAGGAGGTTTTTGGGGGTATGTTTAGAGTTATGTTCTTGTTGTTTGGTGCCTCATTTGAGTCCACCTGTGTAGGTTCGGACCCGAGGAACCGAGACCCCCGGTTTTGAGATAGTCGTTCAGAGTTCGTTGTTAAGCTTCAGTCACCAGGTGAGTGGAACAACCCCTTAAGTTTTAAAGTAAAGTAAATGAATAAATGAATGAATCATAAAGCATTGCCCATGCATCATTATGCCATGCAATATTTTAGGATGTTTGCATTAGAATTCACGAATATGCTGCATTGCATAAATTGATGTTGATGTGGATGGTTGTTGGGTGATCCATAGTCCTCTGATGTTATATTATGATGATATGTTATGGAAGACCAGCGAGGCCCATTCTACGCCCCTGGCACTATGTAAGAGAAAGACCAGCGAGGCCCATTCTACGCCCCTGGCACTTTAGAATGTTATGTTATGTAAGAGAAAGACCAGTGAGGCCCATTCTACGCCCCTGGCATTTGAAGATGTTGAGGACTAATGGTGACAATACCATCCTTTATGTGATTAGCTGTGATATGTTGCATTTCATGAAAGCATGAATAAGAAAAAGTTAAATAATATGATAAAATAAAATAATAATAATAATAATAACAATAATGAAAATAAAATGAATAATAATATACCTAAAAAAATGGAGGAATTAAAGCAAATGTTTTTAGTTTCTGCTCATTGGGCTTTATAGCTCACCCCCTCTCCCCTAACCCCAGTCTTGCAGGTGCAGAGTAGATAGAGGAGTCAGCAGAGTAAGAGAAGTTTATGTAATAGCTTAGCTGTGGACATGGTTTGTTGGTAATGTAAAAGTATGAGATGTAATGTAATGTAAGTTGATAATGTGCTTGACTAGAGTCTGTTGTATTCCCTGTACACATGGTCTTGTATGAGATATAATGTTTTTATGATGCCTATGTAATCCAAGCCTATGTTATGTTATGTTACCCCATTGGAGTATTTGTTGAGGACTCCAATGAGAGGTTTATGTTATGTTTGCGCATGCACAGGTTAGGCTTGGCAAAGAAATGTTTGAATGAAAGAAAATTTTTTTTTTATGTATGTTGTTGACCATGTATGGGATTAAACAGGTTCACAGGATGTATGTTTGGCTTGCTACGGGTTCTGGCGGCCTTAAGCCGACCTGAATCCTAGCGCCGGTAGCGGTCCGGATTTTCGGGTCGTTACAGAATTGGAACAATTGGTACTCACTCTCACCAGACTATTCCCTTAAAGTGGGAGGTCAAGGGTTCGAGCAGTGGGGGAGGCGACCTAATTTCCAAAGGGAAATTTGGGCCAAATCCACTTGGGGTAAGATGGGCCGTAGGTGCTCTCCCGAGGGACAAATCCTGCCCGGATCCCGTGAGGGTGAGGGGATGTTAAGACAGTGCCGGTCACGGAGGATGGCCGGGCTGTTACATAAAAAAGGCGCCTTTTTATGTAACAGCCCGGCCATCCTCCGTGACCGGCACTGTCTTAACATCCCCTCACCCTCACGGGATCCGGGCAGGATTTGTCCCTCGGGAGAGCACCTACGGCCCATCTTACCCCAAGTGGATTTGGCCCAAATTTCCCTTTGGAAATTAGGTCGCCTCCCCCACTGCTCGAACCCTTGACCTCCCGCTTTAAGGGAATAGTCTGGTGAGAGTGAGTACCAGTTGGGAGGCGACCTAATTTCCAAAGGGAAATTTGGGCCAAATCCACTTGGGGTAAGATGGGCCGTAGGTGCTCTCCCGAGGGACAAATCCTGCCCGGATCCCGTGAGGGTGAGGGGATGTTAAGACAGTGCCGGTCACGGAGGATGGCCGGGCTGTTACAAATCCCTTGTTGATACATGATCTTAATGTCTATTGATGTTTATGTTTTACCAACTCAACTTATGATGTATCGCCCATTGGGGCAATGATGAGATCCCACTGAGGGATTAATATTTAAGTTATGCTATGATTAGTGTATGCACAGGTTGAGTATGGTGTATGATGAAAAGGAAAGTTTTAATTTTTATGTATGATTGTTTGATCATGTATGGGATTTACAGGTTTACAGGTTATATGTCAGGCTTGCTACGGGTCCCGGCGGCCTTACGCCGATCTGGATCCTAGCGCCGGTAGCGGTCCGGATTTTCGGGTCGTTACAGAATGGTATCAGAGCCCTAGGTTCATATGGTCAGACCTAGACTGTCGGGCTCATAGAGGTTATGGAAGGTCAAGCACAATAGGAAAGATCATGTCCACTAGGATAGGATGTAGAGTCCTGTCTTGTATGATGATGTGAAATGCCATGATAATAGGCATGTGCATTAATGATATGCTATGATATGTGATGTATGTGATGCGGGTTCATGTGTGCCCACATGAACCATATGATATGCTAATGTTTATGTGATGTGTACTGTTTTCAGAAAACAGGATGAGAGGAACTCGTCGATCTGCACGATTGACTGGAGTGCCACCTGAGGAAGAGGGCACGAGCGCCCGTCCTCCTACATTGCCTAGGGCAATGTCTAGCAGGTCCAACAGGGACAGAGCAGTAAGGGACCCTAGAAGGTATTTGGATCTGGGTAGAAGCAGATCAGTCAGAGGAACAGTTCAGGGAGGAGCATCAGAGGATATGGGGGATGATATGGATGTAGAGCAGAGGAGGGATGGCAGTTTGGGAGTTAGTATGTCAGAAGAAGGAATGGGAGAGTCCCAAGGAGGCACTCAGACCTCGGGATTTGTTCAGCCACCCTACTACCCACACTTCTCACAAAATCCCGGGTATTCGATGGGAGGTACATCGGATTACCCTAACTTCGCCCCTTATCCCACACAGATGCCATACCCACCCTACTACCCACCATATTCACAGTACCCAATGTATCCACCTCCACCTTACTATCCAAATCCAGCAAACCCTACCCCAGGGGATGCTGCACCTCCTCCTCCTCCAGCAGAACCAGCAGCCCCAGCTACCCAACCTCCTAGACCTAGCTCAGCCAGTGGGAGCAAGGTCAAGATGACCGACTACATGAAATTGGGTGCTCCCCAGTATGAAAAAGGGGATGACCCGTTTGTGTATCTGGAGAGGGTCAAGGTGATTACAGATGAGATTGGGGCTGATGATAGTAGAGCCATCCAGATGGCTGGGTTCACACTTAAGTGCAAGAAGGCACGAGAATGGTTCAAGAATTATGTGAACCCGAAAGTGGATAGCATGTCTTGGGAAGAGTTCGCAAACGAGTTTGCGGGATGGGCTTTCCCCGATAGCTCGAGGGAGCTAAAAATGATTGAGTTTGAGCAGTTGAGGCAAACTGATGAGATGGGTGTAGAGGAGTTCACAGACAGATTTTTGGAGCTGTTGCCTTTTTCAGGGCAAAGCCTTGACACGGATCAGAAAAAGTCAAGGAGGTATATCATGAGACTCCACTCCAGATATTCCTCCTTGATCCAGTCAGCAGATAGGGAGAGCTTCCATGCCATAGTGGATATGGCCCGGAAAATGGAGGCCAGTGCCATCGTTCAGGGAACAGTTAAGCAGTCAGTGGCACAGCCTTCTGGTTCTAAGACCCCAGGCTCTTCTTCTTTTAGTGCAGCAGCTTCAGGCAGCAAGAGGTGGAGCAGTACCACCAAGAAGTCGAAGAAGAACAAGTTTTGGAACAAGGTTAAGTCCAATCTAGGACTAGGGAGTGGCTCAAGCTCTGGTGCGGATAATGCAGTTTGTACAAGGTGTGGTAAGCCACACAGGGGAGTATGTCGGTTTGGGACGATGGCCTGTTACAGATGTGGTCAGGAGGGGCATATGTCTCGAGATTGTCCAAGAGCAGCCCCGATGGCACAGTCCCAGCAGACAGCTTCAGGCAGTGTAGCGCAGCCAGCAGCTCCAGCCATGACACAGGCCAGTGGCAGAGGCAGAGGGAGAGGGGCAGCCTCTTCTTCAGCAGGTTTCAGGGGTGAAGGTCCATCAGCTCCAGCACGGATCTTCACGATGACTCAACAGGAGGCAGATGCATCTAACACCGTGGTGGCAGGTAACTTAGTCATTGGTTGTTCAGATGTGTATGCCTTGATGGACCCTGGTGCATCTCATTCTTTTGTTACACCGAGAGCCGTCCAGAGGTTAGGGTTGATGATCTCTGAGTTAGAGTGTCCTTTCTGGGTCAGTGGACCCAAGTGTGATCCATCAGTGGCAGAGTCAGTCTGCCAGTGTAGTCCTGTATTTGTTGAGGGAAGATGCATGTCCGCCGACCTTGTGGTTCTAGACTTGACAGATTTTGACGTCATTCTAGGGATGGACTGGCTATCTACCCATGGTGCTACCTTGGACTGCAGAGACAAGGTAGTCAGGTTCAGAGGTCAGGATGGGTCTGAGGTTGTTTTCAGAGGAGACAAGAGGGGTACACCTAGAGGTCTGATATCAGCTCTTCAGGCTCGTAGGTTGCTTAGGAGGGGATGTCAGGGGTATTTGGCTCATGTAAGAGAGCTTAACAGTCAGGTTAGAGAACCCGCCTCGGTGCCAGTGGTTAGAGAGTTTCTAGACGTCTTCCCAGACGAGCTGCCAGGTTTACCACCTGCTAGGGAGATAGAGTTCGAGATAGAATTGATGCCTGGAACCCGATCGATCTCTATCCCTCCCTACAGGATGGCGCCAGCAGAATTGAAAGAGTTGAAGGAACAGTTGCAAGAGTTGGTAGAAAAGGGCTTCATCCGACCGAGTACCTCACCTTGGGGTGCTCCAGTTTTGTTTGTAAGAAAGAAGGATGGATCCCTTAGACTTTGTATCGACTACAGGCAGTTGAATAAAGTCACTACCAAGAATAAGTACCCATTGCCGAGGATCGACGATCTATTTGACCAGCTAGCAGGAGCAGGTTGTTTCTCCAAAATAGATCTGAGATCGGGGTACCATCAGCTGAGGATCAAAGATGAGGATGTGCCAAAGACGGCTTTCAGGACCAGATATGGGCATTTTGAGTTCCTTGTAATGCCGTTCGGGTTAACAAACGCCCCTGCAGCATTCATGGATCTCATGAACAGAGTGTTTAGCCAGTACCTGGATCACTTCGTTATTGTCTTCATCGACGATATCTTAGTGTATTCCAGGAATGCAGAGGAGCATGCCCATCATCTGCGGTTGGTCTTGCAGACCTTGAGGGAACATGGCTTGTATGCCAAGTTCTCTAAATGTGAGTTCTGGCTGAGGAGCATTTCGTTCTTGGGGCATGTAGTGTCAGAGAATGGGATAGAAGTGGACCCCAAGAAGACAGAAACTGTGGCTAACTGGCCTAGACCCACTTCAGTGACGGAGATCAGGAGTTTCTTGGGTTTGGCAGGTTACTACAGGAGGTTCGTTCAGGACTTCTCGAAAATAGCAGCTCCTCTGACCAGACCGACCAGGAAGAATCAGAAGTTTCTGTGGACCGACCAGTGCGAAGAGAGTTTCGAAGAGCTTAAGAAGAGGTTGACTTCAGCACCAGTTTTAGCTCTGCCATCTAGTGATGAGGACTTTACAGTCTTTTGTGATGCATCCCGTGTGGGACTGGGTTGTGTGTTAATGCAGAATGAGAGGGTGATTGCTTATGCTTCTAGGCAGCTGAAGAAGCATGAGTTGAATTACCCCACACATGACCTTGAGATGGCAGCAGTCATCTTTGCACTCAAGATGTGGAGGCACTACCTCTATGGGGTAAAATGTGAGATCTTCACAGATCATAAAAGCCTGCAGTACATCCTGAGTCAAAGAGATTTGAACTTGAGACAGAGGAGATGGGTAGAGTTGCTGAGTGACTATGATTGCAAGATTCAGTACCATCCGGGTAAGGCGAATGTCGTGGCAGACGCCCTAAGCCGGAAGTCACTAGGCAGTCTATCCCACATCACGGCAGGGAGGAGACCAGTGGTGAAGGAGTTTTACAAGCTCATTGATGAAGGCCTACAGTTGGAGTTGTCTGGTACCGGTGCTTTAGTGGCCCAGATGAGAGTGACACCCGTGTTTCTGGAGCAAGTGGCTCAGAAACAGCATGAGGACCCAGAGTTAGTGAAGGTTGCCAGGACTGTTCAGTCAGGCAAGGATAGTGAGTTCAGATTTGACAGTAAGGGGATCCTCCACTATGGGAGTCGACTGTGTGTACCAGATGACATAGGGCTAAAAGGAGACATTATGAGAGAGGCTCATAATGCAAGATACAGCATTCACCCCGGGGCCACCAAGATGTATCAAGATTTGAAGAAGGTGTATTGGTGGCTAGCGATGAAGAAAGAAGTGGCACAGTTTGTGTTCGCCTGTGAAGTATGTCAGAGGGTGAAGCTGGAACATCAGAAGCCGGCTGGAATACTTAACCCGCTACCTATTCCAGAGTGGAAATGGGAGAATATAGCTATGGACTTCGTAGTGGGGTTACCGGCAACATCCAACAGATTAGACTCCATATGGGTGATTGTGGACAGACTCACTAAATCTGCTCACTTCATTCCTATTAGGAGCAGCTACTCTGTGGATAAACTAGCGCAGGTGTACGTTGATGAGATAGTCAGACTGCATGGGGTTCCTGTTTCTATAGTGTCAGATAGAGGACCCCAGTTCACCTCCAGGTTTTGGCGGAGTCTGCAAAGTGCTATGGGTACCAGGTTAGATTTCAGTACTGCCTTCCACCCCCAGACTGATGGACAGTCAGAAAGGACCATCCAGACTATCGAGGATATGCTCAGAATGTGTGTGCTGGACTTTGGCGGTTCTTGGAGGCAACATCTACCCTTGGTGGAGTTCGCCTACAATAACAGCCATCATGCTAGCATCGGGATGGCTCCATATGAAGCTTTATATGGGAGGAAGTGCAGGTCACCTGTTTGCTGGGAGGAAGTTGGAGAAAAGGCCTTGGCAGGGCCTGAGCTAGTAGAGATCACCAGCAGGGTGGTGCCCATTATCAGAGAGAGAATCAAGACTGCTACAAGCAGGCAGAAGAGTTATGCAGACATCCGCAGGAAACAGGTAGAGTTTCAGGAGGGGGATCTAGTATTGCTCAAGGTGTCTCCAATGAAAGGGGTGGTTCGGTTTGGGAAGAAAGGTAAGCTAGCTCCACAATACATCGGACCCTTCGAAATATTGCAAAAGGTCGGGAATGTGTCGTACAAGCTGGATTTACCTGCTTCAATGCAAAGAATCCATCCGGTTTTCCATGTTTCCATGTTGAGGAAGTTTGTGTCAGATCCGGGCAAGGTTCTTAGCGAGCCTAATGTAGAGATCCAAGAGGATCTCACCTATGTAGAACAGCCAGTACGGATTCTTGACACTCAGATCAGAAAGCTAAGAAACAAGGAAATCCCGATGGTGAAAGTCCTTTGGAACCACCACAATATAGAAGAATGCACCTGGGAGACACGGGAGTCCATGCTCCAGCAATATCCCCATCTCTTTTAGAGGTTAGTATCCTTGTGTGCTATGTGTTATGTATGTATGTTATGTTGTTTTGCTATGCATGTACTAGTTGAGGAACATTCGGGGACGAATGTTCTTAAGGGGGGGAGAATGTAATACCCGGCTAGACTCCGGTATCGGAATTCCTACCGTCCGGTGGAATCTCGGATGTCGGAAACCTCTAGAAGGGTAAAAGTATGTTTTTATGATATGTTTTCATGTTTTTAATAATTTTAAGTATGTTTTTACATGAGTTTTGTATGAAAAGTCCTTGGAGGAAAACCCAGGTTCGGCCGCCGAAAGTTAAGTTCGGCCGCCGAACATGCATGCGTTTTGGAGGCACGTTAGACCCCCGAAAGCATGAGTGAGGGGAGTCCAGGTTCGGCCGCCGAAACTCAAGTTCGGCCGCCGAACATGGCATGCATGCGGAGGCACATTCGGCCCCCGAACGTGACCTGGCCAGCCACCTATAAAAGGGGCACTTAGCCGAAATGGGGGAACTTTCTCCCATTTTCGGCCACAGCTAGCTTCCGACCTCCCTCTCCCCAGATCTTGTGTTCTTTCTTCAAATCTCCTCCATTTTTCTTGAGTTTTAATCTCACATTGCAAGTTTTGAACATTTTAAACAAGTTTGGAGCTTTGGAAACTCAGGAGCTCATTTGCTTGGATCTCCGAGTTTTGGTCGTCTCTTTCTCGATCTTCAAGAGGTAAGAGCCGATCTTAAGCTCAATATATGTTTTTAACAAGTTTTATGAAGTTTTATGGGGTAGAAATGCATGTTTAAGTTAGTTGAGCTATGTTAGGTTTTATGTGATTTATGGACAATGTATGTTGTTGAAGTGTTGTAGTTGGGGTATATGCTAGTTTGAGACCCCTAGGTGTAATGTATGATATGTATGCATGTTTTAGAACAAGTTTATGTATGATTTGAGGCTTGGGGAGGCAAGAGGCTCGTTTGAGCCGAGTTTCTGCCCATTTGGGAGAAACCAGGTTCGGCAGCCGAAGGAACTTTCGGCCGCCAAACCCCCCTTGTGGAGGCAGCATTCGGCTGCCGAAGCTTGCCCCCGAAAGAGGACTTTCGGATCTGTCCGGGACTTTCGGCCGCCGAAGGTGCCGCCGAAAGTGCCTGACTTTCGGATCTGTCTGGGACTTTCGGCCGCCGAACCTGCCGCCGAAAGTGCCCTGTCCAGCCTTTCTTTGCATGTTTTGCATGGATGTTTTGAGACGTTTTAGGGGGTTTTTGGGGGATGTTTTTAGAGTTATGTTCTAGTGTGTTTGGTCCCTCATTTGAGTCCACCTGTGTAGGTTCGGACCCGAGGAACCGAGGACCCCAGCAGTGAGTCTGCTGCCCCAGTATCTGGTCAGAGCTACCCAGAGGTGAGTGGAATAACTCTTATGCTTTTAAGTAAATAAATCAGTTTTAGCATGATTCACGCATCATGAATGCCATGAGATATAATAGGGTGCTTGCATTAGAATTCACGAATATGTTGCATTGCATATTATGTTGATGATGCGGATGAATGTTGAATGATCCTTTAGTCCTCCTATGTTATGATATGATGATGATACGGTACGGAAGACCAGTGAGGCCCATTCTACGCCCCTGGCACTATGTAAGAGAAAGACCAGTGAGGCCCATTCTACGCCCCTGGCACTATGGAATGTTATGTTATGTTATGTATGTAAGAGAAAGACCAGTGAGGCCCATTCTACGCCCCTGGCACTATTGGAATGTGTAGAGGACTATTGGTGACAAGTTCATCCTTGATGTGATTAGCTGTGATGTGATGCATTTCATGTTATCATATGTTTTAAATGTTTTACTATTCTGCTCACTGGGCTTTGTAGCTCACCCCTCTCCCCTAAACCCAGATGTGCAGGTACAGGGTAGACCAGGAGGTTAGCCAGAGTTTTGAAGTATGTTTATGTAATAAGTTAGATTGTGGACATGATAATTGTACTATGATGTAATGTAAGAGATTATAGTATGTTATGTAATGAGGTATATTGAGGTTATAGTTGTGCTTGACCCTATAAGTATTGTAATCCCTTGTTGATACATGATCTTAATGTCTATTGATGTTTATATTTTACCAACTCAACTTATGATGTATCGCCCATTGGGGCAATGATGAGATCCGACTGAGGGATTAATGTTTAAGTTATGCTATGATTAGTGTATGCACAGGTTGAGTATGGTGTATGATGAAAAGGAAAGTTTTAATTTTTATGTATGATTGTTTGATCATGTATGGGATTTACAGGTTTACAGGTTATATGTCAGGCTTGCTACGGGTCCCGGCGGCCTTACGCCGATCTGGATCCTAGCGCCGGTAGCGGTCCGGATTTTCGGGTCGTTACAGATCCCACTAAATAAGGACACAAGGTGGGTTCCACCAAGTTAGAAGACCAGGCGTTGGTCCCACTAGACTAGGCCACAAGGTGAGTTCCACCAGGCCAAAAGACTAGGCGTTTGTCCCACTAAAAGACATTTGGGCCAGGCCACCAGGCGAGCATAACTACTGGGTATTAATCTCATATCAATTTCTAAGGCACTTAAGGCACAAGCCATAAGATGGGTGTTTGCGATCAAGTACTAGTCTCAAGAGCATAAGATAGGGCATCTTAGGTCCAAGGCAGGCATCCATTAGGCTATATGTCCAGGCGTTTATCCCCCCATTCAGAAGTTCTCAAGTTATTTATTTTTATCACCCACCATGATGGTCAAGTGTTAGTCCCTCAGCAATCTTTTAAAAAAATTATTTAAGACTTGTTAACAATGATTAGACAAGATTTATGACTAAATACTGATAATACAATATTGTCAAAATAAAATATTTTTATTCAAATAAAATGAGTATTACAAAGTAGGAGGGACATCATCAGTCACCTCCGCCTGGGCTTCTATTATAGGTTCATCACTGACTATGGCAATAGAAGCCAGACCAGGAGGGTTGTTTTCAGTTATTTCTTCGTCATCTCGCCCATCCTCATCCTCCTCGTCAAAAAAGACATCGTCAATTCAGGAGAAGTCTTCTGCAAGAAAACGCTTGAGAAGCTCCTTCTTGACAGAGACCTGACCTTGTACAAACATCTCTCCACCCTGAGCCACCGTCTCTTGAAGTTCTGCCTCAAGCTCAGCAACCCTGGTATAGGTGGCCTAAGCCTCCTTAGCTTGAGCCTATAGTTCTAGGACTTGGCGATGCAGCAGGGCCACTTAATCCTCGACAGTCTTTGTCCGATTTTCAAGGACCAGCTTGGAAGCATTGGCCTCATTTAGCTCAGCTGGAGCTTGTCCCCAGACTCCAGAGTCTCCTTCATGGTGCCTTCCACCTTATCAACTCGAGTCTTTAACCTCGAGCATTCTTCTGCCAGGAGTCTTTGTCTGTTTCTTGAGCACTAAACTCCCGCCTCATGACTTTGTTACACTCTTTAGCCACATAGTTGCAGAGAGCACTCTCCAAGACAAAATGCATAACATTGTCAAAAAGCTCATCTGTCTTGAGCTCATTCAGGTGATGGTGGTCCCCGAGCCTCAGGGCATTCTTGGTTAAAAGGATGGCCGAGTTGGAATCCTTAAGGAGTGAGGGCATCCGAGTTAGCACCAACGCCAGGCGCTAGAGGCTACGAGGCCATGAGGAATCAACCTCCACATTTGTAGGAATAGGCTCAATAGGAGTGGGGACTATAGTAAAAGGCTCAAAAATAGGGACAGATATAGATGCACCCATTATAGAAGACTCAGGGTGCGAGTGAGCCAACTCTTCTACTGTAGATTGGGGAGGAGGAGGAGGAGGAGGAAGCATGATTACTTCTTCTGCTCGGAGAGCACGCTTGGGAAGGGGATCAGTTGCCCCAGCAACAACTTTGCCTTTTCGGGCAGCATGCACCGCCTCAGCAAATCTGTTTCTTGATTCGGCCATATCTGCATAAATTGAAAAGTAAATAAGTAAGGCAGTTTGAAATCTAAAAGAAGACAGAAAGAAAAATACCCTAATCTCTAGCCAGGGAAGCGCTCTCTCTAAGTCTGGGAAGGTTGGGCGGGTGAGGACCCAAGACTGGCTCGCCTGGAGATGACTTTGCCAAGATAAAACGGCGTTACTCACCACCTTAGTAATATCCACTTTCTGAGGGGACCTAACCATTGTTAAGAGAAAGGCTAAAGTCTTATCCTCATCCCTCCTCGGTTGGACCCCATTCTTCCTCAGTTCCACCATAGGTTCCAATCATTCGGAGGTGCCCAAAACTCCCGAAAGTCTAGTGACAGAGGACAAAAAACTTATTCTTCCACCGCTTCAATGAAGAAGGTATCCGATCAAACACCGTCTAGCATCTCCACCTGCTAAAAAAAAAAAATTCAAGACTCATCATTTCTTCGAGTACTTAGCTAGTACAGTTGGGAGAAGAGGACCCCGCTCGGCTTGATGTTATTATTGAAACAAGCAAATCAAAAGGCCACCAAGATTCTCCAGCCATTAGGATACAACTGGGCTACCGCAAGCTTATGAAATCAGAGGACCTCAATAAAAAAAGGGTCTATGAGGAACTGAAGACTTGCTTTCAGCTACTCTTCATAGACAATGAGGGTTCCTACGTAGGGATTTGGTTGGTCGCGCGGATGCTTAAGAATGGAACAAAGACATGGAAGGTTTCTTGAAAAATTAGGTACTGGTCATAAAGACGATCTACGTCTTGCTTCGTTAGTATAGACGGGATGTCACTAATTAGGCTACCTTTATTTTCTGGAGCCGCCCTCAGTAGAATAATAGGAACTGGGGTACAGATGGGGCCATCAAAGGAAGAGCTTAAGGCAGAACCTCCACTAGGAGTAAGAAAAGAAGATGAAGTATTCGTTCTAAAAGAGAAAAAAGAAATGAAAATTACTGTGAAAGTAAGGGAGTATAAATGAGAAAGAATGAGTGACCAAATCTTTCCAAAAGCAGAAATAACTATTGTAAGCAAAAGTGATATTTGGAGAAGAAAAATGGTTCTTATAAGACGATTTTGACGGCAGGCTTTAAATACGACTCAAAAAATAGAGCAGCCATCATTGAAGAGTTAGATAGACAAAACAGCATGATCAGTAAGGACTAATCTCGATCGACCACGTACCCCAAATCGTGAGAATAAATATCACATTCGAATCTGAAAAATCAAATACTAATGAGGGGACCTTTTGTGCTACACAAGAGTCGCTCAAAGTGAGCTATGAGCTTTCACCATAGAATAAGAGTCACGTGGCAAGTATCTGATAAGGTGGTACCCAGTCCCAGCAGAGGAAAGGAAGACCTGGATACTATTACACTCGGCTGTTCATTAAGGCTCACCCTCCCTTAAAGAGGTCAAATCTTCACATAAATTTACCATTAGCAGGCACAATTCAGCAAACTCCCGTTATGTCTGTAATCACGGGATCACTTATCTAATAGCCGGCCACATCATCATTAGAATATCTAATAGCCGGCGTTGATTTGCAAATGACAAGTCGTTTTGATGGTATGATTGCTATATGATGACTCTGCACAAATGAAATTTTGCCTCGAAAGTTCATGCTTTCAAACGATAAGTCGTTTTGACTGGAATTTTGTTGACAACTTCAAGTTCCTGATTTTGTTTTCTACTGTTGAGCTTACCGAAACTCAAACCAAGACAATACATGGTGACATTCCAAATTTGGAAAACAACAGAAGAAGAGAAAGCACAAATGAATTGTAATATTTCAAAAAATATGGGATATAATTACATGTGGAAACTTTTGTTTCCAACCAAAGATAATTTGTTAGGAATCCAAACACAAACTTTACACTGCTAAGCTCATCTCCTAAATCAGTAGCTTATCTCACAAAAAAAAAAAGTTGAATTGCCACCATCTTTCTCTTATTTTAAATATGTGCATTTCTTCTTTTCAAACAACTTGAGGTCTGCAATGTTTTAGTGTTGTAGGTAGGGGAGAGCGTTTTTCGGTTTAAACCGAAAAACCGAACCGAACCGATTAATTTCGGTTTTTCGGTTCGGTTAATCGGTATGATCGGTTTGGTTCGGTTAGTATTTTTAAAATTTTTCGGTTTTCGGTTCGGTTCGGTTTAAATATGTTAAATAACCGATCAAACCGAAAAACCGATTTGGCAAGGCCCAAGCCCATGCCTGAGCCCGAGCCCTCCCCCCTGGCTTGGCCTATCGAAGCGGCTTCAGCAGCCCAACCCCATCCATCGAACCCCTTCATTCATCCCGTTCCCGTTCTCCACATTCTGCAGTCTCCTCTCTTCTCTCGAACCCTATTCCCCCCCGAACCCCTATTCTCTCTCTCGATTCTCGAATCCCGATTCCTCCCCCTGGCCTCTCTTTCTCTTTCTCGTCGACCTCCGACCGCCGACCGTCGACCGTCGACCATCAACCTCTTTCCCGTCGATTTGGTGAGTTTCGCCGCCGACCGTGGACTGATCTCTTGAGAGCAGAGGTACTACCGCTTTTCAGCTTATTCTACCTAATGTTTCATATGATTAAAATTTCATTAAACAATAAAAAAGGTTCATGGTTGGATGGGTTCAGGTAGTGTGCAGATAGTGGTAAATAGGTTTGGGATGCAGAGAGATTTTGGTTTTGTTTGCCTTTTTATTTGTTCCCTTTCTTTCTTTGTATTGTGAATTTTTAATGAGCCAATAGATATGAGCATGAGAGATTTTTCCTTCCAATTAAATTGCAGAGGTTACTGATAGTTTCTGTTTTTCTCTTCACCATTTTTAAAATGTATATGCATCTTATTAGTAATTACCATTTCAGTGCAAGTTTATTGTGTAGGCTTTAGAGACATTTCAGAAGATATTTGACTATTTGTTAAAAGTCCTAAATGAATTTGGGATTAACAATCAAGTGTGCATAACTATTATACAGCCAAAACTTCAGCTCAATGTAAAGTTTATGTATGTTTAACTGATTTGTGAGTATAATTCTTTTTTGGAAACAGCAAAATGTAATTGAATGCAGGACATAACTGGAGCAATTGAATGCTCCACAGTATTTGGAATTCAATCTTAGTTTTTAGTTTTGTTACGGAGTAAATTATATTAATGGCCATTAAACTTTGCACTAAGTTTGATCATTAAATTTTAATTGAGTCAACGGGCAAAAAAGGTTTTATTGATGAGGCATTACAACATGATTTGCATATTCGCTTGTGACTTGTTTCTAGATATAGGATCTGTGTGGGGGGAGCCCCTGAAATATATTGCTCTTGACTTCCTAGTTTATGAACACAAGGACTGCCAAGAAGTGAGAGACAGCTGAGAGTAGAGATAAAAAACTTAACATGGTTTATTCATTGGGATTAATATAGTCTGTTGTGGAATTTCATCTTGTGGCTCTTGGCCTGATTTTGGTTAGGAGTAGGTTGGAAGTTTAGTGATGAAATAATTTACTGAATATTTAAGATAATTAGAGTTTATTATGATTTAAAAATTTTAATATTTTAACAACAGACAACTGATTAGGCTTATGTCCAATTGAATATTGTTGTTAATATTATTTCCAATTCCTTTTTTTATATTGTTATTAACTAAGCTTATGTCCAATTGAATATTGTTGTTAATATTATTTCCAATTCCTTTTTTTTTTATGTTGTTACTTTTTAGGTGAATCATGGAGTCACGAAATGATCAGATACTTCCAAATAGTACTAGTGATTCGAATCAAACTAGTACTGACGCTTCAACAGAATTAACCACATCATCAAGAGCAAAGAGAAAACCAGTAAAGCCAAGGTCTGTAGTTTGGGATCACTTCACAAGATTCGTCAATAGTGAAGGTGAATTAAAAGGTAAGTGTAATTATTGCAAAAAGGAATTTTGTTGTGATCCAAAGAAAAACGGAACTACTGCACTTAGGAATCACCTTAATTCATGCAAAAAACACCCACATTCTATTGAGACTAGACAAGCACAATTATCATTGCAAAATACTGCAAGTGACAATAATGTGAATGATTTAGGCACTCTTA
The DNA here is from genome assembly GCF_001659605.2 of Manihot esculenta. Lineage (NCBI taxonomy): Eukaryota > Viridiplantae > Streptophyta > Magnoliopsida > Malpighiales > Euphorbiaceae > Manihot > Manihot esculenta. Next base: position 23,682,487 of record NC_035170.2, read on the forward strand.
CTACTTGGAAGTATGATGAAAATGCAATTAGGAAGGCCCTTGTCCATATGATAATTATTGATGAATTGCCTTTTAGATTTGTGGAAGGAGAAGGTTTTAGAAGCTTCATGAGAGCAATTTGTCCAAGGTTTAGGATTCCCTCTCGTTGGACAATTTCACGTGATTGTTATGATTTGTTTATTGAGGAGAGATCAAAATTGAGGTCTTTTTTTAAGAAAAATTGTCAAAGGGTGAGTCTTACTACAGATACATGGACATCATTGCAGCGCATTAATTACATGTGCATAACCGCTCACTTTATTGACAATGATTGGAAGTTGCATAAGAGAATCATTAATTTTTGTCCCATTTCAAGTCATAAAGGTGAAGCAGTAGGCAGAGCAATTGAGACTTGCTTGCTAGAGTGGGGGTTAGATAAAGTGTTCACTATTACAGTTGATAATGCTAGTTCTAATGATGTGGCCATATCTTATTTGAAAAAGAAGCTTGCTAATTGGGGTGTTAGTGTTGCTAACTCTACTTACTTGCATATGAGATGTATGGCACATATCATCAATTTAGTTGTCCAGGATGGCTTAAAAGATGTGAATGATTCAGTGATGAAAGTACGAGATGCAGTAAGATATATAAGGAGTTCTCCAGCTAGGTTGAAGAGATTTAAGGAGTGTGTGCTTCATGAAAAAATTGAAAGTAAATCTTCATTATGTTTAGATGTGCCAACTAGATGGAATTCAACGTACATGATGTTGAATACAGCTCAAAAATATGAAAGGGCATTTGAGAGGTACGAGTCACAAGATCCAATGTTTAAGATTGATATGGGAGAGAATGGTATACCTGACTATTATGATTGGACACAAGTTAGAAAGATGGCAGATATGTTGGCTCATTTTTATGAGCTCACTTTGCGTATCTCGGGCTCCAGGTATGTCACATCAAACCTATTTTTCAGTGAGATCAGTGACTTAGCCTTCATTTTAAACCAATGGATTAATAGCAATGATCTTTATATGAAATCTATGGGGGAAAGAATGAGGGTTAAATTTGACAAGTATTGGGGAGATGTGGATAAAATGAATAAAATTATCTATTTTGCTGTTGTTCTTGACCCTCGTGACAAATTTGAGTTTATGGAGTATTCTTTTTCCCAAATGTATGGCCAAGAGAAAGGAGTAGAGCTATTCAACAATGTCAAGAGTTGTTTGTTTGATTTGTTTAATGAATACAAAAAAATGTATCAATCTGATGTTGAGCAATTGAATGATAATAGTTCACAACAATTAAGTGGGAGTTGCACTACTATCGGTTCAATAAACCCTAAGCCTAAATTCTTTTTGAAGCATCACTACAAGAAGCAGAAGTTGGAGGAATCTGGTGGATTTGATTCAAGAACAGAGTTAGAAGTGTATCTAAGTGAGGCAATTCAAGAGGAAAAGGAGGATTTTGATGTCATGAAATGGTGGAAAATAAATTCTGAAAGGTTTCCTATTTTAGGAAAAATGGCTAGAGATATATTAGCAATTCCAGTTTCTACAGTTGCCTCAGAGAGTGCCTTCAGTACTGGTGGAAGAGTGCTAGATTCCTTCAGGAGTTCCCTGACTCCTAAAATTGTTGAGGGCTTGATATGTGTGCAAGATTGGATTCGTCCATCAAATGTTCAAGTAAATGTTGAGGAAGATCTAGAGGAACTTGAAAAGCTTGAAGAAGGTATGTAATATGTTATATACATTTCATATTTGTGTTAATTTCAATATTTATATATATATATATATTAATTTTTTTAGTTTATTATTATTTGCAGAATTACCGTCTGTTGGAATCACCTATGGTTTAGGTGGATCATGCTCTACTCCTACCTCATAGATGTAAGATTAACTATTGAAAATTTAAATTTATTTGATGATAAGGAATTAAGGTGATTTTTAAATATTTTTATGTGCAGATTTCAGTCTTTTAAATATGCTTCAACTCAATATTTTGTGGGATTAGATTCAGATATGCTGTTGAAGGCTGGTGTGGATTTAATATATTGTTAAAAGTTGTTTGTGAAATGATATTTTGCTGTGAATTTACTGTTGTGAATTTAATATGTTTTGGCGAATTTATTATGTGGAATTTTGATTTTATATGTACTTCTAAATTTTATATGGATGTATTTGAATGTATATGGACTTTTTAAGTTTTATTATTGTATATTCAGACAGTATTTATGTGCATGTGCTCATCTGAAGCTGACTGCTTCTTCCATATGTATACGAGAAGAGCTGAGGTTCCCATTTGGGATTTCTTTTTTCTGCTTCAATCAATTACGAATTACTGCAATTTTTCTTTCTTTCTTTTTTCTGATATATCAATTTTCTCATCTGAAAATGTTTAGAATGTTTATTAAATTATTTTTTTTGAAATTAAAAATAAAAAATTAAAAAAAAAAATTTCGGTTTGAACCGAACCGAACCGAACCGAACCGATTTTTATCGGTTCGATTCGGTTCGGTTATACCTTCAGAATCGGTTTTTTCGGTTTTTAAAATTTCAGCATATCGGTTTTCGGTTTTATCGGTTCGGTTCGGTTCGGAACCGAACCGACCGATTGCACAGGGCTAGTTGTAGGTAAGAACATTTGTCGTACTCCTACTTTTATAATGGGAAATATGATTCCTGATGCGACCTGAAAATCCAAACTTTAAGCAAATATTAATAAAGATCATTGTAAAATTTAAGAAATTATATTGTTAATTATATCCACCCGTATCATTCTAGCCCCAATCCATATGCGTGGAATTGAAGGAAATGGAACTATTAAGCGGTTGATGCCATAGATAGCCACAACAAAGAAATGGAGAACTAAATTCAAGGACGAGGATTTAGACCAGAGACTAAAGCAAAAGGTCCACTCGAAAATACACCTCCAAGGCTCAAATAGTCAAAACATGCTTAACGCATTTCATTCTTTGCAGAATCAGTTGATGCACTAAATACTTTGTATAAGGCCCTAGCCAATGTGTTTATTGTAGATGCCATAGTCTGAATGGAAATGAACATATAGAGGTGGCTAAGAATAATATTTTATTGTAAATTCAGTGCTCACATGTAATCAAGTGAAAGATCATTTACTTGCCTTATGAAGTGTGTAGAAAGATTCAAAATAATTGAAAAGCGAATGTGCACCACTTAGATCATGCAAAGGCCTTAGAAGATTCCTTAGTACGACTATATCAGATAGTGTAATAGTCATTCCTCCTCCTATTAAAGGATGTCTCATGTTAAATGCATTCCCTAACAGAAGACCACCTAGAGTGGGATATGGAGCTGTAGACATGCTTCTATTGGGCATTGTTCTTATATTTCTTTAGTTAATTGCAAAAACAAATGTATCACGTAGCTCTTGAGGAATCTGAAACATATATATATATATATATTATTGACCAACATAAAAAGTTCCTAATTAGAAGGATTTAGATTTTTAAAATCCTAATTAGGCTTGATTATAGGGCTTGATTATAAGGATTTTATTCTTATTGTAAATATTCCTAATTTAGGCTAATTCTTTGTGTATAAATGCTCAAATCTCGTAAAGATCAATTCAATTAGAATAGAATAAAAAATTGCTCCTAAAATTTTTCATGGTATCAAAACTTTTTTCCTGATTTTAGGGATTCAAAACCCTAGATCTACCTTTTTTGTACTACTCTATCTAAGAACCTTTTCACATCTCACCCCCGACACCAAGAGGATCGCCAGACCGTTGCTGGCCAGACCGCCCAGCTCCGACGCCAAAAAGTCATGCGCGTGAGGCTCACGCGCTGCCACAACTTCTGCATCTCCTTCCACGCGCTGGTGCGTGAGCTTTCCTCTAGCGTCCTTTTCCATCGGTGCTCCTTTCCGGCCCTCTTCTAGCATGTCCCGCCTCTGACTGGCCCTATTCTGTGATCGAATTCTCCTTTGAATTTTTTAAGGTATTTTAACAATAACTTGGTCATTTCTGTCTCTTTGTGTTGTTGGCCTTTTTTTACCTTTAAAATGTCATATAAAAAGGACACTAATGGAGGTGATGTACGTGTTTTTTACACTGCTTAATAGATTATTGATTATGGTGCAAATAGACACATGACATGTTCCTCTAAAAGTTTCGTTAATTACCTTCCGTAATTACTTTCTGTATCTACAAAAGGATATAGTTAGAATAGTTGATGGCTCTTTTATTTATGTCTCTGGAACCGGGTCAATTGTACTTCCAGTATTAACCTATCCTCTGTTCTCCATATTGCTCATTTTTCTGTTAATATTTTATCTATCAGTGCTCTTACCAAAGCTCTTAACTGTGAAATTGAGTTTTTTCCTGATCATTGTGTTATTCAAGGCCTTCAAACGGGAAAGAGAAATGGTAGACTGCATGATGACTTATATATATTAGAAGAGAATTTGAGTTTGAATTCACCTCGGACTCTTTTTGGAAGAAATCAGGATGTCAAATAGAAAATCATTTAGTAGCATCGACGGTTAAGACATCCATTCTTCTTTGTTTTAAAAAAACTTTATTCTGATTTATTTTCCAAGGCTCAATGTAGTTCTTTAGTTTGTGATGTTTGTGAGTATGCTAAGCATATAAGAATCTCTTATCCCTCCAATACAATAGGAGTATGATACCTTTTGTGATAATCCATTCTGACGTTTGGGAATCTACTCAAACGATCTCACTATCTAGTAATCGTTGATTTGTTACTTTTATTGATTGTTGCACTCATATGATTTAGATTTATTTGATAAAGGCAAAGAGTGATGTGTTTTCTTGTTTTTAATCTTTTTACAGGATGGTTTGTACTTAATTTAATATGAGGATAAAAGTTTTCAAAACTGATAATGGTACAGAGTACATAGATGGATATGTTTTTGCTTATTTGGAGTCTAATGGAATACTGCATCAAACTAGTTGTCCTTATACTAGTGCCGAAAATGGTGTTGCTGAAAGAAAAAATAGGCACCTATTGGAAGTAGCCCAATCTCTCCCTTTCACCATGAACCTTCTAAAAACCTATTGGAGAGATGCAATTTTAGCGCTGTTTATCTCATTAATAGAATGTCTCTCAAAAATTTTGCCTTTAAAAGCCCTTTAGAGGTGCTACAAGGGAAGAATGCTTTTACTATTTCACCAAAGATGTTTGGATGTATGTGTTTTGTTCATACTAGGACAGGTGGGAAGTTCGATCCAAGGGCTCTTAAATATGTGTTTGTTGGGTACTCTTCCACACAGAAGGGTTACAAGTGTTACCGCCCTCTATCTCAAAAATACTGTCAGTATGGATACTACGTTTAGAGAGACTGAACCTTACTTCAGTACTATTCCATCGCCTTTTCAGGGGGGAAAACAATGAGAGAGAAGATCAATAGTCTTAATTAGGCTTGATTATAGGGATATTTCTAATTTAGGTTGATTCGTTGTGTATAAATACTCAATCTTGTAAAGATCAATTCAATTGGAATAGAATTAAAAATTTCTCTCAAAATTCTTCTCAAGTTATTGATCAGTCTAAATATCATCAAAGATGGACGATTTATGAAATATATTTATAATTTCATGTTAAAAGTCCAAAGCATCATATTATTAATTGGCTAGCACTACTAACTACTATGTATAAATGCCAAAATGCAAGAGAATTTGAGTACCTAGAGAGCCACCATAGTCTTCAAATAGTTGGCCATTTAACCATTTGAAATGGAAAGTAGTTTTTGGCCAGGTATGTCAACCAAGCATCGAATTTCAGAACTACTAATACGATAGAACAAGATTGGTGAAGGCTCTGCCAGAATAACATGTCCATGATTTGGGTATGGAAGCTTACAATTCTCTAAGATCAAGGCCACAAAACAAGAGGGGATATCCACCTATATAAACACAATATTTTCGAAGTTTACTTTTAGCTCATGAAATGGCAAAACACCTACACATATAGGCATATTTCAATGAAGTTTAGAAAGATGTTTTCGTTTCCAAGTTCAACATATTCTTTACCTTGGCATTGTAGAGAGAGCGTCACAAATTTGAAAAAAATAACCATAGCATACTATTATCCCTTCCTCTAATCTTACACTACAATTGAAATAGGGAAATATATATGAGATCTTCATTATACAGTACAAATTGAGTAACTTTGAACATAGGAAGTATAGAAAAGTGAATAGTAATTTGGGGGGAAATGAAGATTATTACTTAAGTAAAAAAGCAGCTTTTTCACGCATCTTTTGGATGAAGCACCCATTGTGAAAACTTCTTCTAGCCACATCTTGATCAAAGCTTTGCAAGGGATATGATAGTTTAGTACTTCTTCCATTCTTGTAAAGAGCATATCCATCTTGTGAAAACTTCTTCCAGTCAATGACTATCTCATGGGTAGCTAGTTTTGTGACCTTTATTCTTTCATTTATTGCTATCTAAAGTAGAGAGGTAAGAATATATTCATCTTGGCTAATTAAATGTGATAAGTATTGGTGATATTATTAAAAAAAGGTAAATAAGCATATTTTATGTAGTTAATATACTTATAAGTAATAAATGTTGTTTGATCTTTTATAATATATTATCCACTTACATTAATATATTAAAATTAAAAAAATTAAATTATATAATTATTTAAATTTTATTTTTTAATAGACATTAAATATGAGGATATTAGTAAATTAATAAATAAAATATATTTATAATAGAAAAAAAAATTAAATTAAATTTATATTTATAAAATGAGGAGAGTATTGAAATTTGTCATCTTAAGTTAAATTCTGGCTTTGCCACTAAATAAATAAAAGATGATAATAATATGTGAATTGTGTATAATTACAATATATAATATAATAATAATTATGTTTATAGTATATAAATTTTCTTAAATTATTTTGAAACTCAACTTAAGAACTTTATCTTTATATATCTTAAAAGAAAAAAAAAATCAAATGTAATTAGAAATTTTGCTGCAAAAATGAAATTAGACCCTGTTTAACTTTAATGATAATCAGTAAAAATGAATTCTACATAAGAGAGAGAAGCATTATCTTCAGCAGTTGTTTGAAGTTGCTTTTCTTCCTCACCTCTGTTTTTTTTGCTTTCTTTCACTAGAAATTATATATTCTAAATTTTGGAAATAATAGAGGAACAAGCACAAATAAATTATAATATTTCATAAAAAAGCCCAGATATAATTACCTGTGGAAACCTTTGTTTCCAACAAAAGATAATCTGTTAGCAAACCAAAATCAAAATTTACGCTGCTAAGCTCATCTCCTAAATCAGTAGCCTCTCTAGAAAAAAAAAGTTGAACTGTCAACAACTTCCTCTGATTTTAAATCTTTGCATTTCTTCTTTTCAAACAACTTGGGATCTGCAACGTTTTAGCATTGTAGGGAAGAACATTTGTCCAACTCCTTCTACCCTTATAATGGGAAATATGATTCCTGATGCAACCTGATAACAGGAATAAAAATATTACAAAAATGCAAACTTTAAGTGAATATTAATAAAGATCATTGTAAAATTTAAGAAATCATTGAAAAATATTGGTAGCTATACTCACCGAGATCATTCTAGCTCCGATCCACATGCGTGGAATTGAAGGAAATGGATCTATTAAGTGGCCAATACCATAGATAGCCACAGCAAAGAAATGGAGAACCAAATTCCGTGGACGAGGATTTAGACTAAAGAGTAAAGCAATAGGTCCATTCGAAAATACACCTCCTAGACTCAAATAGTCAAAACATGCTCGACGCATTTCATTTCTTGCAGGATCAGTTGATGACTAAATATCTTGTATAAGGCTCCAGCCAATGTATTTATGATAGATGCTACAGGCTGAATGGAAGTGAACATATAGAGTTAACTAAGAATACTAATTTATTGTAAATTCAATAATCATATGCAATCAAGTGAAAGATCATTTATTCGCCTTTCGTAGTGTGTAGAAAGATTCAAGATACTTGCAAAGTGAATGAGCATCGTTTAATTAGATCACACAAAGGCCTTAGAAGATTTCTTAGTACAACTTTATCTGATCGTGCAACTGTCATTCCTCCTCCTGTTAAGGGATGTCTCATTTAAATGCATCCCCTAACAGAAGAGCACCTGGAGTGGGATATGAATCAGCAGGCATGCTTCTATTAGGCATTGTTCTTATATTTCCTTTGTTAATTGCAAAAGAAAATGCATCACGTAGCTCTTGAGGAATCTGAAACATATATATACAAGTTCTCGATCAGTCTAAAGATCATCAAAGATGGATGATTTGTGAAATATACTTGTAATTTCATGTTAAAAATCCAAAGCATCATGTTATTAATCATTTCTATGAAGTTGGCTCGCACTACTAAGTATAAATGCCAAAATGCGAGAGACTTTGGATGATACCTGGGGAGCTACCCTAGTCTTCAAACAGTTGGCCATTTCACCATTTGAAATGGAAGGTAGTTTTTGGCCAAGTATGTCAACCAAGCATCAAATTTCATAGCTACTAATACGATAGAATAAGATTGGTGAAGGGTTTGCCAGAATAACATGTCCATGATTTGGGTATGGAAGCTCACAATTCTCTAAAATTAATGCCACAAAACAAGAGGGGATATCCACCTGTATAAACACAATGTTTCCAAAGTTTATTTCTAACAAGAAGGGATATCAATGAAGTCTTTTGTTTCTAAGTTGAAACATAATATTTACCTTAGGATTGCAGAGAAAGGGTCGCAAATTCGAAAAACAACCATCGCATACTATTGTAAGTGGAGCACAAGCACTAAGTTCTTGACCAGCTTTTGTTTTGTATTGCAGGCCTTTATTATCCCATGTACTTCAAGTAGGGATGTTACTGTCCCTTCCTCTAGTATTACACTATAGTGGAAATAAGAGAACTTATATGAGTTCTTGAAATCATGTTGTTAGTTGTGCAGTATGTTTGAACATGGTAGGTATAGGAAAGTGAAAGTTAATTTTGGGGGAAATGAAAATTATTGCTTAGGTAAAGAAGCAGCTTTTTCAAGCATCTTTTGAATGAAGCGTCCATTGTGAAAACTTCTACCAGCCACATCTTCATCAAGGCTTAGCAAGGGATATGATAGTTTAGTACTTCTTCCATTTTTGTAAAGAGCATATCAAAAAACACGCTGAGCATCAATTTCTTCTACAAAATCTGCAACCAAACATGCATGTAATTAATTAGAGCAAAAATTCAACACTCAATGAAATGATTGATGGAATTCGTACTTATTTTCTTACTCACCTTCAAGGCCCAACTCAATTAATTTTAGGTAACCCCCAGGTTGCAGGAGTTCTCCAATAATTCTGTCAGGCAGAGTCAGGTCTCTTTCAATCACATGCACTCTCCTTCCATCCTGCAATTGTAGAAAGGAAAAGAGTTTATAGAGCTTTCTTTCTTTCTCTTTTCCTGTAAACTTGGTTCCAATATCAGTGACTGACTGGTAGGTAGCTAGTTTTGTGACTTTTAGTCTCTTGTATATTGCCATCTAAAGTTGACAGAGAAGAATAGATTCACCTTGGAAAGAGTGTCAAGCAACACCTCCTCCAACTATAATAGCATCAGTACTCATGGCATTCTCTGACTGGCATACCACTTGTTCTGAACTCTTCACAACATCATCTCTCATATTTTCCCTTGATTCTTTAGTTTTCTTCATTCCTTTTGATCTATATAACAGTAAAAACCCCAAAACTGAAGCTACAATTCCTCCAATTAGATATTGACATTCCATTGTCAAGGACTAAGCAAAACCAATTTTTAAGTGTAAAATAAAGGATCCTTTTTTTCTGTGTTGTAGTGGTGGTGAGTGCTTGAGATTTGAACTTTCTGGCTATGGTGTACTTGAAGCTAATATCAGTGCCTTTTATAGGTTCAGCTGGTCAAAAGATTGTCTAACTCTCAAAAAGTAGGACTAATTAAATTGGTAAAGTGGTCAAACATAGCTTGTAAAACTTGGAAGTCTAACAGATGAATACAAAGTAAGGTTAAATGTGTTGTCAAGATCAAGAAGAATAAGGATAGCAAAAAATAAACTTCTATGTTGGACTTCAGCAGAAGTTGTATATTACAATGTTATTTGACTTTCCCAATCACATCCCTTTGGATTTAATAAACTGTTAACTTGGAGTTATTGGATGATGATAATGGAAGGCAAGTCAATTTCATGAGTGTTTCTTTGTCAATATCTTAGTTCATGGTTCAATACATGGATAAAAATGAAATGCAATTCTTGAAAAAAGTATTTCATTTTCTTGTTGGATACATAAAAGAATCCGAGTTTATAACTGTTTTTTAGGCTGAATACATTATCTGCTTCCTCACCTATTTACAGCAAATCCTTTTACTCTTTCAACTTTATTTTCATTCTATTTACACTTCAACTATCCAATTATGTTCGACAAAAAGGAAAAACTATCAAAGTATGAATAATTTAATTCCTATAATGTTAAAAGTGAGTGCATATTACCTCTTGAATCTTCAGTCGTAGAATAACTTAATTCCTATAACATGAGAGCATGGAGCATTAGATTTGGGAAATTTAAAGTACTTCTTTCATTGCTAATCAATTTCTCAGTATAAAAAATATACAAAGTGTAGTTTCAAAATAATGGGAAACTTTTATGGAGCATAAGATTTCTGCTAAAACAACAAATCCAGCTAACTTTTCTCAATGTTTTGTCCCTAATGTTAGTCCCATCAACAAAATTGGTCGCTTTCTAAAAGCTTATCTTAAATTCATTGAAGTTGCAGGAGCAAATACTCTTAGGAAGAAGAATGCATGGACTTCAGTTCCTCAGCAGTTATCATGCAAGAGCTGATGGATCCATCATATTTTCATCATCTTCAGTATTAACCATAATGCTATTTTCTGTGCCTAGTTCACACTACAAAAGACCCTTGCCCTGCAGATCCTCTGATTTTTGCAGCACGTTATCATGCACTGAACCATTAGCTTTCCCCTGCGACAGCAAAACATGAATTTCATCTGACTGCTTGCTTTTTGTTAGTTCATTTTCAGGTGAGCTTGGTGGAGTGAATGCCTGGGCCCAAGTGAATCAGCCACTCTTACCTTACATAAGAAAATCAATACGCCAAAGGTCAGGTAATACAGAAATAAGGAAACAAAATATAGGTTTAAAGAAAGGGCGTTTGTTTTGCACAATATTGTTTCAGTTAGTTCTTAATAAGAGGCATTTTAAGAGGAACAGCAAGAATTAATGCTATTTAATATAAATCTGTTACAGGCTAAAGAGTAGGTTTTAAACCCACCAAGCTCATGATTTATCAGCTGCAATGCTTTCATCAAACAAATTCTCGATCATCAGTTTTGCTGAGTGCTTCTTGAGCCTTGCAACTCCACATGACAACAGATTGAAATAAATCCTTGTAAAATAGTCAAAAGCAGTATATATTAACTAAATAAACATTAGAAAAGTATAGCATTATAGCTCACTGTCTCATTTTCTCGTAAAAAAAATGGTAATGACAATAAGCCTTTCATCAAACTTGTTACATGGATGCAACTGAAGTAACGGAACAATCACATTTTACGCATGGAATTAAAGCCACCGTATGCAATAATGAAACCATACATAAAATGGAAGCAGTATCTTGCCCCATGAAAATAGAGAAGCTTTTCATCAAATACCTTTCAGGCATTGAAGCAATAGATGAAACTTGTGGAGCAATGGGTCTCTGGTACCAACTAAACAGGTCTCCAACGACTCTAGTAAACTTTCCCTGAACAAGTTCCACAGGATTTGAATTTTTCTCCTGAAACATTTATCCTACTTTCAGACTTCTTTAGTGTGATAAATCCAAGCTCCTCTAATGCCCACACAACCCATTCCGCATCCAGTGGAGAAAAGATGAATGGCTGTGATGGAATTCGCAGAGCATAACACCGAGACAAAATCTCAATCTGAAATTGCATAAATAGCGTCCGCGGAAGCTATACATTATCTCAATAAACCAAGTAAAATAGACCAATTATCCCTGTTGGCTAGCAGTTTCAATGCAACATAATAAAATATGTGAAATCTGAAAGAGCTGGAAGATGGAAAGGTGAATGCATAACTGGAGCAATTTTTCAAATCATGCAAAAATGGAAAAATATTTTGAAAATCATGCAGATCCAAAAATATTTTTGGAGAGAACGACACCAAAGTGGAGTTCGACACCATGGGTGTCGAACTCTGCTGCCGAAGAAGCTAACAGCTTGGCCGAAAGAAATGTTCGCCACTTAAGGTAACGAACATTTCTGCCTGTCACGCACACAAAACTACGCTACGCCGCGTGGCTCTGCACGGACCTGCCTTGTGCAGGTCCGTGAAGCATTTGAAATAAACACCCTTTTGTGCAGGTCCGTGAAGCATTTGAAATAAACACCCTTTGGCTCTTCCTCTCATTTTTCCGCATCACCTTCATCCTTCTTCTCATTTTCTCTTCTTCCTCTGCAGCAGTAAAAACTCTCCACCGTTTTCTTCTCTTTTCTTCTTCCTCTCTGTAAATTCTCTCCATCTTAAGATGCTCTGCACCCGTCTCCATTTTGCGACTGATATGCGAAGAATATCAGGTTTTTCGTTAACCTTTTCTTTAAATTTAAATGTATTTATATTTTTTAGATTAAATAAAATTGTTAATATAATTTTATATGTAATTTTTTTAATTTTAAAAATTTTATTAAAAAATTTGTATAATATTTAAAAATTAACTAATTAATATTATCTGTAAAATATTAATTAAAATTAAAATAAAGTAAAATAAAAATTAATAATACGATTTTATTTTTGTAAAGGAATGTGTGGAGAAACTTGTAAAATTTTATTTAAAAAATTTTTATTTTTAAAAAAATATAATAATTTAAATTTAAATATTATAATAATTTTTAAATTTATTATTAATAATTTTATTATTATATTTATTATGATAATATATAAATTGATTTGCGTTAATTATATATTTTGTTTAATTTTTTTGAAAAGATTTTTTTTATATTTAATCAAATTTAATATGTGTAAATGTAATTATAATTAAAATGATAATAAAATATAATAATTTTGTAAAAATAAAATAATTTAATTTTGTAAAATATTTAGTCCGTTGAAATTTTTATTAATTTTTTAAAATTTTATTTTGTATTATAATAATATATAAATTGTGTAGAATTAATTTTATTTTAAATTTAAGTATTTATAAATATTTTGTAATATTTAAAAAAATTTAATATATAAAATAAATAAAAATAAAAAGTGAATAAAATTTAATAATTTATAAAAAAATATAATAATTTAATTATCTTAAACATGTCATCCGATTTTTTTTTTTTAATTAGTTGAAAATTATAATTTTTTTTTGCATTATAATAATATGTAAATTTATTAGAATTAAATATATTATATATTCAATTATTTATAAATATTTTGAAATATCTAATTAAATTTAATGTATAAAATAATTATGAATAAAAAGTGAATAAAATTTAATAATTTTTAAAAATTATTTTTTTTAATTTTATCAAACATGTCATCCTCTTTTTTTTAATTAATTGAAAATTATAAGTTATTTTTTTATTATAATAATATATAAATTAATTAGAATTAATTTTATTTTAAATGTAAGTATTTATAAATATTTTGTAATATTTAAAAAAGTTAATATATAAAATGAATAAAAATAAAAATTGAATAAAATATAATAAATTATAAAAAATATAATAATAAAATTTTCTTGAACATGTCATCCGTTTTTTATTTTGTTTTTAATTAATTGAAGTATTTATAAATATTTTATAAATATGTAATAAAATTTAATATTTTTAAAATTAATATAAATAAAAAGTTAATATAATTTATTAATTTATAAAAAATATAATAATTAAACATTTCAAAACATGTCATCCGTATTTAAATTTTTTAAATTATTTAAAAATTATTTATTTATTTTTGAAATATTAATATTAAATTTTATTAATTTATTAAATTTAAATATTTAATAAAATTTCATTAAATTAATTAATAAAATTTAATTTTTTAGAAAATATTAAATTAAAATATTAAAAAAAATATTAAATAATTTCTTAAATAATAACTCCAATATATTATTAAATTTTTTTTTATGTAGTGTTAGATTTGTTGTTGTTTTTAGATAAAATATTTGTTGTGATTTTTAGATTGAATATTTATAGTGATTTGTGGATAGAATATGTGCTGTGATTTTGGATAGATTAGTCGTTGTGATTTTTAATATAATATTTGTTGTGATTATTGGATATAGTATTTGTTGCAATATTTGAATAGAATACCTTTGAATTATTAGTAATTATTTTTTGATTTTTTGATATAATATTTTTTAAATATGTATATAATTGTATTGTTAAATTAAGTAGTGTTATTTAGTGAATAATTGGTGTTTGAATATTGTATATAATTTTACATAATTAGGTATGGAGAAAAGACGCAATCGCCATGACCGCCGTAATTATATTTTATCGGGTCCCAACGATCCATCCTTGCTATATGCACAAGCCGATCATTAGTCTGAGGCTATATGGCAACAAAGTATGGAAGTTGGGGCAATTGCTTGCAGAAAGACGGGAACAATTTTATATCAGGACGACATTCCGGATCAAATAATACCTTACCTGCGACGAACTGGATTTTATGGGGTAATACGGTTTGGATTTTTTGCATTGGATTGGCATCTAATTAGTGCCCTGGTGGAGCGGTGGCGACTAGAGACCCATACGTTTATGTTTCCCGAAGGAGAAATGACCATTACCCTTCAGGATGTAGGGTTAATAACCGGGTTGCCGGTCGATGGTGCAGCTATTACAGGGCGTTCACGCCACCATTGGCCATCGGTGTGTGAGGCACTATCAGGTGTCGTTCCACCTAATAGTGCCATAAGAGGTTGTTACTTGAAGATGGTATGGCTAGCTAAGGAGTTTAGTCAGCTTCCAGATGACCCCGATGAGGAAGTTATGCAGAGGTTCGCACGCGCATACATCATGAGGGTTATTGGATCTATTTTTAGTGATACATCAGCTTCGCGTGTGAACCTTATGTTTTTACCTCTGCTAGCCGACTTGGAGGAAGCCAGCAATTATAGCTGGGGTGGTGCATGTCTGGCATGGCTGTACAGACAGTTATGTAAGGCGACAAATCCTGAAGTTATGCAAATGGCAGGTCCATTGTTCATTCTCCAGATATGGGCATGGGACCGTATCACAGCAGTTTCGCCTACACTGCCTGTACGAGTACCACATCATGATGCTCCATTAGGCAGCAGGTATGTATTATTACATTAATGTTTTTTTATTTCTTTTTTACTGTAATATGTAAAGAAATACTTGCTAATATAATATATTGTGCAGGTGGAGTAATGCCAGGCAGATAACGGAGGTCGTCACCCACATACGCGTTGAGCTGCGTTATCAGCTAGATCGTTTATTACCCGAGCAGGTAATACAGAAAAAGAAATTTTAAATAATTTAAAGCTACATTAATTTGTGTATAACAATTGAATGTTAATTTCAGGTAATTTGGGAGCCATACAATGATGCCCTTATTGAGTCGTTATCCGAATATTGTCGGCAAGGACGACAAATTTGGAGAGCTATAGTGCCATTAGTATGCTTTCATATTATAGAGTGGCATCAGCCTGATCGGGTCATGCGCCAGTTTGGTATGCAGCAGCATATTTTCGCTGAACCTCAACAATCTGCTGCACTCCATGATGTTGACCTGCGTAAGAGCGACACAAACTGGGCTGATGTGCACTCTCATTGGATCGTGCACTGGAACACCCGAGATAGACGAATAATTACTGTCTTGCCAGCAACAGGGCCACTCCATTTTCATTCAGAGTATATGGAGTGGTACCGTAGGGTGTCCAGATGCTGAATTTCAGTTAAAGGAGCGGCCTTGGGATCAAGGGTAAAAAATTAATGATGTTTGAAGTAATTTTCAATAATAACTGCATATTAGAAATAATATAATTGAATGCTTTTATTGCAAGAGGATGGTCTGGAGCATATGCACGCTATGGCGACAAATCCGACCACGGGGAGCATGACATCTATTTGCAACCTCCTACAGTCTGTTTCATTCTGTATGATGGAAGAGAGGCGGCAAACACAGTTCCCAGCTCCAAATCCAGCACCTGCTCCACCACACATCACTGCTGACCCAGATGACCCACCCATTCCAGATTCTGTTTCATGTGGACGTCGGGATAGAAACCGTGGTCATGGCAGGGGCCGTAGAAGGGATCATGCAGAAGCAGTAGAACGTGATAGCGATGTGCATCCAGTGCCTTCCCCCATACAGTATCACCAGTCTCAAGCTGAATACGAACATGCACCAAGTTCCTCTAATGTGCCACCCAGGTCTTCTCAGGTACCTTCAATGTATTATCCTTCCCAGAGTCAGTTCATGGGATGGACGCCTGGTTCGAATACGATGCCTTCATTCACGCCCGGTGCGTATGGTGTACCATTTACGCCAATTGGATCTATGTTCCCTGCATTTTCACCAGAGCCTGCGCATGATGCTTCTACCTCTAGGCCGTTTCACATGTCAGGCGGCACTACAGAGAATGTGTTTGCAGGATATAATCCTGGATTAGGATATGGCCAGGCTGGTGTTAGTCATTTTGGTCAGTCTGATCCTGCTGGTTCAGTGGTGCAACATCCAAATGTCAATGCGCCGACACAGGATGATCTGGAGCATCAGCAGTTCCTCGCACCGGGTCCATGGCAAGGTCGATTAAGGGCTCCACATGAGAGGAGACATCGAGGGTGTGGGACTGGTGATCATGACTGACTGCAAGTTGAACATGTATGTATGAAGTGTTTCAATTAAAATATTTTGATCATGTTTATGATTCACTTTCATTTTTGTCATTGCAGGTGTAAATTAAACATCACCTCTATGGCTGGCACTAGAGGATGCTGCTACTTAGTTTATTCCACATGTTAAGTGGGTGAGTTTAATTTCTTAGATTCACTATCATTATCTTGTTTGCAGTTGTTGTACAAATCCTTTATTTTTTTGGTTGGATAGTTAGTTGATTATATTCTATGATATTGATTGAGTATTATGATTCACTTTCATGTTGATCAGTGCATGTGTTAATTATACATGATAGATTCTTGTCGGAGAAAAGATAAAGCTGCTTCTGAGTTAATTACACATGTCAATTTGGTACGTTAAATTAATTATCTTGATTTAATTATGCTTTATCAAGATTTTGCTATGAGTTGAAATTGGGTAGATGTAAAAAGAAGTGTAGGGGTTAAGGTTGAAGTTTATAAAAGTGTGATGTTTCTATTAACAGGTGGCATTAAACCCATATTTCAGGGGAAACTCTGCCGGATTTTTGGTATAAGTGGCAATGATTTACATTTCAACAGGTAAGCATTATTGAGACACTTTTGATTTTAATATGCGTTGACTCGTTGATTTGTTTTAACATGGGCTGGCTACCTTCAAAAGGCTTTTCGTAACCCATTCTATCATCTGTAGTCATTTATAACTTCAAAAGGCTATTATCTGATGAGTCATCACCAAGAACCTATCGAGGAAAAACAAATCAATGAGTCAACGCATGTTAAAATCAAAAGTGCCTCAATAATGCTTACCTGTTGAAATGTAAATCATTGCCACTTATACCAAAAATCCGGCAGAGTTTCCCCTGAAATATGGGTTTAATGCCACCTGTTAATAGAAACATCACACTTCTATAAACTTCAACCTTAACCCCTACGCTTCTTTTTACATCTACCCAATTTCAACTCATAGCAAAATCTTGATAAAGCATAATTAAATCAAGATAATTAACTTAACGTACCAAATTGACATGTGTAATTAACTCAGAAGCAGCTTTATCTTTTCTCCGACAAGAATATATCATGTATAATTAACACATGCACTGATCAACATGAAAGTGAACCATAATACTCAATCAATATCATAGAATATAATCAACTAACTATCCAACCAAAAAAAATAAAGGAGTTGTACAACAACTGCAAACAAGGTAATGATAGTGAATCTAAGAAATTAAACTCACCCAATTAACATGTGGAATAAACTAAGTAGCAGCATCCTCCAGTGCCAGCCATAGAGATGATGTTTAACTTACACTTGCAATGAAAAAAATGAAAGTGAATCATAAACATGATCAAAATATTTTAATTGAAACACTTCATACATACATGTTCAACTCGCAATCAGTCATGATCACCAGTCCCACACCCTCGATGTCTCCTCTCATGTGGAGCCCGTAATCGACTTTGCCATGGACCCGGTGTGAAAAACTGCTGATGCTCCAGATCATCCTGTGTCGGCGCACTGACATCTGGATGTTGCACCACTGAACCAGCAGGATCAGACTGACCAAAATGACTAACACCAGCCTAGCCATATCCTAATCCAGGATTATATCCTGCAAACACATTCTCTATAGTGCCGCCTGACATGTGAAACGGCCTAGAGGTAGAAGCATCATACGCAGGCTCTGGTGGAAATGCAGGGAACATAGATCCTATTGGCGTAAATGGTACACCATACACACCGGGCGTAAATGAAGGCATCGTATTCGAACCAGGCGTCCATCCCATGAACTGACTCTGGGAAGGATAATACATTGAAGGTACCTGAGAAGACCTGGGTGGCACATTAGAGGAACTTGGTGCATGTTCGTATTCAACTTGAGACTGGTGATACTGTATGGGGGGAGCCACTGGATGCATATCGCTATCACATTCTACTGCTTCTGCATGATCCCTTCTACGGCCCCTGCCATGACCACGGTTTCTACCCTGACTTCCACGTGAAACAGAATCTGGAATGGGTGGGTCATCTGGGTCAGCAGTGATGTGTGGTGGAGCAGGTGCTGGATTTGGAGCTGGGAACTGTGTTTGCCGCCTCTCTTCCATCATACAGAATGAAACAGACTGTAGGAGGTCGCAAATAGATGTCATGCTCCCCGTGGTCGGATTTGTCGCCATAGCGTGCATATGCTCCAGACCATCCTCCTGCAATAAAAGCATTCAATTATATTATTTCTAATATGCAGTTATTATTGAAAATTACTTCAAACATCATTAATTTTTTACCCCTGATCCCAAGGCCGCTCCTTTAACTGAAATCCAGCATCTGGACACCCTACGGTACCACTCTATATACTCTGAATAAAAATGGAGTGGCCCTGTTGCTGGTGGGGCAGTAGTTATTCGTCTATCTCGGGTGTTCCAGCACGCGATCCAATGAGAGTGCATCTCAGCCCAGTTTGTGTCGCTCTTATGCAGGTCAACATCATGGAGTGCAGCAGATTGTTGAAGTTCAGCGGGAATATGCTGCTGCATACCAAACTGGCGCATGACCCGATCAGGCTGATGCCACTCTATAATATGAAAGCATACTAATGGCACTACAGCTCTCCAAATTTGTCGTCCTTGCCGACAATATTCGGGTAACGACTCAATAAGGGCATCATTGTATGGCTCCCAAATTACCTGAAATTAACATTCAATTGTTATACACAAATTAATGTAGCTTTAAATTATTTAAAATTTCTTTTTCCGTATTATCTGCTCGGGTAATAAACGATCTAGCTGATAATGCAGCTCAACGAGTACGTGGGTGACGACCTTCGTTATCTGCCTGGCATTACTCCACATGCACAATATATTATATTAGCAAGTATTTCTTTACATATTACAGTAAAAAAGAAATAAAAAAACATTAATGTAATAACACATACCTGTTGCCTAGTGGAGTATCATGATGTGGTACTCGTACAGACAGTGTAGGCGAAACTGCTGTGATATGGTCCCATGCCCATATCTGGAGAATGAACAATGGACCTGCCATTTGCATAACTTCAGGATTTGTTGCCTTACATAACTGTCTGTACAGCCATGCCAGACATGCATCACCCCAGCTATAATTGCCGGCTTCCTCCAAGTCGGCTAGCAGAGGTAAAAACATAAGGTTCACACGCGAAGCTGATGTATCACTAAAAATAGATCCAATAACCCTCATGATGTATGCGCGTGCGAACCTCTGCACAACTTCCTCATCGGGGTCATCTGGAAGCTGACTAAACTCCTCAGCTAGCCATACCATCTTCAAGTAACAACCTCTTATGGCACTATTAGGTGGAACGACACCTAATAGTGCCTCACACACCGATGGCCAATGGTGGCGTGAACGCCCTGTAACAGCTGCACCATCGACCGGCAACCCGGTTATTAACCCTACATCCTGAAGGGTAATGGTCATTTCTCCTTCGGAAAACATAAACGTATGGGTCTCTGGTCGCCACCGCTCCACCAGGGCACTAATTAGATGCCAATCCAATGCAAAAAATCATAACCGTATTACCCCATAAAATCCAGTTCGTCGCAGGTAAGATATTATTTGATCCGGAATGTCGTCCAGATATAAAATTGTTCCCGTCCTTCTGCAAGCAATTGCCCAAACTTCCATACTTTGTTGCCATATAGCCTCAGACCGATGATCGGCTTGTGCATATAGCAAGGATGGATCGTTGGGACCCAATAAAATATAATTACGGCGGTCACGACGATTGCGTCTTTCCTCCATACCTAATTATGTAAAATTATATACAATATTCAAACACCAATTATTCACTAAATAACACTACTTAATTTAACAATACAATTATATACATATTTAAAAAATATTATATCAAAAAATAATTACTACTAATTCAAAGGTATTCTATCCAAATATCACAACAAATACTATATCCAATAATCACAACAAATATTATATTAAAAATCACAACTAATCTATCCAAAATCACAGCACATATTCTATCCACAAATCACTATAAATATTCAATCTAAAAATTACAACAAATGTTTTATCTAAAAACAACAACAAATCTAACACCACATTAAAAAAAAAATTTAATAATATATTGGTGTTATTATTTAAGAAATTATTTAATATTTTTTTAAATATTTTAATTTAATATTTTCTAAAAAATTAAATTTTATTAATTAATTTAATGAAATTTTATTAAATATTTAAATTTAATAAATTAATAAAATTTAATATTAATATTTTAAAAATAAATAAATAAATAATTTTTAAATAATTTAAAAAATTTAAATACGGATGACATGTTTTGAAATGTTTAATTATTATATTTTTTATAAATTAATAAATTATATTAACTTTTATTTATATTAATTTTGAAAATATTAAATTTTATTACATATTTACAAAATATTTATAAATACTTCAATTAATTAAAAACAAAATAAAAAACGGATGACATGTTCAAGAAAATTTTATTATTATATTTTTTATAATTTATTATATTTTATTCAATTTTGATTTTTATTCATTTTATATATTAATTTTTTTTAAATATTACAAAATATTTATAAATACTTACATTTAAAATAAAATTAATTCTAATTAATTTATATATTATTATAATAAAAAAATAACTTATAATTTTCAATTAATTAAAAAAAAGCGGATGACATGTTTAATAAAATTAAAAAAAATATAATTTTTAAAAATTATTAAATTTTATTCACTTTTTATTCATAATTATTTTATACATTAAATTTAATTAGATATTTCAAAATATTTATAAATAATTGAATATATAATATATTTAATTCTAATAAATTTAGATATTATTATAATGCAAAAAAAAATTATAATTTTTAACTAATTAAAAAAAATAAAAATCGGATGACTTGTTTAAGATAATTAAATTATTATATTTTTTTATAAATTATTAAATTTTATTCACTTTTTATTTTTATTTATTTTATATATTAAATTTTTTTAAATATTACAAAATATTTATAAATACTTAAATTTAAAATAAAATTAATTCTACACAATTTATATATTATTGTAATACAAAATAAAATTTTAAAAAATTAATAAAAATTTCAACGGATTAAATATTTTACAAAATTAAATTATTTTATTTTTACAAAATTATTATATTTTATTATCATTTTAATTATAATTACATTTACACATATTAAATTTTATTAAATATTAAAAAATATTTTCAAAAAAATTAAACAAAATATATAATTAACACAAATAAATTTATATATTATCATAATAAATATAATAATAAAATTATTAATAATAAATTTAAAAATTATTATAATATTTAAATTTAAATTATTATACTTTTTTTAAAAAATAAAAATTTTTTAAATAAAGTTTTACAAGTTTCTCCACACATTCCTTTACAAAAATAAAATCCTATTACTAATTTTTATTTTACTTTATTTCAATTTTAATTAATATTTTACAGATAATATTAATTAATTAATTTTTAAATATTATATAAATTTTTTAATAAAATTTTTAAAATTAAAAAAATTACATACAAAATTATATTAATAATTTTAATCTAAAAAATATAAATACATTTAAATTTAAAAAAAAGTTTAACGAAAAATCTGATATTATTCGCAAAATGGAGACGGGTGCAGAGTAAAGATGGAGAGAATTTGCAGAGAGGTAGAAGAAAAGAGAAGAAAATGGTGGAGAGTTTTTACTACTGCAGAGGAAGAAGAGAAAATGAGAAGAAGGATGAAGGTGATGCGGAAAAAGGAGAGGAAGAGCCGAAGGGTGTTTATTTCAAATGCTTCACAGACCATCTTGGGTGGCGAACACGCCAGACAGGCAGAAATGTTCGCTACTTTAAGTGGCGAACATTTCTTTCCACCAAGCTAGCAGCCACAGGAGTAGATTACACTGCTCCCGTGGCACGAATCAGCTTCTTCGGCATTATGAGTGTCGAACAAGTTCGATAAGGCAGAGTTCGACACCCATGATATCGAAACTGCCGAACACGCTCCGTTAATATACAGAATCCGAAAATATTTTCAATATTTTTTCATTTTTGTATGATTTAAAAAATTACTCGCATAACTATGTTAAAAATGCATTACGAGAATTAAAAATGCATTACGAGAATTATCACATTGTTGTGCTTAGTAGTAGGGCAAGGTTCTTTAGGTCTCAAAAAGGAAACCGGAAAAAATCATCCAGCAAAATCAAATTTATTTGATTCTGTTTTTAATTTTTTATTAAAATTCGATTTATATATATATATATATATTTAAATAATTTATAGGGAGATCGAAAATTGAAAAAGTAAAATCTGAAATTTCTCAAATTTATTTAGATTTACTTTACTATCAGGCTTAGTCTACGAATGCAATTTATAATAATTTTATGATTTTAATATACAGTTTTAATAATATATTTTATATATTATATAATTTCAATAAATCTACACACATATAATTATATTATTATATTTTATTTAACTAATTTAATTAATAAATTTTATTTTATTTTATCTAAATAAATTATATATATATATATAGCATATATACTACTCCATACTAATAAGATTATACAATTAAAATATAACTTACTAAAATAATTTTATATATGTACATAATAAAATATAATTTAATAAAATTAAAAATAAAATAAATTAAAATAATAGTAACTATTTTCAAAAATATATTTTTTTCGTTAAATTGCACAGTCGTTTAAAACTACATAATTTTCTATGCACAGTTGTCTAAAACTACGTAATTATACTATAGAAAATAAAGAAACTTAATAAATTTACAAAATATTATATGAAAATGAAAATTCGTCTAGTTTGTTTCTCATGGAATAACTGCAATAAAACTTTTGAAATCTCTATTGAAAGTTATTTATTTATTTATTTATTTCTTTTTTAAGAATTTAAATATTATAATAATAAAAATTATATTTTATTTAATTATTTAGTGTCTCGATATATTTTTAATAAAATATTATATAATATTATGAATGTTTATTATTATTTTAAAATTAAAATACGATACTTTCTAATTTGATATAAGTAATATTAGTATTGTATTGAAAGTATTTAACTGTCAATTAAATTTAAATTTTATTATAAAAATTAAAAATTATATTAAAATTGAAATCAAAATAAAAATTAATATTAAAATAAGCGACGGATGCAGAAATTTAAATTAATAGATTTAATTTTATTTTTTCAGTCTGAACTCTAATTTCACTTAATTTATTGAACATATCTATATGCATAAATTTTCAAGTTAAAATTTAATTTCAAGTAGAGGAATAAAAAAAATTTTAAATACATAAAATTTTATAAATTAAATTAATATACTCACATTAAATATTGAATATGAGCTTTTTAAATTTTTTAATATAAATTGTCCAAACTATTATCAATTAAAAATACTATTTAATTTTAATGTTTTGATCTATATTTAATATTTTTTAAATTATAAATATAATAGTGAACTATTAAATTTATTTTTTATTTAAATTTTACTTTTTTAAAATATAATAGTTCATAAAACCCATTAAACAACTTAATTATTACTCTTAAAACTATTTTTCTATAAATTTAATATTTATTTTCTAAATTTAAATAGCTTAATATAATTCCAATTAGATAAATAAAAATAATTTCACTTTCTTAATAATAAAAAAAATGATATATATAAATAAATTAGGTTAAATATATATTTATATGATATTAATTGTATTTTAAATTTTAACGAAATAATAAAATATAAAAATATTTTAATCAAATAATTTTTAAATAGGATAAACTAATAAACGTTTTTAAAAATTTATGAACCGAATAATAATGTTTTTTCATTTACCTAGAATTAATGAAAATTACATAAATATTTCTATAAAATTTTTAAAAATTTAAGGGACACATAGATATATCCGTCAATTTCTATAAAATTTTTAAAAATTTAAGGGACCCATAATGTATCCATCAATCACTAAAACTTAACTGAAATAAAAAGATATAAAACCGTACTAAAAATTTAACTACATATTTAAAAGATTATAAAAAAAATATGTACAAAATCGATTTAACTCCAATACAGTATGAGTTTATAAGGCCTAGGCCTAGGCCTATTAATTTTAATAAAATAATAAAAAAATTTAAAAGCTTTGGTTTCGGGAAGGAGTTTGTCATTCCTTCCTCGTCATCCACTCAGAGTCTAAAGGAGGTCGGATTTATCATTGTCTTTTCTTTTTATAATTTTGATAAATCATGTATAGATTGTACAGTGCAGTTAAAAATATATTTTGCTTATTATAAATATATTATGGATTGAGTAGTCCAATTATCAATCTTCTCCTATATGTTTTATAATTTAAAATTACAACAGGTTAAATGTGTTTATATGTATAAATATTAAGGAAAATTCTGTCAGTTTTTTTTGTAATATCCGTCTCTACAGATTAAAGAATAGGTATGACAGAGTTGAATATAATTTCAAAATAATTTTAATTTAATTCTTAATCATAAAATAAATTTAATTTAAAATGATCTTTTATTCGATATGGGACCCTTAAAAATCGTTCAAAGCTCTAATACCAAGCGGCTCTGTATTCTTTTTCAATCTAAAAGGAAAAAATATGATTGCTGATAAAAGGAAAAAATATATCATAGAGACATGAACTTTAAGGAAATATTAATACAAATCATTGAGAAATTATTGTTAGCTACACTCACCAGATCATTCTAGCTCCGATCCACATGCGTGGAACTGAAGGAAATGGAATTATTAAGCGGCCGACGCCGTAGATAGCCACAGCAAAAAAATGGAGAATTAAATTCTATGGATGAGGATTTAGACAAGAGAGTAAAGCAATAGGTCCATTCGCAAATACACTTTCGAGACTCGAATAGTCAAAACATGCTTGACGCATTTCTTTCCTTGCAGATCAGTTGATGCACTAAATACATTGTACAAAGCTTTAGCCAATGTATTTATAGTAGATGTAATAAAAGAACTGGTTAGACTCCGTCAAGAGTTTTAACTAATATCGTTTGGTTAAGACGATAGAAAAGAAAAAATAGGCTGAAAGACGAATAATTTTATTGAAATTCTTCAAAATTGAAAAATAAGTTTGTAATAGTTAAGAGAGGCTATTTATAACAGAAACAAAAACTTAATATAGAAAATTATGAAAATATCCAAAAAAAAATAATTAAAATACAAAATTGATCTCCTAAACGATGGATTTGTCACACTTTTAAAATTCGTGCACTATTCAAAATGCTATCGTGGGTCTTTATCTGACATCGGCGATAAAATTAGGGACGGTTTAAGTCTGCCGTAAAGTATAAGGTTAATTACTCTATGGCAAGATGCCGTAGCCTAAACAGAGGTGGGCATATAGAGTTAGTTAAAAATATTATTTTATTGTAAAATCAGTGCTCATAGGCAATTAAGTTAAAGATAATTTTCTTGCCTTGCGAAGTGTGTAGAAAGATTCAAGATACTTGCAAAGCCAATTTGCATCGTTTAGGTCACACAAAGGCCTTAAAAGATTTCTTAGTACAACTATATCAGATAGTGCAACAGTCATTCCTCCTCCTGTTAAAGGATGTCTCATGTTAAATGCATCCCCTAACAGAAGAGCATCCGGAGTGGGATATGGATGAGCAGGCATGCTGTTAGGCATTGTTCTTATGTTTCCTTTGTTAATTGCAAAAATAAATGCATCACGTAGCTCTTGAGGAATCTGAAACATACATACAAGTTCTTGATTAGTCTAAAGATCAACATAGATGGATGATTTATG
Source organism: Manihot esculenta (assembly GCF_001659605.2). Lineage (NCBI taxonomy): Eukaryota > Viridiplantae > Streptophyta > Magnoliopsida > Malpighiales > Euphorbiaceae > Manihot > Manihot esculenta. The sequence goes on from NC_035170.2 coordinate 23,709,175, forward strand.
AAATATATTTGTAATTTCATGTTAAAAATCCAAAGCATCAATTTCCTCTACACAATCTGCAACCAAGCATGCATCTCATGAATTAGAGTAAAGGTTTAGTCACAAATAGACAAATAGAAAGATTGATTGCATTCATACTGGCTTCAGCAGTCTATAGAAGATTACAATAATTTCCTACCTTCAAGACCCAACTCAATTAATTTTAGATAACCCCCAGGTTGTAAAAGTTCTCCGACAATTCTGTCAGGGAGAGCCAGATCCCTTTCAATCACATGCACTCTCCTTCCATCCTGCAATTGAAGGAAAAGAGGTAAAGACCTGTGAAGTTTGTTTCAATGTTAATGACTGGCAGATGGGTAGTTAGTTTTGTGAACTTTTATCCTCTTATATGTTACCATTTAAAGTAAAGAGAGAAGAATAAATTCACCTTGCCAAGTGTGTAAGCAAGAGCAGACCCAGCAATACCTGCTCCAACAATAATAACATCAGTGCTAATGGAATTCTCTGACCGGCATACCACTTGTTCTGAGCTCTTTACAACTTCATCTCTCATATTTTCCCTTGATTCTTTAGTTTTCTTCATTCCTCTTGATCTGTACAGCAGTAAAAACCCCAAAACAGAAGCTATAATTCCTCCAACTACATATTGATATTCCATTGCCAAGGATTGAGCAACTCTGTTTTAGTGGGGATGAGTGCTTTAGGTTTGAATTTGCTGGCTATGGTGTGCATGAAGCTGATATTAGTGCCTTTTATAGGTTCAGCTGGTTAAAAGATTTTCTAACTCTCCAAAAGTATTGACTAATTAGATTGGTAAATTAGTTAAATATAGCTTGTAAAACTTGGGGAGTCTAACAGATGAATATGAATTTTCAAACAAGGTTAAAAGTGTTGTCTGTGTTGAATTAACTTCTATATTGGACTTTAGTAGAAGAAGTATATTACAATGTTATTTGTCTTTCCCAATCTATATATACAATATGTCCACATCTCCTTGGATTTAATAAACTATTGACTTGAGTTATTGGATAATGTTAATGGAAGGCTAGTCAATTTCACAAGTTTTTCTTTGTCAATATCTTCTTAGCTGACAATAGGTTGGTTGAATAATCCATGGATAAAAATGAAAATTGCAATTCTTAAAAAAGGATTTATTTTCTTGTTGGATTAACGAGGAATCTTAGTTTAATAATATTTTCTAGGTTGAATGCTTACAGAGGAAATAAGGTTTACAAGTGTGTAAGTTTAGTCCGAAAGGTCACATATTTTCCTTGTTTTTTTTTTTTCATTTGTGCTCTAGTGATGCATAACCGTTATCTTGCTACAATATCACCTGTTTCTATCACCTGTTTCTGTCACGTAGATATGTTCTTGTCACGCAGACCCATACGTATGAATGTACCTATTTGCCTTTTCTCGTCAGGCGGCCATTTAATTTCCCTTCAGCGTGTACGCAGACCCATATGTACAGACGTGCCTACTTGCCTCTTCTCGTCAGGCGGCCATTTAATTCTCCTTCGGCGCCCATGCTGGTAAAGTCGTGGCATAGTTGGACCTGCTCTCCTACTCTCCGTCATATCACAGATGCTAGGCTCTACTCTAATGGATCCAAGACTTGGATTAGTCTAACCTGCTTTAATTCCAGACTGGATGGTGCACTGATGGATCGATCTGCTTAGTAAGTTCTACTATATTTTGGACCTGTTTTCGAGTGTCAGAATTTTGGCGGTCATCAAATGCATAATTTGCTTGCTTACCTATTCACAAAAGTTGTTTTATTTTTTTTAACCTTATCTTCGTTCTATTTATCCTTCAACTATTAAATTATGAATGATATAATTCTTACAATTAAAAGTTAAAGAAATAAATATAATGAAGTAAAGTTGAAAGGGTTAAAGTTACTTTTAGTGAAAAGGTGAGGATGGTAATTTACGTATTTAACTTTTTTTTATTATAAAAAATAAAATTGAAAAAGACTTCCTCTGTTTTGCACTTATTTTCATTCTCAATATAAACAGAAGAGCAATTTTTTTTTTTCTTTCCTTTTTCATCTATGCATCCAATTCTTAGAATCATATAACTGTAATGTACAAGAATATGAAAAACTCAGCTGAATCCGTAATAAGAGGAATGCTAGAATCAAATCCACTATTGCCCCAAAAATAAACAAAAACTTCAGGAGAAACTTGTACAAGAAACCAAGAATTCCTTTCTTTCATTGCTAATCACATTCAGTACAAAAAAATATACAGTGTGGTTTCAAAATAATAGGAAACTTGTATGGAGCATTAGATTTCTGCTAAAACAACTAATCCAGCTAACCTTTCTCAATGTTTCATCCCTACTGTTTAATCCAAGCAACAAAATTGGTCGCTTTCTAAAACCTTAACTGAACTTCATTGAAGCTGCAGGAGCAAATATTCTTAGGAAGATGAATGCAGACTGAAGTTCCATACATTTCGTGGTTCCTCATGCAAGTGCTGATGGGTCCATCATATTTTCCTCATCTTCAGTATTAACCGTAATGCTATTTTCTGTGCCTAGTTCACAGTATAGAACCCCCCTGCCCTGTAGATCCTCTGATTGTTGCAGCTCCATATCATGCACTGAACCATTAGCTTTCCCCTGCGACTGCAAGACGCAAATTCCATCTGCCTGCTTGCTTTTTGGTAGTTCATCTTCAGGTGAGCTTGGTGGAGTGGATGCCTGGGCCCCAAGAGAATCAGCCACTCTTACCTTACATGAGAAAAATCAATACTTGATTAAGAAATAGTTCCCATTTATGAAGTACATTAAGGAAAGAGAATGAGAATGATATTTAATATAAATCTGTTACAGGCTAGAGAGAAGTTTTTAAACCCCATCAAGCTGATGATTTATTACCTGCAATGGTTTCATAACATCAAATTCTCGATCGTCAGTTTTGCCGAGTGCTTCTTGAGCTTGCAACTCCATGGAGTCTCGAACAAGCTGACTCAAAAAGTCTACATCATCAGACATGATACCGAGACTCTTCAAAAGCTTGGAACCGAGCTGTAAACTTGTCTGCATGAACGTACAGAGATTCAGGATAAGTAATCAAGAGTCAAGATAATGGAGATCCCTCTGGCAATAAAATGAAGTTGACTAAAGGAAACAATTTGTTGATACCTCAGCATTTTCTAGAATAGCATCAGTTGCCCCTGCTTTCTTCAGATCTAAAAGATGCATGAGATCTTCAGCTCTGGCATAAATTGGGATCTGCCAAGTGGAATATTTCTCATAAAAATAGCAACACAACTAGAAGCAAGACATTAGAAAAGGGAAGAAAAACAATAATTAACATGAAAAGCAACATCAAAGCCCCATCTAGATGACAATCAGAATGGCGAGACTTGAAATTTCAGGCAAGGGAAAGAAGTCCTTATTCCTAATCAAATAAAAAATATAAAGCTTCATACGTTTCTTCTGATAGATTTTACAACCTCTAACAATGGCAAAGAAAGGAAGGATACCTCCTACTAGCCCAAAAATTTGTTCTACTTCTTGCAGAGTTTTTATGATGATGTGATACCATATTGCACTTGTCACACAGAAGGGCAAATGCACAGACTAGAGAGAGAGAGAGAGAGAGAGAGAGAGAGAGAGAGAGAGAGAGAGAGAGAGAGAGAGAGAGAGAGAGAGAGAGAGAGAGACTTACCGCAGGGAAAGCAAGTCGGAGCCTTTGAACGGCATCAATCGTCCTCTTCCTTCCGGTATACATGATCATGAAAGCCTTTGGAGAAGATATACCAGCAGTTTGCAGTACAGCTGGACGTGATCCATCCCCATACAGGGTTGGAAAACCAAGTTTCCGAGAAGCCTGTGAATGCAACGTGAATTAATTTATTCATCATAACCTATTTTCAATGGGAAAATGATTCCATGTCTTACAAGAATTTGATGTCACAAGGTACTTCAGAATATCATGCACAAGCAAAATAAAAGTTGACAGTTGAAACATTCCCCTTTCTAGTGCCTAGCAGGCAACCTAAAACTCTGCCTTTAAACATATACAGAAGAAAATCTCTGATGCAAGGCACCAAAGAGTAATGTCAAAGATGTTTCCTTACCATTGAAAGTTGGAGCCTTAACCTTTCTATTTTTCCATGATACTTCACTCCCCATCAATAAGTCTCAACACATGCTCTTTCAATAACTGAAGGTTACGGGGCAATATTTTATATTTGAAACAATCAATTCAATCTTAAAAAATTGTCTACACGCTATACAAACACATACATATATCACTTATTGATAGTGTTGTACGGTTTATGGCACAAGAAAGTAATACAAATTTATTCATATTTAACATCAGTTGTGATGCGGAATGTGTTCGTATCAACTTGATATGTAAATAAATATAATGCCGAAGATATCCAAGTGGTTACTGAACTTGAATGATATCTAAATTTGTAATGATAAAAGTAATTTTGTAACAATTCTGAGGAACTTAATTTGGATTTTTGACATCAAATTAAGCTCTTGCTGACCTTCACTACAGAAGGGTTCAAATCAAAAGCCACATAAGGCCATACAACTTCTGCATCCACACCAGTAGCTAACTGAACAGACAAGAAGTTGGCCAAGACCTGCATTTAGAAAAATGAAAATATGAAGACAATTACGATATGAATATGAAGACAATTAAGCTATGGTGCAATCAAACTGAAAGTCCTAATCATGAAAATCATGTACCTGACCCATTTGTCCAAAACCAAGGATCACAACAGGTTCACTAGCATCAAAGTTCACCATCTCAGCAGTTTTCTGGAAAATCCAACGTTTAAGGTATAGGCAGTAGAAGTCTCAGTGTATGGACATAGTAAACCCAAAAGTGAAGATAGAAAAACAAGATATTGGCATAAGCAATTCTAATGATATGCAGTTATGCACTATATACAAATTTCTTCACACCATTGAATATGTTTTCCAAAATCTACAATGAAAGAGTTAAACATCTAAAGCATATAGTTTACGCTATCTGCATTGCACTCAAAAAAATCCTCATCTAAGTATGAAGCCAACCATATTAGCTGGCCACTATATTTAAATTCCAAACAAGAGAAATTTGAGCAGAAACATACATCTTCATCAAATTTTACATCAATAAAATCGGCAGCTCTTCTTCCAGCTTCATTGAGAAATGGAGTTAATGCCATTGACAAAACAACTACAATTATGAGCAGCTTGTTAAGCTCAAGTGGCAGCACACCAAGCCTGCTTCCAAGAAGGTAACGAAATCTTGTAAGCAAAAAATACTGTAAAATGCTAAATTAAAATATGGCTACAACTATCACAACATATTTCTGACCTGTTTGCTAGAGAAAAAACTACAAATGCAAACTCGCCACCTTGTGAGAGTAGAAATCCTATTCTTACACTTTCTCGCATAGTGAGTCCAACACGGGGACCTATTGTGCTTATTATCAGTGTCTTGATGATGATTAAACCAGCCAACAGTGAGAGTACATTTGGCCACTCTCGGAACAGAAGCTGCATAGGAAAAAGAGATTGTTGAAAGGAAAATATATCTAGAATTTTTAGCAGTCATTTAACACCATCAACGAAACATTTAGGTGTAATGCCATCATAACAAAAAAGGCAAAGTAGATATAGAAAAGTAAAACCCAATAAAATCCTCAAACATCAACCTTTCTCTTATCTGCATAGCAGGACTGTTTGGCAAAACGTTTATGAAACGTACCTGCATATCAATAGAAGTCCCTGTAGTCACAAAAAATAACCCAAGAAGTAACCCCCTAAATGGCCTTATATCAGCTTCAATCTGTGTCCGAAAATTTGTTTCTGCCAGCAATGCCCCAGCTAAAAATGCTCCAAGCTGCATAATGAAATCAAATTCAACAATATCAGAATTTAAAAAAAAAAAGAATTTCAACGTTTCTTTATCACTGTAAGAGAGGTTCATTCTAACCGTGTCACTAAAGCCCAACTTCTGTGTGATAAGTGAAGTCCCACTAACTGTTAGCAAACAAAGAGCAACAAAGGCTTCTGAGCTCCTTGCTTCTGCAACAACCTGAGTATCTTATTTTAGTGTCTGGAAACATTATGGGTATATATTAATGCTATGGATCTCTTGTAGAAAATGAATACCTCAAAAACTCGTCTAAGAATATATTTTCCCCCAAGAGAAAGCAATCCCAATCCACCTAAAGCCTTTAAACTTTCTTTAGCAAGCATTGGCCAGATACTTCCCTCAACCAGATTCTGGAAAAAAGAAATGGGAAAAAAAACGCATTACGGGGTATACAAGAACAAGAGATGACAGGATGTGTTTGAACATTTTATATGTCGATATTATAATAAAGAAAAAACAAATGTCAAAGATTAACAGTAAGAATAAACAAACAAGTCAACAAACTATTACTAACAAGTTGAGAAGAAAATCAATAGGCAAAAGAAGTTCCAAAATATTAATGGTTCGTTTAGTTTGAAAGGACAGATTCTACTATTTAACTCCATTAACCAATTAATCAATTAATTTAAAAAATGCATAAAATGTGCTTGCATGTTGAAATTGCAAACTATCTATTAATAATACACTTTTATTTTCTAACAAGTAAATGATTTTCCATTTGTTGTCCTTTTCTTTTTGTCAACAGAAAACTAGATAATCCTAAACACACCATACACTATTAGAAACAAAAGTGAGAGAACAGATTTCCTCCCACAAATGAAACATTTGAAGAAAAAAACACAACTAAGTTAATCCGCCACCTTAGCCAAGACAAACAAACCATTAATTGTAGTTCTGTGTAATATTGATTCCGTAGAAAAGTTATCCCTAATGGCATACCTGGCTCTCTAGCACAGGAAGTATGACTAAGAGAGGAACAACTGCTATGTCCTGCATATACCAAAAAGAGGAGTTCCAAATTGGTCATTGATATCCAAGTATCCAACTTTGATCTCTCTAGAAGAAAACCCAAGGGAAAGAGACAAAAATACAATAAAATAAATAAACCATACATTATTAGTTTAATATGGAAAGACAAGCCCCTAGTATGAGTAGGAAAATTACCTGCAGAAGAAGAATCCCTAGAGTTGCTGAGCCAAATCTTGTTGGGAGCTCACCTTTCTCTGCAAGAAGCTGTATACTATGCTTGATAAGACCTAGGATGTTGTATCCAATTCCAATGGGTGCCAAAATGGAAGTATATTTTATTCAAAAAAATAACCAAATTAAGCATATAAGATATAACTCTCTTTTTCCTGTGTGATCTCCTTAGAAAAGAATACAGGTGACAGGAACCCAGAAGGAGATAGCCAGCCAACTTAATTTAAGTCTTAATCCCAATATAAGTAGTGGTAAGCTATAAGGAGTGTTTTTGTCCATTTTGATTTGTCCTAGGGCTATATCTATTAAAAGTTCTAGCACTACTAACGCCCCTTCTATGACTACTTCATCTCACATCAATATAGCCCTACCCCTCATCTTCCACCCTTTCGTAGCATCAACATGTGATAATTGTACATTTGCTAATCCATAATAGACATGCCCAAACCAGATTAATTTACATCCTCACAACTTTTCTGTGAAGTGCCACTTCCACCATCCAACAAATGCAGTCATTCCTTATCCTGTTTGGTAGAAGGAGAGGATATATTACATTAAATAACAAATCAGATCAGTATATTGTTGTCCTTTTAATAGATATTTTTATTCCCTAGAACTGAGCTTAGATATAAGTCATTTCTCTCTGAATTTTCTACAAGTACTTGGAACAAAGAGAAAACAGATTTTAGCATTATGAGTTTCAATTCTCAGTCTAATGTAGGTAACAGTGTAGGAGATCCTGAGTTCAACAAACACAACCTTCTTCAGTTGTCCCAAAAAATTCAACCCACCCACCCACCTCCCCTTCCCTCCCCAAGTCCCACCAAAAAAAATTGATAAAAGAAAAGACTCTATGAATTCCTCATGAATTAGAAATCCAAAGAAATTGGACAACAGTAATGCTGAAATTTGATAATTTCTCAATAATTTAGATTTCTTTTAGTGGAAGATTTATGGACAAAAATATGCTAATTTTAAAATTCTTGGCAATCATGCATACAATGGCAAAGGTGTAGATGATAGCTTCTTTGTTTCATTAAGGGCAGTACACACCAACAGCCACATCATAGGTCATGCAACAGGCAAATTGATGATTATGATATGCTCTAGAGTCCCAAACTTAATTTCAGTTCTCAAATTTGTATGCCCAAATCCATTTTTGAATCCTCTGAACCTATAGATATCCATCCAATCAATCTTTATTGCAAGATAGTTGTGTCTTTTAGTCATCCAGATTCTAGATCGTCTTAAACAAAGGATCAAAGCATTTTCATTTCCTCTTATCATTTGTTCAAATTGATCTGAAGTGTTGTTAATGCTTTAATAAACACTAAACCATGTTCTTTTTAAGTTTGAAAAACAAAAATCATCCTTTCTGAACTCCAATGTCCTGGCACCTCCAAAAACGTCACACATGTGAAATACAACTAGACATTCAGTTTAGCCAGGATATTCACCCCTTTCTAAGCTTTATGAACACAATCAAACCCAAAGAGACAAAAGCAGAAACAGAAATACAGGAACATCTATAAATCATAGATATATAAATATATATAATTAGACTACCTGCAGGACAAATGCGGAAGAAGACAGAGAAAGAGCAGCACCAATCACAACGGCCTCATCAATGCTTCTGATGTTGACCTGGAACTCATTGAAAGATGATATCAACCTTTTTTTTTTAATTTTGCTTCATATGAACATAAGCATCACAACTTCAATCACAAGGGTTTTTCAATTGCAAACCACAGTAGAAACACACCAAAACCAAAGATGCAAATTTCGCTTTGACCTTGCATTTTGAGATCCCAGAAAGGATAAAGGAAGTCTCGAAAGCACAATGCTTACCAAATCAGACCTGGAGTGGAAAAGGAACTCCAAAATTCGAGTGCCAATTGCCCCATTAGGTGGAAGTTCGAATGCTGTGAAAGCAAGAGTGGATAATACAACCTTCAAAATGCAGGGAGGAAACAGTGAAAAAAAAAAGTGATAAATCAATGGATTCATCAAGCACTTGCAGATGAATCATTAGACTTTATCATTTCCCCAGATTGTAGATAGAATAAAAAAACGCAAACTAAATACATATGATACACCAGAAAAAGCATGATTTTGAAATTTCTAATTCAAAAAAGATCGCAGCATTTGAACATTTTACCTGAGTTAATCCCATGCCAAATGCAAATTTTGCAAGAGCTTTTAGACGTGCAAGTGAAAGCTCCAAGCCCATCTCAAACAGCTAAAAGGAAACAATTATTAGTCCAACTTGAATGCTTATATCATCTTAAGTTCATGTCTATGATGCAAAGGACCAAAAATCATATAATACTCCCCAGGAAAATAAGGGAAGGAGAGTGAAGGAGGTCTAAATATATTTCATGTCTAAAACTCTTTTTCTTATTTTGGTCTGGATAAGAACTCATTTGCCAAAAGTTATAGTTTGAGTAGATAAAAAGTAACTGCAAGGGATTTGCTTAAACTTCTTACAATCAGTTCTCATGTGAATAGTTTCAATGACCATTTGCAATGACACCCTATATATAGACATGCAATAAAATAATGACAATGATAAAAGTAAGAGGACCATTAATTTATATGAAAGTGCATCACTAGTGAAATTACAACAAAACATAGCTCTATTATTTAGAGATGGTAGATCCGATTTGCTATAGTTAATTGTTTCCAATTGTTACAAATATTTTAAAAACTATCAAGAGATACCATAATGTGATAATGAATCAATGATGATGGTATTGGAGATTAAAGCTCCAGTACTCCAGAATAAAGCAGCAGCAAAAGTCATTAACCTGTTAAGTGACCTTTCTTACCAAAAAGAGGATTCCCCATTCAGATAGAACTTTCACATCTGTCAGATTTCTAATGAAACCAAATTGATTGAGCACAATTCCAGCAAAGAAGAAACCAAGTATCTGAAAACAAGCAGCAAACTCAATGATCACCGAACATGTAACAAAGTAAAAAATTGAGACCAATATAATGCGAATATTTACATGCTGACTACTGGCAGACATCAGCACATGCATTTACAGATAGTATCATCTTTACAAAGCAACCTTGTTTAAAATTTTAAAATGATTGGATATGAGAAAGAAAATATTGTATCCTGTGTGATCTTTTGTATGACACTTTAAACAGTATAAAAGTGAAGATATCTTGCTGTTCAGTAGCACATTGTTATCATTCTCAAAAGAAAAAATCCAACTTATCAGAAAATTCTTATGCAGAAACTAGAAGTGTTCATGACTTCATGTAAGAATAAAATAGGATTTAAAGAAACAACTTTCAGCATATACGCTTTGTTATATGTTGCAGCAAAAGCAAAATACTGACATTATTGTCTCCATAAAGACATTCGCTAGATGAAAATCAAGGTCCATAGAAACAATTTTTTAAGCACAAGAAGAAGAGTTCATGGAAATTTTTAATCGGCACGACTTGTGCTTTATCATTAAGTTCTACACTCTACATTTGTGTCAATGCATGTATAACAGTATAAGGTGCATGCATCAGACATGGATTCTTTCTGCCATGCTTCTAGTGATATCACACCTTTCACAGCAATGATAAGGTAGGATAAACCCTACTGATGAATGTGCAATTTTTCATACTTGTAAATGCTTAATGATTCTGATGAGTTATTATCTTCTTGCATGGTAAATCAAAAAGGGAAAAAGTAACAATTGATATGACTATTGATTGAAAATGAACATCGTTCTTACAGGGCTGGCTCTAATAATCTTGAACACAGGAACAACCACAACAGTGACTGCTAAGAACGTCAAAGTATCCAATCCTAAATCATTGATGACGTCTAAAGCAGTAGCAACATCTACTGATGAATAAATTCGAGATCTTTCCAGACGGCCTATTTTGTGTTTGGGAAGATAGAATCCTCTCCAACCAGACGCTAAAGATGTCAACAAAATTCTGTCTTCAGAGACATTTCCTGAAACAAAGAAGCCACTTGTCCTATAACTTAAGCCACGTGAAGGTACATACATTTGCTGCTTTGAAGTATATGAAGCTCTACAACCATGTAAACAAAGATGTGAGATCTCATATGAGCATGCCCTAATGGGGCTTGTTTGTTTGGTGATATCATGTCCCTGTAGTGGAGTGAAGCAAATGAAATGTATCAGCAGCAGAATAAGTATGTTCTCTTCAAATAGTGAGAAACACCGTGTTTATATACAATTTAACAGTGAACAAACTAATAAACATAGATATACAAATATCTTTCAAATTACAATTGAATAACGCATAAAATTTACAAAATTGCCAAAAAATTTAATCACTCGTTATTTAAATACGAAATTACATTTTGGAGAGTTTGTAATTGATACTTACCAAAATTATATAACAATCAAGCTCAATACAAGGAGCTTGAATTCCAGACATAACTATAAAAGTTGGGAGGCAAAATTCACACAAAAATGAAATGAATTCGTGACAAAGCACAGATGTTTACTAAAAGAAATAGATTTTTGAAAACAAAAAAAAAATCAAGAAACGAACTTCAAATATTTGGGCAGTTTATTTATGCTAATATCTTTTCTTTCGGAGTTTTGAAATTAAGGTTTCAAGACAATTTGAAGGCCAAAATCCGAAATAAAATATGAATTTTGAATAAAATAATCACTAAAAATCTACAAATTCTACCAATGCATAATAGACCCATTCAAAATTAGCAGAAAGATGAAGAATTCACCAACATAAATCAGATAAAAAAAAGTCTGGAATAAAAAAGCCGCATAGTTCAGTTCAGTTCAGTTCATCTAAAATATAGAGAGATAGAGAGATATTGAATTAAATTGAACTCAAAGCAACGAAATGACCTTCGGAAAATGAGAAAATCTGATAGAGTCCAGCATAAGCATAGTAAAACGACTGAAGAAATCAAGAAGAAGAGAGGAGCTTCGTCAAGCTCAAATGCATTTGTTGCTTTCTCCGATAAACCCTCAAAAGCTTCCAAGGCTAGATTTTTGAGCTCCGAATTTTTTTCTTTTCAATGGCATATATATGTAAACTATGCTATTTGTGGGGTGCCATTAAGGAAAGAGACCCAAGCGACCACAAATTCATAAATTCATGTGATTTTGGAACTTTCACGGAGAGAGTGAAGGAGAAAGAAAAGGGTTTGTCTTACTTTTTATTGAATTTGAGTCTGATAATTGTTTTGTGGAACAGAAAATGGAAACGTTTACGCAGGAAAGCCTGGAGCTTTAGCATCTACTGGTTCCAGAATTTTTTTAATTAATAATTTTTTTAAAAAAATGCCTTATCAGAAAACTGACGCATTGTCCACGAGGAAGATTTGTTGCTGACTGTGATTATCCACAAGGAAAGTTTTCTTCTGCAAATAACCATTAGATCCCTACGGTTTGTTAAAATTAAGCGGGTACTCATTAAAAATAAAAATTACTTTTTCGGCCTAAAATATTATATATTTAATAAATTTATCTCTTTATTTTTAAAATTTAATATTTTAATCTCTAAAAAATTCATTATTTTTTCATTAAAAATATCGTTAATGATGAAATTAATGACCAAAATACTTTTTTAGAGTCTAATATTTTAATTTTTTAAATTTAATCTTAAAAATCAATTCATTTATAATTATATTGTATGAATTAATAAATAGAAGCAATTTAAATTTAAAAAAATTTATATTTAAACTCAATTTTTATAAAAAAATAAATTTAACATTTAAAATTAAGAGAAGGACATATATATTAAAAATTGATATTTCTTTTTGATGATGGTCGTGATTTTTTATTGAATTTTTTTATTCGATTTGAATTTTTCTTTTGTAATTTTTTATTTATGAAGAATAAGAATTGTAATTTTCTATTTACGAAGAATAAGAAAGAGAAGAAACGATAAGATTAGGTATTGCATATAGAAAGAGAAAATTGAATATGTGGAAGAAGAAGAAAAAGAAAAAGTATGTGGGAGTGTTGTATGTGAGAGATTATAAGGAGAGAAAATTGAAGAGAAAGAAGAAGAAAAAGGACGTGGGAAATTATAAAGAAAGAAAATTGACAAATATGGAAGAAGAAGAGGGGATAGAGGAAAAAGAGTTTGATTTTAGGGATTTGAGAGTATATTTGAAATTAAATTTTATTTTTTTTTCTTTTTATGAGTTTTTAATAGTTTAGTATCAGAATATTTTAATCGGAAGACCCCTAAATTAAACGAAATAAATATTTAAAAATTAAAATGTTTAATTTTAAAAATAAATAAATAAATTTATTAATTATGTTATATTTTAAAATTTAAAAAATAATTTTAAAAAAATAATAATAATTTATCGCCACAATTTGACGGACCCAATAGAATAATTTTTCATTTAAATTTTTGATAATAAATTAATTTTTAATTTATAAATCTGTAATTTCTATATTTACATAATATAGAAATTAATTTTTAAGAAAAATTAAAATTATTTAAATAATAACATATAAAAAATAATAGATAAAATTCACAAATTTACAAATCTTCAAGAATTAAAATTTTTAATTTTTTATTACTAAAATAATGATGAAAATAATTTATATAAAAACTATCTCGTGTTATTGATTTTCAGAATATTTTTTTGGCAGCATTTAAAAATTGACTATATTTATTAAAAGTATAATATGATAAGATACTATTTTTTCAGAAATTGAACTACACATTTAAAATAAAAAATTAATAAAATCATATCATATTTTTTTTATATTTAAAATCGTTTACTTCAAAAGTTTTGTTTTTCAACTTATTTAGCTAATTTTTATATTGTGTGCAATTTTAATTTAATTTTAAAAATTGACACTAAATTTAATTATTCATTGAAAGTATCTTAAATAATAATAAATTTAAAGCTGAAACATGTGGGGTAAAATGAAAAATGCAAATATTAGGTTTTTTTTTTAATTAATTGCACATTAATTATTTTAAAGTTGATTTGCAATAACTCAAAAATTAAAATGTAATGGTTCGAGTTGATTTTTTTTTAGCTAGAGTATTTAAATTTAAATATAGAGTATGATAACTATGAGAGAGAGTTTTTTATTATTTAAAGAATAAATTCGACACGAATTTAAATTAATTAAATTAATTTAAAAAAGAATTTAATTTACTATATATGTGGGTATATATGCTTCTTTTTGTTTCGTTTTAGCAATAATAACATTTTTTCTGAAAGTTAAAGATATTTTCATTAAGCAATAACTTTGTGCAAGATTTTAAACCATAATACAGCAGATCATAGGTCTCTAAACCTAGAAAAGGAAATACAATCCATTAAGACCCAAAACAGAATTCCTAGAGGCCTGACCAGTGAATAGCTTGACCCGAAACAAGAATTGTTGGATGAAAGAAGTGTTATTCACTCTTTAAAATGCTTTGGCTGCTAGAACTTCAAAAGCTTGAAAATGCCAAGTGTGACATCCACAACATTAGCCATTTTCTGGCCATAAGATATATACTAAAGCTTAGATGTCACATATGAGAATAAGAGAAAATTTCTAGAAGACTAGATATGAAAAAACACAATAAAAACACATGCATCAAAGGGACCGAGTTGATAAAGATGAAATAACAAATATGTAGGACTATAATCAGCCACCCATATCTTGATCAAGGGTAGCTTCTCAAATTGAAGTGATGTCAACTAAGGTGGAGAAGATGCATTCTTTGGCGATCCACTCTCACCTTTCGAACTATGCTCTACGAGTGTCCACTAGTCATCACTCATCGGACTTGTAAAACATATTCAGTGTAAGATTTAGGAAGTTTCCAAAACCTACATGCACGGACACAATCGAGAGAGAAACAATTAACATAAAATAAAAAATTGACAAAAAAATAAAAAGCTACTCTTTTTTTCCTTAGATTTGAAGAAAGAAACAAACTAAAAAAATGGAAAACTATAGACTATATATAAAAAAAAAAAAAAAAAAACTAAAACACTACTTGGAGGGGAAGGAATAATCTACTCTTTAGGTGGAAAGAAAGATAAGCTCCCCTATCTGGATAGGACAAACCGACAAGTGATAAGATAAAAAAGCATATATTCCCATATGAGAAAACTCTCCAGAGAAAAAACTCTCAATAGATAACAAGAGAGAGAAAAAAGAAATTCCTTTTATTTTTTGCTTTGAATCAATATGATGCGAAACAATTAGTCTTAGATTTTATGGCAGACTTGGAGCAGGTGTAAATTCTGTTGCTGACGTCCATTGGAGGCCCCTAACAGCTTTTTGGAAAGATAATTTCGAAACACACGACTTTCAAAAGTGTGATTAGGATCGTCACAAAGTTTGAGATAAAATTTTCATCGTTTAGGAAGTCAATTTTGTATGTTTATTATTTTTTTAGATTTTTTTTTATAATTTTTCATATTAAGGTTTTTGCTATTATAAATAGACTTTTTCTTTACTATTTGAGATACTTTTTAATTTTCAAGAATTCAATAAGAGATTTTGGTTTCTAGCCTTTTATTTCTAAATTTTGTCTTTTTAGCCAAATATTATTGGTTAAAACTCCTAACGGAATCTAATCAATTCTATTTCAGATTAGTATCAGAGTGAAGTTCATCCATGGCCGACAACCAAGAGACGTGACTCATTGCAATTTAGGCGTCCTTAGCAGAATTGAGGAAGATGATCGGACAACTAGCCCTACAACAAGCTAACAACCAACTTGCCGTAGCCAAATGCCCACAGCCAGTTCCAAATTCTATGGTCGCAAATCCTATGGTCATCAATCATGTAGCCGCAAATCCCTAACAGGATTATCACGAAGGTTACAAGATAACGATAGACTTTTAAAACTTTTTTTGATTCGTTAGATGTAGAATCTGTCTTTGATTGGTTGGCGGAGGTTGATTGGTTCTTTGAAGTTATGAACGTGGAAGAGGATCGAAAGGTTCCAATTGTGGCTTATAAATTAAAAGGTGGTGCAGCAGTATGGTAGAATTCTATTCAAAACGAATGACGTCGCAGGAGGCTAGAACCTATACGAAACTGGTTGTTGATAAAGTAGATGATTGAACAATGATTCTTTCCTAGTGATTACGCTCAAGTTTGGTATAACCAGTATCATAATTGTATTCAAGGAAGTCGAAGGGTAGATGACTATATAGAGGAGTTTTTGAGACTGCAGGCAAGATGTGAAAACTGTGAGAATGAAGTCTAATAAGTTGCTCATTATCAGAGGGGCCTGAATCACGAAATTCACTATGTGATGGGAGTGTTGCAATTGTCACTTTGGCATATGCTATTGAAATGGTAAAAAGAGTAGAAGAACGAGTTGATTGGCAACCTTGACATCAGTCTAATCAAAATTTTAACTATAAAAATTCTAGTTTAACAGGAACTCAACAATATAGAAATAATTATAGCGGTTAGCATTCTAGAGTTGTAAATTTTGGCAATCATCAAAATACTGTGGAAGAAATGAAAGACAGTAAGGGAAAAGCAGTCACCACTACAGTAGAAAAAGGAGGTAAAATCAATCGTTATTAGAAACCAATGGAAGACATATGTTATCGCTACAGGCAACCTAGTCATCGATCGAATAATTGTCCAGAACACAGAGGAGTTAATAATGATCGTCAACAGGTTAATATAGTTGAGCAGGTGGTTGAATCTAAGGAGGAAGTGGATGACGACCATTGATCTATTACTGGTTTTGAAGATGGAGAGATCACATATGTGGTGAAGAAAATTTTATGCTCGTCGAAACAGGAGGATGAGATGTAAAGGAGGAAGATTTTTCAAGCAAAGTGTATCAATAGTTACAGTTGTGAGAATATGATAAATAAGCAATTGGTGGAGAAGTTTCAGTTGCCTATACAGCCTTACCCTTAACCATACAAAATTGGATGGATTAAGGAAGGTCCAACAATTGAAGTCAACAGAATCTGCAGCGTGCCTATTTCGATCAATAAATCTTACACTGAATCTATTAATTGTGATGTTGTAGATATAGATTGCTACAAAATTTTGTTAGGTCGACCTTGGCAGTTTGATGTTAATGCATTGCATAAGGGAAAGGAGAATTTATACATATTTACATGGAATCGAAAGAAAATTACCATTTTGCCTTCTGGTTTTGCAAAACATTCTAAAGTGGAAGGAAAAATTGTTGTTGTTGTTGTTGTTTCTACGGGGGTACAAAGACTATCAGGCATAGTTGAGAAATCTGGAGGCACACTAGCTTTATTGGTGAGCGCAAAAGGTGCAGTGAAAGATGCATCATCTTTACCACCACCTGTCAAAGAGCTGTTGAAGGAGTTTTCTAAGGTAGTGGAGGAACCTTCAAAGCTTTCACCTTTGCAGGATATTCAACATCTGATTAATCTCATTCCTAGATCAAAATTATTGAATCTGCCTCATCACAAGATGAGTCCAAGGAGAGTGAAATCCTCCAAGAACAGGTTGAAGATTTATTGAAAAAGAAGTATATTCGGGAGGGCATTAGCCCTTGCGGAGTCACTGCCTTATTGATTTCAAAGAAAGATGGAACTAAGAGAATGTGCGTGGATAGTAGAGTCATCAATAAAATTACTCTTCATTATCGATTTTCTATTCCTCGGTTGGATGACATGTTGGATCAGTTATCAGGGTCTAAAGTCTTCTCTAAGATCAACCTTAAAAGTGGCTACCACCAAGTTCGGATTAAGGAGGGAGATGAATGGAAGACAGTCTTTAAAACTAAGGAAGGCTTGTACGAGTGATTGGTTATGCTGTTTGGTTTGACGAATGCATCTAGCATGTTCATGTGACTTATGAACCAGGTTTTGCGTCCTTTCTTATGCAAATTCGTGGTTGTTTATTTTGATGACATCTTAATTTTTAGTCACAGTGAAGAATAACATTTACTGCACCTCCGTCAAGTTATGGAAGCCCATTTACTGCACCTCCGTCAAGTTATGGAAGCCCTGCAAGAAAGTGAGATGGTTATTAATTTTAAAAAATACATCTATATGACGGAGCGCGTTCTATTTCTTGGATTTGTTGTTAATGCAGAAGGGATACATATTGATGAGAAGAAGGTAGAAACAATACAGAACTGGCCCATTCCTAAAACTATTTTAGAAGTTCGCAGTTTTTATGGACTTGCTACTTTCTATCGGCAATTTATCAGAAATTTCAGCAGTATCGTTGCCCCTATCACAAATTGTTTGAAGAAAGAGAGAGTGCAGAAATTTACTTAGACTGACATTGCCAACAAGAGCTTTGAAGAGATTAAAGATAAGCTTACTTCTGCCCCTATTCTTACTCTATCTGATTTTGATAAACTGTTTGAGGTTGAATATGATGCTTGTGGAGTTGGGATTAGCAGAGTATTATCATAGTCTAATAGGCCTACTGCCTTCTTTAGTGAGAAATTGAATGATGCTAGGAAGAAGTGGTCTATTTATGAACAAAAATTATATGTGGTATTCCTGGCTTTTAAAAATTGAAAACAATATATGATGGACGGGAGTTTATTATTCACACAGATGATCAATTTTTGATTCACTTTAAGACTCAAAACATGTGAATAAGATGTATGCTCGATGGACAACTTATTTTGGAGCTTTTATTATGTCATAAAATATAAGGCTAGCCATAATAATAAGGTAGCAGGCGTTTTGAGTAGGAGGGCTGCTTTGTTGATTACAGTTAGTCAAGAGGTTGTGGGTTTAAAATTCTTGAAGGATTTATATACTGCAGATGATGATGTTGCTGATATATGGGTAAAAGTCCAGGCTCGCCAGTCTGCGGATAGGTTTTTGATATATGATGGCTTTCTTTTTAAAGAGAATAGGTTATGCATTCCTCGCTCTTCTCTATGAGAAAAATTAATCCGAGAGGTCCATGGAGGAGGTTTGAGTGGGCATTTAGGGCGTGATAAGACTATTACTGGTTTAGAGGAGCATTTTTATTGGCTGCAATTAAAAAAGAATACAGGTCAGATGGTCTAAAAGTGCTCAGTTTGTCAAATTCTAAAAAGTCATTTATAGAATATGGGCTTATACACTCTATTGCCTACTCCAGAACATCTTTGGGAGGACTTGTTTATGAATTTTGTTCTTGGCCTTCCATGTACTCAACGTGAATCTGATTCCATTTTTGTTGTTGTTGACAGGTTCACCAAAATGGTGCATTTTATTCCTTGCAAAAAAACTAATGATGCTTCTCATATTGCAAAACTGTTTTTCTAAAAGGTTGTTCGTTTACATGGCATTCCTAAGACCATTACTTCGGATAGAGATGTGAATTTTTTAGCTCACTTTTGGGACTGAACTTCGATACAGCAATGTTGCCCATCCCCAAACTGATGGTCAAACTGAAGTGGTAAACCGCACTCTTGGTAGTCTTCTGCGTTACATTTGCAGTGATAAGAAAACTGCTTGGGATCTTGTTTTTGCCCAAACAGAATTTACTTACAACAGTTTTGTCCATAACTCTACAAAAATGTCACCCTTTGCAGTTGTGTATAGAAAAATTCATGTGTATAAAGTTGATTTTATTACCCTTCCTATAGGTTTTTTATAACAGTATTGCAACAAATAACTTGGTAAATTAGCATTTGAATGTTTTCAAATAGGTACAATAATACCTTACGAAAGCCAATGACAAGTATAAAGCTGCAGTTGATAAACATAAGCGTTTCAAGTCTTTCAACGTCGATGATCGAGTTATGGTGTATTTGCGCAAGGAATATGGTGGATGACAGAAAAAGCTTGACTAAAAAAAAAATTGGTCTATTCCAAATTATGCAAAAGATTAATGATAATATCTATATTCTTGACCTTCTAAATTATATAAAAATTTCCAAAATGTTTAACGCAAAGAATCTATTTTAGTATTATCCTCCTAGTGATAACTCAATGTCGAATTTTTTTACAAAGGGAAGAGAATAATACAGAACAATTAATTTTAGATTTTATTGCAGATTTATACTGAACTTAACTTCTAATGTTGACGTCTGTTCGAAACCACGATAACTTTTTGAAAAGAAAATTTTAAGACGCACAATTTTAAAAAATATAATGAAAGTCATCATAAAGTTTGAAATAAAAAAGGAGTGAATTTTGCATTTATATTATTTTTTAAATTTTTTCATAATTTTTATATTAAAATTTTTAATATTATAAATATTTTTTTAACTGTTTGACTTTTCAATTTTTAAAAATTTAATAAAAAATTTTAATTTTAATTTTTAATTTTAAATTTCATTTTAATCAAAATTAAAATTTATACGGAATATAATCGGTACTATTTCAAAACAAAAACTAATAACAAAAAGCGGCTGTTACTTTATGACTCCGTCTACATATACCACAAATCCTTTTTCACGAGGAAAGATGCGAGGGACCGTTATTTAGAGAAGTCAATTATGGGTGGCTGACTAATTGTGTATAATTTATTTAAACAAAAAATGTCAATGATAGACCAATCTTAATTAAATAGAGCTTAATTCATTTAAAATTTGAATATTTATTTTTGAAATAGAATTAGATAAAGAGGAAAAATTTGCCTTCAATATGAGCATTATGAGATATTTTTTATAAAAATAATTTAAGTATTAAATTAATGCGAGGAAAGCGCGAAATTTAAAAATTTAAAGTAGTAGTAATGAAGTTAATAAAATTTTAATTAAAATTAAATTAAAAAAAAAAGAGAGACCAAATCCTAGTTGACTATGGACGAGAATGAGCGCGTGGTGAAAACGTTCCCAAACCAAAAACACGCATTGTTTCCTTGCTCTTTGGTAGCTAACCAAGTATTTAAACCCACACGAACTTCATCTTTTCATCGACTGGTCAAAGTTTTCACACCAAATACAACCACAGCCTCTTCCGTCCTCCCAACAATTTAGGGATTTAGATTTCCGAACTTCTCATCTTCTCTCCGTTGTTCTCTCAATGGCGGTAGCATCTGCGAGCACTTTCGCTGCTGCCTCTGTTGCTTCTAGGCGTATGCAATCAAACTCATCTACTGTCTCTTCTTCTTATTCGTCTTCTTTTTGTCATGGATCGCAATTCTTCTACGAGCTATCGAAGAAGGGGAGTGATCGGAAGTCACTGGTTTTTCACCGAGGTCTTTCTTTGAGGTGTGAGGTTGTTTCTCGGAGTTTGGATCCTATTGATAAGGTTGATTCTAAGAAGTCCAATATTATCGCCCTTGAGCAACTCAAAGCATCTGGGATTGATAGTGAGTATTGTTATTCTTATTGTTATTGTTGTTATTTCGTTTACGTTTTTTTTTTTTTGTATTTAAATTTTCAGAATGATATAACTAGAATACTATAAAATTGAGAAAGAAAAAGTCAAATTTGACGGTGTCAAGATCGATTTTTTCTTTTTTCTATCATTGAGGCGTAATAGACTTGTTTTTTCCCGGTGTATAACGCAATGCTCATGTTGAATGACATAATGGTTCTTCTTTAGCCTTTTATTCTTTTACTGGAATTTGAAGAGAAGTAAAATACCTAGACTTTGGGGTGGAGTATGTTGTGGGGGAGGGGGTGGGGACAGAAGTCCTAATTCATATTTGAGTTCTAATTGGCGATACTACTCGTAATTTTATGGATAAAATTGATATTGTCTTAATTTTTTTTATCTTTTAGTTTTACGATGAAGCTCTCGTTTGAGATCTGTTAAAATACTCCAGTTAATTATAGCAGCCAGTACTATTCTAATACATTAGTTTTGTGATATGTGTTTAGCTTAATGTTTGCTTTTGGCTTTTAATTGTGTGCAAGTCCGATTATAGATCATGTGATTTACTTGATCCTGAAGGATTGTTGATGTGGGACTTCTTGCATTGTAATTCTCTACATGGATGTTACTGGTTGTATGGACTTTGAGATTATTTGCCATTGTGCAATTGTAGTCTTAAATGTCAATTTCTCTATATTATGGCTGTGGTTGCTTTTTCTCCCTTAAAATATTATTCTCTTTTTTGTGGAATTTGTTCTGTTGCTGATGAATTCTCCCCCCCCCCCCTCCCTCTTCGTATTTATGATTATATGACAAGCATTTACGAGGACTAACCACTGAAAAATTCATTCTTTTTGTCAGGATATACAAAGGAAAGGAGCAGCATTGCTGTCATAGGGCTTAATGTTCACACTGCACCAGTTGAAATACGGGAGAAACTCGCCCTTCCAGAAGCCCAGTGGCCTCAAGCAATTGATGAGCTTTGTGCTCTGAATCATATACAAGAAGCTGCCGTTCTTAGTACTTGCAACAGAATGGAAATATATGTTGTAGCTTTGTCTCAACATCGTGGGGTTAAAGAAGTGACTGAATGGATGTCTAAGGTACTTTATCACCACCACCACCCTCTTTTTCCCTTCTTTTTCCTCTGTTTGATTCCAAATAGAACAAGAAAAAAGAGACGAAACCAATTTGTCATTGTGATGTATTCTGAATTGTTTGGGGTCCCAGGATTCTGACCCTGCCTACTGTTCTGAATCCAACTATCTTAAGAATATTGGACAATAGCCTAGGCACATCCTGTCTGTGTCTGTCTTCTCAAAAATAATTAAAAATGAATCTTAAGATGTATATCGGCTGTGACTAACATCTTAGATTGCATTTGATTAAAACATTTTTAAGATTGGAAATGCACTTTTAGTATGTGTGGAAGTGTTTCTTTGTTGGTTTATAACAGTGATTAGAAGAGCAGAGGTACTGACAATAATATAAATTTCTTTTGCAGATTAGCGGGGTTCCTGTTTCTGAGCTTTGCCAACACCGGTTTATGTTGTATAACAAAGATGCCACAAGACACCTATTTGAAGTAGCTTCTGGACTTGACTCAGTTGTGCTAGGAGAGGGTCAAATCCTTGCCCAGGTGAAGCAAGTTAAAAAGCTTGGACAAGGAGTATCTGGCTTTGGCAGGAAAATCAGTGGGCTGTTTGAACGTGCAATCATTGCTGGGAAGCGGGTTAGAACTGAAACTAATATTGCCTCAGGGTCAGTTTCAGTCAGTTCAGCTGCTGTAGAACTTGGTCAAATGAAGCTTCCAGAGTCTTCATATGGTGCTGCTAGAGTTTTGGTAATTGGAGCTGGCAAGATGGGGAAACTAGTAATTAAACACTTGGCTGCAAAAGGGTGCACCAAAATTGTGATTGTGAATAGAACTGAGGACAGTGTTGATGCCATAAGGGAAGAGCTCAAGGATACTGAAATCGTGTATAAACCCCTTTCAGAAATGGTGGCATGTGCTTCTGAAGCCGATATTATTTTCACATGTACTGCATCAGAGTCTCCTTTGTTTTTGAAAGAAGATGTAGATAGACTTCCCCCTGTGGACCCAAAAGTTGAAAGGCGGTTTTTCATTGATATTTCTGTTCCAAGAAACGTAGAACCATCCATCTCAGATCTTGAGACGGCAGAAGTTTACAATGTAGATGATCTCAAGGAAGTTGTGGCTGCTAATAAGGAAGATCGACTCAGGAAAGCTATGGAAGCACAGGGAGTTATTTGTGAGGAATTGCAGAAGTTTGAAGCTTGGAAGGATTCTCTTGAGACTGTTCCTACCATCAAGAACTTGCGTGCTTATCTAGAAAGGATAAGAGCTTCTGAACTGGACAAGTGTATGTCAAAGATGGGCGACATTTCAGAGAAACAAAAGAAGGCCATCTCTG
Source organism: Manihot esculenta (assembly GCF_001659605.2). Taxonomy (NCBI): domain Eukaryota; kingdom Viridiplantae; phylum Streptophyta; class Magnoliopsida; order Malpighiales; family Euphorbiaceae; genus Manihot; species Manihot esculenta. The sequence continues at coordinate 23,732,927 of NC_035170.2, forward strand.
ATCTTAGCATAGGTATGTTGAAGAAGTTCCTACAAGGTCCTATGCAGCACCTTAGACTTGATGCAAACGGCTGCCGTAAGCCAGAAGAGTTGCTTGAAATTATGCATGCCGTCAATACAATGTTTGACCTTGAGACGGAGATAATTCTGGATACAGTTCGAACGAAGGTACAACGAAACCAGAAGTAAAGGTATTCAGATTAGATCTAGTTCAATTTTGACACGCTCAAACCATTACATTCAATCCAGGGATACGATCCTCACCATTTTTTCTCTCCAATTCATTCATTTAAAATAGCGAATACGTTTGGAGACCATTATTTTGTAGTTCTTTTTTCCGAAAACAGAAGGAAATGATCGGTAGTCACTTGACATTTGTAATGTTATACAGCAAAAGAAATAAAAGAAAAAGGAGTTGAAAGGTTCATAAGAGAAATTTAATTTTTGTATCACCATATCCTACTAATTGATAGGAATCGATTCATGCAGTTGTTTTCTGTATTATTCTATTATTCTTAATTTGATGTGATTGTTACATGAACAGTGGTTGCCTATTGATATGATTCGAGTTTGATGGCAAATTTCAAAGTATGCACTATGCAGTGAAGGTACAAATCAAATTATCATTTTGGAAATGTATGAATTGTTTTGACATTTTGGCTTGAAGAAATGGAATATAAGATGAACTTGGCAGCTATGCAAATTGATTTTAACTTAAACATATTCCTAATGATTCTACAAATTGATGAGTTAGTTAACTATATCATGTAGTTGGAAAATAATTTTTTTTAAAAAATTATTTAATTATTTCTTTTGATAAAAAAAACTAATTTTTCTATTGCTCAAACATTGTGGTGTTGTTTTGAAAAATATTTTTTATAAAACAAAACATAGTCTTAATTAAATATCATTTTGGTAATTAAATTAGCAAAGATACTTGTTACAATAGTCTGTTTTGAGCACTCATCGCCTAATTCCTGTAAGAACGTGTATATTAACTTCCTCTACTCATATTGTTCTTGGAAATTCATCTATTATTGTCTTAATTTATTTTTTTAATTGAATTTTAAACTTAAACCTTTTAAATACAAATTCAATATCAATAAATTAAAATCCATAATTCATATTAACTCAAATAGAAATTTAAAACAGGCTTCGGCTGTGTAGTCCGAGATGCTAATGGTAGATTTATAGCGGCTAAAACAGGCTGTTTTTGCAGTCAGATGGAGGTTAAGTGTGCTGAGGCAATGGCTTTTCGAGAGGCGCTGAGCTGGATTAAAGAGTGCGGATGGGATCGAGTTCTTTTCGAATCGGATGCTCAGGTTCTTGTTGTGTCTATTAGCAATGCTTCGTTAGATAATTTATCACCTTTTGGTCTTTTGGTTTAAGATTGTAAATTGCTTCTATCCAGTTATGAAGATGCAAAATGTGGTTTTATTCACAGGTCTGCGAATGATATCGCTCATGTTCTAGCAATATCGGCTCATTCTGAGTTAGGTCAAGGAGTTTGGATTCATGTCCCTCCTTCTCATATAGTTTTTTTTTATCGCTAGTTAATGATATTTCTCTTCTTTTCAAAAAAAAAAAAATAGAAATTTAAAAGCGAAACCTTTCAGCTTTAAAAATAATCCAGCACCCATGTATTCTCATTTCTTTATAAATTGTCTAACTATTTTAATAATGAACTTCTTTTTATGCATAAACTTTCAGAAGAAGAAAAAAAAACAAATAATAGAAATCGAACAGATATTCTCCGTTTATATTTACAACAACTGAGCTAATTCTAATTTTCAACAATTAATTTTTTTTTTACCATAAAATAAATGTGATAGAATGGTAAATAGTTCTTTTATACAAAAAGTCGGATCATATATCTATATAGTTGGATACATATATTTTCAATAAATAAAATAATTTTAATATGTGTGATATAGATTAATGTTAAAATATATTAAATATGAATTTCAATAATTTAAATCTAAGTCAATTATTTAAATACTCTACAATTCTTAATAAAAATGGTAGACATTATCCATATCAGAATATTAATCTAATAGGATTCTGTATCCTATCTTATTTAAGATTATATGTCCTATTTTATTTAGAATTTCATATTATATTCAAATTTTATTTAATACACTATATAAAAAAGCTGATAACCTCTATAATCAAGTATATTATTATCTACATTAGTAAATTCTATCACATATATTATATTGACTTGAGTATAAAAAAAGTTGACAAACCAATTTCACTCGGTGTTTTATTTTATCTTGTAAGTCTATATCTAAAAAATTATGATGTGAACAATATCAACTGATATAAAAAAACTATGTATCTCTTTCACTTATTATTAGTATTATTATTTAAATGAGATTATGATCAAACAATTAGAAATTTGGACTTCTGCGATAAATAATTTTCGTCACTAAGGGGCTACGTTCTGTCCCAAAAAGTTTATATGACAGATTTGTAACAAAATTAATCATGTGTTTAATATTCTCGTCACGTACTTTTTGCGATCGAATTTGTGTCTGTCGCTACTATAGCGACAAACTTTATAATGGCATTGCTAAATAAGCAATGAAATTTCGTCGTTGTTAAATGATATGTATCGTTACTTTTAAGTATTTCTCAAACACTCACTGAACATGAAGTTTGCAAGATTTATTATCATGTTAATGGTTTAAAAGAGGCCTTTCATTTTTCTTTTTTAAATAAAGAGAAAAAAAAGTTATAAGTTATCTTATTGCAAGACAGTAATCTTATATATTTTGCTTAACAACCATCGGTAAGACAATAATTACTTTTCACTTTGATATTTTGACTCTACATTAACTTTAGGACCACAATTTTATATATTGTATAAGAATTATTTTGCAGATGAGTCTTAATAGGTTATGTCACTTATAAAAGAGATACAATTCTAAAGTGATAGTATACTCCACACATTGAAAGACTCTTTTTCAAATTCAAGCGATCTATTCCTCTCTTAGGCGGCGATGTAAGAGCGCCCCTAAGTAATATAAGAGCGTCATTTCAGGTAATCAATTGCCCACTTAGGTGATGTAAGAGCGCCATTTTAGACAACCAATTGACCACTTAGATAAAGTGCCCCTGGGCGACGTAAGAACGCATTTTCAAGCAATTAATTGCCCACTTAAGCGACATAAGAGTGTTCTTTCATGCAATCAATTGCCTACTTAGACAACATAAAAGCGCCCCTAGGCGGCTCAAGAGCGCTCTTTCAGACAACCAATTGTCCACTTAAGTAATGTAAAAGCGTCCTTTCAGACAATCAATTGCACACTTATGCAATATAAGAGTATTCTTAGGCAATGTAAGAGCGTCGTAGGCAACGTAAGAGCATCCCTAAGTGACATAAGAACACCATTTTAGGCAACCAATTACCCATGCCCTCATCAAATACTAATACCCATGCAACTTCTCACGATGGCAGTATAGCACTAGATCTCATCAATGCCAAATCATCAAAGCAAATGAGAATATAAGTCAGATAACATTTATTTAATCATATAAATTTATCTATTGAAACACTTATATTTTAGTTACATATTGGTAACTTTAATCCTCTCATCTAAATTAAAATGCACCTATAAAATATCATTATTACAAAATAAGTAGCAAAGAAACTAAGGCCTCTACAAGACGACAAGTTCGTCAAGGGAAAAGTCAATGCAATCACTCAAGTGACTTATCACCAAATTTCCATAAAACGACAAGTTAGTCAAAGGGAATAATTTAGTATCGAAACTAAAGATTCGACTATTGTAGGGGACTACTGATCTAAATCAATATTAAAATACATTAAATACGAATCTCGATAATCCAACTCACGTCAATTATTTAAATACCATATCACTCTTAATAAAGTGGTAAAATTCTAATACATTATCCATATCAGAATATTAATCTGATAGGATTCCATTTATTATTTTATTTAGAATTCTATATCTTATCTTATCTACAATTCCATATCATCTGAACTTTATCTAATACAGTATATAAAGAGCCCATAATATCCATAATCAGGCACAACAGTGTTCTCTCTTTGCATAAGTAAATTCTATAATTTGCTCATCACATATATTGACTTAAGTATTAGAGGTTGCCAAAACAATCCACTTGATGTTTTCTTTTATCTTGCAGATCCATACTCGAAGAATTATAATGTGAATAACATCAATTTATATTAATTTATATTTATATTTAAACCTTCAAATCTTAGAGAACAAGGTATAATTTTTTTAATTTATCACGATTATAATCAGAGTGCTAAATTGAATTTTAAAAAGTTAATACTAAATTATAATATAATCTCTAAAATTTTGTGTAACTAATAAAATAGGCCTTAAAATATATATTTTTATTTCAACAAAATCCTTTTTTCAATTTCATTATTTATCTCTTATTTTAAAAAATTACTACTTAGTTCTTATGGTATGAGAAAACTCACTAGTTAGTATTTTGAAAAATTTATTAAAACGCCTTTAAAGTTTTAAAAAGTCTATTATTTAATATCTCTGTTAATTTTGTCCTTAAATATTTTATTATTTAGTCCCTATAATTTTAAAAAACTTATTAATTGATCCCTTAAATTTTTAATAAGTTTACTAATTATTCCCTCTATCAGAGGCATTTTAGACTTTTTTTTATAATTTTTTATAGTTACAACTAACGGAGAAAATAACTAGAAGAGTTTTTAAAATGTTAAGATGTTTTAATATATTTTTTAAAAAATTATGAGACTAACTAATAAATTTTTTTATACTATAAAAATTAAATAATAATTTTTTTAATAAAAATTTAAAATATGAAAAAAAATCTTATAAATCAAAACATTTAATATTTTATTTTATTTAATATTAAAGATATAAAATAATTTTTTTTATATAAAAAATTATTATTAATGTGAAAAAATTTGTTAATTAATTTTTTAATTTTAAAAAATATATTTAACGTTATTAAAATTTTAAAATATTTATTAATTATTCTCCTATTAATTATAACAGTTAAATATAAAAATATATACAATATTTTCAATATAAAAAAAATTCATCAATATATTTTTTATAAAATTAAAAAATTAATTAAAATTTTTTTCAATTATAAAAATTAAATAATAAAATATTTAATAATAAAAATTAATAAAAAATTAATTACTAAATTTTTTAAAATATTAATAATATTTTAATATATTATCGATGGATCTGACTGTTAAATTTCACAAACTATCATGAATCTAAATGATAAATATAAATATTTAATAAAATAATTTAATATATAATATTTATATTTTATATTTTATATGAAGGATAATTCCATCCAATAAATAACTCACACGTGTGCTTGGGTCCAGCCAAGATTTCTCGCTTCGTACGCTTCTTGACACGGACGCACGCACGCACTCTCTCTCTCTCCCCACTGATCCTTCCTCTGTTTCTCAGGTATTTCGATCACTGTTCTTCTCCTCGAATTTTTTCCTTTTCTTCCTTTGCTTAATTTATTTTGTATCAAAATTCGATTCTGGATTTCAATTTTAGGTATCTTATTTTCTTAGTTTTTTTTTTCTTCTCAATTCTCACTCTTCTTTAATTTTTTTTTCTAATAAAGATCGAGCGAGCGAGAGCGAAAGAGAATTCAGATTATATGAATTCTGTGTTATGATTTTACTTTTTTACTTTACATCTATCAATTTCTCCAATATAAGATTTTAATTAAATTCGAATATGTTTGTATATCTGTTTAGTTTCTGCCATGACATCGTTGAGCATTCATGTTGATTTTCTTTTCTTTGCTTGGTCTGAGAAAGTGTAGGAAACAAATGGAATATAATTCTTGTATATATGTATATGTGCGTGTGTGTATGTGTTTTTTTTCTCTCTCATTTTGCTATTTAAATTAGCATAATATCTGGTCAGTATGGAGATAGTTGTAATTGAGCTTTAGTGTAGTTTATTCTCTATACCCATTTGTTTAAATCTTAAATTCTATAGAATGTCGGTTGGAGCTACCAGCTTTTTTTTTTTCCCCCTTTCTTTGTTTGGGTTTCTTGTGTTTGAATTTGATGAAAGTTTCAGTTCTCTTTAAAAATTGGTTATTTGTTGGGTGCATGGGTTTCTATACGCATTTGTTTTTGCTATGATTTCATTTATTTTTGTTTGGAAGTGTGTTATGGCTGATCACTTCTCTACAAGTGGTGGAATTTGGTTTGCAGTTTAACCAACTTTAGATTTGCTTGTACTGGTAGATGGCACTATTTAACTTTTCCCAATTTATTACTAGCAAAATAATAATAATACATTTATTACTAGTGACATTATAATTAATTTTCACTGCAGAAAGGATCTGGTAGCACGACTTGCATCGGTTAGGTCAAGAAAGGTGTTTGTTATTGTTTCATTAAATTTTAGTTATTGAGCTTAGTTTCTGAGACACATAATTCCCAAATTTATGAGCAGAAATATCCTTTCTGTATAACTTGAACTAAGTTATGAATCATTTTGAGCTTGTTGGAAAGCACAAATAAGTTGAATTTTCGTTATGTCTTTTCCCAAGTTCCTTATCATGTCTTTGCCTTTTTCGTTTTTATTCCGTTTGCATGTGTGTGAAAGATAGCAAGATAAACAGTCAGTTTCAGAAAAAAGCGCAAGGCTTTTGCTTGATAAGATGCAAAATTCTTGTTAATTCCTTGTTTTGACTATTCAAACATGACAGAGCAGAGTGCCACATACTACTCTGATATACCTTCACATATACTATCCTTTTAATTATTTCTTTGTGATGATCTTTTCTCTGATATAAGCAGGGAGTCATATCATAATGCCATATTGCACTCATTAAATAATTTTGTGAGATGTTCTTTTTTTTTTTCTTCATATTTGGATTTTTGAAATGGAGCTTGAAATTTTCATTAGAAGCATTTTTTTTTTTTTGGAAACCATTAGAAGGTTAAACTGAACTCAAGGTGACTTGGCAAAAGCTCTGCCTAGTTGTTTCACATGTATTTATGCAATCATTTTTTCTTTATCTTTTTAATATGTGAAAATTGCAAATTTTATGTCTTTAAGGTCTGTTGTTCATTAGCATGTCTGATATCTACATGGTTCTTAATAATCTATTGTTACTTTCATATATTGGTGTCCTGTTTTTCACTTGCAGCTTTTATTTTAACCATTGCTTATGCATTTTTTCTGCAGGAATGGAGCTGCGCACCGTAAAAGATGCGTTTGACCTACAGCTGAGTATTGTAAGAGATACATTCGAGCGTGTTGCTAAAAAGCAAAAACTGTCATCATCCAAGTCGCAAGAAGTAATTGATCAGGTCAGTCATGAAATTGAACAAGCATTGGCAAACATCAAGTCAGTTCAAGGCCCCATGTCCCCTGTTGATCAGAAATCCATCCTTACAGAGCTTAAGCATAGGCTAAATGCAATTAGTGCGCTAAACCAATTAGAAGGATCACAGAAGGAACTAAACATTGATCTTAGCAAGTACCCAAAATTACTTGAAAAATCTTTCAGTTCTGACATGTCCAAGACTTACAGAAATGTTGACTTTGACTTCCATATAGTGAATCAGATAATAGCAACCCATTTTTACCGGCAAGGCCTCTTTGATCTTGGAGATTGCCTAATAAATGAAGCTGGAGAACCAGAAGCAACAGCTTTAAGATCTCAATTCTTGGAATTGCATCAAATACTTGATGCTATTAAGGTTAAAAACCTGGAGCCTGCTCTTAAATGGGCTTCTACCAACCGTGAAAAGCTCAAGCTGAATGGTTCAAATCTGGAGCTTAAAATTCACCGCCTACAGTTTGTGGAGATTTTGAAGGGGGGAAATCGTGCTGCTGCCCTTAATTATGCTAAAACATTCCTTTCTCCTTTTGCTGCACTTCATATGAGAGAAATTCAGAAGCTTATAGTTTGCATCTGTTGGATGGGAAAGCTTGAAAGCAGTCCTCATTCTGAGTTGTTGGCTCCTACCCATTGGGAAAAGTTTCCTGACGAGCTAACTCGGGATTTCTGCAATCTGTTAGGACAGTCCTGTAGGAGTGCATTGAGCTTGGCAATAGCAGCTGGGATCGAAGGGTTGCCAACTCTCTTGAAGCTGGCAAATGTAATGGCTGCAAAGAAGCAAGAGTGGCTGGCAATGAAACAGCTTCCGGTGCCAGTGGAATTGGGAAGAGAATATCAGTTCCATTCCATTTTTGTTTGTCCTGTGAGTAGAGAGCAAGGCACTGAAGATAATCCGCCAATGTTGATGCCATGTCTTCATGTTCTTTGCAAGCAATCAATCACCAAAATGTCAAAAGGTAGCTCAAGGACGTTCAAGTGTCCTTACTGCCCAGTTGAGGCTTCGGTTGCGCAATGCAGGCAGCTATATTTCTAATGCTTCGTAGGAATTCTTCCGTGATTGGTGGGTGGTTGGTTGGTGATAATATCCATTTTGTTTCTTTTGTGGATTACTGTATATAGACATTCTTTTGGAATGTCTCATGATTTTGGTCATTCAGTCTCATCAATACTAAATATAGCCATGTTTATATATATAATAGAGATGACTGTAATGAACAAGGTAAGCCATTTACAACCTAAAAGGTTAAATCATCCATGTACTTCATATCATCCTGACCTCATAAAATAAGATAAAGGCCAAAAACAACAGTGAAAACTACAGAATGCATCTAATAACAGACTGATGATTTCATTCTACTTTTCTGACATGATAGTTATCTGTTGGCATAATATTTTAGGTTTCTTCAAGTTCAATTTGTTACCACTTCAATGAAGAAAGAAGAAATTACACAGAAAGAGAGGGTGCAGAACAGAAGGGGAAATTTGGGTGGGTTGAAACTGAAACTCAGTATTCAATCACCATCAAAGAGCAAACAAATAAAGTAAGGAATTAGCATTCCAATGTTAGATTCATTATGATTACATGAGAGACCCACATCATCTTTAACCAAGTTCACTCATTTTCAGAGAATCCCATCATCCTTTTCAAACCAGGAAAAAGAGAAGAATTTGATGATGGCTTCTCTTCAATCAAATACTCTTCGATCATTTGTTTAACAGACCTAGCAGACAAAGGGTGAAAATTGACACCCCACTCATTAACAAACCCCTTAACCAAAACCCACTTCTCCTCTTGATCCAGTTTCCTCCATTTCCTATTCACTTCCTCTTTTTCCATAGCCAAATAGCGGCACAGCTCAGTGAATAATAATTCTTTGCTCTTCTTCATGGCCTCTTCTCTTTGCGCTAATTGGGTGTTTATCTTTGTGACTTCTGTAGCCAAATCTGATGCAAGATCAGCATCACTGATTATGTCGTTGTTGGTGCATGGGATTTGCGTTCTGATTCTGCAGGTGAAATGTGATGCAGTTGGAAAGGGATGAGATTGGGATTTTCTGAGTTGAGAGAAGGTATTTGGGCATAAGAGTTGGATTCGGAAAGCCATTTGAGAGTTTCAGCTTATGGTTTGGGATTTTTGGAGAGATTGAGGTTTTAGGCTTGGTAAATTGGTGGGAATTGGCTGAGAACCAGACGATAAAAAGGAAGATTTTTCCAGGAGAAAGCCAGACGGTGGGGATAGAGAGAAGTTTTGAATAAACATGTTACCCTAACCATTAAAGTTATTTTAAAAAATAGGGTAAATCCCTATATTTTAATATAATTAATAGATTACTTTTTTTATTTTTAAAATTATATATTTTAATTCTTAAACTTTGAGTCTGTTCAGGTTGTTATATCTATAAAATTTATTAAATTAATAAAAAAAATTTAAATTTTAAAAATACTCTAATCATTCTTTACCCTCAAATTTCTTCTCCTTTCTCACTATTAGACCACTGAAAATTTTAATAACTCTTAACTCTCTCACTATCTATCTAATTTAGGGAAGATGATACCGTTGTAGCTCTAAACTCTACTATTCCGAATCTACAAGCATCATCAATGAGTGTCCATTCTTTCTCCTCACTCAATAATGACGGTCATAACTCTCCTCATCCAAATCCTAACCCAACAAGCCACTTTTGTTCATCTTCTTCCTCTTCCATCGAAATATTAGTAGCGGTCATATCATATCTACACTTGCACCTTAAAAACTTTAATGAAGCTATATCATTAAACCTATCGACATAGGTTATATAACCTTTACGGATAATAACTCATAACCGTACAAAATTCTATTTATAATAAATTAACTATATTTAAAATATAATATTTATTTTATTATTTTCTCTTAAATTGAACTATTTATAAAAAAAAATAGTTAATTTGTCTCTCAAATCTTGAAACTGTATCGGTGTTAATGATTTAGTAAAAATACTTGCAATTTGATCTTTCATTAATACATAGTGAACTTGAATTTTATTTATAACTCTCTCACGAACGAAATGAAAATCAATATGTATATATTTTATACGGCTATGATAGATTAGATTGACAATAAGAGACATAGCTTCCAAATTAATACACCATAAAATCGAAATTATTAGTTTCGCACGTAACTCACACAACAAATTATGAAGCCAAAGTAGCTTAGACATTGTATTTGCTACAACACGATATTCTGCCTCTATGGAGAATCGAGAAATTATGTTTTTTTTTTGAACTCCAAGAAACAAGATTACAACCAAGATAAATTGCAAAACCAGTTGTGGATTTTCAATTCTCCATACTTCCAGCCAATCTGCATCACTATAAGCTGAGATTGTAACGACCCGGAAACCGGACCGCTACCGACGCTAGGATTCAGATCGGCTTAAGGCTGCCGGGACCCGTAACAAGTCAAACATTCATCCTGAATACCTGTTTAATCCCATACATGATCAACAATTACATAAAAATTTAAAATTTTCTCATTTGATCAATCACTCATTCACACTCATCTCATCCGTCTGCCTCAGCTGCTCGAACTCAATCATCTTCAATTCTCTTGAACTGTCAGGGAAAGCCCATCCTGCAAACTCATTTGCAAACTCCTCCCATGATAGGCTGTCCAACCTCGGGTTCACATAGTTTTTAAACCACTCTCGGGCCTTCTTGCATTTTAGTGTGAACCCAGCCATCTGAATGGCTCTACTGTCATCAGCTCCTATCTCATCTGTAATCATTTTGACCCTCTCAAGATACACAAACGGGTCTTCACCGGTTTCATACTGGAGAGCACCCAACTTCATGTAATCGGTCATCTTGACCTTGCTCCCCCCAGTAATACCCGGCTAGACTCCGGTGCCGGAATTCCTACCGTCCGGTGGAATCTCGGATGTCGGAGACCTCTAGAAGGGTAGAATCATGTTTTATAAAAATGTTTTAATGTGTTTTATGTTTTAAGTATGAAATTAAATGAGTTTTTGCATGAAAAGTCTTAGGAGGAAAACCCAGGTTCGGCCGTCGAAAGCCAAGTTCGGCCGCCGAACATGCATGTGTTTTGGAGGCACGTTAGGCCCCCGAAAGCATGAGTTAGGGAAGTCCAGGTTCGGCCGCCGAAAGTCAAGTTCGGCCGCCGAACATTGCATGGATGCGGAGGCACATTCGGCCCCCGAACGTGGCCTGGCCAGCCACCTATAAAAGGGGCACTTAGCCGAAATGGGTGAGCTTTCTCCCATTTTCGGCCACAGTGAGCTTCCGACCTTCCCTTTGCAAATCTTGTATCCTTCCTCCAAATCTCTTCCATTTTTCTTGAGTTTTAAACTCACATTGCAAGTTTTGAGCTTTTGAAACAAGTTTTGGAGTTTTGGGAACTCAGGAGCTCATTTTCGTGGATCTCCAAGTTTAGGTCGTCTTCCTCTCGATCTTCAAGAGGTAAGAGCCGATCTTAAGCTCCTTATGTGTTTTAAATAAGTTTTATGCAAGATCTATGAGTAGAAATGCATGTTAGGGCATATGTTGAGTTTATGGGTTTATATTGATGTTTTAAACAATGTAGCTTGTTTATGTGTTGTTGGAAGTGTTGTAGATGGGGTATATGATAGTTTGAGACCCCTAGGTGTAATGTATGATATGTATGCATGTTTTAGAACTAGTTTTTGCATGATTTGAGCTTGGGAGGCGAAATGTGCATAGAGGAGCTGAGTTTCTGCCCTTCGGGAGAAGCTCAGGTTCGGCCGCCGAAGTGACTTTCGGCCGCCGAACCCCCTTTTGTGAAGGCAGCATTCGGCTGCCGAAGTTGCCCCCGAAAAGAGACTTTCGTCTCTGTCTGGGACTTTCGGCCGCCGAAGGTGCCGCCGAAAGTGCCCGACTTTCGGATCTGTCCAGGACTTTCGGCCGCCGAAGGTGCCGCCGAAAGTGCCCTGTCCAGCCATTTCATGCATATTTCTATGTGATGTTTTCATGATGTTCTAGGGGGTTTTTGGGGAGTTTATTAGAGTTATGTTTATGTATGATTGGTCCCTCATTGGAGTCCACCTGTGTAGGTTCGGACCCAAGGAACCGAGGACCCCAGCAGTGAGATAGCTGCTTCAGAGTCTGTAGAGCTTCAGCCAGAGGTGAGTGGAATAAACCTTAAGTTTTTAAATAAATGAAATATAACTTTTTGAGCATGTTCATGCATCATATATGCCATGTGATATTATAGGGTGTTTGCATTAGAAATCACGAATATGTTGCATTGCATAATATGATGTGGATGCGGATTGGCTATTGGATGATCCTCTAGTCCTCCTATGGTATGATATGATGATGATACGGTATGGATTGCCAGTGAGGCCCATTCTACGCCCCTGGACTATGTTAAGAGAAAGACCAGTGAGGCCCATTCTACGCCCCTGGCATATTGGAATGTTATGTTATGTTATGTATGTAAGAGAAAGACCAGTGAGGCCCATTCTACGCCCCTGGCACGATTGGACTATGTTGAGGACTATGGGTGACGATACCATCCTTATGTGATATGTTTGTGATGTGTTGCATTTCATGGAAGCATGAAATATTTTAATATATGTTTTCTCTATTCTGCTCACTGGGCTTTATAGCTCACCCCTCTCCCCTAACCCCAGCTGTGCAGGTACAGGGTAGATCAGGAGGTTAGCCAGAGTATGGAAGCTATGTTTATGTAATAGTTAGACTGTGGACATGACAATGGTATCATGATGTAATGTAAAGTGTTTTAAAGTTATGTTATGTAATTTGAATATTGAGGATAGAGTTGTGCTTGACCAATACAGATTGTTAATCCCACTTGTATGTACATGATCTTTATGATATGAGATATGAGGTTATGTTTCAACCAAGCTTATATATGATGAGATACCCCATTGGAGCATTTGATGAGGGCTCCAGTGGAGGTTTATGTTATGTTTATGTTTATTTACAGGTTGAGCTTGGTTGATATATGAGAATGGTTACAGGTTTATGAGTATTGTTGATCATGTATGGGATTAAACAGGATTACAGGTTATGTTAGGCTTGCTACGGGTACCGGCGGCCTTACGCCGATCTGGATCCTAGCGCCGGTAGCGGTCCGGATTTTTGGGCTGTTACAGAGTGGTATCAGAGCCCTAGGTTCATATGGTCGGACCTAGAGTGTCGGGCTCATAGAGGTTATAGCAGGTCAAGCACAGTAGGAAAAGTCATGTCCACTAGGATAGGATATGGAGTCCTGTCTTGCATAATGATGTGAAATGCCATGACTTTATGCATGTGCATTAATGATATGCTATGCTATGTGACGTTTGTGATGAGGGTTCATGTGTGCCCACATGAACCATATGATGCTGATGTTTGTGCTATGTGTGGTTTTTCAGAAAACAGGATGAGAGGAACTCGTCGATCTGCAAGATTGACTGGAGTACCACCTGAGGATGAGGGCATGAGCGCCCGTCCTCCAGCATTGCCTAGGGCAATGTCTAGCAGGTCCAACAGGGACAGAGTAGCAAGAGACCCTAGAAGGTCTTTAGATCTGGGAAGAAGCAGATCGGTACGAGGAACAGTTCAAGGTGGTATGTCAGAAGATGTGGGAGATGACATGGATGTGGACCAGAGGAGGGATGGCAGTTTGGGGATGAGTATGTCAGAGGAAGGCATGGGAGAGTCCCAAGGAGGCACTCAGGCCTCGGGTTTTGTTCAGCCACCTCATTACCCACCTTTCTCACAGAATCCCGGGTATTCGATAGGAGGTACATCGGATTACCCTAGTTTTAGCCCTTACCCCACACAGATGCCATACCCACCATATTACCCACCATACCCACAGTATCCTATGTATCCACCACCACCCTACCATCCAAATCCAGTAAACCCTACTACAGAAAATGTTGCACCTCCTCCACCACCAGCAGCACCTACTGTCCCAGAAGCCCAAATACCTCAACCTAGCTCATCAGGAGGGAGCAACGTCAGAATGACTGATTATATGAAGTTGGGTGCTCCCCAGTTTGAAACCGGTGATGACCCATTTGTGTACCTTGAGAGGGTCAAGGCGATAACAGATGAGATAGGGGCGGATGACAGTAGAGCCATTCAGATGGCTGGGTTCACACTAAAATGCAAGAAGGCCCGTGAGTGGTTCAAGGGCTATGTGAAACCGAGGGTGGATAGTCTATCATGGGAGGAGTTTGCTAATGAATTTGCACGGTGGGCTTTTCCTGATAGTTCAAGGGAATTGAAGATGATAGAATTCGAGCAGTTGAGACAAACTGATGATATGAGTGTAGATGAATATACTGACAGGTTTATGGAGTTGCTGCCATTTGCTGGGCAGAACCTTGATACAGACCAGAAGAAGTCAAGGAGGTATATCATGAAGCTCCATTCCAGGTATTCCTCCTTGATACAGTCAGCAGATAGAGAGAGTTTTCACGCCATAGTAGACATGGCTAGGAGGATGGAGGCTAGTGCTATCATCGAGGGAAAAGTCAAACAGTCAGCAGCACAGCCTTCTGGTTCCAGAACTCCAGGTAAGGGAAAAGTGGATCCTTCTTCCTTAAGCTCAGGTAGTAAGAGGTGGGGCAGTACCACCAAGAAGTTTAAGAAGAACAAGTTCTGGAACAAGATCAAGTCAGGTCTGGGATTAGGAAGTGGCTCGAGCTCAGGTGCAGAGAATGCAGTATGTAAGAAATGTGGGAGACCGCACAGAGGAGTATGTCTAGTTGGGACATCAGCCTGCTTCAGATGTGGGCAGGAGGGACACATGGCACGAGAGTGTCCTAGAGCAGCTTTTGTGACACAGTCTCAGCAGACAGCTTCTGGTAGTGTGGCACAGCCAGTAGCTCCAGCCATGACACAGGCCAGTGGTAGAGGCAGAGGGAGAGGGTCAGCCTCTTCTTCAGCAGGGTTCAGAGGTGAGGGTCCGTCAGCTCCAGCAAGGATCTTCACAATGACACAGCAGGAGGCAGATGCATCTAACACCGTGGTGGCAGGTAATTTAGTCATTGGGTGTTCTGATGTGTATGCATTAATGGACCCTGGTGCATCTCATTCTTTTATTGCTCCGAGGGCCGTAGAGAGGTTGGGATTAATGGTCTCTGGGTTAGAGTGTCCTCTCTGGGTCAGTGGACCCAAGTGTGATCCATCAGTGGCAGAGTCAGTCTGTCAGTGTAGTCCAGTTTTTGTTGAGGGGAGATGCATGTCCGCCGACCTTGTGGTTCTAGAGTTGACAGATTTTGACGTCATTCTAGGGATGGACTGGTTATCTACCCATGGCGCTACCTTGGACTGCAGGGACAAGGTAGTCAGGTTCAGAGGTCAGGATGGATCAGAGGTCGTCTTCAGAGGAGACAGGAGGGGTACACCTAGAGGTTTGATCTCATCTTTTCAGGCTCGTAGGTTGCTTAGGAGGGGATGTCAGGGGTATTTGGCTCATGTGAGAGAGCTAGATAGTCAGATTAGAGAGCCCGCCGCAGTGCCAGTGGTCAATGAGTTTTTAGATGTGTTCCCAGACGAGTTGCCAGGTTTACCACCTGTTAGGGAGATAGAGTTCGAGATTGAATTGATGCCTGGAACTAGACCGATCTCTATTCCTCCCTACAGGATGGCACCAGCTGAGTTGAAAGAATTGAAAGAACAGTTGCAAGAGTTGGTAGACAAGGGCTTCATCCGACCGAGTACCTCACCCTGGGGTGCTCCAGTCTTGTTTGTCAGAAAGAAGGATGGATCCCTTAGACTTTGTATCGACTACAGGCAGTTGAACAAAGTTACTACCAAGAACAAGTACCCATTGCCAAAGATCGACGATCTATTCGACCAGCTAGCAGGAGCGGGTTGTTTCTCCAAAATAGATCTGAGATCCGGTTACCATCAGCTGAGGATAAGAGAAGAAGACGTGCCAAAGACAGCTTTCAGGACCAGATATGGGCACTATGAGTTCCTTGTGATGCCGTTCGGGTTAACCAACGCCCCTGCAGCATTCATGGACCTCATGAACAGAGTGTTTAGACAGTACCTGGATCACTTTGTTATTGTCTTCATAGATGATATCTTAGTGTATTCCAGGAATGCAGAGGAGCATGCCCATCATCTGAGGATAGTTTTGCAGACCCTGAGAGAGCATGGCTTGTATGCCAAGTTCTCCAAGTGTGAGTTCTGGTTGAGGAGCATTTCGTTCTTGGGGCATGTAGTGTCAGAGAACGGAATTGAAGTAGACCCCAAGAAGATAGAGGCTGTGACTAACTGGCCTAGACCCACCTCAGTGACAGAGATCAGAAGTTTCTTGGGTTTGGCTGGTTATTACCGGAGGTTCGTTCAGGACTTCTCAAAGATTGCAGCTCCTCTGACCAGACTAACCAGGAAGAATCAGAAATTTCTGTGGACCGACCAGTGCGAAGAGAGTTTTGAAGAGCTTAAGAAGAGGTTGACTTCAGCACCAGTTTTAGCTCTGCCATCTAGTGGAGAGGACTTTACAGTCTTTTGTGATGCGTCCCGTGTGGGACTGGGTTGTGTGCTTATGCAGAATGAGAGGGTGATTGCCTATGCTTCTAGGCAGCTAAAGAAGCATGAGTTGAATTACCCCACACATGACCTTGAGATGGCAGCAGTAATCTTTGCACTCAAGATGTGGAGGCACTACCTCTATGGGGTAAAATATGAGATCTTTACAGATCATAAGAGCCTGCAGTACATCCTGAGTCAAAGAGATTTGAACTTGAGACAGAGGAGATGGGTAGAGCTGCTGAGTGACTATGATTGCAAGATCCAGTATCATCCGGGTAAGGCGAATGTCGTGGCAGACGCCCTAAGCCGGAAGTCATTAGGCAGTCTATCCCACATCACGGCAGAGAGGAGACCAGTGGTGAAGGAGTTTTACAAGCTCATTGAGGAAGGTCTACAGTTGGAGTTGTCTGGTACAGGTGCCATGGTTGCTCAGATGAAAGTGACGCCCGTATTTCTGGAGCAGGTGGCTCAGAAACAGCATGAGGACCCAGAGTTAGTGAAGATTGCCAGGACTGTTCAGTCAGGCAAAGATAGTGAGTTCAGATTTGACAGTAAGGGGATCCTCCGCTATGGGAACAGATTATGTGTACCAGATGACATAGGGCTTAAGGGAGACATTATGAGAGAGGCTCATAATGCAAGATACAGCGTTCACCCTGGAGCCACCAAAATGTATCAGGATCTGAAAAGAGTATATTGGTGGCCAGCTATGAAGAGGGAAGTGGCACAGTTTGTGTCAGCCTGCGAGGTATGTCAGAGGGTGAAGCTGGAACATCAGAAGCCGGCTGGAATGCTTAACCCGCTACCTATTCCAGAATGGAAATGGGAAAATATAGCTATGGATTTCGTAGTGGGGCTACCGGCGGCATCCAACAGATTAGACTCTATATGGGTGATTGTGGACAGACTTACTAAATCTGCTCACTTCATTCCAGTTAGGAGCAACTACTCTGTGGATAAGTTAGTGCAGGTGTATGTTGATGAGATTGTCAGACTGCATGGGGTCCCGGTATCTATAGTGTTAGATAGAGGGCCCCAGTTCACCTCCAGGTTTTGGCGGAGTCTGCAGAGTGCTATGGGTACCAGGTTGGATTTCAGTACTACCTTCCATCCCCAGACCGATGGACAGTCAGAAAGGACCATCCAGACAATAGAAGATATGCTCAGAATGTGTGTGCTGGATTTTGGCGGTTCTTGGAGGCAGCATCTACCTTTGGTGGAGTTTGCCTACAATAACAGCCATCATGCTAGCATCGGGATGGCTCCATATGAAGCTTTGTATGTGAGGAAGTGCAGATCACCCGTCTGTTGGGAGGAAGTAGGAGAGAAGGCCTTGGCAGGGCCTGAGTTAGTAGAGATCACCAGCAGGGTGGTACCCATCATCAGAGAGAGAATCAAAACTGCTACGAGCAGGCAGAAGAGTTATGCAGACCTCCACAGGAAACAGGTAGATTTTCAGGAGGGGGATCTAGTGTTGCTCAAGGTGTCTCCAATGAAAGGGGTGGTTCGGTTTGGTAAAAAGGGTAAGCTAGCTCCACGGTACATCGGACCCTTTGAAGTCTTGCAAAAGATTGGGAGTGTATCGTACAAGCTGGACTTGCCTGCGTCTATGGAAAGAATCCATCCGGTTTTCCATGTTTCCATGCTAAGGAAGTACGTGTCAGATCCGAGCAAGGTTCTTAGTGAGCCTGATGTGGAGATCCAAGAGGATCTCACCTATGTAGAGCAGCCAGTGCGGATTCTTGACACTCAGATCAGAAAGTTGAGGAACAAGGAAATCCCAATGGTGAAAGTCCTTTGGAACCACCACAATATAGAAGAATGTACCTGGGAGACACGGGAGTCCATGCTCCAGCAATATCCCCACCTCTTTTAAGGTTAGTCCCTATGTGTTTTATATGTTTGTTATGTTACTTTACTATGCATGTACTAGTTGAGGAACATTCGGGGACGAATGTTCTTAAGGGGGGGAGAATGTAATACCCGGCTAGACTCCGGTGCCGGAATTCCTACCGTCCGGTGGAATCTCGGATGTCGGAGACCTCTAAAAGGGTAGAATCATGTTTTATAAAAATGTTTTAATGTGTTTTATGTTTTAAGTATGAAATTAAATGAGTTTTTGCATGAAAAGTCTTAGGAGGAAAACCCAGGTTCGGCCGCCGAAAGCCAAGTTCGGCCGCCGAACATGCATGTGTTTTGGAGGCACGTTAGGCCCCCGAAAGCATGAGTTAGGGAAGTCCAGGTTCGGCCTCCGAAAGTCAAGTTCGGCCGCCGAACATTGCATGGATGCGGAGGCACATTCGGCCCCCGAACGTGGCCTGGCCAGCCACCTATAAAAGGGGCACTTAGCCGAAATGGGTGAGCTTTCTCCCATTTTCGGCCACAGTGAGCTTCCGACCTTCCCTTTGCAAATCTTGTGTCCTTCCTCCAAATCTCTTCCATTTTTCTTGAGTTTTAAACTCACATTGCAAGTTTTGAGCTTTTGAAACAAGTTTTGGAGCTTTGGGAACTCAGGAGCTCATTTTCGTGGATCTCCAAGTTTAGGTCGTCTTCCTCTCGATCTTCAAGAGGTAAGAGCCGATCTTAAGCTCCTTATGTGTTTTAAATAAGTTTTATGCAAGATCTATGAGTAGAAATGCATGTTAGGGCATATGTTGAGTTTATGGGTTTATATTGATGTTTTAAACAATGTAGCTTGTTTATGTGTTGTTGCAAGTGTTGTAGATGGGGTATATGATAGTTTGAGACCCCTAGGTGTAATGTATGATATGTATGCATGTTTTAGAACTAGTTTTTGCATGATTTGAGCTTGGGAGGCGAAATGTGCATAGAGGAGCTGAGTTTCTGCCCTTCGGGAGAAGCTCAGGTTCGGCCGCCGAACCCCCTTTTGTGAAGGCACATTCGGCTGCCGAAGTTGCCCCCGAAAAGAGACTTTCGTCTCTGTCTGGGACTTTCGGCCGCCGAAGGTGCCGCCGAAAGTGCCCGACTTTCGGATCTGTCCAGGACTTTCGGCCGCCGAAGGTGCCGCCGAAAGTGCCCTGTCCAGCCATTTCATGCATATTTCTATGTGATGTTTTCATGATGTTCTAGGGGGTTTTTGGGGAGTTTATTAGAGTTATGTTTATGTATGATTGGTCCCTCATTGGAGTCCACCTGTGTAGGTTCGGACCCGAGGAACTGAGGACCCCAGCAGTGAGATAGCTGCTTCAGAGTCTGTAGAGCTTCAGCCAGAGGTGAGTGGAATAAACCTTAAGTTTTTAAATAAATGAAATATAACTTTTTGAGTATGTTCATGCATCATATATGCTATGTGATATTATAGGGTGTTTGCATTAGAAATCACGAATATGTTGCATTGCATAATATGATGTGGATGCGGATTGGCTATTGGATGATCCTCTAGTCCTCCTATGGTATGATATGATGATGATACGGTATGGATTGCCAGTGAGGCCCATTCTACGCCCCTGGACTATGTTAAGAGAAAGACCAGTGAGGCCCATTCTACGCCCCTGGCATATTGGAATGTTATGTTATGTTATGTATGTAAGAGAAAGGCCAGTGAGGCCCATTCTACGCCCCTGGCACGATTGGACTATGTTGAGGACTATGGGTGACGATACCATCCTTATGTGATATGTTTGTGATGTGTTGCATTTCATGGAAGCATGAAATATTTTAATATATGTTTTCTCTATTCTGCTCACTGGGCTTTATAGCTCACCCCTCTCCCCTAACCCCAGCTGTGCAGGTACAGGGTAGATCAGGAGGTTAGCCAGAGTATGGAAGCTATGTTTATGTAATAGTTAGACTGTGGACATGACAATGGTATCATGATGTAATGTAAAGTGTTTTAAAGTTATGTTATGTAATTTGAATATTGAGGATAGAGTTGTGCTTGACCAATACAGATTGTTAATCCCACTTGTATGTACATGATCTTTATGATATGAGATATGAGGTTATGTTTCAACCAAGCTTATATATGATGAGATACCCCATTGGAGCATTTGATGAGGGCTCCAGTGGAGGTTTATGTTATGTTTATGTTTATGTACAGGTTGAGCTTGGTTGATATATGAGAATGGTTACAGGTTTATGAGTATTGTTGATCATGTATGGGATTAAACAGGATTACAGGTTATGTTAGGCTTGCTACGGGTCCCGGCAGCCTTACGCCGATCTGGATCCTAGCGTCGGTAGCGGTCCGGATTTTCGGGCTGTTACAAGCTAGGTTTAGGCATTTGGGTTTCTGGGACAGTAGGTGTTGTTGGTGGTGGAGGAGGTGCAGCATCCCCTGGGGTAGGGTTTGCTGTACCTGGATAGAAAGATGGGGGTGGGTACATAGGGTACTGTGGGTACGATGGGTAGAAAGGTGGGTACGGCATCTGAGAGTGATAAGGGGTAAAACTGGGGTAATCCGATGTACCTCCCATCGAATACCCGAAATTATGAGAAAAGGGTGGGTAGTAAGGTGGCTGAACAAATCCCGAGGCCTGAGTGCCTCCTTGGGACTCTCCCATCCCCTCCTCCGACATACTTACTCCGAGACTGCCATCCCTCCTCTGATCCACATCCATCTGATCCCCCACATCCTCTGACATATCCCCTTGCACTGTTCCCCTTACTAATCTGCTTCTGTTCATATCCAAAGACCTTCTAGGGTCCCTCACTGCTCTTTCCCTTCGATTATAGCACTAGCCTCCATCCTCCGAGCCATATCCACTATGGCATGGAAACTCTCCCTCTCTGCTGACTGAATCAAGGAGGAATACCTGGAATGGAGCTTCATGATATACCTCCTTGAATTTTTCTAATTTGTATCCAGATTTTGCCCGGCAAACGGCAACAGCTCCAAAAACCTGTCTGTATACTCATCCTCAGACTGAAGCTCTAACAGACTCAGAAGCAGCTGAACTCACTGCTGGGGTCCTCGGTTCCTCGGGTCCGAACCTACACAGGTGGACTCAAATGAGGGACCTAACATCCAAGAGCATGACTCTAAAATACTCCCCAAAAACCCCCTAAAACACCTTAAAACAATCATAGAAATCATGCAAAGGAGGGCTGAACAAGACACTTTCGGCGGCAGGTTCGGCGGCCGAAAGGCCCTCCAAAGCCGAAAGTCATGCAGGTTCGGCGGCACCTTCGGCGGCCGAAAGTGCCCTCCAGAGACGAAAGTCCATTTTCGGAGACAGGGTTCGGCAGCCGATACATGCTACCACAGGCAGGTTCGGCGGCCGAAAGAACCTTCGGCTGCCGAACCTGAGTTCTTCCCAAAGGGCAGAAACTCAGCCTCTCCATGCATAAAAGCCTCCTAACACATTCAATCAAGCATCCAACTCTCTCAAATCATGCATAGACACTTGCATCAACACAGGATGAATGTTTGGCTTGCTACGGGTCCCGGCGGCCTTAAGCCGATCTGGATCCTAGCGCCGGTAGCGGTCCGATTTTCGGGTAGTTACAGATTGGTATCAGAGCCCTAGGTTCATATGGTCAGACCTAGAGTGTCGGGCTTATAGATGTTCTAGAAGGTCAAGCACAATAGGAAAATCATGTCCACTAGGATAGGATGTAGAGTCCTGTCTTGAATGATGATGTGAAATGCCATGATTATATGCATGTGCATTAATGATATGCTATGTATGTGATGTATGTGATGCGGGTTCATGTGTTTGCACATGAACCATTTGATGCTAATGTTTATGTTATGTGTGCTGTTTTTCAGAAAACAGGATGAGAGGAACTCATCGATCTGCACGATTGATTGGAGTACCACCCCAGGACGAGGGCACTGATGCCCGTCCTCCTGCATTGCCTAGGGCAATGTCAAGTAGGTCCAGCAGAGAAAGAGCGGATTTCTCCCCATCTCCGAGTTGGATCGCCTCTCCTCTCGTTCTTCAAGAGGTAAGAGTAGATCCATAGTTCATTTCATGTTTTAAGTAAATTTTATGAATATTTACGGGGTAGAAATACATGTGTAGGTTTATGTTGAGTTTATGGTTAAATGTGTGTTTATGAGCAATGTATGTTGGTTATGCATGTTTGATGTGTTGTAGTTGGGGTTTAGGATAGTTTGAAACCCCTAGGAGCTTGTATGTTTGAGTATGCATGTTGTAGAATAGGAAAATGCTTGATTGAATGTTTAATTATTCTGCTCACTGGGCTTTATAGCTCACCCCTCTCCCTTAACCCCCAGGTTTGCAGGTACAGGGTAGACCAGGAGGTCAGCAGGAGTAGAGTCATGTGTTATGTAATAGCTAGATGTGGACATGAATATGTTGTAATGTAAAAGTATAGTATTGAATGTTTATTTATTCTGCTCACTGGGCTTTATAGCTCACCCCTCTCCCTTAACCCCCAGACTTGCAGGTTCACAGGATGAATGTTTGGCTTGCTACGGGTCCTGGCGGCCTTAAGCCGATCTGGATCCTAGCGCCGGTAGCGGTCCGATTTTCGGGTTGTTACAGAGATATTAGATGGGTTGGTCGATTTGAGTATCAGTCCATAAGTAGAAGTCCCTTGCAAGTAACGAAGAACTCGCTTCACCTCTAACTAGTGGTCTTCAATTGGTTCTTTCATATATTGTGCTAACTTGTTGATTGAATAAGAAATTTCAGGTCTTATAAGGAGAGGTACTGAAGACTACCGATAGTGCTACGATATAATGTAACATCAGTAAATTTACTGAATTTACTGATACTAGATTTCTATAAAGCAACTGGAGTTGAAATCGGCTTGGACGCATGCATGTTGACACGTTTCAGCAAGTCTAAAATATACTTGGTTTGTGTGAGCAGTAAAGTACCTTTCCACTAGTATCCTTGAATTCTAAGGAAGTACTGAAACTTTTCCAAGTTTTTTAGCAAAAATGATTTCTTCAAATGTCGTTCCACCTGCTGAATTAATTTAAAACTCTTGCCTGTCAAGATAAGATCATCTACATAGGTTAAACAATACATAGTATGTCCATTTGATCAAAAAATGAACAGTGAGTGATCTAACTTGGATTGAGCGAAACCAAACGAAAGGAGCAAATCTTTCAAACAATTATGCCATTCTCTTGGCGCTTATTTTAGCCCATAAAGAGAGTGATGCAACTTACATACATAATACAGTTTAGAATCATCAAGAAAATGATTGAGTGGAAGTGGATGTTGGAGACGTAGAAGGAGCTAAATTAGTAGTTGAAAAAGGTTCAACAGTAGTTTATAGCCGCGTCATATAAACTGTCTCGTTTAGCTTACCATGCATAAATGCATTCGCAGCATCATACTTCTGAACATCCCAATTATGAGAAACTGCAATGCTTAAGATTATGCAGATCGTCGTCGGTTTCACAACAGGAGAAAGCATTTCTCCAAAATCTACTCCATGCCTTTGGTGGAACCCTTTTATGACAAGTGGATCTTAACCATCTGAATTTTCTTTAACTCGAAATACCTATTTACTTTCAACCACATTCGCCCCTTACAGAGGTAGACCAAGTTCCCAAATCCCCAGTTTCGGTAGTGAATGGAGTTCACTTATTTATGCTTCACGCCACTCATGATACTTCTTAGCGTCGGTTACTGAAACAAGTTGCAAAGGAGGAGCAATTGCAGCAAGAACCTTCAGTTGGAGTGTCCAGTTTGTGACCTAGTCAACATGGGATGGGTATGGGTGGAGTTCGGAATAGGGGGTGTAGGTAAAGTAAGGAGAGGAATAACGGGTTTAGATAAAGCAGGCTGAATGGGAGCTACATCTATTAGTGATGGAGATACAGCAGGCTCGGTGGAAGTGGATGCTGGAGATATAGAAGGAGCTAAATTAGTAGTTGAAAAAGGTTCAATAGTAGTTCTGATAACTGGAGGCGGTTTTGAGATTAAGTGAAGAGGTGGAGGTCCCAAAATACCTTGGCTTGTATTGAAAGGATAGTGAACAATCGGCAGTGGCACCTGAGAAGATTTAAATGGAAAGTGAGTCTCATCAAATATCATATAGCGAGAAATAAATAGCTTTCTAGTATTAACATTATAACACTTATAGCCCTTGTGTATGGAGTTATATCAAAAAAAAAAGCAAGGTGCAGAACGATTTACAAGTTTATGATTAGTATATAGACGTAGGAAAGGATAACACGGGCAACCTAAAACTCGAAGCTCATGTAAGTCAGGCTTTCGAAAGAACAATTTTTCAAAGGGAGATAGATTAGCCAGCAATGGTGTAAAAAAATGATTCATCAAATAGACAATAAACTCAAAAGTAAAATTCCAATATGACAAGGAACCAATGCACTACTTATCATAGCAAGTCCAGTTTCAACAACATGACAATATTTTCTCTCCGCACAATCATTTTGTTATGGAGTATACGAACAGGAGACTCGTAAAGAAATTCTATTGTCAGACAAATAGTTCGACAGAGACCGAAATTCTCTCTCCCCCCCCCCCAATCACACTAAAATATTTTAATTTTAATGGAAAACATATTCTCAACAAGAGCACGAAATCAAACAAAGGTAGAATAAACATTAGACTTATGTTTTAGACAATATAACTATGTATATTTGCTATAATTTTCATAAAATAAAACATAATAATGGTTGTCATTAAGAGAAGATACTGGAGAAGGTCCGCAAACATCGAAACAAATAAGTTCTAAAGAAAGCAGTGGCTCGAAATAAAGACAAAGCAAAAGAAAGTCTATGCGACTTGCTCACAGCACAATATGAATATAATGATTTCTTATTGAAATAAAAAACAATATTATTGTGACGCAAGGTAGACAACACAGTACGATCATGAGCATGCCTAAGCTGCAAATGCTATGAGTAAAAAGAAATATGATGCACGGAAGCAGAAAATGCAGCACCACCAGACAGTTCATAGAGACCGCGATTGTAATACCCGGCTAGACTCCGGTATCGGAAATTCCTACCGTCCGGTGAAATCTCGGATGTCGGAAGCCTCTAGAAGGGGAAAACCATGTTTTATGAAATGTTTTTAAGGTATTTTATGTTTTAAGTAAAAAGGAAAATGAGTTTTGAATGAAAAAGGCCTAAGGAGGCTTTACCAGGTTCGGCCGCCGAAAGTTAAGTTCGGCCGCCGAACATGGATAGGTTTTGGGAGCGCCTTTGGCCCCCAAAAGCCTTGTTTGAAAGACTTAAGGTTCGGCAGCCGAACCTCATGTTCGGCCGCCGAACATGCATGAGATGTGGGGGCACGTTAGGCCGCCGAAAGGTGGCAGAACCAGCCCTATAAAAGGCCCCGTGACCGAAACAGGCGAGGTTTCCTCTCCCATTTCGGCCGACGGTGAGCTCTAGCCCTCCTTTGGTCATTTTAAGTGTTTTCCCTCAAATCTTTCAGATTTTAACGAGTTACATCTTGTTTTTGAAGAGTTTTGAAGTTAGAGTAAGATTGGAAGCTTGGAGACCAAAGAGCGGATTTCTCCCTACCTCCAAGCTAGGATCGCTTTTCCTCTCGATCTTCAAGAGGTAAGCTTAGATCCAACCTCTCTTGCATGTTTTAAGAAAGTTTTAAGTAGATTTATGGGTAGAAATGCATGAGTAGGCTTGTTGAAGTTTTTGTTATGTTTATGGGTTCAATGTGCATGTTCTTGAGCAATGTGCCTTGTTTGTGTGTTGTAGTTGGGGTTTAAGTTAGTTTGAGACCCTTAGGAGCTTGTATGCTTGAGTATGCATGTTGTAGAATAGGTCTTTGCATGATTGGTTGTGTAGGGGGTTGGAATGGGCAAGAAGAACCAAGTTTCTGCCCTTTGGCCGAAACCAGGTTCGGCAGCCGAAGGGACTTTCGGCCGCCGAACCAGCTTGGGAGGCAGCTTTAGGCTGCCGAAGCCTGCCCCCGAAAGTTGGAGTTTCGGCTCTGTCCGAGACTTTCGGCCGCCGAAGGTGCCGCCGAACATGCATGAGTTTCGTCTCTGTCTGGGAGTTTCGGCCGCCGAAGGTGCCGCCGAACCTGCCTGACTTTCGGATCTGTCTGGACTTTCGGCCGCCGAAGGTGCCGCCGAAAGTGCCCTGTCCAGACTTTTCTTGCATGTTTTACGTGATGTTTTCAGGATGTTTTAGGGGGTTTTTGGGAAGTATAGTAGAGTTATGTTTATGTACGTTTGGTCCCTCACTGGAGTCCACCTGTGTAGGATCGGACCCGAGGAACCAAGGTGTTTAGCAGTGTCAACCATTTCAGAATCGGTGCAGAGCTAGTCTCAGGTGAGTGGAACTAAACCTAATGTTTTAAGCTAAGAAATTAAATGTTTTTAGAGCATGATCCATGCATCATAAATGCCATGATATATGTATTAGGTTGCTTTGCATTAGAACTCACGAATATGATGCATTGCATAATATGTTGTTGATGTGGATGGATGTTGGATGATCCTTAGCCCTCAGTATGAGATGAGATAATATGATATGATATGCCATGGTATGATATGAGACAGAAAGACCAAGTCGCTCTTGGTACTATGTTATGTAAGCGGACACTAGGTGAGGCCTAATCGCCCCTGGTGTAGTTGGACTTGTTATGAGATATGTAAGCGAATACTAGGTGTGGCCTCATCGCCCCTGGTATAGTTGGACGTACTACAGTATGTAGAGGGCTATAGGTGACAAATTCATCCTTGATGTGATATGTTTGTGATGTGTTGCATTTCATGAAAACATGAATAAGAAGAAGTTACCTAATAATATACCTAAAAATGGAGGAACTATAATAATAATAAAATGAATAATAAGATACCTAAAAATGGAGGAATTAAAGCAAATATTTTTAGTTTCTGCTCACTGGGCTTTCTAGCTCACCCCTCTCCCCTAACCCCAGTCTTGCAGGTGCAGAGTAGATAGAGATAGTCAGGAGATCAGCAGGTTACGTCCATGGTCATGATTATGTAATAGAATAGTTGTGGACATGATGTAATGTAAGGTTATGTATTGATGTAACTAGAGTTGTATTGTATAATGATATTATGTTATATGATCAGAGTTATAGTATTGTGCTTGGCCCGAGTTGGTTAATCCCTTTGTACATGAGTTTTATTTTATGTGTTTCATGTGATGGACCGAGTTTGACAAAGGGGTATGCTGACCCTAGGGGTTCTATGAGTTCAGTCATAGTGCATACACAGGTCAAACGGGTTAAAGAAGAAGTTTACAGTTTTATGCTTTAAAGTTTATGCTTATGTTTGATCATGTATGGGATTATACCAGCTATACAGGATGTATGTTAGGCTTGCTACGGGTCCCGGCGGCCTTAAGCCGATCTGGATCCTAGCGCCGGTAGCGGTCCGGATTTCCGGGTCGTTACAGCGATCAACTGGACCTCTATGATAAGAACTTTCCTCGTGTGGATATCTTTAACAAGAAAATAGTCAAGGAAAAATTCAAGTGAAACCTGATTATCACAAGAAAAATTTCGAACGGACAATAAATTATAAGGAGAATGCTTAGAAAACATAATATTATTTGATCGAAATTTTGAACCAAATAGAAGAATAGAGCTACAAGTATGAGAGATGGAAATTGTTTTACTATTGCTAACCATGACTTCATCCGGACCATGATACTTAGACTCAAGAGAGAGATTATTGAGAGATCCAGTAAGATGGTGCGTAGCGCCTGTGTCCACTATCCAAGGTTGGAAAGAATTATCATAGCGAGAGTTTATATGGTGAGCTTATGAATTGGTTGGATTTCGTCGTTGACTAGGGCACTGTCTGGAGATATGTTCAGTTCTATTGCAATTATAACAGGTCACATAGCTAACAAATTGTCCAGTATTATAATTATTTACAGCTTGAGACTGATACGATCTCCCTCCACGCAAATACCTTCCTCCTTGATGACCTCCTCTATGATTGTGAAAGGAGGGAGAGTTGCACGATTGATCACGAGAGATCATCAAAACAGTAGATGACAGAGAGACTTTGCTTGTTTGAAGTTTCGTCAGTTGCTTCTCCTCTAATAGAAGTAGTCCGAGCAGATCATAAAACGATACATGTTGTAATCTTGCCTCAATTGACTTCACAAACGGCTGATAATCTAAACTTAAACCATCAAGTATCGCCCCAACCAAGTCATCTTCAGAAATAGGGCTTTGAAGAGATTGTAATTAATTTGAAAGAATCTTTGCTCGTGCCCTATACACCTCAACAGTCTCATCATTCTATTCAAGGTGATGCACAACACTCTTAAGATGTCGAATTTGGGTGGCTGAACCAGCAGCATAAGTCGATTCAAGCTTGATGCAAACACCCAACGGTGTCAAACTCTAACTACATTATTCATGACACATTTGGAAAGAGAGGAAACTAACCAACTGAGAACAATTTGATCCTCACGGAACCAAATTATATGATCTGCATTCGGTTCATACGAGTTCGACAACAAGACAGGAGGTGAAGTATAGGTTTTGTTGATGTGTCTCTAAAGATTATACCCACACAGAAGCCACAATATTTGTATTTTTCAAACAATATAATTCACAGAGTTGAGCTTGACAGTAATTTGATTGAAAACGTTTAGAATAGAAGAAGCGGATGAGGTAATTATGAAAGATTGAACCACAGGAGAAGAAACGGATGGAGTAATTGTGCTGGTGTTCATGGTTAACACAGAGAAAAGCACAAAATGATTTAGATAGAAGTAGAAACGAAGAAAGCAGAAAAACGACTATCAAGTCAAGAGGACTCTTATAACATAAAAGCTCTAATGAAGCTATATCATTAAACATATTAACATAGGTTTATTTAGGGTAAATTAACTATATTTAAAATACAATATTTATCCTATCACTCTTAACTCTAAACTCTAAGACCAAAATTTATCAAGAATTACAAATCTCAGTCTGCTTGCATCCATCACTTCTCCTTTAAATCTTGCTCTCCCCTTGTACCAAAATCAAAACATTTATCGACAGAAAAACTAGTTAAATAAACAACGGTCTTGGAAACGGAAATCACTGAAAAGTCACATGAGCAAGTTACAGTTTTGGAAAACAACGAAGCTAGCGCTGAAGAAGAAAAAGAGGAGGAGAAAAAAAAGCACAAAAAGGAAGAAGGGGATTCGAGGCTATGGAAATTGAGGCCAAGAAAAGGGATTTTAGCTAAAAAGAAAATTCCAATGAACCTCCAGTAATTCTCCTTATGCTTAGAAAATTCATAGATATATTGAAATACATTGCTGCTTGTTAAAATGACATTCTCTTATATTGAAGTTGAGATTTATTCATTTGTTGAAATATTATTTTATTTCAATTTTGAATGGGATTGAGATAATTTATAATAATGGGTTTATGGGATTGAAATTGTATGATAAGCATGTTATTTGCATAATTTGAAAAATTGTTTCTATTGCTTATTTTGTTTGTAAGGTAAAAAAAGGCTTATGGATATGTGCTGTTTGATAAAATGTTTGAGAGATATAGATTGGGAGATGAGGAGGTAGGCTATTGTTGATGCAGCTATAACTGTCTCTTGGTGCAGAATTTGAAGAAGTTTGAGGGAGGTTATTGCAGAATTAACTATGCATACTGCTGTCTTGTTGCAAAAGGATAGGGACTGTGGAATGAAAGTTTTATTGTGGATGAATTGGTACTGCTGATGTGGTGCCCTTTTTTATCAAATTTTTTGAAATAAGTTGGACTGTTGAGTGGTAATATTGCTGCTACATGGGTATCTAATTCCTGTGGAAGAATGCAGGAAATGGCTTTTGCCTTGCTGGGTGGGTGCACTGATGGTTGAGTAGCTGTGGATATTGTAGACATGTATATGGGTTAAAAGGGGTCTATAGTGAAGGGTGTTAGGTTGGCTTGTGATATGTGCTGTTGGTATACTGTTTTATCTTGATGTAAAGTGATTTCTAGTTTTTTGGCAATAAAAATTCTTTATTGATAAAAAAAATATTTGAGAGATATTGAATAACCTATGAGAGAGTGTAAGGTGTTATGTTTCTTTAGTGATTTTTCAATTTAATTGGAGATATTATGGTCATTTTATATTTTATTAATAATTTTAATAAAATTACTTTTGGACAGGATTTAAAATTCAGAAATATAAATGTTTAATTTAAAAAATTTAACTCTTTAATTATGCTATGATTTAGGAAATAAATAATAAACTACAATATATATAGTCTTTAAAATTTAGAAATCTACAACTTAATATTTATTTTTTTTAATAGTAAATAATTTAATTGTTAAATTTTTATTTTATTAATAAAATAATTATTAAATTGATTTTTAATCAACTGTTAATTAAAAAAATTAATTTAAATTTAAGAGATTAAATTATTGTAAATATTAAACTATAAAAATTAAATTATTATAAAAAATAAAATTTAAATAATTAAATTATTATAGTATGGTAATGAATTATATTAGAAAGTCTATTTTGTTAACAGAATAAAATATTATAAATTAAATAATTTTTTATTAAAATAATAATTTTTTTTTTCTGAAATGGAAAATTAATAAAATTTAAACTGTAAATTTTATTAAATCACAATAATTATATTATAAATTATCCATACAAAAAGAGCATCTTGGCGCTTGCAATTGAGACCAGCTGGAAGACATAAATCCAGGCAAATTAAGGAATAATGATAGTAATTTAATGCTGGTTCTAGTCTTCCAAAGTTCCAGGACTTGAGTTTGAATCTGGTCCATAACACATGGAAGAACAAGAGTGATATACATTGTCATTCTACGTTTTTGGCTACTCTCTCAAAGTAGTTCCATTTCCATAGATTGAGGAATTACCCCAGTTCATTTATATTCTTCAACTGTGGTAATGGTAGAATTCACTTACTATATTGCTTTCAGGTCTCTCAAACTAACTTATTTCTAAATTAAAAATACATTTTACGAGTGAAATACAAATTGAAATAAATAATTTGTGTACAGAAAAGATATATCTCAAACGTACAGGACCAATATCAAGTGGAAGAAAAATGTAGTCATTCAGTTAACCTTCCAATCACCAATTTCACCACCTGAAAGAATTTCCTATTCCCCTATTTTTGCCTGCTTCAAAATCTCACTCATCTGTGAACAAATTTATTTCCCTTCAAAACGTTAATGTAAAGAGGATGTTAAGGAAGAATATTCAATCTGAATCTACTGGAAGTTATATCTCCAGAGAGTCTGTCCAAAAACACCAGCTTCAGATTCCATAAAATTGGTCCATGAACTCCATTGCATTTTACCGTGTAGTGTACAGAAATCCGCAAAACAGCTTTTTAACATGGCCTTCTCTCTTTATCAGTTCCTCATAACACCTTGGCGGATGAGCTCGGACAAGATATCAACCCATGTGTCAGGAACACCAGGCAGGCACCAATGCATGCAATCCTGTCCCCAGATTGCTACAGCATCCTTCTTCCCTAACCAAATTGCAGGGTGTGCATCAGCTCTATACTCGCTCAAATGAGTTAGATCCAGCAAGTGAATATCTGTGCCTTGCAATATCTGTTCAATTGCATGATTAATTTTTCTTGCTTCTTTGTTCACACCATTTTTGCTGGGATCAAACCATAAATCAAGCTGTCCAGGTATATAAGTATGAAATATCAATAAGAAGTTATAAATAAAGGCAAGAATAAAAATACTGATACACTATAATGCGTAATGGTTTTGAAGGTCAAATTTTGCTTCACAAAGATTTTTCTTCAAAATTTGAAACTCTAGTATAACATTTCAGTACAAGTCAATATTTTGAAAGAACTGAAATCTAAGGCTTAACTCTCACATGGAATAGAATGCAAAATTGATTGTCAACTTGTCATTAGTCATTATAATTGGTAATGCATAAAGGGTGAACTGCCATCATCAACTTGTTCATACCTCATATTCCTTGAGGGGCTCATTGAACAAACAACTTCCATTTTGGTTCCACTCACCACCATAAAAATGCCGTGGTGATTGCAGCCGCCAAAACTTGAGTGTCTTGCCAGGAATTTCACTCTGTATATATGAGACCATATTCTCAAGAACAACTTTAAGTCCATCAAACAACCCAAGTGGAGGAAGTATCGGTTGGCCAGCAAGATAAAAAACCACAGGTGTCTCTTTTGGGAATTTGTCATAGCCCCACCTGTTCCAGATGAAATAAGATGATATAAGGATGCATTTAGAAACTTCAAATGCATAACAGGCAAGAAAAAGTAGAATAGCAGATCTCCAAATACAAGCATCAAGCAAAGTGAAAATAATTAATCTTCATCTAATTCTTAGCTCATAAATGGTAGATCATTTCAGATTTTCAGACAAATGTCCCCCTTTTATCGGTATTCATTTCCTCAACTACCAGTTATGATGCTTCTGGCCTTATACTAGTCCAATAGACCATAGTGTGTGTGTGTCAACATTCAATAGACCTCTGCATCTCCGCATTGTAACTAGATCATTCTGCATGCATATGATCTAATGTTTCACTTACCAGTCATACTAGAATATTAACAAAATACATCTTCTGATATTTTCCTACTTCATGCTGAGCTCATAATTTGAAAAATACACTACCAGCTGACAAATACTCGGAGCTAAGACCATGACTATATGAGCATTTTGTTAATGCAACAGTAGGTAAATGCATATGTGAAAGTGTTACATATAGGAGAAAGACATAGGGAATGTAAGGGGAAGAGTCTAGAAGAGTCCTCAAGGTTGTACTGGTAGTTAGCCGCTTTCAGAGGGAAAAGTTGTTAATTGGTTAAGCAAGTGGTAGGCAATTACGGGATTAGAGGGAAATTGAGCATATAAGGGCTGTAGAGCTTCTGTAGAGACTATCCAAGAATATTATCAATGAAATCTTCCATCTTCTCTCTTCATATCTCTTTCTGACTCCTCTCAATTCTAAAACTTCTTTCTCTAATTCTTCTTCTTCTCAAAATAACTTCCTATTAGGGTTTCTTCCTTAACATTTGGTATCAAAGCAGTGTACCAGGGAAGCTTTGCTCCCAAATCTATTTGATGCGGTTTCTGAGAGGGGCCTTGCTGCATTAGAGCTTGTTTCCAAATTCCAAGTTCACAGGAGTTGCAAAGTGATTCTTTGAGGTTGCACTCATGTTCAGATTTAGGTTTCCATCTATTCTTTTCTTCCTTGAGATTTCTTTCCTTTGTTCCCTTCATTTCTTCTTTCCTGATATTTCTTTCCCCTTTCCCCTATTTCTCTCTTTACTCTACTTCTTTTCTCTCTTTTATCTTTCTTTCTTCCTCAACTAGTTTCATTCTTAAGTCATTGTTAGAGGTTCCATTTCTCTGTTTATTGTTCAGGTCACTGCTTCTTGAAGTTCTTGAAAATCCAGATAATATTAAATCCTTGTTCTTTAAGTGCTTGAAGTTCCAGATTTAAGTAACAATGCTAGACCCTTTTATCAGCTGGTTTTCTTTCACTATTTTCTTCCTCAATTATCTCGGAATTAAATCTTTCTGTTTTTTGTTTTCTGTCATAAACCATATCCTAGCTTTCTAACTCAGATCATGGAACTACATCCTTGGCAACAAGATAAATTACTAAGCCCTTCTGAACCTTTAGAGGCTTTCAGTTTCAAAGACAACATGAACTGCTGGAAAAATGAGATCAGAGATTGGAAAATTTGGGTGAACTAAAACAAGTGAAAATGGAAAGTGGAAAATGTTATAGTAGATGCTATTTCAACCCACAGATGAGGGAGCAAGTGCCCATTGATAATATGGACATAGCAGAGGACCACATGTGAATCGTAACCCAAAAATGTCTGCTTTTCATGCTTCACTCGGGACTGAGGAAGAGAATTCAGGGCTGAATCCATAAATTCCAGAGGGTGTTATAGAATATGCAAAGAACATGGAAATTTTGCAGCTTGTGCTAATGAAGATGCAGTGGAATTGTATCTTGCACAAGGAAAAGGATCCGGACAATTCCTGGAGCCTATGGATAAATCTGATTTTATCATTCCAATTCAAGATGATGTTGGACTTATTGAGCACTTCAATTATAGATGGCAAGATCCTTGATTGCAATAATGGAAGAAAAAAGCTAGAATTACATGGGGCTTCATGAATTTTTGCAGTTGAGAAGAGTCATCAATTCTTGGCTGCTGCTATTTTGTCATTGACATCAAATGGTATGGTGGGTTTGAAGCAGAATAAATGGGAAATTTGGAAAAGGAAAATAATAAAGCTAACTAGCTAAGAATGGTATTGTGATCTTGAAGGAACAAACATGCGAAATCTGGTGAAGAAAAGGAAGAAAGTTAACTATAGACAGTAAGAGTTTATATTTTCTACTGAACAAGAAAAGTCAACCAATGGTTCATGATCTCATTCAGTGGATTCTACCAGCTGCAAAATGCAATTTGGAATGCTAGAACCTTCATTCAGGGTCAATTCTCAGAATTCCAACATTGGGGAGTGTATTTTTACATATAGGAGAAATACGTACAAGAATTTAAGGGGAAGAGTTTAGAAGAATCCTAAAGGTTGTATTGGTAGTTAGTTGCTTTTGGAGGGAAAAGTTATTAAGTGCAAGTGGTAGGCAGTTATGGAATTGGAGGAAATTGAGTATATAGGTCTGTAAAAGTTCTTTAGAGACTATCCAGGAGTATTATCAATGAAATCATCTATCTTCTCTCTTAATTCTCTGTCTAACTCTTTTTCTTAATTCTATCTCTTCTTTCTGTAATTCTCTTCTTCTTCTCAAGATAACTTTCTGTCAGTTTTTCTCCTTAACGTAAAGTAGAATAAATCAGGAAATAAGAGATTATCTCATAAATTTCATAAGAAAACACATATCAGT
Organism: Manihot esculenta; assembly: GCF_001659605.2. NCBI lineage: Eukaryota > Viridiplantae > Streptophyta > Magnoliopsida > Malpighiales > Euphorbiaceae > Manihot > Manihot esculenta. The sequence continues at coordinate 23,768,596 of NC_035170.2, forward strand.
AAATAAGCTGAGTTTCATTGCTGGGAATTAGACGAGTCTCCGCGGTAAAGATAAGTTAAAACCACATGGCTACACACGGTGAAACATTGATTCTTGTAAACAACTTGTGTGAAATCCTCAGTGTGTTTTTCTTCGCTTGTTAGAGTTAGAATAAATGGATTTGTGTCAAGCTCAACCACCCATTACAGCTACAGCATACATGAGAGGGTTAATATCCAAAGAAGAAAGAGGATGCTGGGACTTGAGAAACAGCAATACAATATAATAGTGATTGACTGGGACAAGAACATTGCAATACAAGTGGAAGACTCCTTACTATGAGTTTTGCATAAGAATATAAGACTATAGACAGTTCTAGTCAAACTCAAATGTGCTCAAACATGTCATGAATCAAGCTATAGTGAATTATCAAAGCAGACAAAATCCAAGGCATTAATAGCGAGAGCATCAGATCATTGAACAATATCTCCCTATATTTGCAAAACAGATAGGAAATTACCAGTGTCCAGTATTAAATATGAGAACATCATAAAAATCATTGATGGTGGCCCATTCATCTGCAGGTATGTCAACATCTACGCGATAAGTTCCCTTCAGTCCATCATTTGCAAGTACAGACTGTTTTGGCTGCCACCTTTATTTGATCAGTAATGAGCAAGTGAGGTTATCATTTTCAAAATTAAAAGAGACAGAAAGAGAGAGAGATGACAATGTACTCCCTTACAAGGGAGACATAAGATTCCAACAAATACATTCAGAACCAAGAAATGCACCAGAACTAAACAATCCTACTTGACAAGTATTAAGTAAGCCTATTTTGATAATAATAGAACTCGCTATTTTTAAGGAGAAGATTTATATCAACAAGAAGATTTATATCATCAACAAGTTTGTGCATTTTTCCTGCCAATATGGGAATTATTGGCACATACTGACGAGATACAAGTTCAAGAACTAAATTCTACTGACAACAAAATCCACAATAGTACCAACTATACCAACTAAATTTAAAAATACTAAACAAAGCCCAATCCCCAAACGAGAGAAATAAAGACAGCAAACTAATAATAAATAGTACTCACTGATATTTGGCGAGCAAAACAGCCCGGTGATATGCCACGGTGACATTGAATTTAGGGAAATAAGCACCTCTCCAAGCCCCTTTCCTTTTCCACCTCTTCGCATCAGCATCAGCTACTCTAAGAATACACAAAAACGAAACCAAAAAATTCTCATTTAAAGAATCGCCAACAAATCCAATGTTCCTATTTCTCATTATCTCTAGGAATCTCTCCGGATTAATCCGTGGCAAATTGCATTTTTGGGGCACCCATTTCCAGGAATTGATGAGACCCATGTTGTCTCTCTTGTTTCTAAGGCAGTTCCAGGCGTTCCTATGAAATGGGCAGGACTCATCGTAAAAGGGTTTAGGAGCTTGAGGGTCTAAGACCCAGTGGCCTTCGAAGAGATTGCAAGGTGTGGAAAGAGAAGGAATGGTGACGGATGTGGAGGAGTAAGGGAAGAGCGAAGTGGAGTAGAGGTAAAGGAGGAGGACGGAAATGAAGACGAGGCAAGGGATAGTGGTAGGAAGCTTCGAAGGCATGGCGGATCCACCATCTGAATTGCAGAGGAGAGACGGAGAGCTTAGAGTTAAGACTTTGGTTCTTTTCAATTTTTTAAGTGGAAAATGGAAACGGGAGTTTCCGTTTTCTCTTCTTTTTGCTTTTTCTTTTTTTTTTTTTTTTTTTTTTATTTTAACGATTTTAGGTTTATTTTTGAGAATTAATTTCTATGGAATTGTTACTTCATGTATTATTTAAATAATAATAATAATAGTAATAAAATATAAATCTAGAGTATAAGATTAAGAATTGGATACATATTCATATCAATCATTGCATAGCCCTGAAATAAAATTTTTTATAAGAATTGGAAGAATTAATTTTTTTTAATTTATAAAATATTAATTTTCAAAGTGAAATTAAATTATACATAATTTTATAAAAATTTATTTAATGGAAACTGAATGAGAGATTTTTCACTCCTTTTGTTATTTTAATTTAGGTCTTTCTTTTTTTTGGATTGGCTAAGATTATATTTTGATTAGCTTTTTCTCCCCACTAGGCAAGGAAGGTAATTTTTTTATAATTTTTTTTTTTTTTTATGATTTTGACTCCATCGATAGATCTTTCTCTTTGTTCTATTGGTGGTTTTGAGTTTTTTTTTTTTTTTTAAATGGGTTTTGAGTTTTTTTATTAGTTTACATTTATAGTTTTTTCTATAAATTCTCTTTATTCGATTGGGAGTTTTGAGTTTTTTTTTAATTTATATTTATAATTTTTTTTTAAAATAAGACACTATAAAAATCTATCAAAATAGTAATGAATATTAGTAACATATTTAAATATGTTTGTAAATTTATAACGAATTAATAACAGATTTTATATTTCGTTACTAATTTTTATTATTTAGTAATAAATTAATAAATTTATTATTTAATAAAATTATATACAAATTTAATAATTGATTCTGAAATTCATTATACCATTACTAAATTAACTAAAAATTAGCGACGGATTTCAATTCATTACTAAAATTATTACTAAATCGATTAGTAAATAAATAAATTAAATAAATAAAATAATAACATATTTAATAATAGAATGTAATTTATTACATAATTAATAATGAATTTAATCCGTTACTATTTTTTAATAAAAAATCGACTTTTTTTTTAAATATCATATTTTCTTTTTAAGTTAATAATGAATATAATCCGTTATTAAATTCGTTACTAATTCAAAAATTAGTAACAGAACTAAATTTTATACAATAAAATATCGTACTTTTATTTTAAAATCCCTGCTTCTTTTATTTCTAATTTAGTAATAGAAAAAATCTATTACTAAATCCGTTACTAATCTAAAAATTAGTAACGGATTAAGAAATACGTTACTAAAATTTAAAGAATAATACCGTCTTTTTATTTAATTTACCCACATTTTTTTTTAAATTTAGTAACAGATTCAATCTGTTACTAAATCGCGTATTTATACACTCACTAATTTTATCTCCCCTCGTTTCATTCATTTTCTTTCTCCTCGTCTCTCCTTATTTCTTCATTTTTCCCTTATTTTATTTTCTTCTCTTAATTATTGACTCCATTTTTTTTCATTTCCTTCCATTTTCTCTTCTTTTCTCTTCAATTTTCTTTCATTATTAATCTTTCTTTTATCCCTTGATTTTTGTTTTATTTTCTTCATTTTCTCTCATATTTTTTTCTTCCATTTTCTTCCATTTTCTTTCATTTTCTTCCACTTTCTATCATTTTCTCTTCTTTTTTCTTTCATTATTCATTCATTTGCTTTCTTTTCTCTCATATATATACTCTAACTTTTTTCTTTCATTCTTTTCTATATCTTCATTTTCTCTTTAATTTTCTTCATTTCTTCTTCATCTTTCTCTCATTTTCTTTTCTTTTTTCTCTTCTTTCTTTCTTTTTTCTCATTTTCTTTAATTTTCCCCTTTTTCCTTGTTTTCTCTACATTTTGATCATTATTTTCTTCTATTTTCTTTCTTTTCTTATTTTCTCTTTTGTATTTCATTTTTTTCCATTCTCTCACATTTTTTCATTTTTTTTAACCTTTTCTCTTGTAATTTTATAATAATTTTCTCATAAAATTTAAAATATTAAAGCTAATATTTAATGTAAAATACAATGAAGAAATTAATAGTTTACCATAATTAAATTATTATTTAATGTAAAATATGATGAAATAAATTAATAATTTAATAAAATTTTTTAAATATTTTTTAAAAATTAACAATAAATTTAATAACGAAATATAGATTTAATATATTTTTTATTTTTTATTTTATCAAATTAGTAATGGATTTCTATTCGTTACTAAATTTAGTAACAGATTTAATATATATATATATATATATATATATATATATATATATATAGAAGTAAAAACTTATAATTATAGGATGAAACAAGGTTCCATCCTGATAGCATTAATATATAAAATACATTATAAAGCTATGAATTCAGCCTTTAGAACTAAATATAAGTTACAGCCTAAGTTAGGAGAGACAAGATTTTTACAGACAGATTTAACTAAAACTAATACGGTAATTCCTAAAACAATTCAATGGAAAGACATAACTTTGCCAAATGAATGGATCTTAGAAGGAGTATTACCTCCACCGGAACCAGAAAAGGTAAAACCAAATACAAATCTAAGTAAAATTGAGTAGTTCGAGGATGGTAAAGTGTCATTAAAATTTAATAGAAGTGCAAGTACTAGGTATACAGGATCTTCATCTTCAGAAGTAACAGAAGATATAGGTAGAGTCTCAAACCTACCCTCGGTTATATATGTTATATATAAAGGAAATGAACCTAAACCGGTAATCCAGACTATAGTAAAACCCAGGTTTTCTACATCAGATATCCCATATAGACAGCTTAAAATGAAAGGAGTAGATTATAGTTCTTCAGTTCCCCAAGCAGTATATAATCCGGTAGAGAATTATCTAAATCAGCAGGCTGAGATAGCTCCTTCCTCCCCATCATCACCATCAGCATCAGCTATTACAGAAAATATAAATAATATAAATAGGGAATTGAATGTTATTAGTAAAGAAAAAATTGAAAAGAAATTTCTAAAAGAAATAACAAAGACAAAAAATCTAAGTAAACTAAATAAAATAGTTAAAAGATATAAGTTTGAAGACTTAAAGGAAGAATATCTTAATTATAATAGTCATAATGAGGAAGAAATAGGATTTTTCGAATGGTTTAAGTTAACTAAAAAGATATAAATCCGATAATGGAAAGAGATAAAAGGCCAGAATGGATTGTAAATGATAAGGTAATTCAGAGTGACTTTCCACCTAAAACGATTAGTAAAATAAAGCATGGAGATAGTGAAGTAATTTGTGCACCATATAAGGTAGCTAGAGAGAATAACACAGATAAAGAGGTCATAGAACAAAATAATTTTAGTAATGCAAGCCTAATATGTATAGGTACTCAGTTGAAAAAGATAGAAAGAATATTAAAAGAAAAGGATGTAGAGATAGGAGAGAAAAAAGAGATAAAGCCACACATATTTAAACCATATCAGATATCTAGCTCAAGTCAAAAAGAATTAAAGAGTAATAAAAATGAATTTGTACAAAGTTTGAAAGATCAGTTAAGTAAGGTCGAGTCTTCAGAGTCTACCAAAAATGTAGCTCCAGAGACACCCCAGTCTAGGAATATAAACGTTATAGAAGAAGAAGAGTCAGACTTAAATAGTGACAATAGTTTAAGTCAGCCAGAGTCAGAAGACATAAAGCAATTTGAAATAAATCCTATATCACACAGGGAAATAGTAAGTAGAGCACCAGACTTAGGACTACTAGATAAACCAATCAGTACTTCTCAGTTTAAATATAATGCATCGACAGTCTATGAGTGGAATATAGATGAATTATCTGAATATAATATTCTAAGTTTATTACAACAGATGACTATGGCAACTAATGCCTATAAAACCCAGTCTTTTGCTTCAGATAAGGCAATAACTGAAATATTAGTAGCAGGATTTACAGGACAATTAAAAGGATGGTGGGATTACCATTTGACTGATATGCAGCAGTTAGAAATCTTAAATTCAGTACAAGTAGATAGTGAGGGAGAACCTATATATAATGAATTAGGAGAAGCTATCCAGGATGCAGTATCCACATTAATTTTAACAATTTCATTGCATTTTATAGGGGACCCATCCCTCCTAAAAGATAAAAATGCTGAGTTACTAAGTAATTTAAAATGTAAAAAATTAAGTGATTTTCAGTATTATAAAACAACATTTTTAACAAGATTAATGTTAAGAGAAGACTCAAATCAAGACTTTTGGAAAGAAAAATTCTTAGCAGGACTTCCTTATTTCTTAGGAGAAAAAGTAAGAAATCATATAAAGAACCAATATGGAAATCCGATACCTTATAGTAAATTAACATATGGATAGATAGTAAGTATAATTCAGAAGGAAGGATTACAGATATGTCATGATTTAAAATTACAGAGAACTTTAAAATATGAAATGCATAAAACAAGGAAGGAGTTAGGATCTTTTTGTAAACAATTTGATTATGGGATAAGTCAGGATAAAATCTGTAATGGTTAGTGTTCTAAATCTAAACCTAGAAAATATTATAAAAAAGATCAGTATCATAAGAAGAGATATATAGCAAGGCCTAGTAAAGAAGAATACTATAAAAAGAAAAATTATAAACCCTATAAAAAATATAGAAGGAAAGCACCAGTAAATAAAACTCAGAATAAAAAGTCGTTTAAAGATTTAATATGCTATAATTGTAATAAGAAAGGTCACACATCTAAGTTTTGTAAGTTTAATAAAAAATTAAATGAGTTAGATTTAGATGAAGAAATAATAAATAAAATTCAGGAGTTATATATAGACTCAGAAACTACAGAGTCAGATTTTTTAGAAAGTGAGAACCAGATTGATGAGTTAGGAACTAGCTTGTCAAAAAATTCAATAAATGTTTTAACTAATGAACAGTGTTCATTATTGGAACTAGTAAATAGTATAGAGGATAGTACTACTAAAAAAATTTTCTTAAAAAATTAATTAAAAGTTTCGATGAATTGGAAGAAGTTAAAAATACCATTCCTAAAATAGAAAAACAGACTTATGATTTAACTAAGATATTAAGCAAAAATAAAAAACCAAAGGAAACAGCCTCTATAGAAGATTTACAAAAGGAAATCAGGATAATAAAAAGTGAAGTAAAAGAATTAAGGAATCAACTTTAGAAGGATTCGAAGAAAATAAAATTTTTAGAAGAACAATTAATTTCTGAATCATCTTCGACTAATGAGGAGAATGAGGATGAGAAAGAAGATGATAAAATAAATCAGTTAGAGAGTAAAGAGATAGATAATAATTTTATATTATTACTACAGGAAATAACTTCTAGAAAATATTTGATAAAATTAACAATTAAATTATCAGAAGACTTTAAAATAAATACTATAGCACTATTTGATACAGGAGCAGACCTAAATTGTATAAAGTCAAGCTTAGTACCTAAAAGGTTTTAGCAGGAGACTAAAGAAAAATTGAAAACAGCAAATAAAACTAGTCTAAATATCTTAGGAAAGACAGAAGCATTAATTATAAACCAGGATTTATAAATAAAAACTGTATTTTTATTATCACAACAGATAAATCACACAGTAATACTAGGAACCCCATTTATAAATCTAATAACACCCTATTTGGTAAAAGAGGTTGTATAGAAGTTAAAACAAATGGTAAAAGGATTAAAATGGACTTCATAGAAAAGCCTAAGAGAAAAAATTTAAATCTGATCAAGGCACATTCCATTAGGACAATGAAAATAAATTCCATAATAAAATCTAAATCAGAAGATTTAAAGGATTTAAATAATAGTATACATTTTAAAAGGATTAAAACTCAGCTAGAAAAAGAAAATATAAAAGAGAAAATAAAGAATTGAAAAGAGCATATAGAAAAGGAATTATGTGCATATCACCCTAATGCTTTATGGAATAGGAAATAACATATAGTAGACTTGCCTTATGAAGAAGGTTTTGATTAAAAAACTATTTCAACTAAGGCTAGACTTATCCAGATGGCACCAGAATTAATGGAACATTATAAAAAAGAAATAAAAGAATTAGAAGATAAAAAATTAATAAGTAAATCAAGAAGTCCCTGGTCATGTGCAGTTTTTTATGTTAATAAAAGTGCAGAAATAGAAAGAGAAACACCAAGGTTAGTTATAAACTATAAACAATTAAATACAGCATTAAAATGGATTAGGTACCCACTTCCTAATAAAAAAGATCTTTTAAATAGGTTATTTAATGCAAATATTTTTAGTAAATTTGATATGAAATCAAGATACTGGCAGATTCAGATTCACCCCAACGATAGGTATAAAACGGCATTCACAGTCCCTTTTGGACAATATGAATGGAATGTGATGCATTTTGGATTAAAGAATACTCCTTCAGAATTTCAGAGAATTATGAATGATATATTTAATTCTTATTCAAAATTCTGTATAGTTTATATAGATGATGTATTGGTCTTTAGCCAGACAATAGAAAAACATTTTAAACATCTAAGGACATTCTGCATGGTAATAAAAAAGAATGGGTTAGCCCTAAGGAAAACTAAAATGAATTTATTCCAAACTAAAAATAGGTTTTTAGGACACTATATAGAACAAGGTAAAATCCAACCCATTGAAAGGGCAATGGCATTAAATTTCCAGATGAAATAACCAATAAAACTCAGTTACAAAGATTTTTGGGATGTTTAAATTATGTCATAGATTTTTATCCTAATCTAAACAGAATAATAAAACCATTACATAATAGACTTAAGAAGAATGCTGGACCATGGACTGAAGAACATACCAGTATTATAAGACACATAAAATTATTAGTAAAAGAAATCTCATGTTTATACCTTTCTAATCCAGAAGCTTTTAAAATAGTAGAGACAGATGCTTCAGACGTAGGATATAGAGGAATTTTAAAACAGGAAATAAATGGTAAAGAAAATATAATTCAATTTACGTCAGGACATTGGAATTCAACCCAATTAAATTATTCTAATATTAAAAAAGAAATTTTGAGTATTGTGATTTGTATAAATAAATTCCAGTCTGATTTGTTAAATCAAAAGTTTTTAGTCAGGATTGATTGTAAATCGGCAAAAGATGTTTTAAAGAAAGATGTTAAAAACCTTGCCTCTAAACAGATTTTTGCTAGATGGCAAGTGATTTTAAGTATTTTTTATTTTGAAATTGAGTACATTAAAGGAAGTAGTAATAATATACCAGATTTTCTAACTCGAGAATTTTTACAGAATAATGGGAAGGAAGAAAAATAAACAGAAGGAAATAAAGTCCAGCTCCAGTTCTACCTCTAAAGCCCTTTCCGAACATTCGGAAGAAATCAGTAAAACCATTGTAAAACCCTTTGAACCCAATAAAACCACAAAACCCCAAGATAAAACTCCAGAGGATTTAAAAAGGTGGATTGAAGAACTAAGTCAATCGCCAAAGGTGATTAAAGCCCTGCAAAACATAGCCTCCTCTTCAAGAGAGTCAGGTATGGCTTCTAAATCTAAAGCGATCGTACCCGCTCATGGTACGACTAGTCTGCCTCAAACGGTAGACAATAAAGACTCATCAAATTTGTTGAAGGCTGTGGGTTTGCCAAAAATCCAATCTTCTCAAGGTTATAACACTAGTATTTATAAATGGTTTTTAAAGAATATTTCAGAATTTGAAATAGAAATAGAACATGGTTTTAATGACATAAATCCTTAGGAAGTAGTTAGAAAAAATTATCCTGAGAATTGGTTTTTCAGGCCAAAAGACATTGCAAAACCTCAGGAGTATTATCAAAATATTTTGGAAGAAACCGGTTCAGCACGAATAAAACACAATTTTGATAAACATCATAAAGGAGTAATAGCATATTCTTCCATTCAAATAAAACGGATCGTCCGTCCAAAAGATTGGCCGATCTCGAGTTTATATACTGCAACACAGTTTAAAACCTTAAAAAGGTATTCTACCTCGTATAGCTATTTTGATTATATAGATGCATGGACAAATGTTTTTTGTATTCAAAACCCAACCACTACTCATTCGTGGTTGATATATTTTGACCAACAAAGTATTAAAACCACCACTAAATTTCCTAATTGGTTTTTAAAATGGTGGCAATACAGGGATATTACTGAGGAGATCCTATCACCAGAAGTACTCCAAGTATATCAGTATTTTAAAACTCATTATAAACCTCACCCAAGTGAAAAATATATACCCCTTGATGTATTTTTGTACCCAATTCTTTATTCCATGGGTATACCAATGGTATTTTGATTTTCAATATATAACGGAATTAAATATTCCGGCCATAGTAAAAAAGCACAAGGTGAAATGGTGGGGATCATTCAAAAATTCCACCACTGAAATTGTTGTAAAAAATTGGATTCTTAAAAAAGCCCAGTTCCCTGCAATATCTTATACTAGTAAATTGGCCCTGCAAAGAGAGTCTTCATTTGGGGCCCAAAAGGCCCAGTGCCAAGCTATGCTCGCAACAGCTAAAACTCCTGAAGAATATAAAATTGTAACGACCCGAAAATCGGACCGCTACCGGCGCTAGGATCCAGATCGACTTAAGGTCGCCGGGACCCGTAGCAAGCCTAACATACATCCTGTATACCTGTTAAATCCCATACATGATCATACATACAAGTAAAAACTGTAAACTTTTTCTTTTCCTTCACCAAGCTTAACCTATGCATGCTCATAAACTCATAAACATAAACCTCACACTGGAGCCCTCATCAAATGCTCCAATGGGGTAACACAACATACATTAAGCTTGGTATAACATAAAACATCATAACTCATACATAAAGATCATATATATAAAAGGGATTAAACATCTATACTAGGGTCAAGCACAACTCTAAACCTCAAAAGACATCATTATATTACATGACTGATCAATCCTTTACATTACAATATTCTCATGTCCACAACTAACTATTACATAAACACATGACTTCTTTACTCTTGCTGACTTTCTGGTCTATCCCGTACCAGCATACCTGAGGTTAGGGGAATGGGGTGAGCTACTAGAGCCCAGTGAGCAGAATAGTAAAAACATATATTAAAAACCATGCTTCCATGAAATGCATCACATCACAAATAAATTACATCAAGGATGAACTTGTCACCAATAGCCCTCTACATATCCAATAGTGCCAGAACGTAGAAGGGGTCCTGGTCTTTCTCTTACATAACATATCATAACATTCCAACATGCCAGGGATGTAGAATGGGTCTTCCTGGACTTTCATACCATATCATCGTATCATATCACATCATCATAACATACGAGGGCCAATGGATCATCCAAAATTCATCCACATCAACATTATAATATGCAATGCAACATATTCGTGAATTCTAATGCAAACAACCTAATATATATTATGGCATTCATGATGCATGAATCATGCTAAAACTTTCGTTAATTTAAAACATAAGGTTTTATTCTACTCACATCGGCTGACTCTGAAGCAGCTAGCTCACTGCTGGGGTCCTCGGTTCCTCGGGTTCGAACCTACACAGGTGGACTCAAATGAGGGACCAAACATAGACTAACATGACACTAAACAACCCCCCAAAAACCCCCTAAAACACCTTAAAACAATCATAGAAATCATACAAAGGAAGGCTGAACAGGGCACTTTCGGCGGCAGGTTCGGCGGCCGAAAGTCCCTCCAGAGCCAAAACTCAGTGACTTTCGGCGGCCGAAACTCCCCTCCAGAGACGAAAGTCCATTTTTGGGGGCAGGGTTCGGCAGCCGAAACAAGCCACCATAGGCAGGTTCAGCGGCCGAAAGTCCCTTCGGCTGCCGAACCTGAGTTCTTCCAGAAATGGCAGAACTCAGCCTTCATGCACATTTTGCCTCCCAAACCTTCCAATCATGCATCCAGCACTCCCACAACATGCATACACACATACACAATCATTTAGGGGTCTCAATCTATCCTAAACCCCAACAACAACACATAAAAAGCAACTCAGCAACCTATATTATCCATAAACTCAACATAAAACCTAACAATATTCAACTAACCTAAACATGCATTTCTACCCCAAAAACCATCATAAAACTTGTTTAAAACATACTGGAAGGGTAGGATCTAAGCTTACCTCTTGAAGATCGAGAGGAGAAATGATCCAAACTCGGAGATGGGGGAAAATTAGCTTCTTGGATCTCCAAGCTCCAAAACTTTGTTCTTTACTCAAAAATCTTCAAAACCAAGTTAAAAGCTCATAAAAATCATGAAAACTCGAAGGAAGAAACTCAAAATCGACAAGGGATGGCGGAGAAATCACCTTGGCCGAAAACGGGGAGAAAAGCTCACCCGTTTAGGACAGGGGACCCCTTTATAGCTGGCTGGCCAGGCCACTTTCGGGGGCCTAATGTGCCTCCGCATGCATGCCATGTTCGGAGGCCGAACATAAGGTTCGGCGGCCCAACCTGGATTTCCCCCTTATGCCTTCGGAGGCCTAAAGCACTCCCGAAGCGCATGCATGTTCGGCGGCCGAACTTGAGGTTCGGCGGCCGAACTTGAGGTTCGGCGGCCGAACCTGGGTCTTCCTCCAAGGTTATTTTCATGCAAAAACTCATTTTCTTTTCTTGCTTAAAACATAAAATACATTAAAACATTTTATAAAAATATGACTTTACCTTTCTAGAGCTTCCCGACATCCGGGATTCCACTAGACAGTAGGAATTCCGATACCGGAGTCTAGCCGGGTATTACATTCTCCCCCCTTAAGAACATTCGTCCCCGAATGTTCCTCAACTAGCACATGCATAGCATACAACATATCATACATAAAGCACACATAAAACACATAAAGCTAACCTTAGAAGAGATAAGGGTACTGCTGGAGCATGGACTCCCGTGTCTCCCAGGTGCATTCTTCCAAATTGTGGTGGTTCCAAAGGACTTTTACCATCGGGATTCCCTTGTTCCTCAACTTCCTGATCTGAGTGTCAAGGATCCGTACTAGCTGCTCTATATAGGTGAGATCTCCTAGGATCTCAACATCAGGCTCACTAAGAACCTTGCCCGGATCTGACACGTACTTCCGTAACATGGAAACATGGAAAACCAGATGGATTCTCTCCATTGAAGCAGGTAAATCCAGCTTGTACGATACATTCCCAATCTTCTGCAAGATTTCAAAGGGTCCGATGTATCGTGGGGCTAGCTTACCTTTCTTCCCAAAACGAACCACCCCTTTTATAGGAGACACTTTGAGCAACACCATATCTCCCTCCTGAAACTCTACCTGTCTCCTGCGGATGTCTGCATAGCTTTTTTGCCTGCTCACAGCATTTCTGATTCTTTCTCTGATAATGGGCACTACCCTGCTGGTGATCTCTACTAACTCAGGGCCTGCCAAGGCCTTTTCTCCCACTTCTTCCCAGCAAACAGGTGACCTACACTTCCTCCCATATAAAACTTCATATGGAGCCATCCTTATGCTAGCATGATAGCTGTTATTGTAGGCAAACTCCCCCAAGGGTAGGTGCTACCTCCAAGAACCGCCAAAATCTAGCACACACATTCTGAGCATATCTTCTATAGTCTGGATGGTCCTCTCTGATTGTCCATCAGTCTGGGGATGGAAGGCAGTACTGAAATCCAACCTGGTACCCATAGCACTCTGCAGACTCCGCCAAAACCTGAAGGTGAACTGGGGCCCTCTATCAGACACTATCGAAACAGGAACCCCATGCAACCTGACAACCTCATCCACATATGCCTGCGCCAATTTATCCACAGAGTAGTTGCTCCTAACAGGGATGAAGTGAGCAGATTTGGTGAGTCTGTCCACAATCAACCATATGGAGTCTAATCTGTTGGATGTTGCCGGTAACCCCACCACGAAATCCATAGCGATATTCTCCCATTTCCACTCTGGAATTGGCAGTGGGTTAAGCATTCCAGCCGGCTTCTGATGTTCCAGCTTTACCCTCTGACATACCTCGCAGGCTGACATGAACTGTGCCACTTCTCTCTTCATAGCTGGCCACCAATAGACTCTTTTCAGATCCTGGTACATCTTGGTGGCTCCAGGGTAAACGCTGTATCTGGCATTATGGGCTTCCCTCATAATGTCTCCCTTCAGACCCACGTCATCTGGTACACACAATCGATTCCCATAGCGGAGGATCCCCTTGTCATCGAATCTGAACTCATCATTCCTGCCTGACTGCACGGTCCTGGCAATTTTCACTAACTCTGGGTCCTCATGCTGTTTCTGAGCCACCTGCTCCAGAAACACAGGTGTCACTCTCATCTGGGCTATTAAAGCACCTGTACCAGACAACTCTAACTGTAGACCTTCATTAACGAGCTTATAAAACTCTTTTACCACCGGTCTCCTCTCTGTTGTGATGTGGGATAGACTGCCTAGTGATTTCTGGCTTAGGACGTCTGCTACAACATTCGCCTTACCCGGATTGTACTGAATCTTGCAATCATAGTCACTAAGCAGCTCGACCCATCTTCTCTGTCTCAAGTTCAATTCTCTTTGACTCAGGATGTACTGCAGGCTTTTATGATCTGTGAAGATCTCACATTTAACACCGTATAGGTAATGCCTCCACATCTTGAGTGCAAAGATCACAGCTGCCATCTCTAGGTCATGTGTAGGGTAATTCAGCTCGTGCTTCTTCAGCTGTCTAGAAGCATAATCCATCACCCTTTCATTCTGCATTAACACACAACCCAGTCCCACACGGGACGCATCACAAAAAACTGTGAAATCCTCATTACTGTTAGGCAGAGCTAACACTGGTGTAACGACCCAAAAATCGGACCGCTACCAGCGCTAGGATCCAGATCGGCTTAAGACCGCCGGGACCCGTAGCAAGCCTGACATGAAACCTGTAAACCTGTATAATCCCATACATGATCAACAACATGCATAAAAATTTAAAACTTTTCTTTCCATATACATCAACCAAACTCAACCTGTACATATACATAAACATAACATTGATCCCTCTGTGGGATCTCATCTGTGCCCCCAGTGGGTGACATAACATATGTTGAGTTGGTTTACATAAACATCATCAAAATCTCTAAGATCATGTATTAAAAGGGATAACAACACTCTATGGTCAAGCACATCTCTAACATCCATAAACATCATTACATAACTATACTGTACTTTTACATTACATCATACTACGATTTGTCATGTCCACATTCTATCTATTACACAACAAACTTTACTCTAACCGACCTCCTCTTCTATCCTGTACCTGCAAGCCTGGGGGTAAAAGGGAGAGGGGTGAGCTAAAAGCCCAGTGAGTAGAACTATAAAACATATTAACACTATGCTCTATGAAATGCATCATAACACAGACAATTCACATAAGGGTTGGGTGAACTTGTCACCAATTAGTCCAAGCTAACTCTGTGCCAGGCCGTAGCATGGGGTCCTGGTCTTCCTGTCATAACATACATTACTTACCATTGCCCCAGGGCCTCCTCTGGGCTCCTGGTCTTCGAGTCCTATAACCGTGCCAGGCCGTAGAATGGGGTCCTGGTCTTTCCTTACTCTGTGCCAGGCCGTAGAATGGGGTCCTGGTCTTCCTGTCATGGACTAATTGGGTCATCCAATATTCACCCACATCAACAACAATCGATGCAATGCGGCATATTCGTGAAAACTAATGCAATCATCCTATTGCATAATCATGATGCATGAAACATGATAAAACATTTAATTTCTCAATTTAAAAGATTAAGTTTGGTTCCACTCACCTCTGGCTGACTCTGACAATACCGAAGCAGCTAAACTCACTGCTGGGGTCCTCGGTTCCTCGGGTCCGAACCTACACAGGTGGACTCAAATGAGGGACCAAACACACCTGAACATAACCATAAACTACTCCCCAAAAACCCCCTAAAACATCATGAAACAACCATACAAAATCATGCAAAGGAGGCCTGGACATGGCACTTTCAGCGGCAGGTTCGGTGGCCGAAAGTCCCTCCAGAGCCGAAAGTCAGGCAGGTTCGGCGGCACCTTCGGCGGCCGAAACTCCCAGACAGAGACGAAACTCATGCATGTTCGGCGGCACTTTCGGCGACCGAAACTGCCCGACAGAGACGAAAGTCTCCTTTCGGGGGCAAGCTTCGGCAGCCGAAAGGCTGCCTCCCCAGCCATGTTCGGCGGCCGAAAGTCCTTCGGCTGCCGAACCTGGTTTCTGCCAAAGGGCAGAAACTTGGCTCCATTTGCACATTTCGCCTCCAAACCTTCCAAACATGCATCAAACCTATTCTACAACACACAAACACAAGCATACATGTTCCTAGGGGCCTCACAACAATATAAACCCCATCTACAACACATCAAGCATCCACATTGTTCAAGAACATACATTTATACCCATAAACTCCAAAAACATAACCATAACCTAAACATGCATTCTATCCCATAGATCTACTTAAAACTTACTTAAAACATGCAATGAGCTTAAGATCGGCTCTTACCTCTTGAAGATCGAGAGAGAGACGGCCTAAACTCGGAGTTGGGAGAGATTGGGTTCTTGAACCTCCAAGCTCCCAAAACTTTGCTCACAAGCTTAAATCTTCAAAACAAAGTTAAAACAAATGAAAATCTTGAAAGGTTTAGAGGAAGAACATCAAAAATGGGTGAGGGACGGCGGAGACTCACCTTGGCCGAAAATGGGGAAAAGCTCGCCCGTTTTCGGCTAAGGGACCCTTTTATAGTGGCTGGCCAGACCACGTTCGGGGGCCGAATGTGCCTCCGCATGCATGCCATGTTCGGCGGCCGAACATGAGGTTCGGCGGCCGAACCTGGACTTCCCTCACTTATGCTTTCGGGGGCCTAAAGCACACCCGCAACGCATGCATGTTCGGCGGCCGAACTTGAGGTTCGGCGGCCGAACCTGGGTTTTCCTCCAATGCTATTTTCATGCAAAAACTCATTTTCTTTCTTGCTTAAAACATAAAACACATTAAAACATTTTATAAAAACATTGTTTTACCCTTCTAGAGGCTTCCGACATCGGAGATTCCACCGGACGGTAGGAATTCCGATACCGAAGTCTAGCCGGGTATTACATTCTCCCCCCTTAAGAACATTCGTCCCCGAATGTTCCTCAACTAGCACATGCAAGGCATACAACATATCATACACATAAAACACATCAAACTCACAAGGAACTAACCTTAGAAAAGATAAGGGTACTGCTGGAGCATGGACTCCCGTGTCTCCCAGGTGCATTCTTCCATATTGTGGTGGTTCCACAGGACTTTCACCATCGGGATTTCCTTGTTTCTCAGCTTCCTGATTTGAGTGTCCAGAATCCATACCGGCTGCTCAACATAGGTGAGATCCTCTTGGATCTCCACATCAGGCTCACTAAGAACCTTGCCCGGATCTGACACAAACTTCCTCAACATTGAAACATGGAAAACCGGATGGATTCTTCCCATTGAAGCAGGCAAATCTAGCTTGTACGACACATTTCCAATCTTTTGCAAGACTTCAAAGGATCCGATGTATCATGGGGCTAGTTTACCTTTCTTCCCAAAGCGAACCACTCCTTTCATTGGAGACACCTTGAGCAATACCAGATCCCCCTCCTGGAACTCTACTAGTCTTCTGCGGATGTCTGCATAACTCTTCTGTCTGCTTGCAGCTGTCTTGATTCTTTCTCTGATTAAGGGTACTACCCTGCTAGTGATCTCTACTAACTCAGGCCCTGCCAAGGCCTTTTCTCCAACTTCTTCCCAGCAAACATGACCTGCACTTCCTTCCATATAAAGCTTCATATGGAGCCATCCCGATGCTAGCATGATGGCTATTATTGTAGGCAAACTCCACCAAAGGTAGATGCTGCCTCCAAGAACCGCCAAAGTCCAGCATACACATTCTTAGCATATCTTCTATGGTCTGGATGGTCCTCTCTGACTGTCCGTCTGTCTGTGGATGGAAGGCAGTACTGAAATCCAACCTGGTACCCATGGCATCCTGCAGACTCCGCCAAAACCTGGAGGTGAACTGGGGCCCTCTATCTGACACTATAGAAACAGGAACCCCATGCAGTCTGACTATCTCATCAACATACACCTGCGCCAACTTGTCCACAGAATAGCCACTCCTGACAGGGATGAAGTGAGCAGATTTGGTGAGTCTGTCCACAATCACCCATATGGAGTCCAATCTGTTGGACGTCGCCGGTAACCCCACTACGAAGTCCATAGCTATATTCTCCCATTTCCACTCTGGAATAGGTAGTGGGTTAAGCATTCCAGCCAGCTTCTGATGTTCCAGCTTCACCCTCTGACATACTTCGCAGGCTGACACAAACTGTGCCACTTCTCTCTTCATAGCTGGCCACCAATAAACTTTCTTCAGATCCTGATACATCTTGGTGGCCCCGGGGTGAATGCTGTATCTTGCATTATGAGCCTCTCTCATAATGTCTCCTTTTAGCCCTATGTCATCTGGTACACACAATCGACTCCCATAGCGGAGGATCCCCTTATTGTCGAATCTGAACTCACTGTCCTTGCCTGACTGAATAGTCCTGGCAATCTTCACTAACTCTGGGTCCTCATGCTGTTTCTGAGCCACCTACTCCAGAAACACGGGTGTCACTTTCATCTGAGCAACCAAGGCACCTGTACCAGACAACTCCAACTGTAGACCTTCATCAATGAGCTTGTAAAACTCCTTCACCACTGGTCTCCTCTCTGCCGTGATGTGGGATAGACTGCCTAGTGACTTCCGGCTTAGAGCGTCTGCCACGACATTCGCCTTACCCAGATGATACTGAATCTTACAATCATAGTCACTCAGCAACTCCACCCATCTCCTCTGCCTCAAGTTCAAATCCCTCTGACTCAAGATGTACTGCAGGCTCTTATGATCTGTGAAGATCTCACATTTTACCCCATAGAGGTAGTGCCTCCACATCTTGAGTGCAAAGATTACTGCTGCCATCTCAAGGTCATGTGTGGGGTAATTCAACTCATGCTTCTTTAGCTGTCTAGAAGCATAAGCAATCACCCTCTCATTCTGCATCAGCACACAACCCAGTCCCACTCGGGATGCATCACAGAAAACCGTGAAGTCCTCATCACTAGATGGCAGAGCTAACACTGGTGCCGATGTCAACCTCTTCTTAAGCTCTTCAAAACTCTCTTCGCACTGGTCAATCCACAAAAACTTCTGATTCTTCCTGGTCAACCTGGTTAGAGGAGCTGCAATTTTTGAGTAGTCCTGAACGAACCTCCTGTAGTAACCTGCTAAACCCAAGAAACTTCTAATCTCTGTCACTAAAGTGGGTCTAGGCCAGTTAGCCACAGCTTCTACCTTCTTGGGGTCTACCTCTATACCATTTTCTGACACCACATGCCCCAAGAATGAAATGCTCCTCAGCCAGAACTCACACTTGGAGAACTTGGCATACAAGCCATGCTCCCTCAAGGTCTGTAGAACCATCCTCAGATGATGGGCATGCTCCTCTGCATTCCTGGAATACACTAAGATATCATCTATGAAGACAATAACAAAGTGATCCAGGTATTGACTAAACACTCTATTCATGAGATCCATGAATGCTGCAGGGGCGTTGGTTAACCCGAACGGCATCACAAGAAACTCAAAATGCCCATATCTAGTCCTGAAAGCTGTCTTTGGCACGTCCTCTTCCCTGATCCTCAACTGATGATACCCGGACCTCAGATCTATTTTGGAGAAACAACCCGCTCCTGCTAGCTGGTCGAATAGATTGTCGATCCTTGGCAATGGGTACTTGTTCTTGGTAGTGACTTTGTTCAACTGCCTGTAGTCGATACAAAGTCTAAGGGATCCATCCTTCTTTCTCACAAACAAAACTGGAGCACCCCAGGGTGAGGTACTCGGTCGGATGAAGCCCTTGTCTACCAGCTCTTGCAACTGCTCCTTCAACTCTTTCAATTCTGCTGGCGCCATCCTGTAGGGAGGGATAGAGATCGGTCGGGTTCCAGGCATCAGTTCTATCTCAAACTCTATCTCCCTAGCAGGTGGTAAACCTGGCAGCTCGTCTGGGAACACATCTAAGAACTCTCTAACCACTGGCACCGAGGCGGGCTCTCTAACCTGACTGCTAAGCTCTCTCACATGAGCCAAATACCCCTGACATCCCCTCCTAAGCAACCTACGAGCCTGAAGAGCTGATATCAGACCTCTAGGTGTACCCCTCCTGTCTCCTCTAAAGACAACCTCAGACCCATCCTGACCTCTGAACCTGACTACCTTGTCCCTGCAGTCCAAGGTAGCACCATGGGTAGATAACCAGTCCATCCCTAGAATGACGTCAAAATCTGTCAAATCTAGAACCACTAGGTCGGCGGACAAGCATCTTCCCTCAACAAACATAGGACTACACTGGCAGACTAACTCTGCCACAGATGGATCGCACTTGGGTCCACTGACCAAGAGAGGACACTCTAACCCAGAAGTCATCAGACCTAACCCCCCCACGGCTCTCGGAGCAATAAAAGAATGAGATGCACCAGGGTCCATCAAGGCATAAACATCTGAACAACCAATGATTAAGTTACCTGCCACCACGGTGTTAGATGCATCTGCCTCCTGCTGTGTCATTGTGAAGATCCGTGCTGGAGCTGATGGACCTTCACCTCTGAAACCCGCTGAAGAAGAGGCTGCCCCTCTCCCTCTGCCTCTGCCACTGGCCTGAGTCATGGCTGGAGCTTCTGGCTGCGCTACACTGCCTGAAGCTGTTTGCTGGGACTGAGCCATCGGGACTGCTCTTGGACAATCTCGAGCCATATGCCCCTCCTGACCACATCTGAAACAGGCGTTCGTCCCAAACCGACATACTCCTTTGTGTGGCCTACCACACCTCGCACAAACTGCATTATCCGCACCAGCGCTTGAGCCACTTCCAAATCCCAGACTGGACTTGACTTTACTCCAGAACTTATTCTTCTTACCCTTGGGCTTACCCCATCTCTTACTGCCTGAAGCTGCTGCACTCATGGTAGAGGGATCTAACCTTCCCCCACCCGGAGTTTTAGAACCAGAAGGCTGTGCCACTGTCTGCTTAACTATCCCCTGAACGATGGCACTGGCCTCCATTTTCCTGGCCATATCTACTATGGCATGGAAGCTCTCCCTGTCCACTGACTGAATCAAGGAGGAATACCTGGAATGGAGTTTCATGACATACCTCCTTGACTTCTTCGAATCTGTATCCAGACTCTGTCCAGCAAAAGGCAACAGCTCCAAGAATCTGTCGGTGTACTCCTCTACACTCATTTCATCTGACTGCCTCAACTGTTCAAACTCTATCATCTTTAGCTCCCTTGAGCTATCGGGAAAAACCCATCCTGCAAACTCGTTCGCGAACTCTTCCCAAGACATGCTGTCCACTCTCGGGTTCACATAATTCTTGAACCACTCTCGTGCCTTCTTGCACTTAAGCGTGAACTCGGCCATCTGAATGGCTCTACTATCATCAGCCCCAATCTCCTCTGTGATCACTTTAACCCTTTCAAGATACACAAATGGGTCATCCCCTTTTTCATACTGAGGAGCACCCAACTTCATGTAGTCAGTCATCTTAACCTTGCTCCCACTGGCTGAGCTAGGTCTAGATGGCTGAGCAACTAGGGCTGCTGGTTCTGCTGGTGGTGGAGATGGTGCAACATTTTCTGAGGTAGGGTTTGCTGGATTTGGATAGTATGGTGGAGGTGGATACATTGGGTATGGCATCTGTGTGGGATAAGGGGTGAAGCTAGGGTAATCCGATGTGCCTCCCATCGAATATCCAGGGTTTTGTGAGAAGGGTGGGTAGTATGGTGGCTGAACAAATCCCGAGGCCTGAGTGCCTCTTTGGGACTCTCCCATACCTTCCTCTGACATGCTAACTCCCAGACTGCCATCCCTCCTCTGCTCTACATCCATATCATCCCCCATGTCCTCTGACCCTCCTCCCTGAACTGTTCCTCTAACTGATCTGCTCCTACCCAGATCCAAAGACCTTCTAGGGTCTCTTACTGCTCTGTCTCTGCTAGACCTACTAGACATTGCCGTAGGCAATGCTGGAGGACGGGCGCTCGTGCCCTCATCCTTAGGTGGCACTCCAGTCAATCTTGCTGATCGACGAGTTCCTCTCATCCTGTTTTCTGAAAAACAGTGCACATTACATAAACATTAGCATTATATGGTTCATGTGGGCACACATGAACCCGCATCACATACATCACATATCATAGCAT
Source organism: Manihot esculenta (assembly GCF_001659605.2). NCBI lineage: Eukaryota > Viridiplantae > Streptophyta > Magnoliopsida > Malpighiales > Euphorbiaceae > Manihot > Manihot esculenta. The sequence continues at coordinate 23,790,534 of NC_035170.2, forward strand.
ATCATTAATGCACATGCATATTATCATGGCATTTCACATCATCATGCAAGACAGGACTCCACATCCTATCCTAGTGGACATGATCTTTCCTATTGTGCTTGACCTTCTATGACATCTATGAGCCCGACACTCTAGGTCCGACCATATGAACCTAGGGCTCTGATACCATTCTGTAACGATCCGAAAATCGGACCGCTACCGGTGCTAGGATCCAGATCGGCTTAAGGCCGCCGGGACCCGTAGCAAGCCTGACATGAAACCTGTAAACCTGTATAATCCCATACATGATCAACAACATGCATAAAAATTTAAAACTTTTCTTTCCATATACATCAACCAAACTCAACCTGTACATATACATAAACATAACATTGATCCCTCTGTGGGATCTCATCTGTGCCCCCAATGGGTGACATAACATATGTTGAGTTGGTTTACATAAACATCATCAAAATCTCTAAGATCATGTATTAAAAGGGATAACAACACTCTATGGTCAAGCACATCTCTAACATCCATAAACATCATTACATAACTATACTGTACTTTTACATTACATCATACTACGATTTGTTATGTCCACATTCTATCTATTACACAACAAACTTTACTCTAACCGACCTCCTCTTCTATCCTGTACCTGTAAGCCTGGGGGTAAAAGGGAGAGGGGTGAGCTAAAAGCCCAGTGAGTAGAACTATAAAACATATTAACACTATGCTCTATGAAATGCATCATAACACAGACAATTCACATAAGGGTTGGGTGAACTTGTCACCAATTAGTCCAAGCTAACTCTGTGCCAGGCCGTAGCATGGGGTCCTGGTCTTCCTGTCATAACATACATTACTTACCATTGCCCCAGGGCCTCCTCTGGGCTCCTGGTCTTCGAGTCCTATAACAGTGCCAGGCCGTAGAATGGGGTCCTGGTCTTTCCTTACTCTGTGCCAGGCCGTAGAATGGGGTCCTGGTCTTCCTGTCATGGACTAATTGAGTCATCCAATATTCACCCACATCAACAACAATCGATGCAATGCGGCATATTCGTGAAAACTAATGCAATCATCCTATTGCATAATCATGATGCATGAAACATGATAAAACATTTAATTTCTCAATTTAAAAGATTAAGTTTGGTTCCACTCACCTCTGGCTGACTCTGACAATACCGAAGCAGCTAAACTCACTGCTGGGGTCCTCGGTTCCTCGGGTCCGAACCTACACAGGTGGACTCAAATGAGGGACCAAACACACCTGAACATAACCATAAACTACTCCCCAAAAACCCCCTAAAACATCATGAAACAACCATACAAAATCATGCAAAGGAGGCCTGGACAGGGCACTTTCAGCGGCAGGTTCGGCGGCCGAAAGTCCCTCCAGAGCCGAAAGTCAGGCAGGTTCGGCGGCACCTTCGGCGGCCGAAACTCCCAGACAGAGACGAAACTCATGCATGTTCGGCGGCACTTTCGGCGGCCGAAACTGCCCGACAGAGACGAAAGTCTCCTTTTGGGGGCAAGCTTCGGCAGCCGAAAGGCTGCCTCCCCAGCCATGTTCGGCGGCCGAAAGTCCTTTGGCTGCTGAACCTGGTTTCTGCCAAAGGGCAGAAACTTGGCTCCATTTGCACATTTCGCCTCCAAACCTTCCAAACATGCATCAAACCTATTCTACAACACACAAACACAAGCATACATGTTCCTAGGGGCCTCACAACAACATAAACCCCATCTACAACACATCAAGCATCCACATTGTTCAAGAACATACATTTATACCCATAAACTCCAAAAACATAACCATAACCTAAACATGCATTCTATCCTATAGATCTACTTAAAACTTACTTAAAACATGCAATGAGCTTAAGATCGGCTCTTACCTCTTGAAGATCGAGAGAGAGACGGCCTAAACTCGGAGTTGGGAGAGATTGGGTTCTTGAACCTCCAAGCTCCCAAAACTTTGCTCACAAGCTTAAATCTTCAAAACAAAGTTAAAACAAATGAAAATCTTGAAAGGTTTAGAGGAAGAACATCAAAAATGGGTGAGGGACGGCGGAGACTCACCTTGGCCGAAAATGGGGAAAAGCTCGCCCGTTTTCGGCTAAGGGACCCTTTTATAGTGGCTGGCCAGACCACGTTCGGGGGCCGAATGTGCCTCCGCATGCATGCCATGTTCGGCGGCTGAACCTGGACTTCCCTCACTTATGCTTTCGGGGGCCTAAAGCACACCCGCAACGCATGCATGTTCGGCGGCCGAACTTGAGGTTCGGCGGCCGAACCTGGGTTTTCCTCCAATGCTATTTTCATGCAAAAACTCATTTTATTTCATGCTTAAAACATAAAACACATTAAAACATTTTATAAAAACATTGTTTTACCCTTCTAGAGGCTTCCGACATCCGAGATTCCACCGGACGGTAGGAATTCCGATACCGGAGTCTAGCCGGGTATTACAACTGGTGCTGACGTTAACCTCTCCTTTAACTCTTCGAAAATCTCTTCACACTGGTCAGTCCACATAAACTTCTGATTCTTCCTGGTCAGTCTGGTCATAGGAGCGGCAATTTTTGAGAAGTCCTGAACGAACCTCCTGTAGTAACCTGCCAAACCCCGAAAACTTTTAACCTTTGTCACTGTTGTGGGTCTAGGCTGGTTAGCTACAGCTTTTACCTTCTTGGGGTTCACTTCCAATACAAAGCTTTTTCTGACACAACCTGCCCCAAGAATGATATGCTCCTGAACCAGAACTTACACTTGGAGAACTTGGCATACAAGCCATGTTCCCTCAAGGTCTACAAAACTGTCCTCAGATAATGGGCACGCTCCTCTGCATTTCTAGAACTCACCAAGGTATCTTCAGTGAAGACAATAACGAATTGATCCAGAATCTAATTAAAAACTCTACTTATGAGATCCACGATTGCTGTAGGGGCATCTACTAGCCCGAACGACATTACTAGGACTCATAGTGCCCATATCTGGTCCTGTACGCAGTCTTCGGCACATCTTCCACTCTCATCCTTAACTGATAGTACCTGGATTTCAGATCTACCTTGGAAAGACAACCGGCTCCTACTAGCTGGTCTAAAATAGATCGTCGATCCAAGGTAATAGATACTTGCTCTTGGTAGTGACTTTGTTCAACTGCCTGTAGTCGATACAAAGTCTTAGGGATACATCCTTCATTCTTATAAGCAACTCTAGAGCACTCCCAGGTGCAATACTCGGTCGGATGAAACCCTCATCTACCAACTCTTGCAATTTGTTCTTCCTACTTCTTAACTCTGCAGGTGTCATCCTGTAGGGAGTGATAAAGACGGGTCTAGTCCTCATCATTACTTTAATCTCAAACTCTATCTCCCTATCAGATGGTAAACCTGGCAGCTTGTCTGGGAAGACATCTAAAAACTCTCTGACTACTGGCACTGAGGTAGGCTCTCTGACATGACTATCCAGCTCTCTCACATGAGCTAAGAAACCCTGACAACCCCTCCGGAGCAACCTACGAGCCTGTAGGGCCGATATCAGACCTCTAGGCGTACCCCTCCTGTCTCCCCTGAAGACAACCTCTGACCCATCCTGACCTCTGAACTTGACTACCTTGTCTCTGCAATCCAAGGTAGCACCATGGGTAGATAACCAGTCCATCCCTAGAATGAAGTCAAAATCTGTCAACTCTAGAACCACAAGGTCGGCTGGAAGGCATCTGTCTTCTATAAACGTTGGACTATACCGGTAGACTGACTCTGCCACTGACGGGTCACACTTGGGTCCACTGACCCAGAGGGGACACTCTAACTCAGAGACCATCAAACCCAACCTCTCAACGGCTCTCGGAGCAATTAAAGAAAAAACAAACACCAGGGTACACATCAGAACATTCAGAGTGAGCGTACCTGACAACACCGTGTTCGATGTGTTTGCCTCCTGCTGAGCCAAGGTGAAGATCCGAGCTGGAGCTGATGGACCTTCTCCACGGAAACCTGAGGAATGAGAGGCTATCCCTCTCCCTCTGCCTCGACCGCTGACCTGCAACGTGGCTGGAGCTACTGGCTGAGCCGCTCTACCTAAAGTCGTCCGCTGGGACTGTGCTGTCCAGGGTGCAGTAGGACACTCACGTGCTATATGCCCCTCTTGCTGACAGTGCGGTTGTCGAAGCCGGTCAAAAATAACCTTCTTGGTTACCTACAATTTACAACTGCAGATAGTGGTGAAGGATCGAATCCACAGAGAATTGATTACCTATTTATTTTTCTCAATCAAGACCAAGGAAACTAATTGAAAACACAATTGAAAGCAAGTAATTGAAAGCTCAATGAAAGTAAAGTGCAAGGAAAGTAAAAAAGGGGGGTTTTGAGATTGACTTATCTAACAACTATTGAAAGCAATTAAAACAGCAAGCAATTAAAACAGCAAGTAATTAAAATAAAAGAGGAAATCAATATGAGAAAAGTCTAGTTGAAGATATGGATCCACTTTGGTTGTTTGGGTTGATCATTGAAACATGGTTATCTTGATTGAATCAATAGGTTGGTTATGGGGGTGGAAGACACTTCTCACCACCATGTCTTTCCTTATGAAAAAACTGATTAGGGAATGTCCTCTAACCAATTACTAATCAGCAAATTGCCAAGGAACTTCCTTGGGCCAAAGGCATCAAAACAATTGCCAATTGCATGAAGAACAAGAAAGATCCAAACCCTAGCTACTCAAACGCATGAGATGTTGCTAGATCATGCAATTCCTCGGATTTTTACACCAAGTGTTCTATGGACAGAATATTTCCAGCAATCACGGACTAACAAATATCCTAATCCAACAATCAATTAACTTTGCAATCAAGAATCAAGTGGCCAATTTGATCAAAACAACAAAGCAATCTTAGAATTAAGCATCAATTGCATGAATATTGAATAAATCAAAAGCAAACACTTTATGTTCAGATCTCACAACCTTTTAAACAACCTTAGTTTCAACCAAACTTCAACTAAAAAGAAGGTTTCAGCCACTCATGGCTGAACCAAAACAGAAAATAAAAGAAAAGAAGAAGATGGAAGAACCGGCGGTGGCACAAGGTGGAGGAGTGGCGGCCGAACCTTGGAGAGGTTGGGAGATTCAAAATCTACCTCTTCTAGGCTTCTTGAAGGCTTTAAATATGTCTTGGGAGGCTGCCTAGGGTTTCATGGCAGTCCATGAGTCTTTTAGAGGCTGCCCAAAGTGCCCTTGGTCCCATATGTGCCTTCTTTGTGCATGGATTAAGGCAAAAATGTGGAGCATGTTTTGAATTGCAAGTGGGGGCTCTTTGGTCTTTTAATTACTGCCCAAGATCTTCAAGATGTTGCCTAAAGAGTTAAGAGGCTGCCCATGCATTAATAAGGAAGGTGGAGCCTTCTTTTGAATTTTGAATTTTGAATGTGCATGGCATGAAATGGGAAACATGTGATCTTCAAGATTTGGCTTCTTGAATGAGCTGGATCTTGAAATCCAATATCTGAATATGAATCTTGGAGATTTGAATTTCAAAATACTTTCCTTCTTTGGCTCTTCAATTATGGCAACTTGAGATATGGCTTCTTGAATAAGGAAAAGGCAACTTGCTGATTTGAAATTCGAATTTCAAATGGCTTTGGCTGAATGTTCTTTCCTTCTTTGCCACTTTCCTTATTTAGAACTTTCCATATTTAGCTTGACTTGATTTCAACTTGGCAGGCTTGCTCTCTTTTGCTCCAAATAAGACAGTTTTAGGGGTATTTTCTCCAGAATGTCCTTTTACACCATTTTCTGCAAAATAATATTAAAAGCACTAAATTAAGCAAAAATCATGTAAATATTCATCAATAATATTAATATAAAATGGACTAAATTATGCTCTATCACCTGCCCACACCTGAAATATGCTGTTGTCCCCACCCGACAGACTCCCTTGTGCGGCCTTCCACACCTCATGCATCTTGAACTGTCTGAGCCAGAGCTTGAGCCACCACCAAAACCCAGACTAGCCTTCAACCTCTTCCAAAACTTGTTCTTCTTTGACCTCCTGAGGCCTCTGTTCCCCTTCCTAGTGGTGTTCCCCCACTTTACACCTCTCGAGGTGGCTGTACTCAAAGTGGAGGGGTCAATTCCTCCCGAACCTGAGATCTTAGAATCCTGAGTCTAAGCGTCTTCTTGAGACTCTCCCATGCCTTCTTCAAACATGCTCATATCCAGACCTCCATCTCTTCTCTACATATCCATCTCTACTTCTCTTGTATCGGCAGACATTCTCCTTAGATCCATTCTTCTCTGCTTACATCAGAAGACCTTCCAGGGTCCCTTGATGTTCTCCATCTGCCAACTCCTCATGACTGCGCTCTTGGCAGAGCAGGGGGAAAGGTATCCATACCTTCCCTCTCAAGCGAAACTCCAGTCGATTCCACAGATCGACGAGCACCTCGCATCCTATCTTCTGAAAAACAGCACACAACACACAAACATCAGCATCATATGGTTCATGTGGAAACACATGAACCCGCATTACATACATCACATACATAACATTTCATTAATGCACATGCATATTATCATGGCATTTCACAACATCATACAAGACCAGACTCCATATTCTATCCTAGTGGACATGATCTTCCTATTGTGCTTGACCTTCTATAACATCTATGAGCCCGACACACTATAGGTCCTACCATGTGAACCTAGGGCTCTGATACCACTCTGTAACGACCCGAAAATCGGACCGCTACCGGCGCTAGGATCCAAATCGACTTAAGGTCGCCGGGACCCGTAGCAAGCCTAACATACATCCTGTATACCTGTTAAATCCCATACATGATCATACATACACGTAAAAACTGTAAACTTTTTCTTTTCCTTCACCAAGCTTAACCTGTACATGCTCATAAACTCATAAACATAAACCCCACACTGGAGCCTTCATCAAATGCTCCAATGGGGTAACATAACATACATTAAGCTTGGTATAGCATAAAACATCATAACTCATACATAAAGATCATGTATATAAAAAGGGATTAAACATCCATACCAGGGTCAAGCACAACTCTAAACCTCAAAAGACATCATTACATTACATGACTGATCAATCCTTTACATTACAATATTCTCATGTCCACAACTAACTATTACATAAACACATTACTTCTTTACTCTTGCTGACTTCTTGGTCTATCCCGTACCTGCATACCTGGGGTTAGGGGTGAGCATTCGGTCGGTTCGGTTCAAAACTGAACCGAACTGAATAAACCGAAAATCGAAATTTTAGTGTTTATAAAAATCGAATCGAACTGATTTTGATCAGAAACCGAATCGAACCGAACCAGTCTGATTCAGTTTGATTCGGTTCGGTTTGATCGGTTTCGATTTTTAATAATTTTTTATGTTTTACACTTATTTTTAATATTTTAAAATTTAATTAAAATATTTTAATTTTAATATGATTTAATTTCTCTATATTATTGAAAATACAAATTATTATCACTAATCGGTTCGGTTCGGTTTTTTCTTATCAAAACCGAATCGAACCGAAATAACTGAAATTTCTAAAATTAAAAATCGAATCGAACCGAAATATATAAAAAACTGAATCAAATTTTCAAATCGGTTCGGTTCGGTCGGTTTTTCGGTTTAAACCAAATTATGCTCAGCCCTACCTGGGGTTAGGGGAATGGGGTGAGCTACTAGAACCCAGTGAGCAGAATAGTAAAAACATATATTAAAAACCATGCTTCCATGAAATGCATCACATCACAAACAAATCACATCAAGGATGAACTTGTCACCAATAGCCCTCTACATATCCAATAGTGCCAGAACGTAGAATGGGTCCTGGTCTTTCTCTTACATAACATATCATAACATTCCAACATGCCAGAGACATAGAATGGGTCTTCCTGGACTTTTTCTTACATAGTGCCAAGGACGTAGAATGGGTCTTCCTGGACTTTCATACCGTATCATCGTATCATATCACATCATCATAACATACGAGGGCCAATGGATCATCCAAAATTCATCCACATCAACATTATAATATGCAATGCAACATATTCGTGAATTCTAATGCAAACAACCTAATATATATCATGGCATTCATGATGCATGAATCATGCTAAAACTTTCGTTAATTTAAAACATAAGGTTTTATTCTACTCACCTCTGGCTGACTCTGAAGCAGCTAGCTCACTGCTGGGGTCCTCGATTCCTCGGGTCCGAACCTACACAAGTGGACTCAAATGAGGGACCAAACATAGACTAACATGACACTAAACAACCCCCCAAAAACCCCCAAAAACACCTTAAAACAATCATAGAAATCATGCAAAGGAAGGCTGAACAGGGCACTTTCGGCAGCAGGTTCGGCGGCCGAAAGTCCCTCCAGAGTCGAAACTCCCTCCAGAGCTGAAACTCAGTGACTTTCGGCGGCCGAAACTCCCCTCCAGAGATAAAAGTCCATTTTTAGGGGCAGGGTTCGGCAGCCGAAACAAGCCACCACAGGCAGGTTCAGCGGCCGAAAGTCCCTTCGGCTGCCGAACCTGAGTTCTTCCAGAAATGGCAGAACTCAGCCTTCATGCACATTTTGCCTCCCAAACCTTTCAATCATGCATCTAGCACTCCCACAACATGCATACACACATACACAAGCATTTAGGGGTCTCAATCTATCCTAAACCCCAACAACAACACATAAAAAGCAACTCAGCAACCTACATTATCCATAAACTCAACATAAAACCTAATAATATTCAACTAACCTAAACATGCATTTCTACCCCAAAAACCATCATAAAACTTGTTTAAAACATACTAGAAGGGTTGGATCTAAGCTTACCTCTTGAAGATCGAGAGGAGAAACGATCCAAACTCGGAGACGGGGGAAAATTAGCTCCTTGGATCTCCAAGCTCCAAAACTTTATTCTTTACTCAAAAATCTTCAAAACCAAGTTAAAAACTCATAAAAATCATGAAAACTCGAAAGAAGAAACTCAAAATCGACAAGGGACGGCGGAGAACTCACCTTGGCCGAAAACGGGGAGAAAAGCTCGCCCTTTTCGGATAGGAGACCCCTTTATAGGTGGCTGGCCAGGCCACTTTCGGGGGCCTAACGTGCCTCCGCATGCATGCCATGTTCGACGGCCGAACATAAGGTTCGGCGGCCGAACATAAGGTTCGGCGGCCGAACCTGGATTTCCCCCTTATGCCTTCAGAGGCCTAAAGCACTCCCGAAGCGCATGCATGTTCGGCGGCCGAACTTGAGGTTCGGCGACCGAACCTGGGTCTTCCTCCAAGGTTATTTTCATGCAAAAACTCATTTTCTTTTCTTGCTTAAAATATAAAATACATTAAAACATTTTATAAAAACATGACTTTACCCTTCTAGAGCTTCCCAATATCCGGGATTCCACCGGACTGTAGGAATTCCTATACCGGAGTCTAGCCGGGTATTACAAAAATGATATGTCAACAGATGTTCAACCAATTGGGCTCAGGAGAAACAGTAAAGTCTGAGGAACTAAAAGAAAGAAAGTCCAGTAGTAAAGAATCGTTAAAACATTCTTCTAGTAAAAAAGCTCCAAAGAAAAAATCTAGCAGGAGAAAGCCTAAAAAATAGTCCAGTTTGGAATCGGAGTCGACAGTGTCAAGTACGTCATCCTCCAGTAAAACTCCAACATCTTCTCACTGTGACAGCAATGAAAATGACTGTTATAGGATATTACCAGCAAGACTGACAAAGTAAAAGAAAAAGGGAAGAAAAAGAAAGAAAAGGTAAAGAAAAAAGGAAGAAAAGGTAAAGAAAAAAGGAAAAGGAAGGAAGAAACGGGACACCTCATCATCCTCATCATCTTCAAAATCAGAGTAAAAAACAAATACGAAAAAATAATGGCAGACAGATCACTATTCACCTACAGTAAAAGCACTATTCATCTACAGTAAAAAGCAGTTGGCAGACATACTATTTATCTACAGTAAAAGCAGTTGGCAGACATCTACAACAGTAAAAGTTTGAAAATTTTCTATAAAAAGGGAGCCTCTCCCCTTGTGAAGGCACGCATATTTTTCCTCTCTCTATTTTCTCTATCTTTACTCTTCTCTGTAAAAATTCTATATCAGTTTTCAGAAACTTTATAAAACCTTCAAGTATAATAAAATCATAGTAAGTTTTCATAGTAAGTTTTATATTATTTACTTTCTGCATATTTTATATCTGCTACTTATATAAGCCCATGTTGACGGCACCTTTCTCTTCTCCCTCCTCATTCAGACTTAATTCTGGGGATCCCAGATTAAGGTTACAGGAACCCAAACCTTAAGTTTAATTAAATTGTGTTGATTTGTTGCTTAAGTATGCTCTGTGGATGCAGCTTAGTCTGATCTTCCACATTAGAAAAACTGCTTGCTGTGTTTATTTATAAATTTTATAACGGCTGATGACCTTGGGAGGCCAGAAATATTACTCTTAAAAGCCTATGAAATTTTTGAGGCTAGAGTTATATTTCCCATGTTAAATCTTACTTGTTAATTATACTTTCTTGGTTTATTTGATAAATTCTTGATATATACTCTGAATCTTTGTATGTTTCGATCAAGATTTTTGTTGGTATCTATATATATATATAAACTTTTATTAAATTAGTAACGGATTTTGAATCTGTTACGGAATCCGTTACAAAATTAGTAACAGATTGCTAATCGGTTACTATTGCATTAGCAACGAGGTTCATAGTAACGGATACAAATCTGTTACTAAACAGGTTAGTAACAGATTTTTCATTGATTAGTAATGGAAAAATCCGTTACTAATCCGGAAAAATATTGTAGTGAAGGGGTCTTTGTCATTATATAAGACGAGTTATCCTTGGAATGGATTTGACACCTCTACATTGAGATTTCATTAACACATCATTACAAGTGTTAATGGTGGAACCTCTGGAGATTTGATGGTTATTCCTCTAGATAAGTGGCTTTCTTCATACTAAGGACGTAGACGAATCCAAAAGTATGCTGACAATTTATTTCAAAATTTGATAAATTTTATAGTCACAACATGTAATCTAGTTAAAATTTTTTTTTATGAGATTTAATGATGAAAAGAGAGAATTTCTATTGCAGGGGCTTTTCTTTTCAATTTAGTGGTTATTGGAGCTTAGAAAGGAAGTGATAGTTGCTAGGGTTTTGGTAAAGAAACTAATTCTTAGATGCTTTGATCCGGTTGAACATATTGTAACAGTTGCTGGATTAATTATTAGTTTTGTTTATATAAATTTTGTAGTTATGGGCCCATCCCTTATAAATTGCTATAATGGGCATTCTAATACAATGAATGTGGTTAATATCATTTTAACAAAGTGTTTAATATTTTGAGATTACGTTTGTAATTTTTGAAAATAAATAATACAAAGAGTGAAATAGAATAAGTATGGGTTTTACTAGAAGTGGGTTACACTGATTATGCAATGTGTTACTTCCATAAGCTTTTCTCTTGTGATCAATGGTTCACTATCTCAGCCTTTTTATCCTACAAGAGGTATTGTCTTTTTTCTTTGGGTCTTAGTAGGTTTTTTTATGATTGTATAGTTTTTTGGTATAAAGGCTTTGGGCCTTTTCTGCAATGAAACATATTTTTTGAGAAAAAAAAATCCTACAAGAGGTATTCGCCAATGACATCCACTATCTCCATATTTATTTCTATTTATTACTCAAGCTCTCTCTTGTCTTCTTGCTAAAGCCAAACAGGATGGGAATATTCATGGTATCCAACTAAATAAGCATAATCTTGTGATCACCAATGCTTTATTTGCTGATGGTACATTGATTTTTGAGTTAGCATCTCAATCTGAAGCTTTAAGGATTATGGATATCATAAAAACATATTCTGCAGCCAGAGGCCAATAAGTTAATTTCATAAAATCAAGTATCCTTTTTAGCAAAAAGACTCCTTTGCTTCTTAAGCATGATATTTTATCAATTCTTAACATGAGGGAGATGAAGGATGGGGATAAGTATTTGGATTTACCATCTTTGTAGGGTAGATCCAAGGTGAAAGCTTTGGAGTTCATTAAAGATAAGGTGTCCATGAAAACACAAGCTTGGAAGCAGAAGTTATTATTGTTAAAACTATGCCGTTTTACTATCTATTGTTATTGGTTTATATTAGTATCTAAATTATGTAGTTTTACTTGTATGAGCTGTAACTCTCTAGTCACGTGTTGTGCATGTGTTTTTGTCTGGAATAAAAGGAAGCAAGATGCTTTCAGAACCAAGTGTAACGTCATTTTACGTTTGAAATAAAATCTCTCTGATTTTCTGTCCCTTTCTTGCCTTTTTTGCACATGGTATCAGAGCTGGAACCCTAGCTCACGGCAGCACGTCGCTAGTTGCATGTGAGAAATCCTTGGTGCTCTCGAAAGATCTGGTCATGGTGAAGCGAGGGAACAGTAGCAAGGAACAGAAGGCGATTGGAGCACCAAAAAAGTTACAGATCGCAAATAGTAGAATGGGAGACCCCCCTGAGCCTTCAAGCATCTGACCATCCAGGTATGAGTTTAGTCTCCAGGTATGAGTTTAGTCTCAGCATATCTTATAGGACCTAATTTCAGATCTTAGAGTAAAGCTGTTAAGATAGCCCTAGGTGCCAAGATAAAATTGAGATTTGTCGAAGGCACAACATTAGCTCCTAGCAAAGACACTGAGGGATATGAATAGTGGAAAAGATGTGACTTCATGGTCACATCTTGGATTCTCAACTCCATCTCTAAGGAGTTGGTTGATGGCTTTATATATACTGCCTCTATAGAGATCTCTGGCAAGAGATCTATGAGAGATTCAGAGAGTGCAATGGACCTATGATTTATAAGTTGCACGGGAAAATATCTCTTATCTCTCAAGAAAATCAGTCTGTGTCAGTCTACTTCACTAAGCTGAAGAGATTATGGGATGAGCTTGGGTCAGTAGAACCACTTCCAACATGTACTTGTGGAGCCTCTAGGGCCATAGCTAAAATAACCAACATGAATATGCTCATGCAATTCCTGATGGGTTTGAATGAGGCCTTCAGGTCTGTGAGAGACCAGATATTGGGGATGGACCCTTTACCAACAGTGAACAAGACTTACTCAATGGTTGTAAAATTTGAGTCTCAAAGGGAGATTCTGGGGGTAATGAATGACAATTTAGGATCCCTTGCCCTATTGAATAAGACTCAAACTCATAATCTGTCCAGACCAAGAAGGTTTGAGGTTAAGAAGGGTCATTCCACTTTCTACAACATGGATGGCCACACTCGGGAAGGGTGTTTTAAGCTGATTGGCTATCCTGATTGGTTCAAGGCCAAGAACAAAGTTGGAATCCAATCTTTCAAGGGAAAAAAAAGCACCAAAATTATGGCTGTTATTGAAGGAAACAAATTAGAAGAGAATAATCCTCTGGAATATCTAGACACATCAAGTAGAATACATGAATTGACATCCATGTTGAGCTCTTTAAAACAAGAAGTCTCCGAACTTGTAAAAGGGAAAGGAACTCTTGCCCCAAGCACACCTCATGGATCTGAGACACATTTCATAGACTTTGTAGGTAAGCATACTCTCTATAACACTTGCCATACACAAATACAAACTAACTCTAATTGGATTCTAGACACTAGAGCCACAAATCACATGTGTTCAAATAACACTCTCTTCACCACTTTGCATTCACTACACAAGCATTATCTGTGTGCTTTCCAGATGGGAAAATAACTCAGGTTACTCAATCTAGAAAGCTAAATCTCTTTAGCAAATTAATTCTAGATGATGTTCTTTATGTTCCTCACTTTCAATACAATTTGATCTCTGTTAGTCAATTAATGAGTAGCTATGGCTACTATATAGTGATGTGAAATGATTATTGCCTTATATAGGACTCATTGAATAAGAAATTGGTGGCCATAAGCAAGAAACAAAGAGGCCTATTCAGGCTAAACCATATGAGTTTTTCTCATTCTGATGTAAGAAACTGTTTGCTTGAGATCGTGAACTTTAATGTTGATCTTCACAGCTTTGTAAATAGCACTCTTTCCCAAATGGATTTGAATAAAGAATATTCCATGCAACTTGAACATACACATAACTCTGTAGTGACCATGAATGACATGCATGATAGACTACGGCATGCATCAGTAGGTAAACTCAAACATATTAAAGGCATGGATATTGGTAATGAACCTATGAGGTGCTGTCCTGTATGTCCTCTAGCAAAATAGGCCAATTACCCTTTCCCAGAAGCCACACCTTAGCTTCAAAACCTTTTGAATTAATTCACATTGACATATGGAGGCCATATAAGACCAGCTCTATTACTAGAGCTAAGTTTTTTCTCACCATTGTTGATGACTATAGTAGGGCTATGTGGACTTTTATGATGCACTTAAAAAGTCAGACCTTCAATTTGACTAAACACTTCATATACATGGTAGAAAATCAATTTAACACTACCATTAAAGTTATTAGAACTGACAATGGAAAAGAGTTTCTAAGCCATAATTATAGTTCTCTGCTTATAAGTAAGGGAATCATGCACCAAAAATCCTATCCATACACTCCACAACAGAATGGAGTTGTGAAAAGAAAACACAGACACATACTTGACACTGCTAGAGCCTTAAAAATGCAATCATAAGTGCATATTCAATTCTGGTCAGAGTGTATCCTAATTGCTACTTACTTAATAAATAGAATGTCTATGGAACACTTTGATTGGTACACACCTTATGAAAGGCTCTATGGGACCTCACCTAACTATTCATACTTAAGAAAGTTTGGTTGCTTGTGTTTTGCTACTTCTGTGGGAACACATAAGGACAAGTTTCATGATAGAGCCATTAAAGCTATGATGATAGGTTATGCCAGAACACACAAATCTTATAAGTGGTATAACATCAATGATAAAACCTTTTTTATGAGTAGGAATGTTATCCTCTATGAAAACATCTTTCCCTTCCAAGGGACTAATCTAATTGAGAACTCTGTAGTTCCCATTCCTGTGGTTGAGAGTGATTGTCCAGATCTTGAACACTGTCCATTTGGTCATACTAGTGATGACTTACAGAAATGTCCTTCAATTAGAAGGACTCAAAGGCAAAGACAAGCCCCTGTTTGGATTCAAGACTATGTAAATTCTTTGCAAATATCCTTTATGTCCTTCCATCCCTTACATTAGTCCTACATCTACAATATTAACAAGGTCACTAAACCTTGTACCTATTCTCAAGCATTTAAGGATGCACATTGGGTTGAGGCCATGAAGCAAGAGCTTCAGGCCTTGGAAAACAACAATACCTGGGTGCTTACTAATTTACCTAAGGGTAAGAAAGCAATAGGCTGTAAATGCGTCTACAAAGTGAAATTTAAACCAAATAGAGATGTGGAAAGATATAAGGCCTGGTTGGTGGCCAAAGGCTACAACCAAATTGAGGACTTAGACTACAAAGACAGGTTTTCACTTGTGGCAAAACTTACAACTGTAAGAATTTTTATTGCCCTTGCTACTTCTAAACAATGATCAATTTTTCAATTGGATATCAATAATGCCTTTTTACATGGTCATCTAGATGAAGAGGTGTACATGACATCTCCCTAAGGTTATTACAAAGCCTAGCCAAGGGATGTTTGCTTGCTTAAAAGGTCCCTATATGCGCTTAAACAAGCCTCCAGATAGTGGAACATTGAGTTCACCAATTTTCTCAGGGGTTTAGGCTTTGTGCAATCCCCTCATGACCATTGTCTCTTTACACAGAACATAGGTACCATGTTTTTTATACTTGCTTGTGCATGTTGATGATGTTATTTTGACCGAAAACTCCATTGATACCATTACTGAATGCAAGCTTGCTTTACATTCAAAGTTTACTATCAAAGATTTAGGACCTATGAAATATTTTTTGGGCCTAGATGTTGCTAGATCCTCTCAAGCAACCTTCCTTAGTCAAACTAAATACATTTCAGATGTATTGAAAGATGCAAGCATGTTTCATTGTAAACTTGCCTCTTGTCCTTTAACTCAAGGCTTGCATTTATCTCCTGACTCAAGGGAGCTCTTTGATAAACTTGATTTATATAGAAGACTTTTAGGAGACAATGCAAGGTCCCAAGTATATACAATATCCAGAGAGTGAATTTCTAGAATAGGTACAAGTTGTCCAATCAGAGTCACAATAGGCATTCAGAGACAGGTCATTACTTATAGGGAAATAAAGTCTCTAATATAATGAGCCTTTAAGATAGCGAAGCACATGTAAAGCAGCCTCCCAATGGGGCTTTCAGGGCATGCTCATAAAATGACTCAAGTGTTGTACAACATAGCATATCCAATTGCACATCCAATTGCTCATCCCACTGCACTGTGACAGTAAAGCAGTCATGCACATTGCTGCCAATCCGGTCTTCCATGAGAGCATGAAGCACATCGAGATAGACTGCCACCTAGTCCGAGATAAACTTCAATGGGAATTCATTTTGCCTGACCATCTCCCTACTAAAGAACAACTGGTTGACATATTCACCAAGGCCTTACCAATCTATCGCCATGGCAGCCTCACCCGCAAGTTGAATCTTTTGTCTTTATCAGCTTCAACTTGAGGAGCGGGTATAAAAACTACGTCGTTTTACTATCTACAATTATTAGTTTATATTAGTATCTAAACTATGTCTCTTACTTGTATGAGTTGTAACTCTATAATAGCGTGTTGTACATGTGTTCTTGTCTGGAATAAAAGGAAGTAAGATGCTTCCAAAACCAAGTGTAACGTCATTTTATGTTTGAAATAAAATCTCTTTGGTTTTATCTCTCTTTCTTGCCTTTTTTGCACAATTATCACAAGATGTTTATTTTCCAAGTATAGATCTTTGGCAAGCTTCTCATTCTAGAAAGTCAAGATCCTAGGTGTGGCAAAGCTTGTTAGCAGGATGAAATGTGATCAAAGAAGGATTCAGGCATAATATAGGAGATAGCATGGATACTCTTCTTGTGTTTGATTCGTAGATTCCTACTATCCAAAATTTCAAAGTTCCAAGACTTTGTCTGTGTGCGGAATTGCTTTGAGGCTCCGTTTGGGTTGCTACCTTGTCATGGTTTAGGCATATGGCTACTGGCCTTTTTTTTTTTTTTTAATCAAATATATGAATCCATTAATATAAAAAGGCCCACCAACTACATGAAGATCCATAGAAGAAACACTAAAGTACAAGAAACTAACATAACAAAGCAAAGGGAAGCCTATTCTCATACTCTAGAACCAGCCCTAATAAAAGCAGAAAGGCCTAAGAAAATATATAATGGAAACCAAAACTAAGAATTCTATAACTTGATGTTGAGAACTTAACCTCGACAAGATTCCATAATAAAAAGGAAGCAGCGCTGTCTAATTTTTGAAATTCTGGCCATTCGGTGACAAATTAATGGTTCCAATAATCTCACTGGCAGAACTAACTTACGCATTCTCTTTGAAACTCAAAGAAACCACCAAAACAATAAGAGACAACTGAAAGCCTCAAGAAGAAAAGGAAGCCCACATGGCTAAGAAACCATAGAGACAACCAAATCGAGACTTTGATGGAAAGAGGTTGTAGTAAGAAACAAGGATCGCCCTCTAGATCTAGGCAGCCTTCATACCTAGGGTCAAGGGAGCCTTCAACCCCTTTAAAAGAGCCATTGAAAGGTCGATGAGGATTTAACATGACCTCTTGCACCATCCAAAGGCAAATCTATAAGCCACCGCGTCACCCCTTCACTGGATGCCACCATATCACCATAGTTGAAGACTTCCAGTCACCTACAAACATATAAAATACATATAATGTTCATAAAATACAACATATAAAGAAAAAAAAAAGGCAGTTCAATAAAGACCCCTCGCCGATAACCCCATTGTCGAAAAGAAGCCTACAAAACTTATGTATATCCCGTCCAACTATAGGAAGATGAAATCCACAGCTAAACAAAAGGAGGCCCCACTGCCCAGAGAGGCAGAAGAAAGACTTCCAAAAAAATAGAGAATGCCGGCGATACTCGAACGAAGGAGACTTCCTCCCAACGAAGAAGAAATACTCTCTCTATAAAGAGACCAAAGCACAACTTGAGGCTATTGGCCTATTAAGTCTATATATAACTTAATTTTAATGAAAAAGAAAACTTATTTTTATCCTTTACTCTGATGCTCAAATAAACTCAAATTTAAGTTTTTGTCCAAATTAAACAGAAGCTTTTCATTTATGAGAATACTAGCCCATTCTCTAATAGGAAATGGGTGAGTGAATGTAGTTCAGTGTTAAAATCTCAAAACTGAATTTAAAATTTCTCAAAATCAACTGAAATTTCTATTGGATCCAGATTAGGTAATCTCATCCTGTCGTTCCATTAACTCTCCATTTCCCAAACTCCATCAGTTTATCGAGGGATTCGCTTGCATACATGCTAACAATCCCAAATTCACCTTCATCAGCATCACCCCCAAATTCGAAAATTAGTGTGTAACGAAAATAAAGTTACAGTTATTTGTCATAATAATAAAACCCCCAACATACGTGGAAAAAATATTCTCAAGATGAAAACCACCAAAATTGCCACTGCGATTGTAGTTCTCATAGGGACTGCTACTCCCTTTGGTTTGCACACTCTTGTTTGCGTATTTATACATATAATATTATATAGTTAGCAAATAGCAATTTCTTATAATATATTAGTGTGATAATTAAAATATAATTATCAATTAAAAATTAAAAATACATTATAATTTTATTCAATTTTATTAGAATGTATGATTTAATTTATATTAAATTAATATCTTATAATATAATTTTTATATTAAAATTTCTGATAGCCTCTAAAAATTATTGGCGTGAAATTCCAAAGCTTCGGATCATTGTCGACCTGCTTGCTTCAAAAGTCCTGGAGCTTCGGTTTTGGTAGTTCAACACAAAGGTAAATGAAAATTCTAATTATTGACGTTCTGTAGCAGGCCTTGGTTTGAAGCTCTAGAGTCCAGACCATCCAGGCCATGGCTCTTTCTCTTCATGAACCAGAAATTCTCTTTTAACTTCTCAAGCTACGGCTAAGTCCTTCATGTTATCCGCCACAACCAAGTTGCTGTTTCAGGCACCGCAGTCATGGTCATGGCTTTTTTGTTTCTATACAAACTAGGAAAAGGCTAGACAAATAATGATTAATATAAAACATTTTCTTTATTAAATAAAAAATTAAATTATTTTAAAAAATAATTTTATTTTTTTTAAGAAGCAAGTCATTTTTTTGGAGTTTAGCATTTATATATATATAATTAAAAAATAAAAAAATAAATTATTTTTCTTAATTATATGAATTTTTAATTTTGCTATTCATAACTTTTCATTGCCATTATTAATAAATATATCATAGTCACGAGATACAAAATTTGTATATGTTACATATAATTTATACCTAAATATTCAATTTCACCCCTATATTTATTGGATATTAAATTTAGTCAATTTTATTTTATTTTTTTATACAAATTAGCACAAACTTAATGGAGATGGATTAGAATAATGCATGCTTCTGATTGTTTGGAATAAAAGCTTCTTGTTCTCCACTTCATCCAATTAAGTACCTAACCCCACCTAAAAGGAAAAATAGAAACAAAAGAAAAGGAAATATGCATTGCTTTTAAATATGGTCATGTGGAATAGTTTCTCTATTTTGGAATAAAAAATTTTGTAAAACTTTAATTTTTTTTATTATTTCCCTTATATTGAATAAGAAAATTTAATTTTTTTGTTTAAAAAAAATTAATTTAAAAAAAATTGATTTTTCTGTAAAATTATAAGAATTCGGTCTAATTTTTTTTTACGAAATTAATCCTTTATTTAGAGAGAATATATGACTGAGTGGGGTTAGCACTTAATCGGTTCGGTTCAAAATTGAATTGAACTGATAAATTAAAAATTAAAATTTTAATATTTATAAAAATCAAATCGAAGTGATTTTGATCAGAAATTAAATTGAATTGAACCGGTCTAATTCGGTTCGATTCAGTTCGATTTAATCAGTTTTAATTTTTAATAAATTTTTTATTTTTTCACTTTATTTTTAGTATTTTAGAATTTAATTAAAATATTTTAATTTAATATGATATAATTTCTCTATATTGTTAAAAATAACATATTATTATCACTAATTGGTTCGATTTAATTTTTTATTTTTTTTTATTAAAATCGAACCGAACTGAATCAAAATGAATAAAAAACCGAACCGAATTTTCAAATTAATTCAGTTCGGTCGATTTATTTTTAGTATTTTTTCACTTTTAGTATTTTAGAATAAAAAATTTTGTAAAACTTTAATTTTTTTATTATTTCTCTTATTTTGAATAAAAAATTTAATTTTTTATTTAAAATAAATTGAAATTGTCTATAAAATTATAAGAAGTCGGTCTAATTTTTTTTTCTTTTATGAAATTAATCCTTGCAAACGAAAAGAGAATCTATGTCTGAGTCAGGGGTGATCATTCAGATCGGTTCGGTTTCGATTTTTAATAAATTTTTTATATTTTCACTTTATTTTTAATATTTTAAAATTTAATTAAAATATTTTAATTTTAAAATGATCTAATTTTTCTATATTATTGAAAATAATATATTATTATAACTAATCGGTTCCATTTAGTTTTTTCGATTTTTTTCTAATCAAAATCAAACCGAATCAAAATAACTGAAATTTTTAAAATTAAAAACAGAATTGAAATGAATAAAAAACTGAATAAAATTTTTAAATTAATTCGGTTTGGTTGATTTTTTCGGTTTGAACCGAATACTGCTCACCCCAAGTACGAGTTATACTATGGATGTTTCTCTAGGAAATTACTTCCATAACAGGCAAAGCATAACTTCTTGTATGCATTCATCCTTTTCAATTTATCATATTCATTGCTTCTACCTTAGGAATAAAAATACTTTGCTTCTTCTACTTGGAGAATGTAATGCTTTCTTCTATATATTGGCTCATTAATTATGGACTGCTTCATCCTTCAGAAATTCACAAATTTTCTTGAAGAAGATACAATTTCATCTAGCCCAGTTTTCATTTATTATCCTTCTATAGATGGCTGAACAAATCCCATTCAGCATTGCAGAAAACTTATTAACAAAGTTGACCTCAATTGCTTCTGAAGAAATTAATTTGGTGTATGGCTTCAAAAATGATCTCAGGAAGCTTCAAACAACTCTCTCCACCATCAAAGCAATACTTATAGATGCTGATGAGAAGCAAGAGGAAAGCCGTGCAGTGAAGGACTGGATAAGGAGGCTTAAAGAGGTTGTCTACGATGCAGATGACTTGTTGGATGACGTAGCCACTGAAGGTTTGCGAAGAAAGGTTGAAGGTCAGGGAAGAGTGGTTAGGAAGGTATGCGACTTCTTTTCTTCCTCAAATCAAATTGCATTTCGTTTCAAGATGAGTCATAGAATTAAAGATGTTAGAGAGAGGCTAGATGAAGTCGCCAAAGAAATGTCTGACTTTGGCTTTATAATAAGGAAGGAAGTTGGAGTAGATATGCGAATAAAGAATAGTTGGAGGGAGACAGACTCCTTTGTATTGAAATCAGAAATTGTAGGAAGAGATAAGGATAAGGAGGAGATCATAAAATCATTGATGTGTCCAGTGAATCAAAGCAATATTTCTGTAGCTGCAATTGTTGGGTTTGGTGGCTTGGGAAAGACTGCACTTGCCCAGTTAGTGTTTAATGATGAGAAAGTGGTGAATTATTTTGATTTGAAGTTATGGGTATGTGTTTCTGAGGAGTCAAATGTTGAAATGCTAGTTAAACTCATCCTTAAAAGTGCAACTAGTAAGGAAGTGCCCAACTTATCTCTGGAACAATTACAAATCGAACTTAGACAATGTTTAGAAGGCAAAAAGTACTTGTTGGTGTTGGATGATGTGTGGAATATAAACAATAGGATTTGGAGTCAATTGAGGAAATATTTGATGGTTGGTGCCATAGGAAGTAGAATTTTAGTAACTACTCGTAGCACACGAGTTGCTTTAGCTATGGGTGTAGACTGTCCATATGCTCTAGCGGGTCTAACAGAAGATCAATCATGGGATCTATTTGAGATGCTAGCATTTAGAGAGGGAACAAGTAGAGTGAATTCAAATCTAATAGAAATTGGGAAAGAAATTGCAAAGAAGTGCAAAGGAGTTCCACTAGCAATTAGAGCTATAGGAGGCATAATGCAACTAAGAAGTGGTGAAAGTGAATGGTTGTCTATCCTAGAAAATGAGTTGTGGAAGGTCTTTGAGAGTGATAGTGATATTGGTCCAGTGTTGAAATTGAGTTATGATGACTTACCATATCATTTAAAGCAGTGCTTTGCATACTGCGCAATGTTTCCTAAAGATTATAAGTTTGATAAGGAGGATTTAATTCAATTATGGATGGCACAAGGCTATATTCAATCTCGGAGTCAAAGTAAAGATGAAAATTTAGAGGAGATTGGGGAAGGATACTTCAGTGAATTGTTATTTAGGTCATTTTTCCAAAAGGAGAAGTACTGTTATAAAATGCATGACCTTATCAGTGACCTTGCACAGTCAATGGCAGGAGATAGTTGTTTTGTACTTGATGATAATACTAAACATGTTCCTAATAGAATCCAACATGTGTTTTCTGGAAATTTGTCTTTTGAGGAATGTTTCAAGCAGCTAAAAAATAGAGGATTGAGGACACTGTATTGTAAGTATTATGGTGATAAGTTAAGCTTGAATTTAGATAGTATCTTTTCAAATTGTAGGAGCATACGTGCTTTGAGTTTAAGATGCAATATCAATAAATTGCCAGATTCAATTGGAAAGTTGAAACACTTGAGGTATCTTGGATTGTTTTGGAGTCATGAAATCAGTTCACTTCCAAACTCTATTTGCAATTTGTATAATTTGCAAACTCTAATACTCGAGGACTGTAAGCGTTTTGAAAAATTACCAACTGAAATGAGGAAATTGATTTGTCTCAGACAACTTATTATTACGGGTTGTGATAGGCTTGAATTCATGCCATTGGGATTGGGGAGATTAACAAATCTGCAGACTTTATCAACTTTCATTGTGGGAACTGATGAAGGAAGGAGATCTTCCTCATTGAATGAGTTGAATAGCCTAACCCAGCTTAGAGGTACAATCTCCATTACAGGACTTGAAAATGTGAAAAATGCTGCATTGAAGTCCAACCAAGTAAATCTCAAGGAAAAGAAGCACCTTCACTACTTGAGATTGGAATGGGGAGATAGCGATGGTGGAAATAGTGAGTTGCTGTTGGATAATCTACACCCTCACCCGAAATTGAAACGCTTGGATGTTAATTGCTATGGAGGTTTGAGGTTTTCAAATTGGCTTTCTTCTATCACAAATCTTGTCGATATTAATTTAGATAAATGTCCAAAATGTGAGCATCTGCCACCGTTGAACAATCTGCCTCATTTGGAATCTCTCTATCTTAATCAGTTTGATTCTCTGGAGTACATATCAGATGAAGATAATTTATTTTCTGCTTTATCTGCATCAACAACAACAACATTCTTTCCATCCCTAAAGATTCTTAACATTTACTTTTGCCGTAATCTGAAAGGGTGGTGGAGAACATATATGGAAGCTAAGATGGTGCCTCAATTTCCTTGTCTTTCTTACTTAACAATATCACATTGCCCTAACTTGACTTTAATGCCAACATTTCCATCTCTGGACATGAGGCTTGATCTTTCCTATGTCAGCATAAGACCATTGCAGTGGACATTGCAGATGGCTGCAATGGCTTCTGCATTACCATCAGCCTCTTCTTCAGTTACTGCTCCTTTTTCCAAATTAAAGACTTTGAGGTTACAGGGTATTAAGAATATGGAAATTAGTGATGAGGATGAACATGGGATATTTAAATGGCTATGTCTTGTTAGTCTACGACGTCTCACTCTTTCTAATCTATCAAATCTGGTGTCTCTACCAAGGGAACTTCAATATGTTACCACATTGCAGCGTCTCTCTATCAGCAGCTGTTCTAATTTGAGGGCTTTGCCTGATTGGATAGGCAACCTCACAGCACTTGAAAATCTAAATATTGATGACTGCCCTGAATTGGAATCGCTATCAAGAG
This sequence comes from Manihot esculenta, assembly GCF_001659605.2. Lineage (NCBI taxonomy): Eukaryota > Viridiplantae > Streptophyta > Magnoliopsida > Malpighiales > Euphorbiaceae > Manihot > Manihot esculenta. The sequence continues at coordinate 23,814,691 of NC_035170.2, forward strand.
GAATGCGTCAAATCACCACTTTACAACGATTGAGTATTAGAGGTTGCCCCCGTTTGTCTGAAAGATGCGGACACAATACTGCTGCAGATTGGCCCAATATTTCTCACATTCCAAATGTTCGGATAGATGAACGTGATATTCAAAAAGAAGGCCGATATTTATTGTAAGAAGAAGGATCCTCTGCTTTCATGGGTTAGTTCTTCTTTCCTTCATGTCTTTTTCACTTTAAATAAAATCATCTAATTTTTCTAGACAAATGCTTCTATTCTGTAGGTTACTTACTCTGTTCTGCCTTCATATCTTCCACAGTGAATAACTCACTGTTCTGATTGTATATAACTTTGATTTGGAGGTATTTGAATTGTTTCCCACTAATTAATTTTATGAATGGCTCATATAATTTTGATTCTTCAAATTCTGAACACAAATTCTGTCTGCAGGGAATAGATGCAAATGTGATTTGGTATGTAATTATTATTTTTATTATTACAATTTATATATAATTTTTTAATTTTTTATCATTATTATTAGTATATAACTTTTTAATTTTCTATTATTATTATTGGTATGTAATTTTTTAAATTTTTTTACAACTTTTTTAATATAATATACTAATAACAATAAAATAAAAACTTTAACATATATATTTTAATTTTATTTTTAATAATAAATAAAGTGAAAAAAATTATAATTAACATTATTAATTAATTAATCAATACTACATGTTTTCCATCTCACATTATTAATTAATTAATTAATATTATATTTTTTTCATTTCTTATGTGGATAATAAGAGAAATTGCCAAGACCACAATTAGCCTTATATAATTATATCATGTGTCATAAATTTATAATTTTTTTATATATTTTTAATTTTATTTTTATATAAAATAATAATTAATATATATTATAAATATAATTTACTACTTTTTATCATCATTATTAATGTATAACTCATGATTTCCTGTTATTAATATAAATATATATATTATAAATATAGATAGAAGCAATGGATATGATAGATTGGAAAGGATGAATACATACAAGAACTTATGCTTTGCCTGTTATTGGAGCAATTTCTTAGAGAGACATGCATAGTATAACTCAGACATTTATTCTCTCAATTTGGAATAATTCATTTTAAAAAATAATTTAAATGAATTTTTATAAAATTATACACGATTTAATTTTATTTTTAAGTAAAAAAAATTAAAATTTTTAATCTAAATAAGAGAAATAATAGAAAAAAAATCATATGCATTAAATTTGTAGAAAATTTTTTATTTCAAATAGAGATTACCATATTTAAGATAATACATATAGAAGTAATCTGTATTTCTTTTTCTTTTCTTTTTATTTTTCCTTTTAGGTGGGGTTAGGTACTTAATTGGATGAGGTGGAGATCAAGAAGCTTTTATTCCAATGATCCCAAGCTCTGGAATTTCACTCCATTGAGATTGGCCTACGAAGAGGCATCACTGTTAAGTTTGTGACTTTCTCAATAACTAAGCAATAATTATAATAAAACCATTTTTTTATAATTTAAAATTTTTATGCAAATACTAAACAGAATAGTCTAATTAGTTTTTCTTTATCGTAAGTCGGTGATCTTTCAATTTCGAGTCTTCACATCTATTTATTTTGAGATATTCACACTCATGATAAAAAATTAAAAAACTAAAAAACTACATTTTTTTATGTAATCCATCAATCATAATCGACTTTTATAGTTCTTAAGAAATAACTTCTCTAAAAATGCGAAATTAACTTCCCTAAAAGTAGACTATTTTAAACCAAACAAAGCCTTAAATTCATTTTTGATATTTGAACACTAAATTAGTATTGTCATAAATGAAAAGCTTTAGTTTAATTTGGACAAAAACTTACTTTTGGGTTCATTTGAGCATGGGATAAAAGTTGGTGGGTAAAAATGAACTTTCTTCCATTAAAATTATGTTTTAGGAACCATTGTTATAATCTTCACTGTGTCTTCTGCTTTTGATCTTCTACAGTTTTATGTACTGTGTTAAAATTCTCTCTTCAATCACAATATCTTCAAAAACCACAATCGTGCAGAAACAGAGGAACCTAATACAGCAAAATTAAGAGTCTATCATCGAGCTCAATTGGTAAATTTGGATTGCTCTTGGGAAAGAAAAGTATGGTTCTAAATATGATTTCTCAAAATCAAATAATCAAAAATTATCTTAAACTAATAGAATGGGTACTAAACTTAATTATTACTATGTAATAAACTCAAACCTAGTTTAATCTCATATATTCTAATTAATAATGTATATAAAAAATATTTTTTATTAATAATTTTCATCTAAAAATAATATTTTTAAAAACTATTTAAATTTAAATTTTAAATGAAAAAATATATAAAAAATTTCTAAATATTATTGTACAATATATTTTTTATATAAATTATTTATTTATTTAAATGGGTTGGAGAATGGGATATCCAATATATAAAACTTAAATTCAATCTAAAATTAGTATGAATATTAATTTTTAAATTCGAACTCGTCTCAAACCTAACGATAGTTATCCATTTCCGTCCTATTAAAATTTAATCAGATTGGATATCTAAAAGTATTTGACATCATAACTATCAACTATGTAAAAGTTATAAATAATTGGAGAGAGATAGACTCCTTTGTATTAAAATCAGGCTCGTGCTTGGCTCAATATTATAACAATGAGTATAAAATTATTGTTTTGATATTACTAAAATAATAATTTGGTAATTATTATAAAAAAAATTATTATTTTTATTATATATAATAAAATTATAATTTAATAATAAAAAATAATAATAAGTAAACCGTCCCCTTATGCTATAGTAGCGGAAGCAGTTGTGATGAATTTCCAACTGTTGGTGTTGCCCTATAGCTACAATTTAAGTATATAAGACAACAAATTTTTAATGTTACCTTAAACTCATATATATATATATATATATAATCTAAAATAGGATACAGAGAGATTAACAAGTGGCATACTTAAATTTATATACTTATATTAAGTGGCACATCTAAATTTACGTATTTGTGTTAAGTGACACAGTTAATATATTTTGTTTTTATTTTTAAGTTATATTTTCATATTTAATAATGTTATTAATTAATATATCTATAATAAATATAATTTATTATCTTTATTGTTATACTTTATTATCTTTATACCATTTATTATCTTTATTGCTAAATTTTTTTAATATAATATATTAATTTATAATTTAAAATTTTAAAATTTAAAATTAATCATATTTTTAAAATAATTAATAAAATTTAATATATTTTTTTCTGACTATAAAATGCGAGAAATGACACCTTTAAACTTGTATTAGGTTTTTTAATTATATTTTTATTATTCGAAAGTAATAAATTTTATATATATACATATAAAATTGAACTCTAAATTAGGTTATCGAGAGATTGACAAGTGCCACTATTAAATTTAAGTAACACAATTAATCCTACATATTTATGTAATATGACGTAACTATATTTATAATTTTTTATATATTTATAATTTTATTTTTAAATAAAATAATAATTAATACATAAATAATAAATATAAATTATTATTTTTAATCACTATTAATATATGACCTTTTAATGCTCTAATGTGTTACAAATATCAAATAACCAAGTTATTAAACCTTAATTATTATAATTTATTATATTAATAAGTGTAATAATTTTAATCTTTTTGCTTTTAATAACATTTAATATTTATTATCCATTTTATATAAAATTTATTAGCATAATTTATATATATGTATTCCTTCACACATATCTCTTTTCTCCACTTTCAAATAACTCATGTTTTAAAACTTTACTTTCTTATTATTTACTTAGTATCTAACATGGAATATATGATTATACAACTCTCAACAGCCAACTCAACCTTCTTGGCTAAATTGAAATTGGATGATTAGTCATCTAAATACTTTTTTAGAGATCATTATATTCTTTCTCAACAGTGATATATATATATCATAAGTATTATAAAACCATTTGTAATATTACAAAATAGCAGTCGCCTAATATAATAGATATACCAAATTTTATCACTCAACAAATTAACATATTTGAAGGGTATTATGATAAAGAAATGATTCTTTTCTATTGCCACCATCGTCAGTGTCATCCACCACTATTGGAGTTTAATAAATTTTATTTTTCTAAAAATATAGTTTCTAGAATAGAATTTATTATTAGATATTCATAATATATGATAATAAGTACTAGAATCTTTAATTTTTTTTTTTTATTGCAATTGAGTTTGAGGGTATATGAATTTGCAGAAAATGTTTTGCTTCTCTACTCAGTGAATTTATAAAAAAAAAAAAAAAAAAAAAAAAAAAAAAAAAAAAAAAAAATTATTTTATAAAATAATATCATATAATTATAATATAAAAAATTTTAAAATCTGTCAAGCATGCAGGCAAATGACTAGTTTTTATAATAATGAATGCAACTAAAAAGTAGTGAAAGTGATCGGTTATTGTCTTAGAAAGTGAGATGTAGAAGTTATTTGAGAGCGATAATAATGCTAGTTAAATATTGAAATTGAGTTATGATAACTTACTATATCAGTTAAAGCAATGTTTTGCATGTGTTTCGGTGTTTTCTAAAGACTATAATTTTGATAAGAAAACATTAATTCAGTTATGGATGGCACAAGATTGTGTTCAATCTTGGAGTCAAAGTGGAAGTGGAAGTGAAAGTTTAGAGAAAATTGGTGATGGATATGTTACATCATATTTCTACTATTTAAGTCATATTTTTATTATTAAATATGTCTACAAGACTTGTCACCAGGCTTTTTTAAGACTTGAATTTAACAGAGAATTCCAATGCAGTGCATAAAACTGAAAAGGATCAAAGCAGAAGACAAACTAGTGAAGAGTATCACAATGGTTCCCAAAACAATTAGTGTTCTTTTGCAAGCCAAATATAAAAATGCATCCACAGTTTTATCCACAAAAGCAAAGTACACAAAGCTCCATGATCTTTTCGCTGCCATAAGCAGATAAGGAAACAGCAGGCCAGCTGCATATCCTAATCCAATGGCAAGGTAAGGCCACCTGATATATATTAGAGCTGCTATATTAAAAATTAGTTTATTAAGTATGTTTGTTAAACAATATTAAAAAGTAATTTTTAAGTTAATTTAATATATTTTAATCATAAACCGTTCATACTAATTAAATAAAATTTTAAACTACATTCTTTAAAAAAATCTAGGAAGATTTACTATTTAATTCTTGGGTATTACCATTATTAATAAGTCAGTCCCTACATTTTCAAAAATTTATTATAATGTTCTTATTTTTTCTCTCCGTCAATCAATAAAATAGTCATTCCATCATCTTTTTCATTAAAAATAAGTTAAAAATAAATGAAGAACGAGAGAAAATTTTTAAAACATAATTTTGCCCTCATATATTTTTAAAAATTTATAAAAACTTTCTTATTTTTTTTCAAATCTATTAAAATATTTTTATATTTTTCTTTTGGTCAATAAAATAGTCCCTCCTCCTCTCCCTCCTCCAAAAAAAAGATGAAAATGAAAAAATGAAAATAAAAAAAAAAAAAAGGAGGAGGCGTCCAGAAAAAGAAGAGAAGGAAGAATCAAAATCGAAAAAGAAAAAGAAGATAGAAGAAAAAAAGAAGAAAAAGAGGAGAAAGGTTCCAGAAGAAGCAGAAGGGTAATTTAGTTTTTTATTATATTTTTAATGATAAAAATAGACGGAATGATTATTTTATTGATAAAAAAAAGGATAAAAATATTTTAATAGATTTTTTAAAATACAGGGACTAATTTATTAATAATAATAATATTAAAGGACTAAATAATAAATCTTTCAAAAATCTAAAATAGTAAATATATAGTAAATCTGGAACATGATATTTAAATCACAATCGGGTCACTAGTCTATTGTTTTTGTCTAATAATGCCTTGTTTTGGCTTATTGAAAAACTATGAAATATGATCTAATTTTGTTTAGAAATTAAAAAAAAAATATATTATTTTTTAATATATATAGATATATATTACAATTGGCTTAAATTTAAATTAAACTGTGTTGCTTTGAGGCTCCGTTTGGGCCGCTACCTTTGTCATGTGGTTATTGACCCTTTTTCTTATTTTAATTTTTAATCAAATATATGAATCCATTAATATAAAAAGGCCCAACAACTGCATGAAGATTCCTAGAAGAAACAATAAAGTCCAAGAAACTAACATAACAAAGCAAAGGAAAGTCTATTCTCATACTCTAGAAACAGCCCTAACAGAAGCAGAAACTCCTAGGAAAAGATATAATGGAAACCAAAATTAAGAATTCTATAACTTGATTTTGAGAACTTAACCCCACCAAGATCTCGTAACCTAAAGGAAGTAGTGCTATCTAATTTCTGAAGCTCTAGCTATTCGGTGACAAATTGATGGTTGCAACAATCTCACCCGCATAATCAGCTTAAGCATTCATTCTGAAACTCAAAAGAATCATGAAAATAATAAGAGACAACTAAAATACTCAAGAAGAAAAGGAATCATATGGAGACTTTGATGGAAAGAGGTTGTCATAAGAAATAAGGATCACCCTCTAAATCTAGGCAGCCTTCAACACCTTTAAAAGAACCATTGAGAGGTCGATAGGATTTAACACCTACCTCTTGCACCATCCTGACGGGTGTCGAATCCGTCAATTTAAAACCCTTTTCTCAATTGACAAAACTTGTTGACAGGGTAAGTGAGTATCGACCACAGAGACCTTAATCTTATTTAATTTAGATGACCAATTTAAAATAGAAAAATAGTTTAATTCAAAAAGTGAGAAGGAAGAGAATTTTTTTTATAAGAGTGGTTTTGCCTTGGGCAAGCCAATAAAAATAAACCTAAAAGAGAAAATAAAATAAATAAATAAATAATGTAATTAAAAATTGAGAAACAAATAATTAATTAAAACTTTCAACTGAAGGTAATCAAATTGAGGTATTTTGCGGTTGATCATTGGTTAGAAAAAAAATATTTCTTATTATTATCTATTGTTTGGTTATAGTAGTCAGACACACGAATCCCACCAATTCTTCATTATGAATAAATTAATCCGCTTCGCGCTTAAATTAATTTCTAGTTAACTTAACAACCCCAACACGCATGTAGATTTAATTAGGAACTCAAACTTGATAAATAAAAACACACGTTTTATTTAAATCAAATCTACTAATTTTTTAATATAAACTAATATATTAATTGCCACTTGTTATTAACCCAATTAAACAATTACGGATTTAATTAGATTAATTAGCAATATATTGTCTTTCCAAGAGATTCAATGGGCCCCTTGAATTCTCAAGAAAACAACAATGGAGGTGGTGTTCTTCGAATTCAGAAATTAAATGGCATAACCTCACAACTTGAACAAATCTCAAATTAGATTAACCTTCAACTGAAAAATAAAAGATGGAGAAGAAGGTGGAGGATAGCAAGAGAGGAAATGAGAGTGAGAGGAGCCTTTATATAGACACAAAAAGATAAAATTTTAAAATAAAAACTATTATCCTTATCTTATCTCTATTCTCGTTATCTCTATCTTCATCTTATCTTTATCCTCATTCTATCTTTATCCTCATCCGATTGAGTTTAATTCAATTTGACTCCACTTGAAGCTGATATTATCCTTGTTTAGGTGGCAAAATTTATCTTATCTCCCCATCGCCTCCCAGTATAAAAAATCCTTTAATTCAGCATTTTTTCTTCCTTTTATCAACTTCTGTTCACAAATCTGTACAAAATTAAATTCTAATTAAAATTAAATATTTACATAAAAGTTACAGTAAAATCAAGAAATTAAATGAGGAAAAAAATTATGAGTTTTGTAACTCATCACATCCAAAGACAAATTTATAAGCCTCCGCCTCACCCCTTTACTAAATGCCACCATTTCACCATAGCTGAAGATTTTCAGTAACCTAACACATAAAATACAATATACAAAGAAAAAAAAAAAACAGCTCAATAAAGACCCTCGCCTATACCTCCCCCAACTACAGGGAGGGAAAATTCAAAGCCAAACAAAGGGAGGCCCCACCGCCCAAAGAGGCAGAAGAAAGACTTTCAAAAAAATAGAAAATGTCGGCGATATCCATAGCTTTTCATTGCGATTATTAATAAATAGTGTCATAGTCATGAGATACAAAATTTGTATATGTTACATCTAATTTATACCTAAATATTCAATTTCACCCCTATATTTATTGGATATTCAGTTTAGCCAATTTTATTTTATTTTTTATACAAATTAGCACAAACATAATGGAGATGGATTAGAATAATGCATGCTTCTGATTGTTTGGAATAAAAGCTTCTTGTTCTCCACTTCATCCAATTAAGTACCTAACCCCACCTAAAAAGGAAAAATAGAAACAAAAGAAAAGGAAATATACATTGCTTTTAAATATGGTCATGTGGAATAGTTTCTCTATTTTTGGAATAAAAAATTTTGTAAAAATTTAATTTTTTTAATTATTTCCCTTATATTGAATAAGAAAATTTAATTTTTTTTGTTTAAAAAAAATTGATTTTTTCTGTAAAATTATAAGAATTCGGTCTTATTTTTTTTTTTTATGAAATTAATCCTTCCAAATAAAGAGAGAATATATGACTCAGTGGGGTTAGCACTTCATCGGATCGGTTCAAAATCGAATCGAACTGATAAATCAAAAATTAAAATTTTAGTATTTATAAAAATTAAATCTAACTAATTTTGATTAGAAATTAAATCAAACTGAATCGGTCTGATTTGGTTCGATTCAGTTCGATTTAATAGGTTTTAATTTTTAATAAATTTTTTATTTTTTCACTTTATTTTTAGTATTTTAGAATTTAATTAAAATATTTTAATTTAATATGATATAATTTCTCTATATTATTAAAAATAACATATTATTATCACTAATCGGTTCGGTTTGATTTTTTTAATTTTTTATTAAAATCAAACCGAACCGAATCAAAATGAATAAAAAACCGAATCGAATTTTTAAATTAATTCAGTTCGGTGGATTTATTTTTAGTATTTTTTCACTTTTAGTATTTTAGAATAAAAAATTTTGTAAAACTTTAATTTTTTAATTATTTCTCTTATTTTGAGTAAAAAAATTTAATTTTTTATTTAAAATAAATTGAAATTGTCTATAAAATTATAAGAAGTCATTCTAATTTTTTTTTTATAAAATTAATCCTTCCAAACGAAGAGAGAGAATCTATGTCTGAGTCAAGGGCTGAGCATTCAGATCGGTTCGGTTTAAAATCGAACCGAAATGAATAAATTAAAAATTAAAATTTTAGTATTTATGAAAATCAAATCGAATTGATTTTGATTAGAAATCGAATTGAATCGAATCAGACTGATTCAAATCGATTCGATTCGACTTGATCCGTTTCAATTTTTAATAAATTTTTTATTTTTTCACTTTATTTTTAATATTTTAAAATTTAATTAAAATATTTTAATATCTAATTTTTCTATATTATTGAAAATAACATATTATTATAACTAATCGGTTCGATTTAGTTTTTTCAATTTTTTTGATCAAAATCAAACCGAATCAAAATAACTGAAATTTTTAAAATTAAAAACTGAATTGAAATGAATAAAAAATCGAACAGAACTTTTAAATTAATTCAGTTTGGTCGATTTTTTCGGTTCGAACAGAATACTGCTCACCCCTAAGTTCTAGTTATACTATCCATGTTTCTCTAGGAAATTACTTCCATAACAGGCAAAGCATAACTTCTTGTATGTATTCATCCTTTTCGATTTATCATATTCATTGCTTCTGCCTTAGGAATAAAAATACTTTGCTTCTTCTACTTGGAGAATGTAATGTTTTCTTCTATATATTGGCTCATTAATTATGAACTGCTTCATCTTTCACAAATTCACAAATTTCTTCAACTTTGTACATTTTCATCTAGCCCAGTTTTCATTTATTATCCTTCTATAGATGGCTGAACAAATCCCATTCAGCATTGCAGAAAACTTATTAACAAAGTTGACCTCAATTGCTTCTGAATAAATTAATTTGGTGTATGGCTTCAAAAATGATCTCAGGAAGCTTCAAACAACTCTCTCCACCATCAAAGCAATACTTATAGATGCTAATGAGAAGCAAGAGGAAAGCCGTGCAGTGAAGGACTGGATAAGGAGGCTTAAAGAGGTTGTCTACGATGCAGATGACTTGTTGGATGACGTAGCAACTGAAGGTTTGCGAAGAAAGGTTGAAGGTCAGGGAAGAGCGGTTAGGAAGGTATGCGACTTCTTTTCTTCCTCAAATCAAATTGCATTTCGTTTCAAGATGAGTCATAGAATTAAAGATGTTAGAGAAAGGCTAGATGAAGTTGCCAAAGAAATGTCAGACTTTGGCTTTATAATAAGTAAGGAAGTTGGAGTAGATATGCGAATAAAGAATAGTTCGAGGGAGACAGACTCCTGTGTGTTGAAATCAGAAATTATAGGAAGAGACAAGGATAAGGAGGAGATCATAAAATCATTGATGTGTCCAGTGAATCAAAGCAATATTTCTGTAGCTGCAATTGTTGGGTTTGGTGGCTTGGGAAAGACTGCACTTGCCCAGTTAGTGTTTAATGATGAGAAAGTGGTGAATTATTTTGATTTGAAGTTATGGGTATGTGTTTCTGAGGAGTCAAATGTTGAAATGCTAGTTAAACTCATCCTTAAAAGTGCAACTAGTAATGAAGTGCCCAACTTATCTCTGGAACAATTACAAATCAAACTTAGACAATGTTTAGGAGTCAAATGTTGTATGATGACTTACCATATCATTTAAAGCAGTGCTTTGCATACTGCGCAATGTTTCCTAAAGATTATGAGTTTGGTAAGGAGGATTTAATTCAATTATGGATGGCACAAGGATATATTCAATCTCGGAGTCAAAGTAAAGATGAAAGTTTAGAGGAGATTGGGGAAGGATACTTCAATGAATTGTTATTTAGGTCATTTTTCCAAAAGGAGAATAACTTTTATAAAATGCATGACCTTATCAATGACCTTGCACAGTCAATGGCAGGAGATAGTTGTTTTGTACTTGATGATAATACTAAATATGTTCCTAATAGAATCCAACATGTGTTTTCTGGAAATTTGTCTTTTGAGGAATGTTTCAAGCAGCTAAAAAATAGAGGATTGAGGACACTGTATTGTGAGTATTATGGTGATAAGTTAAGGTTGAATTTAGGTAGTATCTTTTCAATCTCAAGGTAAAGAAGCACCTTCACTCCTTGACATTGGAATGGGGAGATAGCGATGGTGGAAATAGTGAGTTGCTGTTGGATAATCTACACCCTCACCCGAAATTGAAATACTTGGATGTTCAGTGCTATGGAGGTTTGAGGTTTTCAAATTGTCGATATTACTTTATATAAATGTCCAAAATGTGAGCATCTGCCGCCGTTGGACAATCTGCCTCATTTGGAATCTCTCTGTCTTATTCAGTTTGATTCTCTGGAGTACATATCAGATGAAGATAATTTATTCTCTGCTTTATCTGCATCAACAACAACATTCTTTCCATCCCTAAAGTTTCTTAACATTGACTTTTGCCGTAATCTGAAAGGGTGGTGGAGAACATGTATGGAAGCTAAGATGGTGCCTCAATTTCCTTGTCTTTCTCGCTTAATCATCTCAAATTGCCCTAACTTGACTTTAATGCCAACATTTCCATCTCTGGACACGGAGCTTTCTCTTTCCTATGTCAGCATAAGACCATTGCAGCGGACATTGCAGATGGCTGCAATGGCTTCTGCGTTACCATCAGCCTCTTCTTCAGTTACTGCTCCTTTTTCCAAATTAAAGACTTTGTGGTTAGAGGGTATTGAGAATCTAGCATCTCTACCTGGTGAGTGGATGCAGAACCTCAGCTTCCTTGAGGGACTATTTGTTGGGCACAGTATGGAAATTAGTGATGAGGATGAACGTGGGATATTTAAATGGAGATGTCTTGTTAGTCTACGACGTCTCACTCTTTCTAATCTATCAAATCTGGTGTCTCTACCAAGGGAGCTTCAATATGTTACTACATTGCAGAGTCTCTCTATCTGGAGTTGTTCTAATTTGAGAGCTTTGCCTGATTGGATAGGCAACCTCACAGCACTTGAAAATCTAAATATCGATGACTGCCCTGAATTGGAATCGCTATCAAGAGGAATGCGTCAAATCACCACTTTACAACAATTGAGTATTAGAGGTTGCCCCCGTTTGTCTGAAAGATGCGGACACGATACTGCTGCAGATTGGCCCAATATTTCTCACATTCCAAATGTCCAGATAGATGAACGTGATATTCAAGAGGAGGGCCGATATCTATTGTAAGAAGAAGGATGCTCTGCTTTCATGGGTTAGTTCTTCTTTCCTTAATGTCTTTTTTACTTTAAATAAAATCATCTTATTTTTCTAGACAAATGCTTCTATCCTGTAGATTACTACACTGTTCTGCCTTAATCTTATACAACTCCAAGTATCATGATCCTTCAAATTCTGAACACAAATTCTGTCTGCAGATAATAGATGCAAATGTGATTTGGACAGCCACAGATGATTTCTGGATGTTGTAATTGACTCATTCGCAGGTTCTCATCCCTTTACTTGTCAATAACTGCAATTAATTTTCCCTTTTAATTAATCCATATAATGATGATTAAAATTGTCCTTCTAATCTAGATGTTTCATTTACCTTTGTTGTTGCACTACCAAAACTGAAGCTCCAGGACTTTTGAAGCAAGCAGGTCTCCAAGCTCTAGAATTTCACTCTATTGAGATTGGCCTATGAAGAGGCATCACTGATAAGTTTGTGACTTTCTCAATAACTGAGCAATAATTATAATATAACCTTTTTTTTATAATTTTAAAATTTTATGTAAATATTAATTAAAATTCTCTAATTAATTTTTCTTTGTCACAAGTGACTTTTCAAGTTTGAATCTTCATGTCTATTTATTTTGAGATATTCATATCCATAATGAAAAGTAAAAAGATTATATTCTATCATGTAATTCATCCATTATAATCGACTTTTATGATTTATTTAATTCTCGACTTTTATGATTTATTTAATTAAAGTGATACAAATATTATCTTAAATTAAAAAAGAGAAAGAATAATAATAATAAAAAAAATTAAGGGCAAAAGACAGCTCTTCCACTCTTTATTTTAAAATCCCATCAAGAAGAACAACAACGAATGGATTCTAAACCCAACAACCATTGTTGTAATCTTCACTTGTTTGTCTTCTGCTTTTGATCTTCCTTAGTTTTATGTGCCGTGTTAAAATTCTCTATTAAATTCTTAAAAAGCCTGGCGACATTGTTTCTTCTTCTTAGTTATAGTTATAATTTTTTTTTTTCAAAGATATGAAAATCATTAAAGCCATCATAGTAAGGAAAGAACAAAGTTTATTTGATAAGAGCGATTACATCAGAGAGATACATCATAAATAAACTTTTTACGTAATAAATATATTTTTTGATTAGCTTCTCGTCTTATCTAAGAAAAAAAAACAACTTGAAAACCCGAAGAAAGCTGACCATTGAAACAAGTTAACAAAGTTTAACAAGTATTTATCTTATCTTTTTGCCAAATGTCATCTCACCAGGAGAAGAATAAGTTCTATCTGTTTATATTCTGTATAAGTTACAATTCTTCAAACTTTTTTTTTACCCAATAAATTCATTTATACTTCTCCTTATAGTCTTCCACCATGGCAATTTGAATCCTTCAATCACAATATCTTCAAAAACTCCAAAGTTGCATGAACCAACTAAACTATAAGGGTATGAATTCTTCATAAGCCCCAAAAACACAATATGCAACTCGTGCAACCTTAGACCAATCCCCTTAGTATTTCTTTGGAGCTACAATCGTGCAGAAACAGAGTCTATCATCGAGCTCAATTGGTAAATTTGGATTGCTCTCTGAGAAAGAAAAGTATGGTTCTAAATATGATTTCTCAAAATTAAAAAATCAAAAATTTGATTTAAATTTTAGTTCTTAATAAAAATCTTACTAGAATCAAAACTAAGCAGCCTTAAAAAATTACTATCTCATTAGATGCAATTCTTATGTTTGGCAAGCCTATTAATTTCTATCAATCAAACTAAAAGGCAAATTAAATAATGAGATTATTTTTATGAAGAAGAATCATGACCAGAACAATTAAACCTAAATATAAATACTTATATTTGGATCATTTGGCGGGACATAAGGATATAAACGGGTAGAATATTTATATAAAATCTAATTTGATTTATATTATCAATATTCAAATTCGCTCCGATTAAACTGATTAAAAATTACCTTAAACTAATTGAAACGGTCCTAAACTTTGATTATTACTACTTGGATAAACTCAAACTAGTTTAATCTCATATATTCTAATGAATAATGTATATAAAAAATATTTTTTATTAATAATTTTCATTTAAAAAGTAATATTTTTAAAAGATATTTAAATTTAAATTTTAAATGAAAATATATATATAAAATTTTATAAATATTATTGTACAATATATTTTTTTATACAAATAATTTATTTATTTAAATAGGTTGGAGCAACGTATATTTTATATATAAAATCTAAATTCAACTTAAAATCCACATGGATATTAATTTTCAAATTTAAACTCGTCTCAAATCTGATTATAATTATCTAACTCAGTCCTTCAGTGTCATAACTATCGACTAGATAAGGTTAAATGTACAAGTTATGAATAATGGGAGAGAGATAGAGTCCTTTGTATTAAAATCAGAAATGGTAGGAAGAGTCGGTTACAAGAAATTAAATCTTTTGCGGAAATAAAAATCGTCATTAAATATGTAAAATTAGCCACTAAAATATTTAGTGGCAAAATTAAAATTTGCCAATCACCATAAAAATTATAATGCTAGTGACTATTTTTTATATTTAGTGGTGAAATTTTGATGATTCATTATAAATTTTAGTGCACTTTTAGTGGACAACTCAATTCTCTTGGTTAGATTGAAATTAGACGATGTTCATGAGAGATCATTATATTTTTCCTCCATAGGTATATATACCATAAGTGTTGTAAAGCCATTTGAAATATTACAAAATAGCAATTGCCTAACATAATAAATATACTAGCTTCTATTACTCAAGAAATTGACATACTTAAGGGTATTATGATAAAGGAAATGATTCTCTTCCACTACCACCACCGCCAGTGCCATCCTCCACCATTAGAGTTTAATAAATATATCACTTGTATACATATCCATCCATTTTCCTATGCATTTCACATGACATAAAGAGAAATATATACATATTTTATATTTGCGCCATTTTATTTATTCATATTATTGGAAAATTATATAAAATTTTGAATATTAAAATACAGTATATTGTTATTTAGATAATTTTTTAAATATAGCTAATATTATTTGGTTATAATTATTTTTTTCTCTCTTCTTGAATCATTAAATTTAAACAATGAAAATATAATAACAAACTAAATTTAGCAATGAAATTATAATAGCAAAAATTAAATTTACACTATAATTTTATATAATCATATTTAAAAAATTTAATAACTGACTAATATATTGATAGATTTTCTATAAATATCTCTGAGGTACATTTTTAAAATTTACCAAGCACTTTCCATTTTTTTTTTTATAATTTTCAACTTTTTATTTAGTATATTTTGATTATATTTTATTAACAATGAGCTCAGAAAATTTACTTAACTGAAAATATATTCGTGATCAAAGAAAAAAAGTTTGTTTTGAATTTATTTTTCACATATTGAGATTCTTATTAAAATTTCTATATACAAATTTATTAATAAATTTTATTTTTTAAATTAAAATTAAATAATAAAAAATAAGTTAAAAAGCTTTCCACATAAAATATTTTTCAAATACAAGTTATTTTCTATGTCCATAGAAATCAATAGGAATGGCAATGTAAAAGGTTTTGAAAATCACGTGTTGTTTGGTAAGGTTCATGAACAAAGTTGCATCACTTGCCAATTGCATCAAAAAAAGAATTGAAAGGAAAATGATATATTGCTTATGATATGAAATATTCAATGGAAATTTTTAAGACTTGAATTTAACAGAGAATTCCAATGCAGTGCATAAAACTGAGAAGGATCAAAGCAGAAGACAAACTAGCGAAGTTTTTCACAATGGTTCCCAAAACAAGGTGTTCTTTTGCAAGCATAGGCATTTCCCATCTCTTTATTAATTGTATCAGAACCAGAACACCTGACAACAAGAGGTGCACCACAAAGTCCAGGATTTCCAGCAAAAGAATTTGCCTCAAAAGTTGCCATTTGACCTGCATAAGGAATTTTCCTTGACAAATTGTTGTATGAGAAATTCAAGTACGCTAGAAAAGACATTGAGATCATGCTAGGAGGAATTGGACCAAAAAACATATTGCTTGATAGATCAAGTGATGCCAACTGATGCAATTCTGAAATAGTTTCTGGAATTTGACCACTTATGTGATTCCTTGACAAGTTTAACATCACCAATCCTGCCAATTCCGTGACTTCATGTGGCAGCTCTCCATGTAAATGGTTTCCTGAAATGTCTATGCAAGTCAAAAAGGAAAGAGTCCTTGTGTACTTTAAAGACTGACCTTTTGAATTTACAACCAGATTTTCTTGGTAATAGACACCGGCCACCCATCCATACGATAAATCCTGCTTAATGCGTCGTTCTTCAGTCATGCCCTTGAGATTACTCACTCTTGTAGAAATGCTTCCTCTCAGCTGATTTTCTGCTAGGTCCAGGACTTGCAAAGAACTCAAATTGAAAAGTCCAGAAGGAACTTCTCCTGAAAATGCATTGGAACTCAAGCTAAGAATTTTAAGACATGGAAAAGAATCTCCAAGCCATTGTGGAATTTTCCCTGTTCACCCGTTGTAACCAAGGTCCAGAGTAATCATCCACAAAAAGTGATAAAATATCTGAATCCAACCTTAGATCCAACAGGACATGGGCTGTAATACCCGGCTAGACTCCGGTATCGGAATTCCTACCGTCCGGTGGAATCTCGGATGTCGGAAACCTCTAGAAGGGTAAAATCATATTTTTACAAATGTTTGTCATGTTTTTAAAGATTATTTTTGAGTTAAAGTTTTAAAGAAAAGAAAGAAAGGGAATGAAGGAAAAACCCAGGTTCGGTCGCCGAACATGGCATGCATGCGGAGGCATGTTAGGCCCCCGAAAGTGGCCTGGCCAGCCACCTATAAAGGGGTCCCCTGTCCGAAACGGGCGAGCTTTTTGTCCCCATTTCCGGCCAAGGTGAGTCTCCGTCATCCCCTTGTCGATCTTGTGTTCTTCCTTCAATCTCTTTTGATTTTCATGAGTTTTCAACTTGGTTTTGAAGATTTTTGAGCAAAGAACGAGTTTTGGGAACTTGGAGACCAAAGAGTTGATTTCTCCCCATCTCCGAGCTAGGATCGTCTCTCCTCTCGATTTTCAAGAGGTAAGCTTAGATCCTACCATTTTTGTATGTTTTAAGTAAGTTTTAAGATGATTCATGGGGGTAGAAATGCATGTGTTAGAGTTTATGCATATTGATAGGGTTTATGTGAGTTTATGGACAATGTGAGTTGTATGTGTTTATGTTTTGTGTTTTTGTTGGGGTTTAGGTTAGTTTGAGACCCCTAGATGTTTGTGGAAGTGTGTATGCATGTTTTAGTTGAGTTGAGAAGTTTGGGAGGCATTTGTGCATGTGAGAGCTGAGTTCTGCCACTTCTGGAAGTTGGCAGCCAAAGGCACTTTCGGCCGCCGAACCTGCTTGTGGAGGCAAGCTTTTGGCTGCCGAACCCTGCCCCCGAAAGTTGGACTTTCGACTCTGGAGGGGAGTTTCGGCCGCCGAAGGTGCCGCCGAACATGCATGAGTTTCATCTCTGGGAAGGGACTTTCGGCTGCCGAAGGTGCCGCCGAAAGTGACTGAGTTTCGGCTCTGGAGGGACTTTCGGCCGCCGAACCTGCCGCCGAAAGTGCCCTGTTCAGCCTTCCTTTGCATGATTTCTATGATTGTTTTATGAGATTTTAGGGGTTTTTTTTTTGGGGGGGGGTTGTTTAGTGTCATGTTAGTCGATGTTCGGTCTCTCATTTGAGTCCACCTGTGTAGGTTCAGACCCGAGGAACCAAGGACCCCAGCAGTGAGCTCGCTGTTTCATAGTCAGCCAGAGGTGAGTAGAATAAACCTTTATGTTTTAAAGTAAATGAATTTTGAGCATGTTCATGCATCACGATTGCTATGATATATATATATACTAGGTTGTATGCATTATAATTCACGAATATGTTGCATTGCATATTATGATGTTGATGTGGGTGGATATTGGATGATCCTTTAGTCCTCGTATGATATGATATGATGATGATATGGTATGGTATGGAAGTCCAGGTCGAGGCCCATTCTACGCCCCTGGCACTATGTTAAGAGAAAGACCAGGTCGAGGCCCATTCTACGCCCCTGGCACTATGTTAAGAGAAAGACCAGGTCGAGACCCATTCTACGCCCCTGGCACTATTGGACATGTAGAGGACTATTGGTGATAATTTCACTCTTGATGTGATTTGTTTGTGATGTGATGCATTCCATGTTATCATATGTTTTAAATGTTTTTACTATTCTGCTCACTGGGCTCTAGTAGCTCACCCCGTTCCCTTAACCCCCCAGATTTGCAGGTACTGGATAGACTAGGAGGTCAGCAAGAGTCAATAAGTCATTTATGAAATAGTTAGATGTGGACATGAAAAGTGATGTAATGTAAAGTATTGAATAGTTATGTAATGTAATGATGTCCTTTGAGGATTAGTATTGTGCTTGATCATAGTATGTACAGTTAATCCCTTTTTATATACATGATCTATGTTTTATGATGTTTATGTTTAATTAAGCTTAATGTATGTTATGATACCCCATTGGAGCATTTGATGAGGGCTCTAGTGTGAGGTTTATATTTATGTATATGTGCATGCACAGGTTAAGCTTGATTAAGGAAAAGAAAAAGTTTACAATTTGTGTATATGTATGATCATGTATGGGATTAAATAGGTTTACAGAATGTATGTTAGGCTTGCTACGGGTCCGGACGACCTTAAGTCGATCTGGATCCTAGCGCCGGTAGCGGTCCGGTTTCGGGGTCGTTACATGGGCCCTAAACATCTTAATGAACTAATTCAAAAGCAGACTTAGCTCGTTTATTGACTCTATGACTTAAAGAGATTCGACGATATTTTGTAAAATGACATGACTCACATTCCAGTAAAGATAAAGGCATAACTTCTTCAAAATCAGTAAAAAAGAGTGTCCCAACCGATAATATGCTTCAAACGGAGACGCGATACTGGAGTAAGCAACAGACTGAGGTACCCATGTATCCAAAATGTAGAGACCCCAGATACATGTCTATGCTTCGTCACAAGATCCTGAATGAGACAATGATCAGGAAAAAAAGAAACATAACAATTTAGGTCTTTAGTAAGTTTACCCACAGAGATTAAATTAAAGGCAAGATTAAGTAGACTTAGCACAAATGATAGAGTAATAGAAGGAGTAGGTTTAACATTCCCAGAACCCTCAACATTATAGGTTGACTCATCAGCTATAATAACAGGAGAATGTGCTTTATGAGATCGAAAGCTAGTAAAAATATGAGAATTATCTGTCATGTGATCCGTGATACCAGAATTAATGACCCATTTATATCCGTGATACTAGAATTAATGACCCATTTATATGAAGAGGAAATAAGACACGTTTTACCTGTTTCAGCCGCTACTGAAGACGTTGGGATAATTTTAATAATATAGGTCTTACTGTAAGAAACCATTTCAACTAAAATCCTATATTCCTATACCTTCAAACGAATTAAAGAAAGATAACAAAACCTAACCCAGTGAACAGTATCAAAAAATGCCTCCACCCAATACCCAAACGGCAAACGAACCACAGATTTGACAAGGGAGCTACAAGGCGACTTCGGCTTTCTCTCTAGGTGGACGGTGAGAGACAAATATTACCTTAGATGGGTAACACAAAAGAATAGGAGGCCTAAATCTCCAAAAATTTAAAACTTGACGGGAGAGGAAAAAAAATCTCTACGAGAATGGTTCTGATACCATGTAATAAGATAAAGAATAATTGGGCAATTTCAGTATATTTTTCTATTGAAGTAAGTTGATACATGTGCAGATTACAAGGTCTTGTTAAGACAACTCTTAATAATCCTCTATCAATCAATTAGCCTATGATTACGTAATCTCCTATAATTATATATAGATTATATTCACACTCTAACACATTATAACCATGCGAGAGTATCGTGGTTTTCCAGCTCCTACTCTTACAAGCCTAGTCCTGTGGCATACCTTCCTTTGCTTTGTGGTCATTTTCTCTGTTAGTCAAGCTTTCCATGATGAACTAGCTTTAATTGCAACTGTGTGGTGGTTTATTTGGAAAAAAAGAAACAAGACAATCTTTCAACACATGCCTCCAGATCCTATCTTTGTGACTCGCAAGACCCTTTCTAGCTTTTAAGAGTTAGACTTTGTAACAGACATAGGCTGCCCCCATGTTCCTTGTAGTGTTCATAATTCTGGTGTTTCTGTTTAGCAAGCTCCGCCAATTGGGATGTTAAAGTTCAATTCTGATACTGCTTGAAAATCTGATTCAATGTTTGCTTCTATTGCTGTTGTGGTTCAGAACTGCTATGGTAAACTTTTGGATGGTAGAGATTGTAAGGTTGTTGCGAGAGTATCCTATTGGCAAAAGCTTTAGGGTCTTGGAGGCTATGAAACTAGCTATAAAGATGGGAGCTAAGAATGTTTTTATGAAAACATATTCAAAATCGGTACATTCGGCTGTCATTTCTTAACTCCATGTGCGTAGGATATTAGGGCCACTCTCCAAAAGCAAAAAGTCATCCTATTTTTCTCAAATGACCTCCATATAATTTACTTTCTAAAATGGAAGCCCATTGACTTTTCTTCAATTGAATGGACTTTGTTTGGAACGATTCATTTTGTAAAGAAATTTTTAAATAAACTCTTTAACTTTGAATAAATTATAATTTAGTATCTAACAAAATAGTTGATATATTTTTAAAAGCCATTTTTTACTAGTAAAAGGTGAGATGAGATAACACAAATTATTTTTTTTAATCAATATTATTAAATTCGAGTCTTATATATGGAATGCTTTTGAAATTTGGGATGATGCACTTTTCCCTTTGGTAAATTTATTTGGTGTGAATCTGGATTATTGGGACTAACAAACTTTGGATATTGGATGGTTCAAATAAAAAAAAATTACCTTTTTGATCCTTGTAATTTTATAAAAATCCATAAATTAGTCCATGCTATAAGAAATATAACCATGATTCATTTATTTCATTTATAACATAATCTTTATAATTTCGTACATTCTAATAATTTAGTTCCTACACTTTAAATATATTTAACAAGTTAGTCCCTAAAAGTGACTCGATTGTATCTTTTACAGTAGAACTAATTTGTTGATTTTTTTTAAATTATAATAACTAAATAAATGACTCTTAAAATTATAAGAACTAATATATAATTTTTATTAAAATATAAGGATTAAATTTTAATTTACCTTTAAGGGTAAATATAGTAATAATATATAATTACTAGCATAAAATTAATAAATAATTTTAATTAATTAATTTGAACCAAGTGAAATATAAATACAAAAATTATTTAGACTAATTTTAATTTTATTGTTGCAATTGATTAATTAATTTTATTGATTTTTCAAATGCCAAAAAGTACCAAAAATATATATTCTTCTTAGAAATGTTTTGTTTTGAAACAAATGATCCTGAATTTGATATATATTAGAGCTGCTATATTAAAAATTAGTTTATTAAGTATGTTTGTTAAACAATATTAAAAAGTAATTTTTAAGTTAATTTAATATATTCTAATCATAAACAGTTTATACTAATTAAATAAAATTTTAAACTACATTCTTTAAAAAGATCTAGGGAGATTTACTATTTAATTATTTGATATTGCCATTATTAACAAATCAGTCCCTATATTTTTAAAAATTTATTAAAATATTCTTATTTTTTCTTTCCGTCAATCAATAAAATAGTCATTACATCATCTTTTCCATTAAAAATAAGTTAAAAATAAATGAAGAATGAGAGAAAATTTTTAAAACATAATTTTATCCTCAAATAAAACCCTTTATTTAGTCACTGAGTATTGTCATTATTAACAGATTAGCCCCTATATTTTTATAAATTTATTAAAACTTTCTTTTTTTTTTTTCAAATCTATTAAAATATTTTTATATTTTTCTTTTGGTCAATAAAATAGTCCCTCCTCCTAAAAAAAGATGAAGATGAAGAAAAAGAGGAGGAGGCATCTAGAAGAAGAGAAGGAAGAATCAAAATCGAAAAAGAAAAAGAAAATAAAGAAGAAGAAGAAAAAAAAAAAAGAAAAGAAAGAGGAGAAGGGATCTAGAAGAAGAAGAAGGGTAATTTAGTTTTTTATTATATTTTTAATGGTAAAAATAGACGAAATAACTATTTTATTGATAAGAAAAAAGATAAAAATATTTTAATAGATTTTTTAAAATACAGTTCCTTGTTAATAATAACAATATCAAATGACTAAATAGTAAATCTCTCAAAAATCTAAAATTAGTAAATATATAGTAAATCTGGAAAATGATATTTATATCACAATCCTAAATGTATTTGCAGTGGGTCACTAGTCTATTGTTTTTTTCTAATAATGCCTTGTTTTGGCTTATTGGAAAACTATGAAATATGATCTAATTTTGTTTAGAAATTAAAAAAAAAAGATTATTTTTTAATATATATAGATATATATTAGAATTGGCTTAAATTTAAATTAAACTGTGTTGCTTTGGGGTACTAGGCCGTGATGGTGCGGAATTGCTTTGAGGCTCCGTTTGGGCCGCTGCCTTTGTCATTGTTTAGGCACCTGGTTATTGGCCTTTTTTCTTATTTTTATTTTTAATCAAATATATGAATCCATTAATATAAAAAGGTCCAACAACTATATGAAGATTCGTAGAAGAAACAATAAAGCTCAAGAAACTAACACAACAAAGCAAAGGGAAGCCTATTCTTATAGTCTAGAAACAGCCCTAACAGAAGCAGAAACGCCCAAGAAAAGATATAATGGAAACCAAAACTAAGAATTCTATAAATTGATGGTTCCAACAATCTCACCCGCATAATCAGCTTAAACATTCATTCTAAAACTCAAAAGAATCACGAAAATAATAAGAGACAACTAAAACCCTAAAGAAGGAAAGGAATCATATTGAGACTTTGATAGAAAAAGGTTGTCATAAGAAATAAGGATCACCCTCTAGATCTAGGCAGCTTTCAACACCTTTAAAGAACTATTGAGAGGGCGATGAGGATTTAACACCTACCTCTTGTACCATCCAAAGACAAATTTATAAGCCACCGCCTCACCCCTTTACTAGATGCCACAATTTCACCATAGCTGAAGATTTTCAGTAACTTACAAACATATAAAATACAATATACAAAGAAAAAAAAAAAAACTCAATAAAGACCCTTGCCTGTATCTCCCCCAACTATAGGAGGGGAAATTCAAAACCAAAACAAAGGGAGGCCCCACCGCCCAGAGAGGCAGACGAAAGACTTTCAAAAAAATAGAAAATGGCGGTGATATCCGAACAAAAAGACTTCCTCTGAAAGAAGAAGAAATACTCTCTTTATAGAGAGATCAAAATACTACTTGTGGCTATTGGCCTATTAAATTTGTATATAACATGATTTTAATGAAAAAAAAAAAGAAATTTTTATCCTTTTATTTTTATGCTCAAATAAACTCAAATTTAAGTTTTTTTCAAATTAAACGGAAGCTTTTCATTTGTGAAAATATTAGCCCATTCTCAAAATCAACTTAATCTTCTATTTGACCCCAGATTGGGTAATTTCATCCCATTGTTCCATTAACTCTCCCTTTCCCAAACTCCATCAGCTTATGAGAGACTTCCCAACAAGCATCACATCCAAATTCGAAAATTAGTGTGTAACGAAAATAAAGCTACAATTGTTTGTCACAACAATAGAAACCCCAGCATACACGGAACAAATATTCTCAAGATGAAGACCAACAAAATTGCCACTGCGATTGTAGTTCTCATGCGTATCACTGTTGTTGTAATAATTAAAATATAATTATTAATTAAAAAATAAAAATATAAAAAAATATTACAATTTCACTCAATTTTTTTTTTAAATTATGTAATTTAATTTATATTAAATTAGCATTTCATATCATGATTTTCATATCAAAATTTCTTACAGCGTTTAAAAATTGCTTCTGATTGTTTGGAATAAAAGCTTCTTGATCTCCACCTCATCCAATTAAGTACCTAACCCCACCTAAAAGAAAAGGAAATATACATTGCTTTTAAATATGGTCATGTGGAATAATTTCTCTATTTTGGAATAAAAAATTTTGTAAAAATTTAATTTTTTTTTATTATTTCTCTTATATTGAATAATAAAATTTAATTTTTTTATTTAAAACAAAAATCATTTAAAAAAAAATTGAATTTGTCTGTACGTAAAATTATAAGATCAATTCGTTCTAATTTTTTTTTTTTTTTTTTATGAAATTAATCCTTCCAAGCAAAGAGAGAATATATGTTTGAGTGGGAGTTAATATTTAGTCGATTCGGTTCAAAATTGAATTGAACTGAATAAATGAAAAATTAAAATTTTAGCATTTATAAAAATAAATTTGAACTGATTTTGATCAGAAATTAAATCGAACTCAACCGACATGATTCGGTTAGATTTAGTTCGGTTTGATCAGTTTCAATTTTTAATAAATTTTTTTCACTTTATTTTTAATATTTTAAATTTTAATTAAAATATTTTAATTTTAATATGGTTTAATTTTAATATTATTATCACAAATCGGTTCGGTTTGATTTTTTTGATTTTTTTCAGATTAAAATCGAACCAAACTGAAATAACTGAAATTTTTAAAATTAAAAACCGAGCCAAACCAAATCAAACTGAAATGAATAAAAAACCGAACAGAATTTTCAAATTAATTCGATTGGATCGATTTTTTCAGTTTGGACCGAATATTACTCACCCTAAGTCCGAGTTATACTATCCATGTTTCTCTAGGAAATTACTTCCATAACAGGCAAAGCATAACTTCTTGTATGTATTCATCCTTTTCGATTTATCATATTCATTGCTTCTGCCTTAGGAATAAAAATACTTTGCTTCTTCTACTTGGAGAATGTAATGCTTTCTTCTATATATTGGCTCATTAATTATGGACTGCTTCATCTTTCACAAATTCACAAATTTTCTTCAACTTTGTACAATTTCATCTAGCCCAGTTTTCATTTATTATCCTTCTATAGATGGCTGAACAAATCCCATTCAGCATTGCAGAAAACTTATTAACAAAGTTGACCTCAATTGCTTCTGAAGAAATTAATTTGGTGTATGGCTTCAAAAATGATCTCAGGAAGCTTCAAACAACTCTCTCCACCATCAAAGCAATACTTGTAGATGCTGATAAGAAGCAAGAGGAAAGCCTTGCAGTGAAGGACTGGATAAGGAGGCTTAAAGAGGTTGTCTACGATGCAGATGACTTGTTGGATGACGTAGCAACTGAAGGTTTGCGAAGAAAGGTTGAAGGTCAGGGAAGAATGGTGAGGAAGGTATGCGACTTCTTTTCTTCCTCAAATCAAATTGCATTTCGTTTCAAGATGAGTCATAGAATTAAAGATATTAGAGAGAGGCTAGATGAAGTCGCCAAAGAAATGTCTGACTTTGGCTTTATAATAAGGAAGGAAGTTGGAGTAGATATGCGAATAAAGAGTAGTTGGAGGGAGACAGACTCCTTTGTGTTGAAATCAGAAATTATAGGAAGAGATAAGGATAAGGAGGAGATCATAAAATCATTGATGTGTCCAGTGAATCAAAGCAATATTTCTGTAGCTGCAATTGTTGGGTTTGGTGGCTTGGGAAAGACTGCACTTGCCCAGTTAGTGTTTAATGATGAGAAAGTGGTGAATTATTTTGATTTGAAGTTATGGGTATGTGTTTCTGAGGAGTCAAATGTTGAAATGCTAGTTAAACTCATCCTTAAAAGTGCAACTAGTAAGGAAGTGCCCAACTTATCTTTGGAACAATTACAAATCGAACTTAGACAATGTTTAGAAGGCAAAAAGTACTTGTTGGTGTTGGACGATGTGTGGAATATAAACAATATGATTTGGAGTCAATTGAGGAAATATTTGATGGTTGGTGCCACAGGAAGTAGAATTTTAGTAACTACTCGTAGCACACGAGTTGCTTTAGCCATGGGTGTAGACTGTCCATATGCTCTAGCGGGTCTAACAGAAGATCAATCATGGGATCTGTTTGAGATGCTAGCATTTAGAGAGGGGACAAGTAGAGTGAATTCAAATCTAATAGAAATTGGGAAAGAAATTGCAAAGAAGTGCAAAGGAGTTCCACTTGCAATTAGAGCTATAGGAGGCATAATGCAACTAAGAAGTAGTGAAAGTGAATGGTTGTCTATCCTAGAAAATGAGTTGTGGAAGGTCTTTGAGAGTGATAGTGATATTGGTCCAGTGTTGAAATTGAGTTATGATGACTTACCATATCATTTAAAGCAGTGCTTTGCATACTGCGCAATGTTTCCTAAAGATTATGAGTTTGGTAAGGAGGATTTAATTCAATTATGGATGGCACAAGGCTATGTTCAATCTCGGAGTCAAAGTAAAGATGAAAGTTTAGAGGAGATTGGGGAAGGATACTTCAATGAATTGTTATTTAGGTCATTCTTCCACAAGGAGAAGTACTGTTATAAAATGCATGACCTTATCAATGACCTTGCACAGTCAATGGCAGGAGAAAGTTGTTTTGTACTTGATGATAATACTAAACATGTTCCTAATAGAATCCAACATGTGTTTTCTGGAAATTTGTCTTTTGAGGAATGTTTCAAGCAGCTAAAAAATAGAGGATTGAGGACACTGTATTGTGAGTATTATGGTGATAAGTTAAGCTTGAATTTAGATAGTATCTTTTCACATTGTAGGAGCATACGTGCTTTGAGTTTTTTAAGATGCAGAATCAATAAATTGCCAGATTCAATTGGAAAGTTGAAACACTTGAGGTATCTTGAATTGTTTGGGAATGATGAAATCCGTTCACTTCCGAACTCTATTTGCAATTTGTATAATTTGCAAACTCTAATACTCGAGGATTGTTTGCGTTTTGAAGTATTACCAACTGACATGAGGAAATTGATTTGTCAGACAACTTATTATTGGGGGTTGTTATAGGCTTGTATTCATGCCATTGGGATTGGGGAGATTAACAAATCTGCAGACTTTATCAACTTTCGTTGTGGGAAATGATGAACGAAGGAGATGTTCCTCATTGAATGAGTTGAATAGCCTAAACCAGCTTACAGGTACAATCTCCATTCGACGACTTGAAAATGTGAAAAATGCTGCTTTGAAGTCCAACCAAGTAAATCTCAAGGAAAAGAAGCACCTTCACTCCTTGAGATTGGAATGGGGAGATAGCGATGGTGGAAATAGTGAGTTGCTGTTGGATAATCTACACCCTCACCCGAAATTGAAATACTTGGATGTTCAGCGCTATGGAGGTTTGAGGTTTTCAAATTGGCTTTCTTCTATCACAAATCTTGTCGATATTACTTTATATAAATGTCCAAAATGTGAGCATCTGCCGCCGTTGGACAATCTGCCTCATTTGGAATCTCTCTGTCTTATTCAGTTTGATTCTCTGGAGTACATATCAGATGAAGATAATTTATTCTCTGCTTTATCTGCATCAACAACAACATTCTTTCCATCCCTAAAGCTTCTTAACATTGACTTTTGCCGTAATCTGAAAGGGTGGTGGAGAACATGTATGGAAGCTAAGATGGTGCCTCAATTTCCTTGTCTTTCTCGCTTAATCATCTCAAATTGCCCTAACTTGACTTTAATGCCAACATTTCCATCTCTGGACACGGAGCTTTCTCTTTCCTATGTCAGCATAAGACCATTGCAGCGGACATTGCAGATGGCTGCAATGGGTTCTACGTTACCATCAGCCTCTTCTTCAGTTACTGCTCCTTTTTCAAAATTAAAGACTTTGTGGTTACAGGGTATTGAGAATATAGCATCTCTACCTGGTGAGTGGACGCAGAACCTCAGCTTCCTTGAGGAACTATATGTGGACTACAATATGGAAATTAGTGATGAGGATGAACATGGGATATTTAAATGGAGATGTCTTGTTAGTCTCCGACGTCTCACTCTTTCTAATCTATCAAATCTTGTGTCTCTACCAAGGGAGCTTCAATATGTTACCACATTGCAGCGTCTCTCTATCTGGAGTTGTTCTAATTTGAGGGCTTTGCCTGATTGGATAGGCAACCTCACAGCACTTGAAAATCTAAATATCTATGACTGCCCTGAATTGGAATCGCTATCAAGAGGAGTGCGTCAAATCACTACTTTACAACGATTGAGTATTAGAGGTTGCCCCCGTTTGTCTGAAAGATGCGGACACGATACTGCTGCAGATTGGCCCAATATTTCTCACATTCCAAATGTCTGGATAGATGGACGTGCTATTCAAGAGGAGGGCCGATATTTATTGTAAGAAGAAGGATCCTCTGCTTTCATGGGTTAGTTCTTTTTTCCTTCATGTCTTTTTCACTTTAAATAAAATCATCTAATTATTCTAGACAAATGCTTCTATCCTGTAGATTACTACTCTGTTCTGTCTTCATCTTATCTTCCACAGTTAATAACTTTGATTTGGAGGTATTTGAATTGTTTCCCACTAATTAATTTTATGAATGGCTCATATAATTTTGATTGATTATACAACACCGAGTATCATGATTCTTCAAATTGTGAACACAAATTCTGTCTGCAGGGAATAGATGCAATTGTGATTTGGACTGCAGGGAATAGATGATTTCTGGATGTTGTAATTGACTCATTCGCAGGTTCTCATCCCTTTACTTGTTAATAACTGCAATTAATTTTCCCTTTTAAGTAAAAAAAAAAATTAAAATTTTTAATTCATATAAAAGAAATAATAGGAAAAAATCATATGCTTTAATAACTGCAATTAATTTTATTTTCCCTTTTAATTAATCCATATAATGAGGATTAAAATTGTCCTTCTAATCTAGATGTTTCATTTACCTTTGTTGTTGCACTACCAAAACTGAAGCTCCAGGACTTTTGAAGCAAGCAGGTCTCCAATGATCCCAAGCTCTGGAATTTCACTCCATTGAGATTGGCCTATGAAGAGGCATCAGTTTGTGACTTTCTCAATAACTAAGCAATAATTATAATATAACCTTTTTTTTTTATAATTTTAAATTTTTATGCAAATACTAATTAAAATAATCTAATTAGTTTCTCTTGTGACTTTTCAAGTTTGAGTCTTCATATCTATTTATTTTGAAATATTCATATCCACGATAAAAAATAAAAAAACTACATTCTATTACGTAATTCATCTATTATAATGGACCTTTATATCTCATTTGAATAATAAAGAAAAAATTTTATACTATTAATTTTTTATCTTCTTTTTGAACGCCAAAGAAAATTTACTATTAAAATTAAGAAGAAAAGTTTATTTTTACCCTCAAACTTTTACCCTATGTCTAAATAAACTCAACATTAAGTTTTAATTAAACCAAAGGTTTTTACTTATAGCCGTACCAACCATTTTGTGACAAAAAATGGAAGACTGATAATAACTTTGCAAATATTATTTTAAATTAAAAAAGAGAAAGAATAATAATAAAATAAGAAATGGTAGGAAAAGTCCGCCATAATTAATTAAATCTTTTGTGAAAACAAAAATCCTAAATATTTAAAATTAGCCATTAAAATATTTAGTGACAAAATTAAAATTTACCACTATATCACTACAAAAATTGTAATGCAAGTGGCTATCTTTTATATTTAGTGGGGAAGTTTTAATGATTTACTATAAATTTTAGTGTACTTTTAGTGGCAATTTCTTCCGTTAAAATTTCATCACAAAAAGTTCAATTTGTTACATTGAGAAGAGGTTAAGAAGAAAATCATAGAAGCATTGTTCTGTCTAAACAATCAAAATAATGTTCCTACCGTTACAATTGTTGGTAGAAATGAAGTGCAACTAGTAATGAAGTGTCCAACTTAATCTTTGGACAATTGCAAATCTGCCATAGACAATGTTTAGAAAGCAAAAACACTTGTTGGTATGGGATGATATGTAGAATATAAACAATAGGATTTGAAGTCAATTGAAAAAATATTTGATGGTTGGTACAGTAGGAAGTAAGATTTTAGCACCAACTTGTCACAACAGAGTTGCTTTAACTTTGGGAAAGAACTCTCAACTCTCCATATGCTTTAAAGAGTCTAACAGAATATCAGTCATGAGAAGCTAGTGTTTAGACAGGAACAGTAGACTAAATCCAAATCTAATAGGTATTGCAAAAGAGATTGCAAAGGAGTTCCGCTTGCGATTAAAGCAGTAGGAGACATAGCCACTGATACAGTTTAGGGTTTATACAATAACATTGTAACATTGAGTATAAAATTATTGTTTTGATATTACTAAAGTAATAATTTGACAGTAATTTAAAATTATTATAAAAAAATTATTTTGTTACTATATATAATATATTTTAATATGATTTATTTTATATTTAATAAAAAATAATTTTAATATTATTTTGTTACTATCTTATATTATAAGAGCAGAAGTAGTTAATTTCTGATCGCTACTTTAGACTCATTTATATATATATATATATATATATATATATATATATATAGGATTTAAAATAGGTTTAAAGAGATTAACGAGTGGTATATTTAAAATGAAAAACTAACTATATTTTTAAAATAATTAATAAAATTTAATACATATCTATTTTTCATACTATAAAATGTGAGAAATGACATATTTAAACTTTAAGTCTTTTTAATTATATTTTTATTATTAGTAAGTAATATATATGTCATGGGGTGTAAATATATTTATAATTTTTTATATATTTTTAATTTTATTTTTATATAAAATAATAATTAATGTATAAATAATAAATATAATTTATTATATTTTTAATTATTATTAATGTATAACCTTTTAATTTCGTGCTGCTTTCTAATATAATAAATATAATTTTTATTATATTTATCGTCACTCTTATGTACCTTTTCAAATCTTAATATTTTTTAATATATTATATTATTAAAATTATAATAAAAATTTTATTATATTTTTATTATTAAAAAGTTTTAATGTATTTTTTATTTTAATAATAAATAAAATATTAAAAATATATTTATAAAAATTGAATAAACATCGTGCCATATAAAAAGATATTTAGATAATAAAAAAATTATTTTTACCATATAACAATAATTCTATAACAAAAAAAATCATATAGAAAGTTTTTACTATTTTATATTATGTTTATTTATTTGATAATTTTATAAAATTATAACTAATATAATTAAATTACATATTGTTTATATAATATGAATAATTATATAGAATAAATATATATAATTGATTAAAATTATTATAAAAAAATATAAATTGTGATAAAAATATAAAATAATTGAAAAATTAATAAAAATAATTATATAAAATATTATCAAACTAAAATTTTATTCCATTCAAATAACTATAAAAAATTAATAAATATAAATAATTAAACTATAATAAAAAGTGAAATTGTGATTTTAATGTTATATATATATATATATCATAAGTGTTGTAAAATTATAAGATAATGATCGCCTAACATAATAGGTATATTAGATTTTCCCACTCAAAAAATTAACATACTTAAAAAATATTATGATAAAAGAGACTGCCAATACCATCCATCGTTAACCTCAACTCATACTTAGATCTCGAAGCATCATTGTCTATAATATAAGATGTTGCTAATTGTAAAGAAAATGAAGGTTTAATATATCACTTACATATATATCCATTCATTTTCCCTATGCATTTCACAGGACTTAAAAAGAAATAAAAGAGAAATATATACATATTTTATATTTGCTCCATTTTATTTATTCATATTATTAGAAAATTATATAAAATTTTGAATATTAAATTACAATGTGTTTGATATTTAGATAATTTTTTAAATATAGCTAATATTATTTGGTTATAATTATTTTTTCTCTCTTCTTGAATCATTAAATTTAAACAATGAAAATATAATAACAAACTAAATTTAGCAATGAAATTATAATAGCAAAAATCAAATTTACACTACAATTTACACAATTTAAATATCTGAGTAAATCTAAGAGATCTACTATCCCAATTCGCAAACTCTATTTTAAAAAATATATATATAAAACAACAATTTCTTACCACAGTTTTAGACTCATTTATATATATATATATATATATATATATATATGATCTAAAATAGAAAGTGACACACTTAATATATTTTATTTTTATTTTTAAATTATAATTTTATATTTAATAATATTATTAATTAATATATATATAATAAATACAATTTATTATCTTTATTATTACAATTTATATATAATTTTTAAATTTTGCTATTAGTATGTGACTTTTTAATTTTTTATAATTTTTTAATATAATATATTAATTTATAATTAAAAAATTTAAAATTAAAAACTAACTATAATTTTAAAATAATTAATAAAATTTAATATATATATATATATATATATATATATATATTCTCGTGAAAAATAACATATTTAAACTTGTATTAAATTTTTTTGATTATATTTTTATTACTAGTAAATAATAAATTATATATATATATATATATATAAATTAAGTTAACGAGCGATTGACAAGTATCATTATTAAATTTAGTAACATAATTAATCGTATTTATGTCATATGTGACCTAAATATATTTATAATTTTTTATATATTTATAATTTTATTTTTATATAAATAATAATTAATACATAGATAATAAATATAATTTATTTTTTTAATTATTATTAATGTATAATCTTTTAATTTTCTACTGCTTTTTAATATAATAAATATAATATTTATTATATTTATTATCACTATTATATCACTTTTTGAATCCTACTGCTTTTTAATATATTATATTATTAATATTGTAATAAAAATTTTATTATATTGTTATTATTAAAAAATTTTATTATATTTTTTATTTTAATAATAAATAAAATATTAAAAATATATTTATAAAAATTGAATAAAAGATATTTGGATAATGAAAAAAAAAATTATTTTTACCATATAAATTTTTTTTAACATTATGTTTATTTATTTGATAATTTTATAAAATTATAACTAATATAATTAAATTACATATGCTATAATGTGAATAATTATATAGAATAAATATATATAATTATTAAAATTATTATAAAAAATATTAACTGTGATAAAAATATAAAATAATTAAAAAATTAATAGAAATAATTGTATAAAATATTATCAAATTAAAATTTTATTCAATTTAAATAACTATAAAAAGTTAATAAATACAAATAATTAAATTATAATAAAAAGTGAAATTGTGATTTTAATACATTACAAATATTAAATAATTAAGTTATTAAATCTTAATTATAAAAATTTAACATTTATTATCCATTTTATATAAAACTCACACATATCTCTCTTGCACACTTTCAAATGACTCACGTTTTGAAACTTTGCTTTCTTATTATTTACTTAGAATTTAGTGTGAGATGTATGGTTGTACAATTCTGGATAGCCAATTCAACCCTCTTGGTTAGATTGAAATTAGACGATTCTAAATGTTTATGAGAGATCATTATATTCTTCCTCAATAGGTATATATACCATAAGTGTTATAAAGCCATTTGTGATATTACAAAATAGCAATCGCCTAATATAATAGATATACTAGATTTAATTATTCAAGAAATTGACATACTTAAGGGTATTATGATAAAGAAGATGATTCTCTTCTACCACTACCACCGCCAGTGCAATCTACCACCATTAGAGTTTAATAAATTTTATTTTTTAAAAGATATAGTTTCTAGAATAGAATTTATTATTATATAATCATAATATATAATAATAAATACTAAAATCTTTAATTTTTTTTATTACAATTAAATTTGATGGTATATTGATTTGTGCTTATTACTATTTTGAGTTAAAATTTTAAAAAAATTGTTTCGTTTCTCTTAATAGACAGATTTGATCTCTTATCTCATAATAAATGGACCCTAAATCATTAGGCATACAGCGACCCATATTAAAGAGGTCATAGACAAACATAACATAAGTTAATAACGTACCGTTTGAAGGGAACCAAGTCCAACTAGAATTTGATTTCACAAACTGGACAGGGTCCAAAGGAGTTCAGGGCCGCTAGACCTGACCATGATAATTTTCATATGTGAGCAAAGTTAGAAAAGACAGAGATCATATCTCTTAAAGACAAAATGAAAATTAAATAATCACTTGACAGAAATCAGAATTTTGTACTAATAAATATATTATTTGCATGTAAACGATTGCTAAGCTAAAACTAGAACATTAAAGGCATGCCTGACAAGAACAAAAGAAGATGAAAATAAAAGGGAAGGAAACCAAGAGAGTTGGACCAAACTTAAAAAAAACACATTAACCTCTCATACTTATATCTCAAAGCGAAAATGAAGGTTTAATATATCACTTAGCACTCACAGTCTTAACTCGGTGGTAAATGCATTCGAATAAATTTGAAAGATCCCAGATTTTACTCTCCAACCCCCAATTTCTATTTCAAAAAAAAAAGCAAATCACTTATATACATATCCATCCATTTCCCCTATACATTCACATTACATAAAGAGAAATATAAACATATTTTATATTTGAGCCATTTTGTTTATTCGTATTATTGGAAAATTATATAAAATTTTGAATATTAAATTACAGTGTGTTGTTATTTAGATAATTTTTTAAACATAGCTAATATTATTTGGTTGTAATTATTTTTTCTCTCTTCTTGAATCAATAAATTTAAACAATGAAAATATAATAACAAACTAAATTTAGCAATGAAATTATAATAGCAAAAATTAAATTTACACTATAATTTTATATAATCATATTTAAAAAATTTAATAACCTGGCAAAATATCTCTAAGGTACATTTTTAAAATTTACCAAGCACTTTCCTTTTTTTTTTTTTAATAATTTTCAACTTTTCATATAGTATATTTTGATTATATTTTATTAACAATGAATTCAAAAAATTTACTTAACTGGAAATATTTTGGTGATTAAAGAAAAAAGTTTCTTTTGAATTTATTTTTCACATATTGAGATTCTTATTAAAATCTCTAAATATAAATTTATTAATAAATTTTATTTTTCAAATTAAAATTAAATAATAAAAAATAAGTTAAAAAGCTTTTCACAGAAAATATTTTTCAAATACAAGTTATTTTCTATGTCCATGGAAATCAATAGGCATGCCAATGTAAAGTTTTTGAAAATCACGTGTTGTTTGGTCAGGTTCATGAACAAAGTTGCATCACTTGCCAATTGCATAGAAAAAAAGAATTGAAAGGAAAATGATATATCGCTTATGATATGAAATATTCAATGGAAATTTTGTCCATGTGAAAGCTATAACTATAACCAAGCAGAACAAGGCTTGTCATCAGGCTTTTTTAAGACTTGAATTTAACAGAGAATTCCAATGCAGTGCATAAAACTGAGAAGGATCAAAGCAGAAGACAAACTAGTGAAGATTATCACAATGCTTCCCAAAACAAGGTGTTCTTTTGCAAGCCAAATATAACAATGTCAACAAGCTCCATGATCTTTTGGCTGCCATAAGCATATAAGGAATCAGCAGGCCAGCTGCATTTCCTAATCCAATGGCAAGGTAAGGCCACCTGTCATTAGTGTAAACATAGGCATTTCCCATCTCATTATTAATTGTATCAGAACCAGAACACCTGACAACAAGAGGAGCACCACAAAGTCCAGGATTTCCAGCAAAAGAATTTGCCTCAAAAGTTGCCATTTGACCTGCATAAGGAATTTTCCCTGACAAATTATTGTATGAGAAATTCAAGTACGCTAGAAAAGACATTGGGATCATGCTGGGAGGAATTGGACCAAAAAACATATTGCTTGATAGATCAAGTGATGCCAACTGATGCAATTCTAAAATAGTTTCTGGAATTTGACCAGTAATGTGATTCCTTGACAAGTTTAACACCACCAATCCTGCCAATTCTGTGACTTCATGTGGCAGCTCTCCATGTAAATGGTTTCCTGAAATGTCTATGCAAGTCAAAAAGGAAAGAGTCGTTGTGTATTTTAAAGACTGACCTTTTGAATTTACAACCAGACTTTCTTCGTAATAGACACCGGCCACCCACCCATACGATAAATCCTGCTTAATGCGTCGTTCTTCAGTCATGCCCTTGAGATTACTCACTCTTGTAGAAATGCTTCCTCTCAGCTGATTTTCTGCTAGGTTTCCCTGTTAACCTGTTGTATCCAAGGTTCAAAGTAATCATCTACAAAAGTGATAAAATATATGAATCAAGCCTTAGATCCAAACGGAGACACGACACTGGAGCAAGGAACAGACTGAAGTACCCATGCATCCAAAATGTAGAGACCCCAGATATATGTCTCTGCTTCGTCACAATATCCTAAATGAGACAATGATTAAGAAAAAAGAAAACACAACAATTTAGGTCTTTGGTAAGTTTACTCACAGAGATTAAATTAAAGGCAAGATTAGGTAGACTTAGCACAAATAATAGAGTAATAAAAGGAGTAAGTTTAACATTCTCAGAACCCTCAATATTATAAGTTGACCATCAACTATAATACCAGGAGAATGTGCTTTATGAGATCGAAAGCTAGTAAAAATATGAAAATTACCTGTCATGTGATCCGTGACACCAGAATTAATGACCCATTTATATAAAGAGGAAATAAGACACGTTTTTACCTGTCTCAGCCGCTACTAAAGACGTTGGGATAATTTTAATAATATAGGTCTTACTGTCAAAAACCATTTCAACTAAAACCCTATATTCCTATACCTTCAAACGAATTAAAGGAATATAACAAAACCTAACCTAGTGAACAGTATCAAAAAATGCCTCCACCCAATACCCAAACGGCAAACGAACTACAGATTTGACAAGGGAGCTACAAGGCAACTTCGGTTTCCTCTCTAGGTAGACGGTGAGAGACAAATATTACCTTAGATGGGTAACACAAAATAATAGGAGGCCTAAATCTTCAAAAATATAAAACTTGGGAGAGAAAAAAATAAATCTCTACGAGAATGGTTCTCATACCATGTAATAAGATAAAGAATAATTGGGCAATTTCAATATATTTTTCTATTGAAGTAAGTGGGTACATATACAAATTATAAGGCCTTGTCAATTAGCCTATGATTACGTAATCTCCTATAATTATGTACAGATTATATTCACACTCTAACACATTATAACCATGTGAGAGTATCGTGGTTTTCCTGCTACTACTCTTACAAGCCTAGTCCTGTTGGCATACCGTCCTTTGCTTTGTGGTGATTTTCTCTATTAGTCAAGCTTTCAATGATGAACTAGCTTTAATTGCAACTGTGTGGTGGTTTATTTGGAAAGAAAGAAACAAGACAATCTTTCAACACATGCCTCCAGATCCTATCTTTGTGACTCGCAAGACCCTTTCTAGCTTTCAAGAGCTAGACTTTGTAACAGACATAGGTTGCCCCCATGTTCCCTGTAGTGTTCAAAATTCTGGTGTTTCTGTTTAGCAAGCTCCGCCAATTGGGATGTTAAAGTTCAATTCTGATACTGCTTGAAAATCTGATTCAATGTTTGCTTCTATTGCTGTTGTGGTTCAGAACTGCTATGGTAAACTTTTGGATGGTAGAGATTGTAAGGTTGTTGCGAGAGTATCCTGTTGGCAAAAGCTTTAGGGGTCCTGGAGGCTATGAAACTAGCTATAAAGATGGGAGCTAAGAATGTTTTTATGGAAACATATTCAAAATCAGTACATTCGGCTGTCATTTCTTAACTCCATGTGCGTAGGATATTAGGGCCACTCTCCAAAAGCAAAAGGTCGTCCTATTTTTCTCAAATGACCTCCATATAATTTACTTTCTAAAATGGAAGCCCATTGACTTTTCTTCAATTGAATGGACTTTGTTTGGAACGATTCATTTTGTAAAGAAAATTTTAAATAAACTCTTTAACTTTGAATAAATTATAATTTAGTATCTAACAAAATAGTTGATATATTTTTAAAAACCATTTTTTACTAGTAAAAGGTGAGATGAGATAACACAAATTATTTTTTTTAATCAATATTATTAAATTCGAGTCTTATATATGGAATGCTTTTGAAATTTGGGATGATGCACTTTTCCCTTTGGTAAATTTATTTGGTGTGAATCCGGATTATTCGGACTAACAAACTTTGGATATTGGATGGTTCAAATAAAAAAATTACCTTTTTGATCCTTGTAATTTTATAAAAATCCATAAATTAGTCCATGCTATAAGAAATATAACTATGATTCATTTATTTCATTTATAACATAATCTTTACAATTTCGTACATTCTAATAATTTAGTTCCTACACTTTAAATATATTTAACAAGTTAGTCCCTAAAAGTGACTCGATTGTATCTTTTACAGTAGAACTAATTTGTTGATTTTTTTAAAATTATAATAACTAAATAAATGACTTTTAAAATTATAAGAACTAATATATAATTTTCATTAAAATATAAGGATTAAATTGTAATTTACCTTTAAGGGTAAATATAGTAATAATATATAATTACTAGCATAAAATTAATAAATAATTTAAATTAATTAATTTGAACCAAGTGAAATATAAATACAAAAATTATTTAGACTAATTTTAATTTTATTGTTGCAATTGATTAATTAATTTTATTGATTTTTCAAATGCCAAAAAGTACCAAAAATATATATTCTTCTTAGAAATGTTTTGTTTTGAAACAAATGATCCTGAATTTGATATATATTAGAGCTGCTATATTAAAAATTAGTTTATTAAGTATGTTTGTTAAACAATATTAAAAAGTAATTTTTAAGTTAATTTAATATATTCTAATCATAAACAGTTTATACTAATTAAATAAAATTTTAAACTACATTCTTTAAAAAGATCTAGGGAGATTTACTATTTAATTATTTGGTATTGTCATTATTAACAAGTCAGTCCCTACATTTTCAAAAATTTATTAAAATATTTTTATTTTTTCTCTCCGTCAATCAATAAAATAGTCATTCCATCATCTTTTCCATTAAAAATATGTTAAAAATAAATGAAGAATGAGAGAAAATTTTTAAAACATAATTTTGTCCTCAAATAAAACCCTTTATTTAGTCACTGAGTATTGCCATTATTAACAGGTTAGCCCCTATATTTTTATAAATTTATGAAATTTTTTTTTTCAAATCTATTAAAATATTTTTATATTTTTCTTTTGGTCAATAAAATAGTCCCTCCTCCTAAAAAAAGATGAAGATGAAGAAAAGGAGAAGGAAGAATCAAAATCGAAAAAGAAAAATAAAATAAAGAAGAAGAAGAAAAAAAAAAAAAGAGAAAGAGGAGAAGGGGTCTAGAAGAAGAAGAAGGGTAATTTAGTTTTTTATTATATTTTTAATAGTAAAAATAGACGAAATAACTATTTTGTTGATAAGAAAAAAGATAAAAATATTTTAATAGATTTTTTAAAATACAGTTACTTGTTAATAATAACGATATCAAATGACTAAATAGTAAATCTCTCAAAAATCTAAAATAGTAAATATATAGTAAATCTAGAAAATGATATTTATATCACAATCCTAAATGTATTTGCAGTGGGTCCATTAATATAAAAAGGTCCAACAACTATATGAAGATTCATAGAAGAAACAATAAAGTTCAAGAAACTAACATAACAAAGCAAAGGGAAGCCTATTCTTATAGTCTAGAAACAGCCCTAACAGAAGCAGAAACGCCCAAGAAAAGATATAATGGAAACCAAAACTAAGAATTCTATAAATTGATGGTTCCAACAATCTCACCCGCATAATCAGCTTAAACATTCATTCTGAAACTCAAAAGAATCACGAAAATAATAAGAGACAACTAACATCCTAAAGAAGAAAAGGAATCATATTGAGACTTTGATAGAAAGAGGTTGTCATAAGAAATAAGGATCACCCTCTAGATCTAGGCAGCTTTCAACACATTTAAAAGAACTATTGAGAGGGCGATGAGGATTTAACACCTACCTCTTGTACCATCCAAAGGCAAATTTATAAGCCACCGCCTCACCCCTTTACTAGATGCCACAATTTCACCATAGTTGAAGATTTTCAGTAACTTACAAACATATAAAATACAATATACAAAGAAAAAAAAAAAGCTCAATAAAGACCCTCGCCTATATCTCCCCCAACTATAGGAGGGTGTTGGAAAGAATCCTCTGCCATGATTGTAAATCAATCAGTATTGGAAAGAATCCTCTGACATGATTGTAAATCAATCAGTGATCTTCTGTCATGATTGTAAATCAATCATGATCAAATCTTACCATGTTTAGCATAGCACGATTCTAGGACATAATTGAGGGCACAATCAAAGATCTAATTGTTCATATTATGTACTATATAAACTCTGTAACTTACTACACAAGAGGTAAGAAAATAAAAACAGTTTTCTTCCTATAATCTCAAGATGGTATCAGAGCGGGTTTCGGTCTAAAAATATTGCCATCCTGCAATAATCTTTTACCAAATACCTTTCCCAACTTCTTTCTCTCACCAAAACAACAATGGTCGACCTCCCCACTTTAAATATCTCCAACAGCCTCTACGTACCTTCCTTATCTTGCAAATTACTATCTGTCAGTCAGATCACCAAACAGTTAAATTGCAGAGTACTCATGTATCCTCATTTTTGTGTTTTGCAGGATATTCATACGGGCATGGTACTGGGCCGTGGTACTGAGAAAGATGGACTGTACTATGTGGAGGAGGTCTCAAGTACTGGGTCAACTCATTTAGCTCAAGGGTCCTCAACCCGACAATTATGGCTCTGGCATCGGCGCTATGGTCATCCCTCAAGTGATTATCTTCGTACTTTGTTTCCTGAGTTTAAATCCATTGACATTCCAGTTTGTACTTCATGCGTACTTGCTAAGAGTCATAAGAGTACTTATCATATATCCACAAATAAATCTGATACTCCCTTCTCAATAATACACTCTGATGTATGGGGGCCTGCCCCGGAAACTGTCTCCTCTGATTATAGATACTTTGTGACTTTTATCGATGATTGCACTCGTGTTACTTGGATGTACCTGTTAAAACAAAAAAGTGAAGTGGCTGAGAAATTCTGTGATTTTTTCCGCATGATTAAAACCCAATTTCACAAGACCATTCAAGTCCTCCGATCTGACAATGGGGGGGAATTTGTCAATAACCATCTCCAAACCTTTTTCCGGGATAATGGGATCCTTCACCAAACTACTTGTCCTTATACACCACAGCAAAATGGGGTTGCTGAAAGGAAAAATCGACATATCCTTGAGACTGCCCGAGCCCTATTGTTTGAAGCCCAGGTTCCTCCTAAGTTTTGGTCTGAAGCAGTTGCCACATCCATTTACCTCATCAATCGACTTCCGTCTCGCGTCCTTAATTTCCAATCTCCCTTGCATACCTTGTCCTCTCATCACACCATCCCTTCCCTTCTCAACCTTCCACCTAAAATCTTTGGCTGTACAGTTTATGTTCACATTCCTAAAACACACCGCACTAAACTTGATCCATATGCTCTTAAGTGTATTTTCTTTGGTTATGGTGTCCATAAAAAGGGCTATCGGTGTTTTGACCCAATCTCTAAACGGCTCTTCACTACCATGGACTGCACTTTTCTGGAAGAGGAATATTTTTTTTCCCTCGCCAACTAGCAGTGAGGGGGAGACAATGGCACAATCACCACCACTGCCAAATTGGCTTAGTCAGGAGGGGCCAGAACTTGATCATTCTTCTCTTCCTGAGTCTACACCAGAACTGGGAGACACTGACCATCTAGTACAGTCCTCGGTCTCAACGTCACTACCAGAACCTGACACCGTAGAATATCCTGAGGAACACACAACTGAGGTATGTGAATCTGAACTTTCTCATGTTTCTAATAATCTTACCACTGAACCCATTTTCCTTGAGGTTCCTGAAACAGGCCAATATGTTCTACCCATTTCCCTTGAGGTTCCTGAAACAGGCCAATATGTTCTAGCCCCTCGGAATAATAGAGGAATTCCACCTAGGAGATATGATCCAGAATTCGAGGCAGCCAGATCCAGATACCCTGTGGCAAACGTTACCAAAGGAGAAAGACTATCACCTCAGTTGGTCAATCTACAGAAATCCATTTGTTCAGAATGGATACCAAAGGATGCCACAGAGGCCCAGAAGGACAAAAGATGGGTTGAGGCAATGGAGATCGAGATGGATGCCCTGGAGAAAAATAAGACCTGGGAAAAATGCTGGCTACCCAAGGGAAAACGACCAGTGGGATGCAAATGGGTGTTTACCATAAAGTATAAGTCAGACGGAACGGTGGACAGATATAAAGCTAGACTTGTAGCAAAAGGATTGGCAAAACTCCTATGGATCAGAAAGTTGATGTTTGAGCTTGGATTCCCATCAAAGGATGCAGCTGAACTTCGTTGTGACAACAAGGTGGCAATAAGCATTTCTGAAAATCCAGTTCAGCATGATCGAACAAAACATGTTGAAATAGACCGACATTTCATCAAAGAAAAGTTGGACAGTGGTCTGATATCTTTACCGTTTGTTCGATCAAAGGATCAATGGGCGGACATCCTAACCAAAGCAGTAGCTGGACGAATATTCCATGAGGTTTTGGGCAAGTTGGGTATGCTAGATCCACATGATCCAACTTGAGGGGGAGTGCTGGAAAGAATCCTCTGCCATGATTGTAAATCAATCAGTATTGGAAAGAATCCTCTGACATGATTGTAAATCAATCAGTGATCTTCTGTCATGATTGTAAATCAATCATGATCAAATCTTACCATGTTTAGCATAGCACGATTCTAGGACATAATTGAGGGCACAATCAAAGATCTAATTGTTCATATTATGTACTATATAAACTCTGTAACTTACTACACAAGAGGTAAGAAAATAAAAATAGTTTTTTTCCTATAATCTCAAGATATTGAATCCCACATCGGTTGTGGAAAGGGGTAATGTGCCCCTTATATTGGCCATAGGCAATCCTCCCCCTTGAGCTAGCTTTTGGGGTGAGTTAGGCCTGGCCCAAATTTAACTTGGTATCAGAGCCTCCCCATCCGATGTTGGGCCTCCCATAAATGTGTCACGCACCAGTAAAATTCTGGGCGTGAGGGGGTGTATTGAATCCCACATCGGTTGTGGAAAGGGGTAATGTGATCCTTATATGGGTAATAGGCAAATCCTCCCTCTTGAGCTAGCTTTTGGGGTGAGTTAGGCCTGACCCAAATTTAACTTGGTATCAGAGCCTCCCCATCCGATGTTGGGCCTCCCATAAATGTGTCACGCACCAGTAAAATTCTGGGCGTGAGGGGGTGTATTGA
Organism: Manihot esculenta; assembly: GCF_001659605.2. NCBI lineage: Eukaryota > Viridiplantae > Streptophyta > Magnoliopsida > Malpighiales > Euphorbiaceae > Manihot > Manihot esculenta. The sequence continues at coordinate 23,858,517 of NC_035170.2, forward strand.
ATCCCACATCGGTTGTGGAAAGGGGTAATGTGCCCCTTATATTGGCCATAGGCAATCCTCCCCCTTGAGCTAGCTTTTGGGGTGAGTTAGGCCTGGCCCAAATTTAATACCATCTTGAATTTGGGAAGAAAACTGATTTTATTTTCTTACCACTTGTGTAGTAATTTACAGAGTTTATATAGTACATAATATGAACAATTAGACCTTTGATTGTGCCCTCAATTATGTCCTAGAATCATGCTATGCTAAATATGGTAAGATTTGATCACTGATTGATTCACAATCATGACAGAGGATCACTGATTGATTTACAATCATGGCAGAGGATTCTTTCCAACACTCCCCCTCAAGTTGGATCATGTGGATCTAGCATACCCAACTTGCCCAAAACCTCATGGAATATTCGTCCAGCTACTGCTTTGGTTAGGATGTCCGCCCATTGGACCTCTGATCGAACAAACGGTAAAGATATCAGACCACTGTCCAACTTTTCTTTGATGAAATGTCGGTCTATTTCAACATGTTTTGTTCGATCATGCTGAACTGGATTTTCAGAAATGCTTATTGCCGCCTTATTGTCACAACGGAGTTCAGCTGCACCCTTTGATGGGAATCCAAGCTCAAACATCAACTTTCTGATCCATAGGAGTTCTGCCAGTCCTTTTGCTACAAGTCTAGCTTTATATCTGTCCACTGTTCCGTCTGACCTATACTTTATGGTAAACACCCATTTGCATCCCACTGGTCGTTTTCCCTTGGGTAGCCAGCATTTTTCCCAGGTCTTGTTTTTCTCCAGGGCATCCATCTCGGTCTCCATCGCCTCAACCCATCTTTTGTCCTTCTGGGCCTCTGTGGCATCCTTTGGTACCCATTCTGAGCAAATGTTTTTCTGTAAGTTGACCAACTGAGGTGATAGTCTTTCTCCTCTGGTAACGTTTGCCACAGGGTATCTGGATCTGGCTGCCTCAAATTCTGGATCATATCTCCTGGGTGGAATTCCTCTATTATTCCGAGGGGGTAGGACATATTGGCCTGTTTCAGGAACCTCAAGGGAAATGGGTTCAATGGTAAGGTTATTAGAACCAGGGGAAAGTTCAGATTTACATACCTCAGTTGTGTGTTCCACAGGATATTCTACGGTGTCAGGTTCTGGTTGTGATGTTGAGACCGAGGACTGTACTAGATGGTCAGCGTCTCCCAGTTCTGGTGTAGACTCAGGAAGAGAAGAATGATCAAGTTCTGGCCCCCCCTGACTAAGCCAATTTGGCAGTGGTGGTGATTGTGCCATTGTCTCCCCCTCACTGCTAGTTGGCGAGGGAAAAAAATATTCCTCTTCCAGAAAAGTGCAGTCCATGGTAGTGAAGAGCCGTTTAGAGATTGGGTCAAAACACCGATAGCCCTTTTTATGGACACCATAACCAAAGAAAACACACTTAAGAGCACATGGATCAAGTTTAGTGCGGTGTGTTTTAGGAATGTGAACATAAACTGTGCAGCCAAAGATTTTAGGTGGAAGGTTATGGGAAGGGATGGTGTGATGAGAGGACAAGGTATGCAAGGGAGATTGGAAATTAAGGACGCGAGACGGAAGTCGATTGATGAGGTAAATGGATGTGGCAACTGCTTCAGACCAAAACTTAGGAGGAACTTGGGCTTCAAACAATAGGGCTCGGACAGTCTCAAGGATATGTCGATTTTTCCTTTCAGCAACCCCATTTTGTTGTGGTGTATACGGACAAGTAGTTTGGTGAAGAATCCCATTATCCCGAAAAAAAGGTTTGGAGATGGTTATTAACAAATTCCCCCCCATTGTCAGAACGGAGGACTTGAATGGTTCTGTGAAATTGGGTTTTAATCATGCGGAAAAAATCACAGAATTTTTCAGCCACTTTATTTTTTTGTTTTAACAGGTAAACCCAAGTAACACGAGTGCAATCATTAATAAAAGTCACAAAGTATCTATAATCAGAGGAGACAGTTTCCGGGGCAGGCCCCCATACATCAGAGTGTATTATTGAGAAGGGAGTATCAGATTTATTTGTGGATATATGATAAGTACTCTTATGACTCTTAGCAAGCACGCATGAAGTACAAACTGGAATGTCAATGGATTTAAACTCAGGAAACAAAGTACGAAGATAATCACTTGAGGGATGGCCGTAGCGCCGATGCCAGAGCCATAATTGTCGGGTTGAGGACCCTTGAGCTAAATGAGTTGACCCAGTACTTGAGACCTCCTCCACATAGTACAGTCCATCTTTCTCAGTACCACGGCCCAGTACCGTGCCCGTATGAATATCCTACAAAACACAAAAATTAGGATACATGAGTACTCTGCAATTTAACTGTTTGATGATCTGACTGACAGAGAGTAATTTGCAAGATAAGGAAGGTACATAGAGGCTGTTGGATATATTTAAAGTGGGGGTTATAGAAACGGTACCACCACCGATGACCGGGAAGGAGCCACCGGTAGCGTTTAGAATATTGGATTTTGAGGGTGGTTTTGCTGAATCAAGAGTGAATTGGTTCACTGATTTCTGATTTCCATCTTGGCTATTCTGAATTAACTGGAATAGTTTTTGTGGCAGGTCCGCTATTGGATCAATTATTGCCTGGGATTGGTCAACCGAGCTGGGGAGGTCGGCCATTGTTGTTTTGGTGAGAGAAAAAAGTTGGGAAAGGTATTTGGTAAAGAATTATTGCAGGATGGCTATATTTTTAGACCGAAACCTGCTCTGATACCAAGTTAAATTTGGGCCAGGCCTAACTCACCCCAAAAGCTAGCTCAAGGGGGAGGAGTGCCTATGGCTCATATAAGGGGCACATTACCCCTTTCCACAACCGAGGGGAAATTCAAAGCCAAAACAAAGGGAGGCCCCACCACCCAGAGAGGCAGACGAAAGACTTCCAAAAAAATAGAAAATGTTGGTGATATCCGAACAAAAAGACTTCCTCTGAAAGAAGAAGAAATACTCTCTTTATAGAGAGACCAAAGCACTATTTGCGGCTCCCGAACAAAGGGGACTTCCTCCCAAAGAAGAAGAAATACTCTCTTTATAGAGAGATCAAAATACTAATTATGGCTATTGGCCTATTAAATTTGTATATAACATGATTTTAATGAAAAAAAAAAGAAATTTTTATCCTTTTATTTTTATGCTCAAATAAACTCAAATTTAAGTTTTTTCCAAATTAAACGGAAGCTTTTCATTTGTGAAAATATTAGCCCATTCTCAAAATCAACTTAATCTTCTATTTGACCCCAGATTGGGTAATTTCATCCCATTGTTCCATTAACTCTCCCTTTCCCAAACTCCATCAGCTTATCGAGGGACTTCCCAACATGCATCACCTCCAAATTCGAAAATTAGTGTGTAACGAAAATAAAGCTACAATCGTTTGTCACAACAATAGAAACCCCCAGCATACACGGAACAAATATTCTCAAGATGAAGACCACCAAAATTGCCATTGCGATTGTAGTTCTCATGCGTATCACTATTGTTGTAATAATTAAAATATAATTATTAATTAAAAAATAAAAATATAAAAAAAATATTACAATTTCACTCAATTTTATTTAAATTATGTAATTTAATTTATATTAAATTAACATTTCATATCATGATTTTCATATCAAAATTTCTTACAGCGTTTAAAAATTGCTTCTTTTTATTAAAGGCGCAATACTACTATTGTTTGGAATAAAAGCTTCTTGATCTCCACCTCATCCAATTAAGTACCTAACCCCACCTAAAAGAAAAGGAAATATACATTGCTTTTAAATATGGTCATGTGGAATAATTTCTCTATTTTGGAATAAAAAATTTTGTAAAAATTTATTTTTTTTTATTATTTCTCTTATATTGAATAATAAAATTTAATTTTTTTATTTAAAACAAAAATCATTTAAAAAAATTTAATTTGTCTGTACGTAAAATTATAAGAGTTCATTCTAATTTTTTTTTATGAAATTAATATTAGGGATAAAGACTAACTATAACAGTTTTATCTATTTTTAGTATTTGAGTTATAACTGTATACTTATTTTTAGTATTTGAGTTATAACTGTATACTTATTTTGTATTTAGTTAGACTTGTATTATATAAGTTTCTGTAATACGTTCAGTAAATAATACAAAAATCTTTTTCTCTATATGGTATCAGAGCCGCAATCTGCTCTCACGAGTTTTCTGATCCAATTTTCTTAAACTTTAATTAATGGCTTCGTCATCTATTACTGTTATTCAATTAAATGCTCCAACGCATTTTCCTATTAAACTTACTCAGGAGAATTTTCTTGTTTGGAGAAAACAGATCCAATCAACCTTAATTGGTCTTGATTTACTTGATTTTATTGATGGTTCACGAGTTGCACCATCACAATTTCTTTCTGAAAAAGACAAAACAGCCAACCCAGCTTTCGCCTTATGGTTTCAACAAGATCAAATCTTGATCAGTGCTCTTTTAGGAAGTTGTTCCGATACTATTCAACCCTTGATTTCTTCAGCCAATACTGCCAAAGAAGCATGGGATCAGCTTCACCAGAGTTTTGCTAATGTTTCTCGTTCTAGAATTTTGTCCTTAAAGACTAAATTAGCACAGAACTCTAAGGGAGCCAAACCGATTGCTGTTTTTCTCAATGAGATGAGGGCTATTGCAGATGAGCTTGCTCTTACCCAGAATCCGGTGAGTGATGATGATTTAATTGTTTATATTATCACGCGATTGGGAGATGATTACAGTCCCATAGTTGCTGCATTAAAAGTTCGTGAAACCCCAATAACCTTTTCTGATCTCTTTGAAAAACTTACTGATCATGAACGATCCTTACAAGAAAAAGATTCCACAACTGTTTCAGCTATGTCACAAGTGATTGCTACTGTCAATTACACTCAACGTTCTAGAGGGCGTTCACAAAATCAGAATGGCAATTATAATCGATCTCCACAAAACTACAATTATTCTGGACATCGACGTGGTGGCCGTGGTTCTTACTCTGGTGATCGAGGTCGAGGTTCTTATCGACCTGATGTGGTATGTCAATTTTGTGAATATACTGGGCATACTACTGCTGAATGTCGCAAATTGGCTCGCTTTCTTAAGGAGAATAATATGTCTTTGAAGACTGATACCTCTCATTCTTTAGCACCGATACCTGCAGTTAATGTTACTTCTGCTATGGCTGCTTCTTCTCCACAACAATGGTTGTTTGATAGCGGAGCTTCTCATCATGTTGTGTCGAATCCAGCTTCTTTGCAAAGCTATTCTGACTATGGAGGTCCTGAGGAAGTACAACTTGGTGATGGTAAAACGCTTGCTGTATCACATACTGGTTTTGTGCAAATTCCTGCTTACTTTAAGAATTTATCATTGCCTAATGTGTTATGAATCTATTACAGCATTATCAGCAGAATCTGATCAATCTGCCATGCCATTAATTAGTACTGAGACTCAACAAGTTGAACCTTTGATGACTGAATCTTCTACTGCTGATTTAGATTTGCCACTACCGATTGTTTCACAAGACTCAGTTCCAGCTCCTGTACAACGGCAGCAGCGACAAAGGAAGCCTAACTCAAAGTATTTTAATTCTTCTTTTGTTAATCTTACAACTAAATATCCTTTACAGGATATACTCGAGCCAAGAACAGTTAAACAAGCTCTGGCAAGTTCACTTTGGCGGCAGGCGATGGATTCAGAGTACAATGCTCTGTTGCAAAATAAAACTTGGGAGCTGGTTCCGAGAGACAAACATCATCTTATTAGTTGCAAATGGGTGTTTCGAATTAAGCATAAACCGGATGGTACTATAGATAAGTACAAGGCACGTTTGGTTGCCAAAGGATTTCTTCAGGAACCTGGGCGTGATTATTTTGATACATTTAGTCCGGTTACAAAACCGGTCACAATTCGGGTAGTTCTTACTCTTGCAATTTCTAAAGGATGGCAGTTAAGGCAATTGGATGTAAATAATGCCTTTTTACATGGCACACTTTATGAAGATGTCTACATGCAGCAACCTCCAGGATATGTGCAACCTGAGTTTTCTGATTATGTTTGCAAACTGAAGAAGTCTCTTTATGGTTTGAAACAGGCTCCACGAGCTTGGTATCTTGAACTTACTTCTTTTTTGCTCAAACTTGGTTTTCGCAAATCAAATGCTGATGCGTCCTTGTTTATTTTTTCCTCCAATGGGATTACTGCATATTTTCTAGTATATGTTGATGATATTGTACTTACAGGTAATAACAATCATTTTCTGAATACCTATGTACAGAAGCTATCTGCTCAGTTCTCTATCAAAGATTTGGGAATATTAAATCATTTTTTGGGGGTTGAAGTAATTTCTACAGCTGCAGGATTATTTCTTTCACAACATCGACATATTGCTAATTTGTTAGACCGATTTGATATGGCTGGAGCTAAAGAGGTGAATACTCCTATGTCTACAGGAGACAAGCTGATCTTAAATGATGGTTCTAGTTCGACTGATTCCACCGTATATCGCCAAATTGTTGGATCTCTTCAATATTTGGCAATTACGCGTCCTGATGTTTCTTTTGCAGTGAATCGGCTGTCACAGTTTATGCATGCACCGACGCAAACTCATCTTCAAGCACTGAAACGTGTTTTGCGATATCTCAAAGGAACCATACATTATGGCTTATTTCTCAATCGAAATTCCACTCATACTCTGTCTGCCTTCTCTGATTCTGATTGGGGTGGTGTCCTTGATAATGGGCGGTCTACAACTGCTTATGTTCTATATCTTGGTCTAATATTATCTCTTGGAAATCTAGTCGGCAAAAGACTGTCTCACGATCTTCTACAGAGGCTGAGTACAAAACCTTAGCCAATGCTGCAGCAGAGGTATTTTGGGTTCAAAGTTTATTACAAGATTTGGGAGCACCAATATCACAACCACCAGTCCTTCATTGTGATAATCTTGGTGCGACTTACTTCTGCGCCAATCGCATCTATCATACTAGGATGAAGCATCTTGCACTGGATTACCATTTTATTCGCGAGAAAATTAGTGCTGGACAGTTAAGGGTTCTTCACATAAGTTCAAAAGATCAAGTTGCTGATGTGCTTACAAAGACTTTGGGAAGAACTCAGTTTTGTTACTTTAGAACCAAGATTGGAGTCTCCAATGGCGCCTCAATCTTGCGGGGGCGTATTAAAGATAAAGACTAACTATAACAGTTTTATCTATTTTTAGTATTTGAGTTATAGCTGTATACTTATTTTTAGTATTTGAGTTATAGCTATATACTTATCTTGTATTTAGTTAGACTTGTATTATATAAGCTTTTGTAATACGTTCAGTAAATAATACAAAAACCCTTTTCTCTATAATTAATCCTTCCAAGCAAAGAGAGAATATATGTTTGAGTGGGAGTTAACATTTAGTCGGTTCGGTTCAAAATCGAATTGAACTGAATAAATGAAAAATTAAAATTTTAGTATTTATAAAAATCAATTTGAACTCATTTTGATCAGAAATTAAATCGAACTGAACCGACATGATTCGGTTAGATTTAATTCGGTTTGATCAGTTTCAATTTTTAATAAATTTTTTCACTTTATTTTTAGTATTTTAAATTTTAATTAAAATATTTTAATTTTAATATGATTTAATTTCTCTATATTATTGAAAATAACATATTATTATCACAAATCGGTTCGGTTTGATTTTTTCAATTTTTTTCAGATTAAAATCGAACCAAACCAAAATAACTGAAATTTTTAAAATTAAAAACCGAGCCGAACCAAATCGAACTGAAATGAATAAAAAACCGAACAAAATTTTCAAATTAATTCGATTCGATCGATTTTTTCAGTTTGGACCGAATATTACTCACCCTAAGTCGGAGTTATACTATCCATGTTTCTCAAGGAAATTACTTCCATAACAGGCAAAGCATAACTTCTTGTATGTATTCTTCCTTTTCGATTTATCATATTCATTGCTTCTGCCTTAGGAATAAAAATACTTTGCTTCTTCTACTTGGAGAATGTAATGCTTTCTTCTATATATTGGCTCATTAATTATGGACTGCTTCATCTTTCACACATTCACAAATTTCTTCAACTTTGTACAATTTCATCTAGCCCAGTTTTCATTTATTATCCTTCTATAGATGGCTGAACAAATCCCATTCAGCATTGCAGAAAACTTATTAACAAAGTTGGCCTCAATTGCTTCTGAAGAAATTAATTTGGTGTATGGCTTCAAAAATGATCTCAGGAAGCTTCAAACAACTCTCTCCACCATCAAAGCAATACTTATAGATGCTGATGAGAAGCAAGAGGAAAGCCGTGCAGTGAAGGACTGGATAAGGAGGCTTAAAGAGGTTGTCTACGATGCAGATGACTTGTTGGATGACGTAGCAACTGAAGGTTTGCGAAGAAAGGTTGAAGGTCAGGGAAGAGTGGTTAGGAAGGTATGCGACTTCTTTTCTTCCTCAAATCAAATTGCATTTCGTTTCAAGATGAGTCATAGAATTAAAGATGTTAGAGAGAGGCTAGATGAAGTCGCCAAAGAAATGTCTGACTTTGGCTTTATAATAAGGAAGGAAGTTGGAGTAGATATGCGAATAAAGAGTAGTTGGAGGGAGACAGACTCCTTTGTGTTGAAATCAGAAATTATAGGAAGAGATAAGGATAAGGAGGAGATCATAAAATCATTGATGTGTCCAGTGAATCAAAGCAATATTTCTGTAGCTGCAATTGTTGGGTTTGGTGGCTTGGGAAAGACTGCACTTGCCCAGTTAGTGTTTAATGATGAGAAAGTGGTGAATTATTTTGATTTGAAGTTATGGGTATGTGTTTCTGAGGAGTCAAATGTTGAAATGCTAGTTAAACTCATCCTTAAAAGTGCAACTAGTAAGGAAGTGCCCAACTTATCTCTGGAACAATTACAAATCGAACTTAGACAATGTTTAGAAGGCAAAAAGTACTTGTTGGTGTTGGATGATGTGTGGAATATAAACAATAGGATTTGGAGTCAATTGAGGAAATATTTGATGGTTGGTGCCATAGGAAGTAGAATTTTAGTAACTACTCGTAGCACACGAGTTGCTTTAGCTATGGGTGTAGACTGTCCATATGCTCTAGAGGGTCTAACAGAAGATCAATCATGGGATCTGTTTGAGATGCTAGCATTTAGAGAGGGGACAAGTAGAGTGAATTCAAATCTAATAGAAATTGGGAAAGAAATTGCAAAGAAGTGCAAAGGAGTTCCACTTGCAATTAGAACTATAGGAGCCATAATGCAACTACGAAGTAGTGAAAGTGAATGGTTGTCCATCCTAGAAAATGAGTTGTGGAAGGTCTTTGAGAGTGATAGTGATATTGGTCCAGTGTTGAAATTGAGTTATGATGACTTACCATATCATTTAAAGCAGTGCTTTGCATACTGCGCAATGTTTCCTAAAGATTATGAGTTTGATGAGGAGGATTTAATTCAATTATGGATGGCACAAGGCTATGTTCAATCTCGGAGTCAAAGTAAAGATGAAAATTTAGAGGAGATTGGGGAAGGATACTTCAATGAATTGTTATTTAGGTCATTTTTCCAAAAGGAGAAGTACTGTTATAAAATGCATGACCTTATCAATGACCTTGCACAGTCAATGGCAGGAGAAAGTTGTTTTGTACTTGACGATAATACTAAATATGTTCCTAATAGAATCCAACATGTGTTTTCTGGAAATTTGTCTTTTGAGGAATGTTTCAAGCAGCTAAAAAATAGAGGATTGAGGACACTGTATTGTCATTATTATGGTGATAAGTTGAGCTTGTATTTAGATAGTATCTTTTTAAATTGTAGGAGCATACGTGCTTTGAGTTTAAGATGCTATATCAATAAATTGCCAGATTCAATTGGAAAGTTGAAACACTTGAGGTATCTTGGATTGGTTGGGAATCGTGAAATCAGTTCACTTCCGAACTCTATTTGCAATTTGTATAATTTGCAAACTCTAATACTTCAGGAATGTTGGGGTTTTCAAAAATTACCAACTGACATGAGGAAATTGATTTGTCTCAGACAACTTATTATTTGCGAGTGTCATAGCCTTGAATTCATGCCATTGGGATTGGGTAGATTAACAAATCTGCAGACTTTATCAACTTTCGTTGTGGGAAGTGATGAAGGAAGGAGATGTTCCTCGTTGAATGAGTTGAATAGCCTAAACCAGCTTAGAGGTACAATCTCCATTCAAGGACTTGAAAATGTGAAAAATGCTGCGTTGGAGTCCAACCAAGTAAATCTCAAGGAAAAGAAGCACCTTCAGTCCTTGAGTTTGGAATGGCGAGATAGCGATGGTGGAAATAGTGAGTTGCTGTTGGATAATCTACACCCTCACCCGAAATTGAAACACTTGGATGTTCATTGCTATGGAGGTTTGAGGTTTTCAAATTGGCTTTCTTCTATCACAAATCTTGTCAATATTACTTTATATGAATGTCCAAAATGTGAGCATCTGCCGCCGTTGGACAATCTGCCTCATTTGGAATCTCTCGATCTTACACTGTTTGATTCTCTGGAGTACATATCAGATGAAGATAATTTATTCTCTGCTTTATCTGCATCAACAACAACATTCTTTCCATCCCTAAAGTTTCTTAACATCAACGTTTGCCGTAATCTGAAAGGGTGGTGGAGAACATGTATGGAAGCTAAGATGGTGCCTCAATTTCCTTGTCTTTCTCACTTAATGATCTCATATTGCCCTAACTTGACTTTGATGCCAACATTTCCATCTCTGGACATGAGGCTTGATCTTTGCGATGTCAGCATAAGACCATTGCAGCGGACATTGCAGATGGCTGCAATGGCTTCTGCGTTACCATCAGCCTCTTCTTCAGTTACTGCTCCTTTTTCCAAATTAAAGTCTTTGAGTTTACATGGTATTGAGAATCTAGCATCTCTACCTGGTGAGTGGATGCAGAACCTCAGCTTCCTTGAGGAACTATTTGTTGGCCACGGTATGGAAATTAGTGATGAGGATGAACGTGGGATATTTAAATGGAGATGTCTTGTTAGTCTACGACGTCTCACTCTTTCTAATCTATCAAATCTGGTGTCTCTACCAAGGGAGCTTCAATATGTTACCACATTGCAGAGTCTCTCTATCCGGAGATGTTCTAATTTGAGAGCTTTGCCTGATTGGATAGGCAACCTCACAGCACTTGAAAATCTAAATATCGATGACTGCCCTGAATTGGAATCGCTATCAAGAGGAATTCGTCAAATCACCACTTTACAACGATTGAGTATTAGAGGTTGTCCCCGTTTGTCTGAAAGTTGCGGACACGATACTGCTGCAGATTGGCCCAATATTTCTCACATTCCAAATGTCCGGATAGATGAACGTGATATTCAAAAGGAAGGCCGATATTTATTGTAAGAAGAAGGATCCTCCGCTTTCACGGGTTAGTTCTTCTTTCCTTCATGTCTTTTTCACTTTAAATAAAATCATCTAATTTTTATAGACAAATGCTTCTATTCTGTAGGTTTCTAGACAAATGCCTTCATATCTTCCTCAGTTAATAACTTACTGTTCTGATTGTATATAACTTTGATTTGGAGGTATTTGAATTGTTTCCCACTAATTAATTTTACTTGTTAATAACTGCAATTAATTTTCCCTTTTAATTAATCCATATAATGATGATTAAAATTGTCCTTCTAATCTAGATGTTTCATTTACCTTTGTTGTTGCACAACCAAAACTGAAGCTCCAGGACTTTTGAAGCAAGCAGGTCTCCAATTGAGATTGGCCTATGAAGAGGCATCAGTTTGTGACTTTCTCAATAACTAAGCAATAATTATAATATAACTTTTTTTTTTATATAATTTTAAATTTTTATGCAAGTGACTTTTCAAGTTTGAGTTTTTATGTGTATTTATTTTGAGATATTCATATCCATAATGAAAAATAAAAAGACTATATTCTATTATGTAATTTATCCATTATAATCGAATTTTATGTCTCATTTGAATAAAAAAGGAAAAATTCTATACCATCAGTTTTTTATCTTCTTCTTGAATGCCAGAGAAAATTTACTATTAAAATTATGAAGAAAAATTTATTTTTACCCTCCAACTTTTACCCTATGTCTAAATAAACCCAACATTAAGTTTTAATTAAACAAAAGGTTTTTACTTATAGCCATACAAACCATTTTGTGACAAGAAATGGGAGACTGATAATAACTCTCTTAAAGAGAGCGTTGCAAATATTATCTTAAATTAAAAAAGAGAAAGAATAATAATAAAATAAGAAATGGCAGGAAGAGTCCGCCACAAGAAATTAAACCTTTTGTGGAAATAAATGTCGTCATTAAATATTTAAAATTAGCCATTAAAATATTTAGTGGCAAAATTAAAATTTGCCACTATATCACTACAAAAATTGTAGTGCTAGTGGCTATTTTTTATATTTAGTGGCGAAGTTTTGATGATTCACTATAAATTTTAGTGCACTTTTAATGGCAATTTTTTTCAGTTAAAATTTCATCACAAAAAGTTCAATTTGTTGCATTAAGAAGAGGTTAAGAAGAAAATCATAGAAGCATTGTTCTGTCTAGACAATCAAAATAATGTTTCTACCGTTGCAATTGTTGGTAGAAATGCTGGTTAGACTCATCCTTAATAGTGCAACTAGCAATGAAGTGTCCAACCTAATCTTTGGAACAATTGCAAATCTGCCATAGACAACATTTTAGAAGGCAAAAACACTTGTTGGTATTGGATGATATGTAGAATATAAACAATAGGATTTGGAGTCAGTTGAGAAAATATTTGATGGTTGGTACAGTAGGAAGTAAGATTTTAGCACCAACTTGTCACAATAGAGTTTTTAACTTTGGGAAAGAACTCTCAACTCTCCATATGCTTTAGAGAGTCTAACAGAAGATCAGTAATGGAATTTACTTGAGAAGCTAGTGTTTAGACAGGGAACAGTAGACTAAATCCAAATCTACTAGGTATTGCAAAAGAGATTGCAAAGAAGTTCCGCTTGCAATCAGAGCAGTAGGAGGCATAACCACCGATAGAGTTTAGGGTTTATACAATAAATATAATTTATTATATTTTTAATTATTATTAATGTATAACCTTTTAATTTCGTGCTGCTTTCTAATATAATAAATATAATTTTTATTATATTTATTGTCACTCTTATATCACCTTTTCAAATCTTAATATTTTTTAATATATTATATTATTAAAATTATAATAAAAATTTTATTATATTTTTATTATTAAAAAATTTTATTGTATTTTTTATTTTAATAATAAATAAAATATTAAAAATATATTTATAAAAATTGAATAAACATCGTACCTGATGACCGCTGGGTTTCTCCATCCCATTACGAGACCGGGCCGATAGTAGCAGCCCACAATCAGGAGGCCCCTAAACCCCCGAATAAGTCAGACCCAACCCGTTCATCTTCCTGATCGGATTCCTATTTAAGTCATTCATTCATACCGGTCCGGCCCATTTCAGCCTTAGAGTCAGCTCTTTCCTAGGTTCCGGTCCTTTTCCCTCAAACCCGGTCACGAGAAGAAATGACTGCGGGTCCAATCATTTCACAGCCCTATCTACGCACGCGCCGAATGAAATTAAATGTTTGTCTGACACAGGGAAGGGGCATGGGGTTATCCCTACGTACGTACATGCACCCAGGAGTAGGTGGACCCATAGCGGAGAAGCCATTTCGCGTGAAGGAAAAGAAAGAGCATAAAAGGGAGGAAATACCCTCCTCTAAGGCTAAGTTTTTTCTAAATTCACAAGATCCTTGTAAAATCCTATTTTCTAGATCTCAGAAGTACCATATAAAAAGATATTTAGATAATAAAAAAAATTATTTTTACCATATAACAATAATTCTATAACAAAAAATCATATAGAAAGTTTTTACTATGTTTATTTATTTGATAATTTTGTAAAATTATAACTAAATTTTGTTTATATAATATGAATAATTATATAGATTAAATATATATAATTGATTAAAATTATTATAAAAATATATAAATTGTGATAAAAAATAAAAAATAATTAAAAATTAATAAAAATAATTATATAAAATATTATCAAACTAAAATTTTATTCCATTCAAATAACTATAAAAAATTTATAAATATAAATAATTAAACTATAATAAAAAGTGAAATTGTGATTTTAATGCTTTAAATCAAAGTGAGTTCACTTTTTATAAAAATTTAAGATTCATTGTTTAGCATAATGAACTCCGCTTTCGAATAACTCGGTGTTTTAAAACTTTACTTTCTTATTATTTACTTAGCATCTAACATGATATACATGGTTGCTTAACTCTTATTTAGATATTTTTGAGAGATCATTATATTCTTTCTCGTGAAATATATATACACCGTAAGTATTATTTTTCCTCAACTGTAAAATATATATATGCCATAAGTGTTATAAAGTCATTTGTAATATTACAAAATAGCAGTCGCCTAACATAATAGGTATATTAGATTCTACCACTCAAAAAATTGACATACTTAAAAGATATTATAATAAAAGAGATTATTCTCTTCCACCACCGCAAGTGCCATCCATCATTAACCTCAACTCATACTTAGATCTCAAAGCATCATTGTCTAAGAAGTTGCTAATTGTAAAAAAAATGAAGGTTTAATATATCACTTATATACATATTCATTCATTTTTCCTGTGCATTTTACAGGACATAAAAAAGAAATAAAAGAGAAATATATACATATTTTATATTTGCGCCATTTTGTTTATTCATAGTATTGAAAAATTATATAAAATTTTGAATATTAAATTACAGTGCGTTGTTATTTAGATAATTTTTTAAATATAGCTAATATTATTTAGTTATAATTATTTTTTTTCTCTCTTCTTGAATCATTAAATTTAAACAATGAAAATATAATAACAAACTAAATTTAGCAATGAAATTATAATAGCAAAAATCAAATTTACACTACAATTTTTATTAATTGTGAAAAAATAAATACACCGCTAATTTATACTATAGCAGCAGAGATAGTTGTAATGAATTTCAAATTATTACTGTTGAGTAAATCTAAGAAGTCTACTCTCTCAATTCGCAAACTCCATATTAAAAAATATATATATTATATATAAAACAACAATTTCTTACCACACTTAATATATTTTATTTTTATTTTTAAATTATATTTTCATATTTAATAATGTTATTAATTAATATATCTATAATAAATACAATTTATTATCTTTATTATTACAATTTATATATAATTTTTAAATTTTTCTATTTGTATGTGACTTTTTAATTTTTTATAAACTTTTAATGTAATATATTAATTTATAATTAAAAAATTTAAAATTAAAAACTAACTATATTTTTAAAATAATTAATAAAATTTAATATATATCTATTTTTCTCGTGAGAAATAACATATTTAAACTTGTATTAAGTTTTTTAAATTATATTTTTATTATTAATAAATAATAAATTATATATATATATATATATAAAATTAGACTCTAAATTAAATTAACGAGCGATTGATAAGTGTCATTATTAAACTTAATAATACAATTAATCCTATGTATTTATGTCATATGGTGTAAATATATTTATAATTTTTTATATATTTATAATTTTATTTTTATATAAATAATAATTAATATATAAATAATAAATATAATTTATTTTTTAATTATTATTAATGTATAACCTTTTAATTTTTTTACTGCTTTTTAATATAATAAATATAATATTTATTATATTTATTGTCACTAGTATATCACTTTTTGAAATCCTACTGCTTTTTAATATATTATATTATTAATATTGTAATAAAAATTTTATTATAATTTTATTATTAAAAAAGTTTTATTATATTTTTTATTTTAATAATAAAAAATATTAAAAATATATTTATAAAAATTGAATAAAAGATATTTGGATAATGAAAAAAATTTATTTTTACCATATAAATTTTTTTTAACATTATGTTTATTTATTTGATAATTTTATAAAATCATAACTAATATAATTAAATTACATATGCTATAATGTGAATAATTATATAGAATAAATATATATAATTATTAAAATTATTATAAAAAATATTAACTGAGATAAAAATATAAAATAATTAAAAAATTAATAAAAATAATTATATAAAATATTATCAAACTAAAATTTTATTCAATTTAAATAACTATAAAAAGTTAATAAATATAAATAATTAAATTATAATAAAAAGTGAAATTGTGATTTTAATGCTCTGAAGTGTTATAAATATTAAATAATCAAGTTATTAAACTTTAATTATTATAATTTATTATATTAATGAGAGTAATAATTTTAATCTCTTCAATTTTCACAAAAATTTAACATTTATTATTCATTTTATATAAAACTCATTAGCACAATTTATATATAACATTTATTATTCATTTTATATAAAACTCATTAGCACAATTTATATATGTATTTCTTCACACAAATTTCTTTTTTATAAAAATTTAATGTTTATTATCTATTTTATATAAAACTCATTAGCACAATTATATATATGTATTTCTTCGCAAAGATCTCTCTTCTCCACTTTCAAATGACTCGTGTTTTGAAACTTTGCTTTCTTATTATTTACTTAGCATCTAGCGTGGGATGTATAATTGTACAATTCTCGATAATCAACTCAACTCTCTTGGTTAGATTGAAATTAGATAATGGGTCCTCTAAATGTTTATGAGATATCGTTATATTCTTCCTCAATAGGTATATATACTATAAGTGTTGTAAAAATTTGTAATATTACAAAATAGCAATAGCCTAACATAATAGATATACTAAATTTTATTATTCAAGAAATTGACATACTTAAGGGTAGTATGATAAAGGAGATGATTCTCTTACACTACTACCACTGCCAGTGCCATCCACCACCGTTAGAGTTTAATAAATTTTACTTTTTTAAAGATATAGTTTTTAGAATAGAATTTATTATTATATAATCATAATATATAATAATAAATACTAAAATCTTTAATTTCTTTTATTACAATTGAATTTGATGGTATATTGATTTGTGCTTATCACTATTTTGAGTTAAAATTAAAAATAAAACATGTTTTGTTTCTCTTAATAGACAGATTTGATCTCTTATCTCATAATAAATGGACCCCAAATCATTAGGCATACAGCCACCCATATTAAAGAGGTCATAGACAAACATAACATAGATTCAAAAGGTACCGTTTGAAGGAAATTGAGTCCAACTAGAATTTGATTTCACAGGTTTATTGTCTATAATATAAGAAGTTGCTAATTGTAAAGAAAATGAAGGTTTAATATATCACTCAGTACTCATAGGTTTATTCTGGTAGTAAGTTTATCTAAATAAATATAAGAGGTTTCAGATTCTACTCCCCGACCCTCTATTCCTATTTTAAAAAAAATATATCACTTATATATATATCCATTGATTTCTCCTATGCATTTCACATGATATAAAGAGAAATATATAGATATTTTATATTTGCACCATTTTGTTTATTCATATTATTGGAAAATTATATAAAATTTTGAATATTAAATTACAGTGTGTTGTTATTTAGATAATTTTTTAAATATAGCTAATATTATTTGGTTATAATTATTTTTTCTCTATTCTTCAATCAATAAATATAAACAATGAAAATATAATAACAAACTAAATTTAGCAATGAAATTATAATAGCAAAAATTAAATTTACACTATAATTTTGTATAATCATATTTAAAAAATTTAATAACCTGGCAAGTGACTAATATATTGATAGATTTTCTATAAATATCTCTGAGGTACATTTTTAAAATTTACCAAGCACTTTCCTTTTTTTTTTAATTTTTAACTTTTCATATGGTATATTTTGATTATATTTTATTAACAATAAACTCTGAAAATTTACTTAACTGAAAATATTTTCGTGATCAAAGAAAAAAAAATTCCTTTTGAATTTATTTTTCACCTATAAACCTCTATATATAAATTTATTAATAAATTTTATTTTTTAAATTACAATTAAATAATAAAAAACAAGTTAAAAATTTTTCCACAAGGAAATATTTTTCAAATACAAGTTATTTTTCATATCCAATAGAAATCAATAGGCATGCCAATGTAAATTTGGTAAGGTTCATGAACAAAGTTGCATCACTTGCCAATAGCATCAAAAAAAGAATTGAAAGGAAAATAATATATCGCTTATGATATGAAATATTCAATGGAAATTTTGTCCAAGTGAAGGCTATAACTATAACCAAGCGGAACAAGGCTTGTCACCAGGCTTTTTTAAGACTTGAATTTAACAGAGAATTCCAATGCAGTGCATAAAACTGAGAAGGATCAAAGCAGAAGACAAACTAGTGAAGATTATCACAATGGTTCCCAAAACAAGGTGTTCTTTTGCAAGCCAAATATAACAATGCATCCACAGTTTTATCCACAAAAGCAAAGTACACAAAGCTCCATGATCTTTTGGCTGCCATAAGCAGATAAGGAATCAGCAGGCCAGCTGCATATCCTAATCCAATGGCAAGGTAAGGCCACCTGTCATTAGTGTAAACATAGGCATTTCCCATCTCTTTATTAATTGTATCAGAACCAGAACACCTGACAACAAGAGGAGCACCACAAAGTCCAGGATTTCCAGCAAAAGAATTTGCCTCAAAAGTTGCCATTTGACCTGCATAAGGAATTTTCCCTGACAAATTGTTGCATGAGAAATTCAAGTACGCTAGAAAAGACATTGAGATCATGCTTGGAGGAATTGGACCAAAAAACATATTGCTTGATAGATCAAGTGATGCCAACTGATGCAATTCTGAAATAGTTTCTGGAATTTGACCACTAATGTGATTCCTTGACAAGTTTAACACCACCAATCCAGACAATTCTGTGACTTCATGTGGCAGGTCTCCATGTAAATGGTTTCCTGAAATGTCTATGCAAGTCAAAAAGGAAAGAGTCCTTGTGTACTTTAAAGACTGACCTTTTGAATTTACAACCAGACTTTCTTCGTAATAGACACCGGCCACCCACCCATACGATAAATCCTGCCTAATGCGTCGTTCTTCAGTCAAGCCCTTAAGATTACTCACTCTTGTAGAAATGCTTCCTCTCAGCTGATTTTCTGCTAGGTCCAGGACTTCAAAAGAACTCAAATTGAAAAGTCCAGAAGGAACTTCTCCTGAAAATGCATTGGACCTCAAGCTAAGAATTTTAAGACATGGAAAAGCATCTCCAAGCCATTGTGGAATTTTCCCTATTAACCTGTTGTATCCAAGGTCCAGAATAATCATCCACAAAAGTAATAAAATATCTGAATCCAGCCTTAGATCCAACCGGATATGGACCCTAAACATCTGAATGAATTAATTCAAAAGCAGACTCAGCTCGTTTATTGATTCTATAACTTAAAGAGGTTCGATGATGTTTTGCAAAATGACATTGACTCACATTCCAATAAAGATAAGGGCATAACTTCTTCAAAATTGATAAAGAAGGGTTTCCCAACTGACAATGTACTTCAAATGGAAACACGACACTAGAGCAAGCAACAGACTGAGATACCCATGCATCCAAAATGTAGAGACTCCAGATACATGGCCTCTACCAATAATCTGCTTCGTCACAAGATCTTGAATGAGACAATAATCAGGAAAAAAGGAAACACAACAACTTATGTCTTTGGTAAGTTTATTCACAGAGATTAAATTAAAGGCAAGATTAGGTAGACTTAGCACAGATGTTAGAGTAATAGAACGAGTAGGTTTAACATTCCCAGAACCCTCAACATTATAGGTTGATCCATCAGCTATAATAACAGGATAAGGTCCTTTATGAGATCGAAAGCTAGTAAAAATATGAGAATTACTTGTCATGTGATCCGTGGCACCAGAATTAATGACCCATTTATATGAAGAGGAAATAAGACACGTTTTATCTATCTCAGCCGCTACTGAAGACGTTGAGATAATTTTAATAATATGGGTCTTACTGTCAGAAATCATTTCAACTAAAACCCTATACTCCTATACCTTCAAACGAATTAAAGGAAGATAACAAATCTCAATCCAGTGAACAGTATCAAAAAATGCCTCCACCCAATACCCAAACGGCAAACGAACCACAGATTTGACAAGGGGGCTACAAGGCGACTTCGGCTTCCTCTCTAGGTGGACGGTGAGAGACAAATATTATCTTAGATGGGTAACACAAAAGAATAGGAGGCCTAAATCTCCAAAAATTTAAAACTTGACGGGAGAGAAAAAAAAATAAATCTCTACGGGAATGGTTCTGATACCATGTAATAAGATAAAGAATAATTAGGCAATTTCAGTATATTTTTCCATTGAAGTAAGTGGGTACATATACAGATTACAAAGCATACCTGTTGGCATACCTTCTTTTGCTTTGTGGTGATTTTCTCTATTAGTCAAGCTTTCCATGATGAACTAGCTTTAATTGCAACTGTGTGTTGGTTTATTTGGAAAGAAAGAAACAAGACAATCTTTCAACACATGCCTCCAGATCCTATCTTTGTGACTCGCAAGACCCTCTGCCGGCCCCATGTTCCCTGTAGTGTTCATAATTCCGGTGTTTCTGTTTAGCAAGCTCCGCCAATTGGGATGTTAAAGTTCAATTCTGATACTGCTTGAAAATCTAATTTAATGTTTGCTTCTATTGCTGTTGTGGTTCAGAACTGCTATGGTAAACTTTTGGATGGTAGAGATTGTAAGGTTGTTGCTAGAATATCCTGTTGGCAAAAGCTTTAGGGTCCTGAAGGCTTTTTATATTCACGTGTCCAAAAATTATGTAATAATTTTTAGCCGGAACATTATATTCATAATTTATAAATAACTTTATTTAAAAAAAAAAGTTATTTACTTTAATAATGGCTTAATTTTTTTCAATTAAAAAATATTTTTAATTAATTAATTTTATTGATTTTTCAAATGCCAAAAAGTACCAAAAATATATATTTTTCTTAGAAATGTTTTGTTTGGAAACAAATGAACCTGAATTTGATATATATTAGAGCTGCTATATTAAAAATTAGTTTATTAAGTATGTTTGTTAAACAATATTAAAAAGTAATTTTTAAGTTAATTTAATATATTCTAATCATAAATGGTTCATACTAATTAAATAAAATTTTAAACTACATTCTTTAAAAAAATCTAGAGAGATTTACTATTTAATTCTTGGGTATTGCCATTATTAACAAGTCAGTCCCTACATTTTAAAAAATTTATTAAAATGTTCTTATATTTTCTCTCCGTCAATCAATAAAATAGTCATTTTATCCTCTTTTCCATTAAAAATAAGTTAAAAATAAATGAAGAATGAGAGAAAATTTTTAAAACATAATTTTGCTCTCAAATAAAACCCTTTATTTAGTCACTGAGTATTGTCATTATTAACAGGTTAGCCCTTATATTTTTAGAAATCTATTGAAACTATCTTATCTTTTTTCAAATCTATTAAAATATTTTTATATTTTTCTTTTCGTCAATAAAATAGTCCCTCCTCCTCCTCTCCCTCCTCCTCAAAAAAGATGAAGATGAAGAAAAAGAAGATGAGACGTCTAGAAGAAGAAGAGAAGGAAGAATCAAAATCGAAAAAGAAAAAGAAGATAAAGAAGAAGAAGAAAAAGAAAAAGAAGAAAAAGAGGAGAAAGGGTCTAGAAGAAGAAGAAAGGTAATTTGGTCTTTTACTATATTTTTAACGGCAGAAATAGACGGAATAAGTATTTTGTTGGTGAGAAAAAAGATAAAAATATTTTAATAGATTCTTTAAAATGCAGAGACTGATTTGTTAATAATGACAATATCAAAGGACTAAATAATAAATCTCTCAAAAATCTAAAATAGTAAATATATAGTAAATCTGGAAAATGATATTTAAATCACAATCCTAAACAGTGGGTCACTAGCCTATTGTTTTTGTCTAATAATGCCTTGTTGAAAAACTATGAATATTGGTCTAATTTTGTTTAGAAATTAAAAAAAAAAAGATTTTTTAATATATATATATATTATAATTGGCTTAAATTTAAATTAAAATGTGTTGCTTTGGGGGTACTAGGTTGTGATGATGCGGAATTGCTTTGAGGCTCCATTTGGACCACTACCTTTGTCATGGTTTAGGCACCTGGCTTTTGGCCTTTTTTCTTATTTTTATTTTTAATCAAATATATGAATCTATTAATATAAAAAAACCCAACAACTACATGAAGATTCGTAGAAGAAACAATAAAGTCCAAGAAACTAACGTAACAAAGCAAAGAGAAGCCTATTCTCATATGAAGAATAGAATTGTTGATTGAATGAACGATCAGTTTACAAGAGTTATATAACTAAGAGTCCTGCAATAGAATGACTAAAGATAGGTATTGGCAGAATACAAATGATAAGACAGCTAATACAGTTACAGTTTAGTCTTATCCTCAATACGCCCCCGCAAGATGGAAGATCCATTTGAGACTCCAATCTTGGATCGAAACTTAACAAATGCAGGTCTGCCAAGAGGCTTAGTCAACATGTCTACAATCTGATCTTTGTTACTGATGTGTAACACACGTAGCTGACCAGCGGCTTGTCGCTCTCGTACAAAATGATAATCTAAAGCCAAGTGCTTCATTTTGGTATGATATATTGGATTCGAACAGAAATATGTAGCACCTATATTATCACAATATAGTGTTGGCACAGAAGAAATAGGCATACCAAGATCAGATAACAAATTTTGCACCCAAATTACTTCAGCTGCCGCGTTTGCCAAAGCTTTATATTCTGCTTCTGTCGACGATCGTGACACTGTTTTCTGTCGAGCAGACTTCCAAGAAATAATGTTCGAACCAAGATACAATACATAAGCTGTTGTGGATCGTCCCTTATCCAAAACTCCTCCCCAATCAGAATCAGAGAAAGCAAACAAAACATGCTTGGATTGCCGATTAAGATAAAGACCATAATGAATGGTACCTTTTAGATATCGCAATACTCGCTTCAATGCTTGAAGATGCAGCTGAGTTGGAGCATGCATGAATTGAGATAATCGGTTTACTACAAAAGAAACATCTGGTCTAGTAATGGCCAAGTATTGTAGAGAACCTACAAGTTGACGATAGGAAGTAGCATCAACAGAAGAAGACCCATCATCTAAAATTAATTTCTCACTAGTAGACATAGGTGTATGAACTTCTTTAGCTCCTGTCATATTAAATTTGACTAATAAATCAGAGATATGACGATGCTGAGATAAAAAGAGACCATGTGATGTGGAAATAACTTCAACACCCAAAAAATGATGAAGCTGCCCCAAGTCTGTGATTGAAAACCGAATGGACAACTGCTGCACACAATGATTCAAAAATTCTGTATGGTTGCCCGTCAAGACAATGTCATCGACATAAAAAAGAAAATAAGCAATAATTCCCTTGGAATTGTAAACAAATAAGGATGCATCTGCCATTGATTTTCGAAAACCAAGAGAAAGTAAAAAGGAGGAGAGCTCATTATACCATGCTCGTGGCGCTTGTTTGAGTCCATAGAGTGACTTCTTTAACTTGCAAACATAATCTGGAAATTCTTTATGAACATATCCTGGTGGTTGAACCATATAGACATCTTCATAAAGTGTGCCATGTAAAAAGGCATTGTTGACATCCAACTGCCTTAGAGACCAACCATGAGTAATTGCAATGCTCAAAACAACTCGAATTGTTACAGGTTTAGTCACTGGACTGAAAGTTTCAAAATAGTCTCTTCCTGGTTCCTGCAAAAAACCCTTCGCAACCAATCGGGCCTTATACTTATCGATAGACCCATCTGGCTTTCTCTTGACTCGAAAAACCCATTTACATGCAATGGGCATGTGTGTAGATTTAGGAACCAATTCCCAAGTACCATTACGAAGCAAAGCACTGTATTCTAAGTCCATTGCTTGTCTCCACTTCTGATCTTTCAAAGCTTGCTTAACTGTATGTGGTTCAATTGCTTCTTGCAGTGGATATTTAGTAACAAGATTAACGAAAGCATCATTGTAATACCTGGTATTCAGCTTGCGAACCCGTTGCGTTCTTTGTGCAGCAGCTGGTTGAGAATCAGAAACAATTAGAGCAGTATCTGGGACAATATCAGCTGAAGTAGATACAACAGCCCATTCTGCTGGTACAGTGTCTGTTGGTGTGCCAACTTGCTCATGCATAGATTGGTGAGCAGGTTCAGATTGAGAAAAAATAGGAGTAGCCGGAATTAAATCAGGAGACAAAAGAGCAGTTGACGGAGCTGGAACCATAGAGGACGAACCAGTTTGTAAAATTGAACCAGTCTGTGGATAAGTGTTTGCTGAATCAGGAGGTAATAATGTTTCTTGTCACACCGTACCTGCACAAGGGAGATTTCGAAACAAAGAAGAATATTGATGATAGTTATTACAATCTTTGAACGGAAAACTATGAGATACGAATTTAACATGACGGGAAATATATAGCCGATTAGAGACGAAATCAAGACACTTATAAGCTGATTGGGTAGGAGAATATCCTAAAAATAAACATGGAACAGATCGAGACTGAAGTTTTGAAGAATTGTAGGGACGTAGCCATGGGAAACATAAACATCCAAAAGGCTGAAGTCGCTGAATATTATGAGACTTGCCAAAAAGTTTCGAATATGGTGTTTGAAAAGCGAGAATTGATGAGGGAAGCTTATTGATAAGATAAACAGCCACCTGAAATGCATAAGACCAAAAAGTAAGAGGCAAAGAAGCATAATTTAACAGAGATAAAGCAGTTTCGACGATATATCGATGACGTCTTTCAGCGGTACCATTATGTTCGGGAGTGTGAGGTGGTGTTGTATAATGGGAAATTCCAGAATTAAGAAAATGAGATTTTAGCTTTTGATATTCACCACCATTATCCGAAAACACAAAAATTATTTTTGTTCGAAAATAATTCTCAACTAACTTTTGGAATCCTATAAACAAATCATGTGTTTCTGATTTTTTCTTCATTGGATAAATCCATATATATTTGGTAAAGTGATCTATGAAAGTGACATAATAAGAAAAACCATCAACAGATGTAGTTGTTGGCCCCCAAACATCAGTATGGATAAGTTGCAACGGCTGAGTACTACGAAATGAATTTTCATAAAAAGGCAATTTGTGACTTTTACTCATAGAACAAGCATTACAGTGAAGCGATGAAACAAACTGTAACAATGACTCAAGACCATAACTTTTAAGAGCTAAAGACAAAACTTTATTCGACGGATGACCAAGCTTGTGATGCCAAGCAGAAATCATCGACAAAGATGTTGTAGCATTCAACTGAGGTACGGACAACAAAGAGGAAGGAGAAACAGACGGCTTTGGAAATTGAGCATAATAAATATCATCAATGTTCTTGCCTCGTAGGAGGAACGCCCCCCGTGCGCAGATCCTTCACAACAAAATAAAAAGGGAAAAATTCCACGGAAACATTATTAGCTCGACATAATTTTGCAATAGATATCAGATTCTTACGTAAATGAGGCACACACAACACATGAGGGAGATGTAAAGATTTGGATGGTGTAGAAATATTAGCAAAACCAGTATGAGAAATAGACAAGCTTTTACCATCACCCAAGAAAACCTCATCGGGACCACCATAATCGGAATATCCCTACAGCACATTAGGATTAGACACAAAATGATGGGAGGCTCCCCTGTCAAATAACCAAGGCTGAGAAGTCGAAGCAGACATCGCAGAAGTAGCATTTACTGCTGGTGTAGAAGCAGTAGCTGTAGATGTTTCAGTTCGAATAGACATGTTGTTGTCTTTCAGAAATTTTGCAAGTTTGCGACACTCAGCTGTAGTATGTCCAGTAAACTCACAAAATTGACAAACTACATCAGGCCGATAATTGTTTCGACCACCACGTCCACCTCGTCCACCTCGTCCACGACGAGAAGTGGAAGTCTGATTGTAGCGATTGGACTGATTATAGCCACTGTTTTGACCCTTACTATCAGACCTCTGTGTATAATTCACAGTAGCAATTGCAGGAATAGCTGCCTGTTCTTTTTCTTTTAATTCTCTCTCAAAATCAGTCAGCTTTTCAAATAAGTCATTAAAAGAAATCGCAGATTCTCGTACCTTTATAGCAGCAACAATAGGTTTATATTCATCACCTAACTGGGCAATAATATGGACAATTAAATCTTCATCACAAATTGGATTTTGTGTAAGAGCCAACTCATCAGCGATAGCTCGCATCTCATTGAGATAAGTCGCAACAGCCTTGTTGCCTTTAGAGTTTTTCGCCAATCTCGTTTTAAGAGAGAGAATTTTGGAACGTGATGCATTAGCATAACTTTGATTCAAGCGATCCCATGCTTCTTTCGCTGAATCAACAGACGAGATTAATGGTTGAATAGCTTCTGAACAACTACCTAAAAGGGCACTAACAAGCATATGGTCTTGTCGAAACCAAGTTGCATAGGCCGGATTTGGAGTTTTCTCTTTGTCATTGAGAAATTGCGAATGTGCCGGTTGCGAACCATCAAGGAATCCCATCAAATCAAGTCCAAGCAGAGTGGATTGAACCTGCTTCCTCCAAACAGGGAAATTATCTTGCGTCAATCGAATAGGAAAATGCGTAGGTGCATTGATCTGGACTACTGCAGTCGAAGCAGAAGCAGCCATATCAAAAGAACGAAGATAGGAAGAATAAATCAATTTGAAACTCGTGAGAGTGTTTTTATGGCTCTGATACCATATGAAGAATAGAATTGTTGATTGAATGAACGATCAGTTTACAAGAGTTATATAACTAAGAGTCCTACAATAGAATGACTAAAGATAGGTATTAGCAGAATACAAATGATAAGACAGCTAATACAGTTACAGTTTAGTCTTATCCTCAATATCTCATACTCTAGAAACAGCCCTAACAGAAAAGGCCCATGAAAAGATATAATGGAAACCAAAACTAAGAATTCTATAACTTGATTTTGAGAACTTAACCCCGCCAAGATCTCGTAACCTAAAGGAAGCAGTGCTGTCTAATTTTTGAAGCTCTGGCTATCCAGTGACAAATTAATGGTTCCAACAATCTCACCCGCAGAATCAGCTTAAACATTCATTCTGAAACTCAAAAGAATCACGAAAACAATAAGAGACAACTAAAAGTCTCAAGAAGAAAAGGAATCATATCGAGACTTTGATGGAAAGATATTCTCATAAGAAATAAGGATCATCCTCTAGATCTAGGCAGCCTTCAACACCTTTAAAAGAACCATTGAGAGGTCGATGAGGATTTAACACCTACCTCTTGTACCATCCAAAGGCAAATTTATAAGCCACCGTCTCACCCCTTTAGTAGATGCCACAATTTCACCATAGTTGAAGATTTTCAGTAACCTACAAACATATAAAATATAATATACAAAGAAAAAAAAAATAGCTCAATAAAGACCCTTGCCTATATCGCCTCCAACTATAGGGAGGGGAAATTCAAAGCCAAAACAAAGGGAGGCCCACCGCCTAGAGAGGCAGAAGAAAGACTTCCAAAAAAATAGAAAATGTCGGAGATATCCGAACAAAGAGACTTCCTCCGAAAGAAGAAGAAATATTCTCTCTATAGAGAGACCAAAGCACTACTTGTGAGAGAGACCAAAGCACTACTTGTGGCTCCTGAACAAAGGGGACTTCCTCCCAAAGAAGAAGAAATACTCTCTTTATAGAGAGATCAAAATACTACTTGTGGCCATTGGCCTATTAAATTTGTTTATAACATGATTTTAATGAAAAAAAATTATTTTTATCCTTTTATTTTTATGCTCAAACAAACTCAAATTTAAGTTTTTGTCCAAATTAAACGGAAGCTTTTCATTTGTGAAAATATTAGCCCATTCTCAAAATCAACTGAATCTTCTATTTAACCTCAGATTGGGTAATCTCATCCCGTTGTTCCATTAAATCTCCCTTTCCCAAACTCCATCAGCTTATCGAGGGACTTGCCAACATACATGCCGACAATTCCAAATTCACTTTCATCAGCATCACCTCCAAATTTGAAAATTAGTGTGTAACAAAAATAAAGCTACAATCGTTTGTCACAACAATAGAAACCCCCAGCATACGCAGAACAAATATTCTCAAGATGAAGACCACAAAAATTGCGACTGCGATTATAGTTCTCATGCGTACAGCTATTGTTATAATAATTAAAATATAATTATTAATTAAAAAATAAAAATATAAAAAAATATATTACAATTTCACTCAATTTTATTTTAAATTATGTAATTTAATTTATATTAAATTAGCATTTTATATCATAATTTTCGTATCAAAATTTCTAATCGTGTCTAAAAATTGCCTCTTTTTATTAAGGCGCAATACCACGAGTACCGTTAAAAACAAATTAAACCATAAATCTCGAAACAAAAAAAATCATAAGGCACTTGTTATACTTTTATCAGATTTTACATTATAAAAGAATGGTTTTATTATAATTATGGCTTAGTTATTGACAAAGTCACAAACTTTAACACTAATGGCTCTTCATATGCCAATCTCAATGGAGTGAAATTCCATAGCTTGGGATCATCGGAGACCTGCTTGCTTCAAAAGTCCTGGAGCTTCGGTTTTGGTAGTTCAACAGCAAAGGTAAATGAAAATTCTACTTATTGGCGTTCCGTAGCAGCCCTTGGTTTGAAGCTCTAGAGTCCAGACCATCCAGGCCATGGCTCTTCCTCTTCATGAACCAGAAATTCTGTTTTAACTCAAGCTACGGCTAAGTCCTTCATGTTATCCGCCACAACCAAGTTGCTGTTTCAGCCTTTCAGGCACCGCAGTTATGGTCATGGCTTTTGTTTCTATACAAACTAGGAAAAGGCTAGACAAATAATGATTAATATAAAACATTTTCTTTATTAAATAAAAAAATTAAATTATTTTAAAAAAATAATTTTATTTTTTAAAATAAACAAGTCATTTTTTGGACTTTAGCATTTTTATTTACATAATTAAAAAATAGAAAATAAATTATTTTTCTTAATTATATGAATTTTTAATTTTGCTATACATAGCTTTTCATTGTGATTATTAATAAATAGTGTCATAGTCACGAGATACAAAATTTGCATGTTACATCTAATTTATACCTAAATATTCAATTTCACCCCTATATTTATTGGATATTAAATTTAGCCAATTTTATTTTATTTTTTATACAAATTAGCACAAACTTAATGGAGATGGATTAGAATAATGCATGCTTCTGATTGTTTGGAATAAAAGCTTCTTGTTATCCACTTCATCCAATTAAGTACCTAACCCCACCTAAAAGGAAAAATAGAAACAAAAGAAAAGGAAATATGCATTGCTTTTAAATATGGTCATGTGGAATAATTTCTCTATTTTGGAATAAAAAATTTTGTAAAAATTTAATTTTTTTTTATTATTTCTCTTATGTTGAATAAGAAAATTTAATTTTTTTATTTAAAACAAAAATCATTTAAAAAAATCGAATTGAAATGAATAAAAAACCGAACAGAATTTTTAAATTAATTCGGTTCAGTCGATCTTTTCGGTTTGAACCAAATACTGCTCACCCCTAAATTCGAGTTATACTATCCATGTTTCTCTAGGAAATTTTACTTCCATAACAGGCAAAGCATAACTTCTTGTATGCATTCATCCTTTTCAATTTATCATATTCATTGCTTCTACCTTAGGAATAAAAATACTTTGCTTCTTCTACTCGGAGAATGTAATGCTTTCTTCTATATATTGGCTCATTAATTATGGACTGCTTCATCTTTCAGAAATTCACAAATTTTCTTCAACTTTGTACAATTTCATCTACCCCAGTTTTCATTTATTATCCTTCTATAGATGGCTGAACAAATCCCATTCAGCATTGCAGAAAACTTATTAACAAAGTTGACCTCAATTGCTTCTGAAGAAATTAATTTGGTGTATGGCTTCAAAAATGATCTCAGGAAGCTTCAAAGAACTCTCTCCACCATCAAAGCAATACTTATAGATGCTGATGAGAAGCAAGAGGAAAGCCGTGCAGTGAAGGACTGGATAAGGAGGCTTAAAGAGGTTGTCTACGATGCAGATGACTTGTTGGATGACGTAGCAACTGAAGGTTTGCGAAGAAAGGTTGAAGGTCAGGGAAGAGTGGTTAGGAAGGTATGCGACTTCTTTTCTTCCTCAAATCAAATTGCATTTCGTTTCAAGATGAGTCATAGAATTAAAGATGTCAGAGAGAGGCTAGATGAAGTCGCCAAAGAAATGTCTGACTTTGGCTTTATAATAAGGAAGGAAGTTGGTGTAGATATGCGAATAAAGAATAGTTGGAGGGAGACAGACTCCTTTGTATTGAAATCAGAAATTGTAGGAAGAGATAAGGATAAGGAGGAGATCATAAAATCATTGATGTGTCCAGTGAATCAAAGCAATATTTCTGTAGTTGCAATTGTTGGGTTTGGTGGCTTGGGAAAGACTGCACTTGCCCAGTTAGTGTTTAATGATGAGAAAGTGGTGAATTATTTTGATTTGAAGTTATGGGTATGCGTTTCTGAGGAGTCAAATGTTGAAATGCTAGTTAAACTCATCCTTAAAAGTGCAACTAGTAAGGAAGTGCCCAACTTATCTCTGGAACAATTACAAATCGAACTTAGACAATGTTTAGAAGGCAAAAAGTACTTGTTGGTGTTGGATGATGTGTGGAATATAAACAATAGGATTTGGAGTCAATTGAGGAAATATTTGATGGTTGGAGCCATAGGAAGTAGAATTTTAGTAACTACTCGTAGCACACGAGTTGCTTTAGCTATGGGTGTAGACTGTCCATATGCTCTAGCGGGTCTAACAGAAG
This sequence comes from Manihot esculenta, assembly GCF_001659605.2. Taxonomy (NCBI): domain Eukaryota; kingdom Viridiplantae; phylum Streptophyta; class Magnoliopsida; order Malpighiales; family Euphorbiaceae; genus Manihot; species Manihot esculenta. Next base: position 23,889,468 of record NC_035170.2, read on the forward strand.
ATCAATCATGGAATCTATTTGAGAGGCTAGCATTTAGAGAGGGAACAAGTAAAGTGAATTCAAATCTAATTGAAATTGGGAAAGAAATTGCAAAGAAGTGCAAAGGAGTTCCACTAGCAATTAGAGCTATAGGAGGCATAATGCAACTAAGAAGTAGTGAAAGTGAATGGTTGTCTATCCTAGAAAATGAGTTGTGGAAGGTCTTTGAGAGTGATAGTGATATTGGTCCAGTGTTGAAATTGAGTTATGATGACTTACCATATCATTTAAAGCAGTGCTTTGCATACTGCGCAATGTTTCCTAAAGATTATGAGTTTGGTAAGGAGTATTTAATTCAATTATGGATGGCACAAGGCTATGTTCAATCTCGGAGTCAAAGTAAAGATGAAAATTTAGAGGAGATTGGGAAAGGATACTTCAATGAATTGTTATTTAGGTCATTTTTCCAAAAGGAGAAGTTCTGTTATAAAATGCATGACCTTATCAATGACCTTGCACAATCGATGGCAGGAGATAGTTGTTTTGTACTTGCTGATAATACTAAAAATGTTCCTGATAGAATCCAACATGTGTTTTCTGGCAATTTGTCTGTTGAGGAATGTTTCAAGCAGCTAAAAAATAGAGGATTGAGGACTCTGCATTGTGACAATTATGGTGATAAGTTAAGCTTGAATTTAGATAGTATCTTTTCAAATTGTAGGAGCATACGTGCTTTGAGTTTAAGATGCAATATCAATGAACTGCCAGATTCAATTGGAAAGTTGAAACACTTGAGGTATCTTGGATTGTTTCGGAATAATGAAATCAGTTCACTTCCAAACTCTATTTGCAACTTGTATAATTTGCAAACTCTAATACTCCAGGAATGTTGGGGTTTTGAAAAATTACCAACTGACATGAGGAAATTGATTTGTCTCAGACAACTTATTATTAGGGAGTGTCATAGGCTTGAATTCATGCCATTGGGATTGGGGAGATTAACAAATCTGCAGACTTTATCAACTTTCGTTGTGGGAAGTGATGAAGGAAGGAGATGTTCCTCGTTGAATGAGTTGAATAGCCTAAACCAGCTTAGAGGTACAATCTCCATTAAAGGACTTGAAAATGTGAAAATTGCTGCATTGGAGTCCAACCAAGTAAATCTCAAGGAAAAGAAGCACCTTAAGTCCTTGAGATTGGAATGGGGAGATAGCGATGGTGGAAATAGTGAGTTGCTGTTGGATAATCTACACCCTCACCCGAAATTGAAACACTTGGATGTTAAGTGCTATGGAGGTTTGAGGTTTTCAAATTGGCTTTCTTCTATCACAAATCTTGTCAATATTACTTTATATAAATGTTCAAAATGTGAGCATCTGCCGCCGTTGGACAATCTGCCTCATTTGGAATCTCTCGATCTTAGTCAGTTTGATTCTCTGGAGTACATATCAGATGAAGATAATTTATTCTCTGCTTTATCTGCATCAACAACAACAACATTCTTTCCATCCCTAAAGTTTCTTAACATTGACTTATGCCGTAATCTGAAAGGGTGGTGGAGAACATGTATGGAAGCTAAGATGGTGCCTCAATTTCCTTGTCTTTCTCACTTAATCATCTCAAATTGCCCTAACTTGACTTTGATGCCAACATTTCCATCTCTGGACACGGAGCTTTCTCTTTCCTATGTCAGCATAAGACCATTGCAGCGGACATTGCAGATGGCTGCAATGGCTTCTGCGTTACCATCAGCCTCTTCTTCAGTTACTGCTCCTTTTTCCAAATTAAAGACTTTGTGGTTACAGGGTATTGAGAATCTAGCATCTCTACCTGGTGAGTGGATGCAGAACCTCAGCTTCCTTGAGGAACTATTTGTTGGCTACAGTATGGAAATTAGTGATGAGGATGGACGTGGGATATTTAAATGGACATGTCTTGTTAGTCTCCGAGATCTCACTCTTTCTGATCTATCAAATCTGGTGTCTCTACCAAGGGAGCTTCAATATGTTACCACATTGCAGCGTCTCTCTATCTGGAGTTGTTCTAATTTGAGGGCTTTGCCTGATTGGATAGGCAACCTCACAGCACTTGAAAATCTAAATATCGATGACTGCCCTGAATTGGAATCGCTATCAAGAGGAATGCGTCAAATCACCACTTTACAACGATTGACTATTAGAGATTGCCCCCGTTTGTCTGAAAGATGCGAACACGATACTGCTGCAGATTGGCCCAATATTTCTCACATTCCAAATGTCCGGATAGATGCACGTGATATTCAAAAGGAGGGCCGATATTTATTGTAAGCAGAAGGATCCTCTGCTTTCACGGGTTAGTTCTTCTTTCCTTCGTGCCTTCATCTTATCTTCCACAGTTAATAACTTACTGTTCTGATTGTATATAACTTTGAATTGTTTCCCACTAATTAATTTTATAAATGGCTCATATAATTTTGTGATTCTTCAAATTCTTCCACAGGTATTTGATTATACAACTCCGAGTATCATGATTCTTCAAATTCTGAACACAAATTCTGTCTGCAGGGAATAGATGCAATTGTGATTTGGACTGCAGATGATTTCTGGATGTTGTAATTGACTCATTCGCAGGTTCTCATCCCTTTACTTGTTAATATCTGCAATTAATTTTCCCTTTTAATTAATCCATATAATGAGGATTAAAATTGTCCTTCTAATATAGATGTTTCATTTACCTTTGTTGTTGCACTACCAAAACTGAAGCTCCAGGACTTTTGAAGCAAGCAGGTCTCCAAGCTCTGGAATTTCACTCCATTGAGATTGGCCTATGAAGAGGCATCAGTTTGTGACTTTCTCAATAACTAATCAATAATTATAATATAACTTTTTTTATAATTTTAAATTTTTATGCAAATACTAATTAAAATAATCTAATTAGTTTCTCTTTGTCACAAGTGACATTTCAAGTTTGAGTCTTCATGTCTATTTATTTTGAGATATTTATATCCACGATAAAAAATAAAAAGACTATATTCTATTATATAATTCATCCATTATAATCCACCTTTATGTCTCATTTAAATAATAAAAGAAAAAAATTCTATACCATCAATTTTTTATTTTTTTGTTTGAACGCAAGAGAAAATTTACTATTAAAATTAAGAAGAAAAGTTTATTTTTATCCTCTAACTTTTATCCTATGTCTAATTAAACTCAACATTAAGTTTTAATTAAACCAAAGGTTTTTATTTATAACCATACCGACCATTTTGTGATAAAAAACGAGAGACTGATAATAACTTTGCAAATATTATCTTAAATTAAAAAAAGGAAAGAATAATAATAATAAAATAAGAAATGGTAAGAAGAGTCCGCCACAAGAAATTAAACCTTTTTGTGGAAATAAAAATCGTCATTAAATATTTAAAATTAGTTATTAAAATATTTAATGATAAAATTTAAATTTGCCACTAGATCACTTCAAAAATTGTAATGCCAGTGGCTATCTTTTATATTTAGTGGCAAAATTTTAATGATTCACTATAGATTTTAGTGCACTATTAGTGGCAATTTTTTTCCTTAAAATTTCATCACAAAAAGTTTAATTTATTACATTGCGAAGAGGTTAAGAAGAAAATCATAGAAGCAACTTAAGTAAGAGAATTAATCCTCACATTTATGTCATGAGGTGTAAATATATTTATAATTTTTTATATGTTTTTAATTTTATTTTTATATAAAAAATAATTAATGTATAAATAATAAATATAATTTATTATATTTTTAATTATTATTAATGTATAACCTTTTAATTTCGTGCTGCTTTCTAATATAATAAATATAATTTTTATTATATTTATTGTCACTCTTATATCACCTTTTCAAATCTTAATATTTTTTTAATATATTATATTATTAAAATTATAATAAAAATTTTATTATATTTTTATTATTAAAAAGTTTTAATGTATTTTTTATTTTAATAATAAATAAAATATTAAAAATATATTTATAAAAATTGAATAAACATCGTACCATATAAAAAAATATTTAGATAATAAAAAACATTATTTTTACCATATAACAATAATTCTATAACAAAAAATCATATAGAAAGTTTTTACTATGTTTATTTATTTGATAATCTTATAAAATAATAACTAATATAATTAAATTACATATTGTTTATATAATATGAATAATTATATAGAATAAATATATATAATTGATTAAAATTATTATAAAAAATATAAATTGTGATAAAAATATAAAATAATTAAAAAATTAATAAAAATAATTATATAAAATATTATCAAACTAAAATTTTATTCCATTCAAATAACTATAAAAAATTAATAAATATAAATAATTAAACTATAATAAAAAGTGAAATTGTGATTTTAATGCTTTAAATCAAAGTGAGTTATTAAACATTAATTATTATCATTTGTTATATTAATAATTATTTTAATCTGTTCACTTTTTATAATTTTCTTTTTTTTGAATCAAGAAAGACTTTATTTATCTTGTAGACAATCAGGAATGTCAATCCAAATCTTGAATCTACCATGACGAATAGACTCTCTAGCTAATAAATGGGCGGCTCTATTTTCTGAACGCCGTACCCAACGAACATGAATGTTACCATGAGACCGCATAGCATCCTTGCAATCAGAAACAACTAATCCAAACTCCGAAAAATCATTCAGAGGAGAGCGAATAGCCAAGGTTAAGGATTGGTTATCCGTAAAAATACAACCAGCTTGAAGAAAATAATCTCTAGCATAAGATAAATATTGACGCAAGGCCAAAATTTCAGCAGTAACAGGTTGCCCACCCCCCTCATAGAAACCCGAAATTGCAATGGAAAAGAAGCCTTCCAAGTCCTCAAATACTGCTGCAAAACCGAACAAATCAGCACTAGCAAAGACTGCACAATCAATGAATGCAATCCAATCAACTTCCAGAGTGGTAGCCTTAACCAATGGGGGCACATGAGGAACAGATGGGTGGGATAATGTCCTTGGCCGAGACACAAGTGAAGCCACATAATCATTAAAATAGGAACTAGCAGCATGATGAACCTCACTAGGTGACAAAACTTTATTGACCCACAATCTTTCATTCCTGGCATGCCATAACTTCCATGCATGTATAGTCATACGTGCTGTCCTTTCTCTGCCAAAAGTATTATAAATATGAATAAAGAAATCCATTAATATAGGAAAATCAACAGCAGTAGAAAAACCAGCAAGTCTCCATAACTCAACAGCCATTGGACAATGCAAAAAAAACATGTGAAATAGATTCATCATGATCACAAAAAAGACATGTAGCAGGTACATGTATCCCACGCCTCAAAAGAATATCCCGAGTAGGAAGCACTCCACGACAAGCACGCCAAAGAAAATCACGAACTTTGGGAGGAACATCAAGAGACCAAAGACGATTCTACCCAACATTATAACCCAGCACACCAGTCCTACCCGACAATTCTAAGGCACAAAAATAGGCAGATTTAACTCAGTACACACCCTTCTTATGCAAGTGCCAAATTAATTTATCCGGTTTTGGGAATAGAGGCAATGGAATAGTAAGAATAGCTCTCATGTCAGCAACACTAAAAATATTCATTAGCTTCTCTACATCCCAATGCAGCTCACCTTCAGCAAACAAATCACATACTCTCATGGCTTCAGGAACAAACATCGACTCATCTAAAGGCATAAAACCACTATCCCGAGGAATCCAAGGGCAATTAACAACAAAAACCTGCTTACCATCACCAATTCGCCACCTTACCCCACGTTGCAACACTTGTTGAGAAGACAAAATACTCTTCCAAACGAAGCTATAGTTAGAACCTAACCGAGCTGACAAAAAATCCCCATTCGAAAAATATTTAGCTTTGAGCACTCTATATAGAAGAGAATTGGTGTCAACCAACAAACGCCAACCTTGCTTTCCCAATAAGGCAGTATTAAAACTAGCCAAATCCCGAAATCCCATCCCACCTTCCGATTTACGCCTACACATTCGATCCCACGAGAGCCAATTCATCCCTCTCCCATCCTCACGACAACCACCCCACCAAAATTTATTCATCATGACCTGTAGCTGACGGCAAGTGGAAACAGGTAATTAAAAAACTGTAATACCCAGCTAGAGTCCGGTATCGAAATTCCTACCGTCCGGTGGAATTTCGGGTGTCGGAATTCTCTAGAAGGGTAAAAATTATGTTTATAAATGTTTTTCATAAGTTTTGATGTTTTAAGTGTAAAGGAAATGAGTTTTTGAATGAAAAGCACTAAGGAAGAAAAGCCAGGTTCGGCCGCCGAAAGTGAGGTTCGACCACCGAACATGCATGCCTTTTGGATTCACGTTTGGCCGCCGAAGGTGGTCTGGCCAGCCACCTATAAAAGGCCCCATGTCGGTCAAATGGATAAGATTTTCTTTCCATCTGCACGGACATAGGTGAGACCATGCTCTTCATTGGGTGATCTTCATGTTTTCTCAAATCTTTCAAGGTTTTGACAAGTTTTCATGTTGTTTTGAAGTTTTTGAGCTAAAGACCAAAGTTTTGAAGTTTGGAGACTTTGAGAGAGAATTTCTCCATATCTCCACGTTGGGATCACCTATCCTCTAGCCCTTCAAGAGGTAAGTGTGGATTCCTAACTTCTTTTGGTGTTTTATGAAGGTTTTATGGAGTTTTATGGGTAGAGATGCATGATTAGGTTAAGTAGGGTTTTTGGTTATTTGTAGGTGATGATATGTATATGTGTTGTGTTGATGGTGTTGGATGGGGTTTAGGTTAGTTTTGGACCCCTTTATGCATATTTTTATGGTATATGCTAGTTGTGAGTAGTTGGTTGCATGTTGAGTAAGGTTGGGAGGAGTTTTGCATGAAACAGAGCAAGGTTCTGCCTTACGGGCAAACCCAGTTTCGGCCGCCGAAGGAAGGTTCGGCCGCTGAACATGCTGAGGAGGTGGTTTCGGCTGCTTAAACTCGCCTCCGAAAGTTTGGACTTTCGTCTCTGGAGGGGGGTTTCGGCCGCCGAAAGTGCCGCCAAAGGATGGGACTTTCGTCTCTGGAGGGGACTTTCGGCTGCCGAAGGTACCCGAGTTTCGTCTCTGGAGGGGGGTTTCAGCCGCCGAACCAGCCGCCGAAGGTGCCCTGTCCAGCCTTCTTTTGTATGTTTTGTGTGTTTGTTCTAGGATGTTTTAGAGGGTTTTTGGGGAGTTTCATAGAAATGTTCTTAAGCTAGTTTAGTCCCTCATTTGAGTCCATCTGTGTAGGAACGGACCAGAGGAACCAAAGAGATCAGTAGTGAGCGCTACTTCAGAGTCAGTTCAGAGTCAGCCAGAGGTGAGTGGAACTAAACTTAATCTTTTTAATTGAGAAATCAAATGCTTTTAGCATGTTTCATGCACCATGACTATGCAATAGGTTGATTGAATTAGAATTCACGAATATGTTGCATTGCATTCTTTGTTGTTGATGTGGGTGAATGTTGAATAATCCATTAGTCCCTGAGGAAAGACCAGGTGCCCATTCTACGCCCTGGCACGGTAGAAGTCCAGGTGCCCATTCTACGCCCTGGCAGGTATATGAGGAAGTCCAAGAGCCCAGTCTATGCCCTGGCACGATGGTAAGTAGTGTTATATACACATATACATATACGAGGAAGACCAGGTGCCCATTCTACGCCCTGGCACGGATAGGAAAGCTGTGACTATTTGATGATAGGTTCACCCTTGATGTGAATTGTCTGTGATGTGATGCATTTCATGTGAGCATGTTTGTTAATGTGTTTTTACTATTCTACTCACTGGGCTAGTATAGCTCATCCCTCTCCCTTAACCCCAGTCTTGCAGGTCCAGTTTTCAGGGGGAGTTCAGCAGGGTAAGGAAGAAAGAAGAGTTATGTAATAGTATAGTGTGGACATGTAATATTGTAAAGAGATTGTTAGTATTGTATAAAGTATAGAATGGTGCTTGACCCTTATGTCTTGTAAATCCCTTTTTGTATACATGGTTTGGTTATGTATATGTTTTGATGAGTATGAAAACCAGGCTTAACATAGTATGAGTTAACCCGTCTAGAGCAATGATGAGAGCTCTAGTAAGGGGTTTTATAGTACAGGGATAGTGCATGCACAGGTTGAGCCTTGGTACTGAACCAAGTTTTCAGTTTTTCCAGAAAATGTATGTTCATGTATGGGATTTTACAGGTACACAAACAGTATAGCAAGCTTGCTACGGGTCCCGGCGACCTTAAGTCGATCTAGATCCTAGCGCCGGTAGCGGTCCGGTATCCGGGCTGTTACAAAAATATTCATGCAATATGTTGGAATTGCCTGTAATACAGATTTAATTAATACTTCTCTGCCTGCACGAGAAAGAAAACGATTACTTCAACTAGTAATACGTTTCCAAATGCGATCCCTCAAGAAAGAGAAAATTTGCTTTTTACTACGGCCAATAAGAGATGGTAACCCCAAATAATTACCGCTACCCAAAGGAAGATGAACATCAAGTATACCAGAGATGGTCAACCGGTTTTCCTCAGACACACACGGACTAAACATGATACCAGAATTATCAAAATTTACAGCCTGACCTGAAGCCTTCTCATAAACACCAAGAATTTGTTTAATCCGTATAGCTTCCTCAACTGTACCATCAAAAAAAAGTAAGGAATCATCTGCAAAGAAAAGGTGAGAAACCGGGGGGCAACCAACTTTCGAGCAACACCCATGCAAAAGGCCCATATTTTCACTATCCTGAATCAACAAAGACAGTCCTTCAGCAATAATTAAGAATAAATAGGGAGAAATGGGATCCCCCTGCCGGAGTCCCCGACTTGGAACCACAGGACCAATCTCTGCTCCGCATCCAACCAACCCAAGTATCATAAAAGCCCAATGCAGATAACATCGCAAACAAATATGACCATTCAACTCTATCATAAGCCTTAGCAATATCAATTTTCAGAGCACACGACCCCACACTACCCCTATTTTGTAATTTCAAACCATGCATGGTCTCAAAAGCAACAATAAAATTATCCGTAATTAGTCTCCCAGGAATGAAAGCAGACTGATTTGGCGAAATAATTTTATGCAGGACCCTCTTTAATCTATTGGCTAAGGCCTTAGACAAGATCTTATAAATCACATTACAGAGAGCAATAGGCCTAAAATCCTTCACATCAATAGGATTCACACATTTCGGAATAAGAACAATTAAAGCACTGGAGATTTCAAAAGGGATAGTACCTTGTGCAAGCCACAACCGACAAATATTGCAAACATCCACCCAAATAATTGGCCAATATTTCTGGAAAAAAGCCGGATTAAGACTATCCAATCCAGGAGCTTTATTCGAGTCCATCTGAAAGAGCGCTGAACGAAATTCTTCATCTATAAAATCTGCCAATAACTCAACATTATCTTCGGCCCCAATTCTAGGCTGAACCAGAGGGAGAAGCTCCGCAAAATCAGTAGGTGAATTGGAAAATAAACCCGAAAAATATTGCAAAAATGCATCCTGAATAGTACCCACATCCGAAGATAATGAACCATCCGATATCACAATTTGCTGAATCCGATTACATCTGCGACGAGCTTTGATACTATTATGGAAATATTTTGAGTTCCTATCCTCATGTCTAAACCAGAACTGTTTTGCTTGTTGGCGTAGTCTAATATCCTCCTCTGCCAAAATTTGATTCCAGACATCCTTCAGTTGCCGCACTTCCCTTGTATCAAGCGATTCAGAACACTCCCCCAATCTCTTCTTAATTCGTTCTTTTTGAAGCCAACGCATGCGGTTTCTATTCTTCCCCCAATACTGAACACGCTTCACAAGCAGGTCTTTACGTTGACTAAAATCCAACCCCAAACCTTGCTGCCAAGACGTCAAAACCACTTCCCCTAACTCATCATCCTCAAGCCATGAATTGTCAAAACGAAATCGACGATTAGCCTCCCTAACTTGAGTTCCAATAGTTTCAATCAATAAAGGAGTATGATCAGAAACTGGAGCAACTAAATTAGACGAAATCGCATCAGGAAAACGAGCATCCCAGGTTGCATTAGAACAAGCACGATCCAACCTCTCCTTCGAATACTGATCAGTACCCTCTCTATATGTATAAGACAAAAAAGATCTCACAGCCTGAATATCATTTAAATTGGCATCAGCAAGAGCATTACGAAACCCATTAATCATTAACATTCATTGTTTAGCATAATTTATATATATGTATTTTTTCATACAGTTCTCTATTCTCCACTTTCAAATAACTCGTATTTTAAGACTTTATTTTCTTATTATTTACTTAGCATCTAGCATGATATGCATGGTTGCATAACTCTTATTTAGATATTTTTGAGAGATCGTTATATTATTTCTCGTGAAATATATATACACTGTGAGTGTTATTTTTTCTTAACTATGAAATATATATATGCTATAAGTGTTGTAAAGCCATTTGTAATATTACAAAATAGCAGTCGCCTAACATAATAGATATATTAGATTCTACCACTTAAAAAATTAACATATTTGAAGGATATTATGATAAAAGAGATGATTCTCTTCCACCATTGTCAGTGCCATCCGTCATTAACCTCAACTCATACTTAGATCTCAGAGCATCATTGTCTATAATATAAAAAGTTGCTACTTATAAAGAAAATGAAGGTTTAATATCACTTATATACATATCCATTCATTTCTCCTGTGCATTTCACAGGACATAAAACGAAATTAAAGAGAAATATATACATATTTTATATTTGACGCCATTTTGTTTATTCATATTATGAGAAAATTATATAAATTTTTGAATATTAAATTACAGTGTGTTGTTATTTAGATAATTTTTTAAATATAGCTAACATTATTTGGTTATAATTTTTTTTTCTCTCTTCTTGAATCAATAAATTTAAACAATGAAAATATAATACCAAATAAATTTAGCAATGAAATTATAATAGCAAAAATTAAATTTACACTATAATTTTGTATAATCATATTTAAAAATTTTAATAACCTGGCAAGTGACTAATATATTGATAGATTTTCTATAAATATCTCTAAGGTACATTTTTTAAATTTACCAAGAACTTTCCATTTTTTTTTTTTATATTTTTCAACTTTTCATATAGTATATTTTGATTATATTTTATTAACAATGAACTCAGCAAATTTACTTAACTGAAAATATTTTCGTGATCAAAGAAAAAAGTTTCTTTTGAATTTATTTTTCACATATTGAAATTCTTATTAAAATCTCTATATATAAATTTATTAATAAATTTTATTTTTTAAATTAAAATTAAATAATAAAAAATAAGTTAAAAAGCTTTCCACAGAAAATATTTTTCAAATACAAGTTATTTTCTATGTCCATAGAAATCAATAGGCATGCCAATGTAAAAGGTTTTGAAAATCACGTGTTGTTTGGTAAGGTTCATGAACAAAGTTGCATCACTTGCCAATTGCATCAAAAAAAGAATTGAAAGGAAAATGATATATCGCTTATGATATGAAATATTCAATGGAAATTTTGTCCAAGTGAAGGCTATAACTATAACCAAGCAGAACAAGACTTGTCACCAGGCGTTTTTAAGACTTGAATTTAACAGAGAATTCCAATGCAGTGCACAAAACTGAGAAGGATCAAAGCAGAAGACAAACTAGTGAAGATTATAACAATGGTTCCCAAAACAAGGTGTTCTTTTGCAAGCCAAATATAACAATGCATCAACAGTTTTATCCACAAAAGCAAAGTACACAAAGCTCCATGATCTTTTCGCTGCCATAAGCAGATAAGGAATCAGCAGGCCAGCTGCATATCCTAATCCAATGGCAAGGTAAGGCCACCTGTCATTACTGTAAACATAGGCATTTCCCATCTCATCATTAATTGTATCAGAACCAGAACACCTGACAACAAGAGGAGCACCACAAAGTCCAGGATTTCCAGCAAAAGAATTTGCCTCAAAAGTTGCCATTTGACCTGCATAAGGAATTTTCCCTGACAAATTGTTGTATGAGAAATTCAAGTACGATAGAAAAGACATTGAGATCATGCTTGGAGGAATTGGACCAAAAAACATATTGCTTGATAGATCAAGTGATGCCAACTGATGCAATTCTGAAATAGTTTCTGGAATTTGACCACTAATGTGATTCCTTGACAAGTTTAACACCACCAATCCTGCCAATTCTGTGACTTCATGTGGCAGCTCTCCATGTAAATGGTTTCCTGAAATGTCTATGCAAGTCAAAAAGGAAAGAGTCCTTGTGTACTTTAAAGACTGACCTTTTGAATTTACAACCAGATTTTCTTGGTAATAGACACCGGCCACCCACCCATACGATAAATCCTGCTTAACGCGTCGTTCTTCAGTCATGCCCTTGAGATTACTCACTCTTGTAGAAATGCTTCCTCTCAGCTGATTTTCTGCTAGGTCCAGGACTTGCAAAGAACTCAAATTGAAAAGTCCAGAAGGAACTTCTCCTGAAAATGCATTGGACCTCAAGCTAAGAATTTTAAGACATGGAAAAGCATCTCCAAGCCATTGTGGAATTTTCCCTGTTAATCTGTTGTATCCAAGGTCCAGAGTTTCCAAACTCAACAATCCTCTGAAAGAAGAAGGTAGCTTTCCTCTGATCATGTTGTTCCTCAAATGAAATGTTTGAAGATTAGATAGCTGACCCAAGGACTTGGGGATGTTTCCTGATAATTTGTTGTGCTGCAGATCTAGGACCTCCAGGGAATAGCAATTGCCAATGCTTGTAGGAATTCTTCCTGTTAAATTATTCCAGGAAAGGTCAATGACTCTCCCTAATTGTAGTTTCCCTATAGATGATGGGATTTCACCAGAAATTTGGTTGTTTGCAAGAGAGAGGAAGGCAAGGAATGACAAGTCACCTATATTTTCTGGGATATGACCTGAAAATTTGTTGTGAGAAAGATTTAATATTGCAACTTCATTAGATGGGAGAGGAATGGGCCCTTCTAAGAGGTTGAAGCTCAAATCAACATATCCTTGCTCGTATACTTTTAAAGAATTTGGCAGCTGACCCTTTAACTGATTGAAAGAAAAATTGAACACCGAGAGATTGCCAGAAATATCCCAAAACCAACTGGGTATGAAATCTGATATGCTAGCATTTGAGAAATCAAGACAAGCAACTCTTTGAGATTTGATCCATGCTGGAAATAAAGGACCCAAATAGCATGAACCCATCTCAAGAACTTCAACCTGAAATGGTGGAACCCATGCAGAACTGACTTTCAGAATGAAAGAATTGGAAGACAAGCTCAGGATGTTCAGTTTGGTTAGCTTTGAAAAATGAGATTCTGAGACAAGACCAATCAAATGATTGAAAGACACATCAAGGACAGACAACTCAGAAAGTTGTCCCAAACAATCTGGAAGAGTTCCATTAAGCTCATTATAATTAAGTGAGAGTTTCTAAACGTCCCAATTTACCTAAAGAAGCAGGGATGGACCCATAAAACATGTTGTTTTCCAAACTTAGCTCAACAAGAGTTTGGACCTCACCCAACCAATTTGGCAATTTACCACTTAGCTTATTGTTGCCTAATGACAAGTATTCCAAACTAGGAAAGGGTCTTTCAGACAGGCAGTTTTCTGTTCCTCCAACGGTTTCAAGCAAACTTCCAGTGATATTATTGCTTGCTAAATCAAGATATTGCAAGTGGCAAAGTTTAGCAAATGAGCTTGGAATCTCACCCCTGATATTATTGTCAGACAAGTCAAGGTAACTTAGAGATGTAATGTTTCCAATGCAAGAAGGTAGTTTACCATGTAGATCATTCCCCTGAAAATTAAGGAACCCTACCTTATTCCAGCTTCCCTGGAGTAGTTCATAAGTATTGGCTGTAAGATCGTTGTTAGCAACATACAATGACAGCAAATTTGGCAACTCGCTAAAACCAAGTGGAATGCTTCCATGCAACCTGCAGTTGCTGACGTCAAGAGATACAAGGCTGCTGATATTCACAAGCCAATTAGGGAACTCTGAGCTTAAATCATTATGGCTGAGATCTATAACAGCAAGTGAACTAAAATTAGCTAAGTTAAGAAATGAAACAGAACCATTCATGTTACCATCAGCTAAGTGCAACTCAGTTAAATTTGGAAGCATGTTCAATACCCCAGCCAAATCCTTCTGTATCATTGATAGATCACCTCCATTGAGTGCTAGATATTTCAGAGACCCAAGATTACTCAACCATTCAAGATTACTAACAGCTAATAAATAGGAAGAGACATCAAGATACTGTAAGCTAGAGATGTTCGCCAACTGTGGAGGAACTATCCCACCAAACTCAGCATAAGCTAGGTTTAGATATCGCAATTTCTGCAACGATTGAAGGAATGTAGGAATTGGGGTTCCATTGAATCCATTAAAACTCAGGTCTAAATATCTCAAGGACTTGAGGTTTGCTAATGAAGGTCTAATCTCACCACCCAACTCATACCTGACAGGAAAACTGCTATCTGATGGATGTGGATTGCGGAGATCAAGTGTAATAACAGCTCCAGTGTTGTTATCGCAGCCTATTCCCATCCATTGACAACAATTTCCTCCATGCCATGATGAGAGCCGATTTTGTGGATCCTTGAGTCCATTTTTGAAGTCAATTAGAGCTTTTCTATCAGATTCTTGGCAATCCACCAAGTGGGCATTCCCACTATGAATGATTTCCCATGTTTGCAAAAGGAGTATTGGTAAAAGTGTAAGAAGAAATGGCAATTTTTCCATCAATTTAACTCTCAGACCTTGAGCTATTGCAAGTGACAAAATGTATTCTGATGCATTATGTAGTATTCAGAAATTGTCAAGGCATATACATCTACTCAATAAAAAATTAATCTATTATAATTTTAGTGAATTTAACCATTATATCCCACATATTTAATTACTAAATAATTTATTACTAAAAAATTTAAATTAACTTATTTAGTGAAAAAATCAAAAAGTTATTTAGATTAACAGGAATTGAATTGTTATAATTAATATTAGACTATTTTAAATAAAAAAATTATGTGTTATTAATGGTTTTTGAGTAAGAATTACAAGAAAAAGACCGTTCATTCATAAAGCTATTCAAAATATTAATTGAAATTAAATAGAAAAAATTTATATATCACAGTTTATATTTTGAATTAATTATTTTTAGTCTAATAGAAAAAAGATTTCAAAATTATTTAGATCGATTAAAACCGTATTGTTACACTCAGGCTTACCACGATTCGATTTGGATCGTAAATTCAAATTGTTCAAATCAGACTTATCAACATATTCTAATTCCTAAATCAAATCAAAACTTTATATTAGAAAATTAATTATGAGCCTTCCTCCTCCTCTGAAGTTGAACCTACGGATTAAAACAATTAAAATAATTATTCAATAAAATTATGTTACTTAAAATTAATATATAAATAAGTTAATTATTAAATAATTAAATTTAAATTTATTTTTTTATTTGTAAACAGTATTATTTCCATTTAAAATTAATGTTATTTTATCTTTTATATTATGTAAACGGACACTTTTTATATAATTTATTATTTATTCAATTACTAATTTAATTATATTTAATATTTGTTTTTTATTTTTATTTAATTTTATCAATTTTTTAATATAAAAATTTTCAAATCAAAATCAAATTAACCACTTAAATTCCAATTTAACCAAAACTATAAAAAATTGTAAATTCACCTACTTTAAAACTAGACTAAAATCAAATTAAATCAAAATGGCTTTCAAATTACTAAAAATAAAATTAATTTTAATTTGATCTATAAATCATAATGACCTGTCCATTTCGAACCGAAACCAACCTGATCCAAGCCGTTGGCTAGACCTGGGTTAGTTTTCTGCAATCTCAATGCAGAAATTTGGTTTTAACGTTAATGGCGAGGAAATCAATAAATAAGTTTCATTAGTAGCATACAAATGCGGATAAAACAAGAGAAAGACTATATCAGGTGCAGTTTTAACGCTCCATAATTTTTATTTTATATATATATTAAAAAATATATTTTTTTTATTATATTATTTTAAAAATATTAAATTTTATTAAATATTAATAAATATTTTAAAATTTTTTTAAAAAATTAAATAAAATTATAATAGTTAATTTATATATTATTAGAGTGTAAAATAATAAAATGTATAAAAATTTTAAAATAATTAATAATAAAAGTAAAAATTATTAGATGAGAGAGTAATATACTTTTACTAACTATTCAATGGATGACAAGTTCCGGTTTGAAATGAGATAATTCAATTATTTTTAACTTAAAAAATGTTTATTTTATAATAAATTGAGAGATAAAGATGTTAGAAGAGAATTTTACCCAGTGTTTGAAGCTAAGATGAAGGTGAAACATCATGGTCAGCATGAAATGAAGCAAATCCACTAATACATTACAAACTGCTTGAAACTAAAAGAGATGATATTATGTAGCCTATAAAGGACAAGAACATTTGAATTAGCCTCGGAAATTGCAACAATTCCTGAAGCGGGTAGCAGTTTTGCAGGCAAAATATAGTATTCTGTCAACAACTTTGTCCACAAGCAAGAAGTAGGCATGGCTCCAAGGTTTTCTGATAGCAAAAATCAGAAAAGGAACTAAAATACCTACTGCAAATCCCAAACCAATACTCAAATAAAACCACGTGTCAGTGAATCCATCACTGGTATCTTCTACAATGGAACCTCCTCCCCCATCTGAATCATTACCAGGGCATTTGTGGACTAGTGGAGGTCCACAAAGACCAGGATTCCCATCAAAAGATGATGCATCAAATGTTGTCATTTGTCCCATAAAAGGGATCATGCCTGATAAGTTATTGTTGGACAAGTTCAAGTAACCTAAAGATGATAATGTAGACATGGTGGAAGGAATTTCACCTGAGAGCCTGTTACGCGAAAGATCAAGAGAAGAAATTTGCAGCAAGTTTGAAATGCTTTCAGGAATCTGGCCAATGAGTTGGTTCTGTGACAAGTTCAGAGAGACTAAACCCACCAATTTTGTGATTTCTTCAGGGAACTCTCCATGTAAGCTGTTGCTGGAAAGGTCTATGCTGGTGACCAAGGAAAGAGTTTTTGTATACTTCTGAGGCCCACCCTTTATATTCACAACCAAGCTTTCTTCATAGTAAACGCCTCTATATTTCCCATAAAGTAGATATTCATTTACGTATTGTTCTTGAGACATGGCTTTAAAATCTCCAAAGTTGATTGGAATGCTTCCAGTAAAATTGTTTTGAGCAAGATCAAGGACCTGAATTGAGCTTAAATTTGACAGAGTGGAAGGAATTTCACCAGAAAATTCATTTGACCTTAAGCTTAAAATTCTAAGGTCTGCAAAGCCACTTCCAATCCATGGTGGAATTTCACTTGAGAATCTGTTGTTGGCAAGATCCAATGTCTCCAGGTTTGATAAATTCTGAAAACATGAGGGCAGGCCTCCTGTAAACTTATTATTGCTGAGATGAAGTGACCTGAGCTGATTTAATAGACAAAAAGGCAATGGAATCTCCCCGTATAAATTGTTGAAGCTGAGATCTAAAGCATTTAAGAAAGAGCAAATCCCCAAGCTTGAAGGAATTTCACCTGATAAGCTGTTACCTGAGAGATCAAGGACCACAAGGGACACCATATCTCCAATAGAAACTGGGATATCTCCTGTAAGTTGGTTACCTGAAAGGGAGAGGAAGACCAAGTTTGGCATGGATTCAGCAATTTTTCCTGGAATAGGACCCGAAAAACGATTATTGGAGAGTTCTAGCAACTCAATTTCGACAGTGGATAAAGGAATAGGTCCCTCCAAAAAGTTGGATTTGAAATCAACATCTGCAAAGGGAACTACAGTGAATGGGTTTTTTAGCTGGCCTTTTAACTGATTGAAAGAAACATTTAACAGTGACAGATTGGAGGCAATATCCCAAAACCAGTTTGGGATTGTATCAGAAATGTTGGCATTTGAGAAATCAAGTAATGTAACTTCTCTTTGAGTTCTTAGCCAAGCTGGAAAAGCTGGACCCAGATAACATGAACCTACTTCAAGATGCTGGACCTGGAATGGAGGTACCCAGTTGGAACTTACACTGAAAAAGAATGAATTTGAACTCAATCCCAAGACCTTCAATTTATTAAGCTTTGTGAAATGAACTTCAGAGATTGAACCTGTCAATTGATTAAGAGAAACATCCAAGGCAGACAATTGAGCAAGCTGTCCAAAACTATCAGGAAGAGTCCCATTCAGTTGATTCCCAGAAAGGCTTAGACCAGTTAGGTTCTGTAAGTTTCCTAAAGAAGAAGGAATTGGACCATGAAACAAGTTATAATCCAGAGACAATCCTACAAGATTATCAAGTTGACCCAACCATTCTGGCAAATTACCAACTAAATGATTGCCGGATAGACTCAAGTACTTCAAACTAGGCAAGGGGCTATTTAAACCACAATGAGTTTCAAGGACTGCAGGCAAACTTCCTGTCAAGTTGTTCAAAGACAAGTCAAAATTCCAAGTTACAAAGTTTACCAATTGAGCCAGGAATCCCACCAGCCACACTATTTTCAAATAGATTTAAATTGATGAGAGATGACATGTTTCCAATGGATGCAGGAAGTTTACCATGAATCTGAGCAAACATAAAATCTATAATCTTTATCTTTCTCCAACTCCCTTGGAACAACTGAAAGCAACTTGCAGAAAGATTATTGCTACCTAAACTCAAGTACTGAAGATTTGGTAACTCAGAAAGACTGAGTGGTATTCTACCATAGAGACCATTCAAACTTAAGTCAACATAGGTTAGAGTACTAATATTTGAAAGCCAGTTAGGGAACAATGAATTAATGTTGTTAAAAGAAAGATCTAGGACAGAGAGTGAAGTAAAATTAATTGGGCTGAGAAATGCAATGGAACCAGATAAGGAACACCCTGAAAGATGCAAGCCAGTCAACTGCGGAAGCACATTGAACACTCTGACCCAGTTTGATTCTATGGCAGAAAGGTCAACTCCATCCATAACAACATGTTTCAGAGAGACAAGGCCAGTCACCCAATCAAGGCTACTAGCCATTAATGGTGGATACTGATATTCAGAAGAAACATCAAGAGACTGCAAGCTAGAGAGGTTCCCCAAAGATGGAGGAACTGCACCACTGAACCCAGCTTTTGATAGATTTAGATATTGCAAGCTTTGCAAGGATCCTAAAAATTCAGGGATTGGAATGTAGTTGAATGTGTTGAAACTCAAGTCCAAGTATTGTAAGGACTTGAGTTTTAACAATGAAGGGCTAATCACCCCACTCAGATTCCAAAATCTATGCCTGCTTAAACTTGAAGAAAATGCTGGATTTGCTGGATATGGGTTATGAAGATCAATGGAAATGACAGCACCAGTTCTATTCTCACAGCTGATACCTTGCCACTGACAACAGTTGCTTCCTTTCCATGATGAAAGCCTATGCCCAGGATCTTCAAGACCATTTTTGAAGTCATTAAGGGCTAAGAGATCAGATTTTGAGCAGTTTGTGAAAGAGGAATCTCCAGTGCAATTAGATTCTCTGCTTAGCAGAAAAAGAATTGCAAGAAGCAAACCAAGAGCTGAAATGCTTACCATTATCAGTTTTAACTCTCAGGTTGTGCTTAATGATGCAGATCAAACAACAGTGAAATCCATATTTTTATAGTTTCCATTTGCTTAATTGGCAAGGTTGATTTTGTCTTCTCCTGGAGGAAAAGGCAAAAAAAAAAAAAAAAAAAAAAAGAGAAAGTTCTCAGAAAATTATGAGGTCAATTCCTTTGCATACCGTGAATGAAAAGCTGCTCTAATGGAAAACTTGATAGCGAGTTGCCAAATTAAATTTTACAACACCGTGAATGCATAGAAGCAACATGTTGAACACGAATTGTAACAGAACATGTGTCGCTTTTCTACTAGACAAATTGAATATGTCTCTATGTGTGTCTATACATCAAGAATGATCTCAGCATAAGAGAATTTTCCTTCTCTTGTGCTTTTTCTTTCAGGTTTCCTCCTAATAAAAAATTTTTAATAGCACGAGGTGCTGAAATTTGTGTTGCTTTCAGTCTATAACATATGCAATTGTTTTGTTTTTTTTTTTTTCCTTTTATGTTTTTCTTAATAATTTTAGTATTATCAATGACAATTTTATTTTATTTTTAAATTTTATTTGTGTCAAGTGTTACATTTAATAAATTTTATTTTATTTTTAAGTTATTTTTTCATATTTAATAATATTACTAATTAATATGTCCCTAATAATACAATTTATTATCTTTATTATTACAATTTGTATATAACTTTTAAATTTCTTTTTATTATTATTGCTTCGTGACTTTTTTATTTTTTTAATTTTTAATATAATATTATTAATTTATAATTAAAAAAGTTTAAAACTAAAAACTAATTATATCTTTTAAATAATCATTAAAAAATTAATATATATCTATTTTCTAACTATAAAATGTAAGAAATAATATATTTAAATTTTTAATACATTTTTTTAATTATATTTCTATTATTAATAAATAATATATATAATCGAATTTTAAAATAAATTGATAAGAGATTGACACGATTTATTCTAAATATGTATTGCATGTGGTGTAAATATATTTATAACTTTTTATATATTTATAATTCTATTTTTATATAAAATAATAATTAATGTATATGTAATAAATATAATTTATTATCTTTTTAATCCCTATTAATATATGATATTTTGATTTTCTATTAATTTTAATATAATAAATATAATTTTTATTATATTTATTATAATAAATACAATTTATTATTTTTTAATCATAATCTCTTGATTTTCTACTACTTTTTATTGCCTGCTCACCATATCTTGGAGCAGAAAGTTCTCTACACATAATTATTTCCAACAAACTGACACCACATAAAGAAAAGGAATTGATCCGAGTCCTAAAATAAAATAAAGGTGCAAGTGGCTGGACTATAGCCGATATAAAAGGAATTAGTCCTTCTATTTGTATGAACAAAATTTTATTGGAAGACGACAACAAGCCCACCAGAGAAGCTCAACGTCGTCTGAATCCTCCTATGATGGAAGTGGTAAAAAAGAAAGTCCTAAAATTACTTAATACAGGTATGATCTATCTCATTTCCGATAGAAAATGGGTGAGCCCAGTCCAGGTTGTCCCTAAGAAAACAGGCATTACTGTAGTGAAAAATGAAGATGGAGAATCAATACCCACCCATGCCCAAAACGAGTGGAGGATTTATATAGATTATTGTAAATTAAATACGTCCACCAGAAAAGATCACTTCCCACTTCCTTTTATTGATTAGATGCTTGAGCGTCTAGCTGGAAAATCTCATTATTGTTGTCTTGATAGATATTCAGGCTTTCATCAGATTCCTGTGGCACCCGAAGACCAAGAGAAGACTACATTCACCTCTCCATTTGACACATTTGCCTATCAACGAATGTCATTTGAGCTTTGCAATGCACCAGCCACATTTCAACGATGTATGGTTAGTATATTTTCAGATTTTGTAGAAGACATCATAGAAGTTTTCATGGACGATTTCACCGTATATGGTAACTCTTTTGATACATACTTAGCTAACCTTGAAAAAATCCTTAAAAGGTGTCTAGAATCTGATTTGCTGTTAAATTATGAGAAATGTCATTTTAAGGTAGATTAAGGACTAATATTGGGGCACATTGTGTTAAAAAGGGGAATTGAGGTTGACAAAAGTAAGATAGATATCATTAGGTCACTACCCAATCCTGTTAATGTGCATGAAATTCGTTTTTTCTTTGGACATGCAGGTTTTTATCGGCGATTTATTAAGAATTTCTCAAAAATAGCTCAGCCACTCAGCAGGTTATTGCAACAGGATGTTGAGTTTACTTTTGATAATTCTTGCAAGGAAACTTTTGATGTACTCAAAGAGGTATTAATCACTGTGCTCGTAATACAACCCCCTGATTGGAGTCAACTTTTTAAAATTATGTGCGATGCTAGCAACCGGGCTGTGGGAGCAGTCTTAGGCCAAAGAAAGGGAAAAGATCTTCACGTTATTTACTATGCATCCAGAACACTTGATAGTGCCTAGTGTAATTACTCAATCACAGGAAAAGAACTGTTAGTTATAGTTTTTGCTTTAGAAAAATTTCGTTCATATTTACTTGGTACTAAAGTAATTATTTATTCTGACCATGCAGCTCTAAAATACTTTTTCAAGAAGAAAGTTGCAAAGCCTAGATTGATCCAATGGATTCTTTTGCTTCAAGAGTTCGATGTTGAGATTCGAGACAAGAAGGGATTTGAGAACTTAGTTGCTGATCATCTTAGCCGACTGCCATTGTTGGTTGAAGACACTGTACCACTTAATGATGACTTCCCGGATGAATACATGTTCTCTGCATCAGAGCAAGTTCCATGGTACGCAGATATTGTTAATTATTTGGTCTCTAAATCCCTACCCGATGATTTAATCAGTGCTGAACGAGAAAAAATCAAACATGATTTTAAGTATTATACTTGGGATGAACCTTATTTATGGCGCATATGCTCAGACCAGATTATTAAGAGATGTGTCACGGGTAATGAAATCAGTTCCATTATGAGCTTCTGTCATGCCCACGCATGTGGAGGCCACTCAGAAGCCTAATTTCTAAACCTAATTTCCCTTTTGTCTCTTCTCTCCTACAGCAGCAAACAACCCATGGCTCCCAAAAGACGATCCACCTCCACCTCTGACGGCCGGCGAGTTCGTATCTTTACTGGTCGCAACCCGCCAACACCACTCACCGCCACTACCTCTCCATCTCCATCGGCCGCGACGTCCAACACACGCACAAATAGTGATCGTGCCTCACCAAGTCGAGATGCAAGATCGACCCATCTCCATTGCCGCCGCTCACGCCTCGTCGTCTCGCACTCTGCTTCCAACCCCGGATCCCCCACGGGCAGCCATCGCGGCCACCAACCCATGAGCTAAGCCACCACCCCGCACCAGTCCACCACCCTCAGCCACCATTGACGATGAGCAACTTTCGGACTTGCATCACTCCACTTCCACTTCTTCGGTAGACCAGTCTCCTACCTCTCCCATTGATAATCCCGTTGTGGTAAATACTTCTATTTCTGGTACTCGGACACGCCTTGGGAAGGGCAGACATCACTTACCTCTGGCTCCATCACAATTGAACGGTAACCTTCGTTTCACAAATGCAAAAGAAAAAGCCAGGTATGCCATTGTTTCAACTCTTCCTATTATACAAGGTAAAATCCTACATGACCTTACTGTATAGAAATTAGATTTAAATGTGGATGTATTGATTGCGAGTATTAGTTGGGATAAATTTTTTACTATTAACTGTCCAAATTACTATGAACTTATTTGAGAATTTTATTCCACCTTCTATGTTGATTCACTAACGAGTTGCACATTAAATACAGCTAGGGTTGTTAAATTCAGATTAATGGGTCAAAGATTTGCATATTCACTCACTGAATTTAATAGAGTACTTGGATTCATAAATAATGAATCTGCCCACTCAGAAATCTATTTGCATGCGTACTGATATATGCAATGCTTTTAAACCACAGGCAGTACATGTGTAATACCCGGCTAGACTCCGGTATCGGAATTCCTACCGTCCGGTGGAATTTCGGATGTCGGAGACCTCTAGAAGGGTAAAACCATGTTTTCATGAAATGTTTTAATGTTTTTAATGATTTTAAGTAAAGAGGAAATGAGTTTTTGAATGAAAACACCCTTGGAGGAAACTCAGGTTCGGCCGCCGAAACTCAAAGTTCGGCCGCCGAACATGCATGCACTTCGGGAGTGCTTTAGGCCCCCGAAGGCATAAGTGAGGAAAGTCCAGGCTCGGCCGCCGAACCTCAAGTTCGGCCGCCGAACATGGCATGCATGCGGAGGCACTTTCGGCCCCCGAACGTGGCCTGGCCAGCCACTATAAAAGGGTCCCTTAGCCGAAAACGGGCGAGCTTTTCCCCATTTTCGGCCAAGGTGAGTCCTTCCGCCATTCCTCACCATCCTTGAGTTCTTTCCTTCAAATCTTTCAAGTTTTTCACTAGTTTTCATCTTGTTTTGAAGATTTTCGAGTTTAAAGCAAGTTTTGGAGCTTTGAGGTTCAAGAACTCAAAATCTCCCACCTTCGAGTTTAGGACGTCTCTCTCTCGATCTTCAAGAGGTAAGAGTCGATCTTAAGCTCATTTCATGTTTAAAGTAAGTTTTATGCAAGATCTATGGGGTAGAATGCATGTTTAGCTCATAGTTAGGTTTTTGAGTTAATGTTGTGTTTTGAGCATGTATGTTGGATTTGAGTTGTTGTTGTGTGTTGTAGTTGGGGTTTAAGTTAGTTTGAAGCCCCTAGGAGCCAATGTATGTATTTTTGCATGTTTTGGATGAGTTATATGCATGTTGAAAGATTTGGGAGGCAAATGTGCATAAAGGAGCCAAGTTTCTGCCCTTTGGCAGAAACCAGGTTCGGCAGCCGAAGGAACTTTCGGTCGCCGAACATGGCTGGGGAGGCAGGCCTTTCGGCTGCCGAAGTTGCCCCCGAAAAGAGACTTTCGTCTCTGTCTGGGACTTTCGGCCGCCGAAGGTGCCGCCGAACCTGCCTGGGTTTCGGCTCTGGAGGGACTTTCGGCCGCCGAAGGTGCCGCCGAACCTGCCCTGTTTTGCCTTCCTTTGCATGTTTTTGCATGATTGTTTGAGGTGTTTTAGGGGGTTTTTGGGGGATGTTTTTAGAGTTATGTTCTAATTGTTTGGTCCCTCATTTGAGTCCACCTGTGTAGGTTCGGACCCGAGGAACCGAGGACCTCAGCAGTGAGTTCAGCTGCTTCTGAGTCAGTAGAGCTTCGGCCAGAGGTGAGTAGAATAAACCTTTATGTTTTAAAGCAAATGAATTATACAGTTGAGCACGTTCATGCATCATGAATGCCATGTGATGAATTAGGTTGTTTGCATTAGAATCCACGAATATGTTGCATTGCATTTATGATGTTGATGTGGATTGGTCATTGAATGATCCTTTAGTCCTCATATGGTATGATGATGTTACGGCATGATATGGTATGGAAGTCCAGGTTGTACCCATTCTACGTCCCTGGCACTAAGTAAGAGAAAGTCCAGGTTGTACCCATTCTACGTCCCTGGCACATTGGTATGTATGATATGATGATTAAGAGAAAGACCGGTTGTACCCATTCTACGTCCCGGCACTTTGGAATGTAGAGGACTATTGGTGACAATACCATCCGAGATGTGATTTGTTGTGATGTGTTGCATTACATAATGGCATGAGATTTTAATTATTGTTTTCTACTATTCTGCTCACTGGGCTCTTGTAGCTCACCCCTTTCCCTAATCCCCCAGGATTGCAGGTACGGGCTAGACAGAGAAGTCAAGAAGAGTAAAGTCATATGTATGTAATAGTTAGAATGTGGACATGACAAACTGTATAATGATGTATAGATGTGTAATGTAATGATATTGATGATTAGAAGTTGTGCTTGACCCTATGGATGTTGTAATCCCTTTTTATTACATGATCCTAGAGCTTTATTGATGACTATGTTTAGCCAACTCAACACATGTTATGCCACCCATTGGGGGCATTGATGAGATCCCACAAAGGGGTCAAGATATGATTATGTATATGTTCAGTGCATGCACAGGTTGAGTTTGGCGTATGATAGAGTGTATGAAAGAAAAGTTTTAATTTTTATGTATGTTCTTGATCATGTATGGGATTAAACAGGTTTCCAGGATGTATGTTTGGCTTGCTACGGGTCCCGGCAGCCTTAAGTCGACCCGGATCCTAGCGCCGGTAGCGGTCCGATTTTTGGGTCGTTACAGAATGGTATCAGAGCCCTAGGTTCATATGGTCGGACCTAGAGTGTCGGGCTCATAGATGTTATAGAAGGTCAAGCACAATAGGAAGATCATGTCCACTAGGATAGGATGTGGAGTCCTGTCTTGTTTAATGATGTGAAATGCCATGATTATATGCATGTGCATTAATGATATGTGATGTATGTGATGAGGGTTCATGTGTGCCCACATGAACCATATGATGCTAATGCTTATGTGATGTTTGCTTGTTATGTGCTGCCTTCCAGAAAACAGGATGAGGGGAACTCGTCGATCTGCACGATTGACTGGAGTGCCACCTGAGGATGAGGGCATGAGCGCCCGTCCTCCTACATTGCCTAGGGCAATGTCAAGCAGGTCCAACAGGGACAGAGCAATAAGAGACCCTAGAAGGTCTTTAGATCTAGGTAGAAGCAGATCAGTCAGAGGAACAGTTCAGGGAGGAGCATCAGAGGACATGGGGGATGATATGGATGTAGAGCAGAGAAGGGATGGCAGTTTGGGAGTTAGTATGTCAGAAGAGGGAATGGGAGAGTCCCAAGGAGGCACTCAGGCCTCGGGATTTGTGCAGCCACCCCACTACCCACACTTCTCACAAAATCCCGGGTATTCGATGGGAGGTACATCGGATTACCCTAGCTTCACCCCTTATCCCACACAGATGCCATACCCACCCTACTACCCACCATATTCACAATACCCAATGTATCCACCCCCACCTTACTATCCAAACCCTACCACAGAAAATATTGCCCCACCTCCACCACCTACAGAACCAGCAGCCCCAGTTACCCAACCTCCTAGACCTAGCTCAGCCAGTGGGAGCAAGGTCAAAATGACAGACTATATGAAGTTGGGTGCTCCCCAGTATGAAAAAGGGGATGACCCGTTTGTATATCTTGAGAGGGTTAAGGTGATCACAGATGAGATTGGGGCTGATGATAGTAGAGCCATTCAGATGGCTGGGTTCACTCTTAAGTGCAAGAAGGCATGAGAATGATTCAAGAATTATGTGAACCCCAGAGTAGACAGCATGTCTTGGGAAGAGTTTGCAAACGAGTTTGCAGGATGGGCTTTCCTAGATAGTTCAAGGGAACTGAAGATGATAGAGTTTGAACAGTTGAGGCAGACTGATGAGATGGGTGTAGAGGAGTTCACAGACAGATTCTTGGAGCTGTTGCCATTTGCAGGGCAAAACCTTGACTCAGACCAGAAAAGATCAAGGAGGTATATCATGAAACTCCACTCCAGATATTCCTCTTTGATCCAGTCAGCAGATAGGGAGAGCTTCCACGCCATAGTGGACATGGCCCGGAAAATGGAGGCCAGTGCCATCGTTTAGGGAACAGTTAAGCAGTCAGTGGCACAGCCTTCTGGTTCTAAGACCCCAGGCTCTTCTTCTTTTAGCGCAGCAGCTTCAGGTAGCAAAAAGTGGAGTAACACCACTAGGAAGCCCAAGAAGAACAAGTTTTGGAACAAGGTCAAGTCCAGTCTGGGACTAGGGAGTGGCTCGAGCTCTGGTGTTGTAACGCCCCGGAAATCCGGACCGCTACCGGCGCTAGGATTCAGGTCGGCTTAAGGCCGCCAGAACCCGTAGCAAGCCAAACATACATCCTGTGAACCTGTTTAATCCCATACATGGTCAACAACATACATAAAAATTAAAAACTTTTCTTTCATTCAAACATTTCTTTGCCAAGCCTAGCCTGTGCATGCACAAACATAACATAAACCTCTCATTGGAGTCCTCATCAAATACTCCAATGGGGTAACATAACATAACATAGGCTTGGAATACATAGGCATCATAAAAACATTATATCTCATACAAGACCATGTGTACAGGGAATACAACAGACTCTAGTCAAGCACATAATCAAACTTACATTACATTACATCTCATACTTTTACATTACCAACAAACCATGTCCACAGCTAAGCTATTACATAAACTTCTCTTACTCTGCTGACTTCTCTATCTACTCTGCACCTGCAAGACTGGGGTTAGGGGAGAGGGGGTGAGCTATAAAGCCCAATGAGCAGAAACTAAAAACATTTGCTTTAATTCCTCCATTTTTAGGTATATTATTATTCATTTTATTATTATTATTATTAATTTATTTTATCATATTATTTAACTTTTTCTTTCTTTTTCTTATTCATGCTTTCATGAAATGCAACACATCACAGCTAATCACATAAAGGATGGTATTGTCACCATTAGTCCTCAACATCTCCAAATGCCAGGGGCGTAGAATGGGCCTCACTGGTCTTTCTCTTACATAACATAACATTCCAAAGTGCCAGGGGCGTAGAATGGGCCTCGCTGGTCTTTCTCTTACATAGTGCCAGGGGCGTAGAATGGGCCTCGCTGGTCTTCCATAACATATCATCATAACATAACATTAGAGGACCATGGATCACCCAACAACCATCCACATCAACATCAATTTATGCAATGCAGCATATTCGTGAATTCTAATGCAAACATCCTGAAATATTGCATGGCATAATGATGCATGGGCAATGCTTCATGATTCATTCATTTATTCATTTACTTTACTTTAAAACTTAAGGGGATTGTTCCACTCACCTGGTGACTGAAGCTTTTAACAACGAACTCGGAACGACTATCTCACAACCGGGGGTCTCGGTTCCTCGGGTCCGAACCTACACAGGTGGACTCAAATGAGGCACCAAACAACAAGAACATAACTCTAAACATACCCCCAAAAACCTCCTAAAAACACCTCAAAACATTCCTAGGAAACATGCAAGAAAAGGCTGGACAGGGCACTTTCGGCGGCACCTTCGGCGGCCGGAAGTCCCTCCAGAGACGAAAGTCAGGCAGGTTCGGCGGCACCTTCGGCGGCCGAAACTCCCAGACAGAGGCGAAACTCATGCATGTTCGGCGGCACCTTCGGCGGCTGAAAGTCCCAGACAGAGACGAAAGTCTCTTTTCGGGGGCTACTTCGGCAGCCGAAAGGCCTGCCTTCCCAGCCATGTTCGGCGGCCGAAAGTGCCTTCGGCTGCCGAACCTGGTTTCTGCCAAAGGGCTGAAACTTTGGCTCCTCTATGCACATTTGCCTCCTAACTCTCAAATCATGCATAAACTTGTTCTAAAACATGCATAAACACCATCTATCACACCTAGGGGTCTCACACTATCAAATACCCCAACTACAACACTTCAACACACAAAATCAACATACATTGCTCAAATCATCATCAAAACCCATAAACTCATCAACAAGCCTAAACATGCATCTCTACCCATAAAACAACTTAAAACTTACTTAAAACACATAGGGAGCTTAAGATCGGCCCTTACCTCTTGAAGATCGAGAGGAAGACGACCTAAACTTGGAGATCCACGAAAATGAGTTCCTGAGTTCCCAAAGCTCCAAAACTTGGTTTAAATGCTCAAAACCTTCAATGCAAGCTTAAAACTCAAGAAAATGGTGGGGATTTGAAGGAAGAACACTAGATCTGGGGAGAGGGAGGTCGGAAGCTAGCTGTGGCCGAAAATGGGAGAAAGCTCGCCCATTTCGGCTAAGTGACCCTTTTATAGTGGCTGGCCAGGCCACGTTCGGGGGCCGAACTTGCCTCCGCATCCATGCAAATGTTCGGCGGCCGAACTTGTCTTTCGGCGGCCGAACCTGGACTGCCCTCACTCATGCTTTCGGGGGCCTAACGTGCCTCCAAAACGCATGCACGTTCGGAGGCCGAACTTGACTTTCGGCGGCCGAACCTGGTTTTCCTCCAAAGACTTTTCATGCAAAACTCATTTAATTTTTATACTTAAAATCATGAAATACCTTAAAACATTTTATGAAAACATGTTTCTACCCTACTAGAGGCTTCCGACATCTGAGATTCCACCGGACGGTAGGAATTTCGATACCGGAGTCTAGCCGGGTATTACATTCTCCCCCCTTAAGAACATTCGTCCCCGAATGTTCACCAAACAACACATAACATGGCAAACATGGAAAACCGGATGGATCCTTTCCATTGAAGCAGGCAAATCCAGCTTGTACGACACATTCCCATTCTTTTGCAAGATTTCAAAGGGTCCGATGTATCGTGGGGCTAGTTTACCTTTCTTCCCGAAGCGAACCACTCCCTTCATTGGAGACACCTTGAGCAATACCAGGTCCCCCTCCTGAAACTCTAACTGCCTTCTGCGGATGTCTGCATAACTCTTCTGTCTGCTTGCAGCAGTCTTGATTCTCTCTCTGATTATGGGTACCACCCTGCTGGTAATCTCTACTAGCTCAGGCCCTGCCAAGGCCTTCTCTCCAACTTCCTCCCAGCAAACAGGTGATCTGCACTTCCTTCCGTACAAAGCTTCATATGGAGCCATCCCGATGCTAGCATGATGGCTGTTGTTGTAGGCAAACTCCACCAAAGGTAGATGCTGCCTCCAAGAACCGCCAAAGTCCAGCACACACATCCTAAGCATATCCTCTATAGTCTGGATGGTCCTTTCTGACTGTCCATCAGTCTGGGGGTGGAAGGCAGTACTGAAATCCAACCTAGTACCCATGGCATTCTGCAGACTCCGCCAAAACCTGGAAGTGAACTGGGGCCCTCTATCAGACACTATAGACACTGGAACCCCGTGCAGCCTGACAATCTCATCCACATACACCTGCGCCAACTTGTCCACAGAGTAGCCACTCCTGACAGGGATGAAGTGAGCAGATTTGGTGAGTCTGTCCACAATCACCCATATGGAGTCCACTCTGTTGGACGTCGCCGGTAACCCTACTACAAAGTCCATAGCTATGTTTTCCCATTTCCATTCTGGAATCGGTAACGGGTTAAGCATTCCAGCTGGCTTCTGATGTTCCAGCTTCACCCTCTGACACACTTCGCAGGCTGACACGAACTGTGCCACTTCTTTCTTCATCGTTGGCCACCAATAAACTTTCTTCAAATCTTGATACATCTTGGTGGCTCCAGGGTGAATGCTGTATCTTGCATTATGAGCCTCTCTCATAATGTCTCCTTTTAGCCCTATGTCATCTGGTACACATAATCGACTCCCATAGCGGAGGATCCCCTTGTTGTCAAATCTAAACTCATCATTCTTGCCTGACTGAACAGTCCTGGCAATCTTCACTAACTCGGGGTCCTCATGCTGTTTCTGAGCGACTTGCTCAAGGAACACGGGTGTCACTTTCATCTGAGCCAACAAGGCACCTGTACCCGACAACTCTAACTGTAGCCCTTCTTCGATGAGCTTGTAGAACTCCTTTACTACTGGTCTTCGTTCTGCTGTGATGTGGGATAGACTGCCGAGTGATTTCCGGCTTAAGGCATCAGCTACAACATTAGCCTTACCCGGATGATACTGGATTTTGCAATCGTAGTCACTGAGCAGTTCTACCCATCTTCTCTGGCTCAAATTCAAATCTCTTTGACTCAGGATGTACTGCAGGCTCTTATGATCTGTAAAGATCTCACATTTTACCCCATAGAGGTAGTGCCTCCACATCTTGAGTGCAAAGATTACTGCTGCCATCTCCAGGTCGTGTGTGGGGTAATTCAACTCATGCTTCTTCAGCTGCCTAGAAGCATAAGCAATCACCCTCTCATTCTGCATCAGTACACAACCCAGTCCCACACGGGACGCATCACAAAAGACTGTAAAGTCCTCATCACCAGATGGCAGAGCTAAAACTGGTGCTGAAGTCAACCTCTTCTTAAGCTCTTCAAAGCTCTCTTCGCACTGGTCGGTCCACAGAAACTTCTGATTCTTCCTGGTTAACCTGGTCAGAGGAGCTGCTATCTTTGAGAAGTCCCGAACGAACCTCCTGTAGTAACCTGCCAAACCCAAGAAACTTCTAATCTCTGTCACTGAAGTGGGTCTAGGCCAGTTAGCCACAGTTTCTGTCTTTTTGGGGTCCACCTCAATACCATTCTCTGACACTACATGCCCCAAGAACGAAATGCTTCTCAGCCAGAATTCACATTTAGAGAACTTGGCATACAAGCCATGTTCCCTCAAAGTCTGCAAGACCAACCGCAGATGATGGGCATGCTCTTCTGCATTCCTGGAATACACTAAGATATCATCTATGAAGACAATAACGAAATGATCCAGGTATTGGCTAAATACTCTGTTCATGAGATCCATGAATGCTGCAGGGGCGTTTGTTAACCCGAACGGCATCACTAGGAACTCAAAATGCCCATATCTGGTCCTGAATGCTGTCTTTGGCACATCTTCATCTCTGATCCTCAGCTGATGATACCCAGATCTCAGATCTATTTTGGAGAAACAACCTACTCCTGCTAGCTGGTCGAATAGATCATCGATCCTAGGCAACGGGTACTTGTTCTTGGTAGTAACCTTGTTCAACTGTCTATAGTCGATACAAAGTCTGAGGGATCCATCCTTCTTTTTCACGAACAACACTGGAGCACCCCAAGGTGAGGCACTCGGTCGGATGAAACCCTTGTCTACCAGCTCTTGCAACTGTTCTTTAAGCTCTTTCAGCTCTGCTGGCGCCATCCTGTAGGGAGGGATAGAGATCGGTCTGGTTCCTGGCATCAATTCTATTTCGAACTCTATCTCCCTAGGAGGCGGTAAACCTGGCAGCTCGTCTGGGAAAATATCTAAGAACTCTCTAACCACAGGCACCGAGGCGAGCTCTCTGACATCTCTGTCTAGCTCTCTCACATGAGCTAGATAACCCTGACAACCCCTCCTGAGCAGCCTACGAGCCTGTAGGGCTGATATCAAACCTCTAGGTGTACTCCCCCTGTCTCCTCTAAAGACAACCTCTGACCCATCCTGACATCTGAACTTAACTACCTTGTCTCTGCAATCCAAGGTAGCACCATGGGTAGATAGCCAATCCATCCCTAGAATGACGTCAAAATCTGTCAAGTCTAGAACCACTAGGTCGGCGGATAGGCATCTTCCCTCTATGAAAACTGGACTGTACTGGCAGACTGACTCTGCCACTGACGGGTCACATTTGGGTCCGCTGACCCATAGGGGACACTCTAACCCAGAGACCATCAAACCCAACCTCTCGACAGCTCTCGGAGAAACAAAAGAATGGGATGCACCCGGGTCCATTAAGGCATAAGCATCTGAACAACCAATGATGATATTACCTGACACCACGGTGTTGGATGCGTTTGCCTCCTGCTGCGTCATTGTGAAGATCCGTGCTGGAGCTGACGGACCTTCCCCTCTGTAAACTGATGAAGAAGAGGCTGACCCTCTCCCTCGGCCTCTGCCACTAGCCTGTGTTGCGGCTGAAGCTGCTGGCTGTGCTACGCTACCCGAAGTTGTCTGCTGGGGCTGTGCCGTAGGAACTGCTCTCGGACATTCCCAAGACATGTGTCCCTCTTGTCCACACCTGTAGCAGGCTGTCGTCCCAAACCGGCATACCCCCATGTGTAGCTTACCACACCTTGCACACACTGCATTATCAGCACCAGAGCTTGAGCCACTTCCTAATCCCAAACCTGATTTAATCTTGCTCCAGAACTTATTCTTCTTTGGTTTCTTAGTGGTACTGCTCCACTTCTTACTAGCTGAACTCAAGGATGAAGGGTCTATCCTTCCCCCACCTGGGGTCTTAGAACCAGAAGGCTGTGCCACTGACTGCTTGACTTTTCCCTCTATTACGGCACTAGCCTCCATTCTCCTGGCCATATCTATAATGGCATGGAAACTTTCTCTATCAGCTGACTGAATCAAAGAGGAATACCTGGAATTGAGCCTCATGATATACCTCCTCGACTTCTTCGGATCTGTGTCCAGATGTTGCCCAGCAAACGGCAACAACTCTAAGAATCTATCGGTGTACTCATCGACACCCATCTCATCTGTCTGCTTCAGCTGTTCAAACTCAATCACCTTCGCAAACTCCTCCCATGACAAACTGTCCACCTTTGGTTTCACATAGTTCTTGAACCACTCTCGTGCCTTCTTGCATTTCAGAGTGAAACCAGCCATCTGAATGGCTCTACTGTCATCAGCCCCTATCTCATCTGTAATTGTTTTGACCTTCTCCAGGTACACAAACAGATCATCACCGGTATCAAACTGGGGAGCACCCAACTTCATATAGTCGGTCATCTTGGCCTTGCTCCCTCCAGATGAGGTAGGTTGAGGTCTTTGGGTCTCTGTAACTGCGGTTTCTGCTGGTGGTGGAGGTGCGGCATCCCCTGGGATAGGGTTTGCTGTGCCTGGATGGAAGGATGGAGGTGGGTACATAGGGTACTGTGGATACTGTGGGTAGAAAGGTGGGTATGGCATGTGAGAAGGGTAAGGATTAAAACTGGGGTAATCCGATGTACCTCCCATCGAATACCCGGGGTATGGTGAAAAAGGTGGGTACTGGGGTGGTGGTACAAACCCCGAGGCCTGAGTGCCTCCCTGAGACTCACCCATGCCCTCTTCTGGCATGCTCACACCAAGACTACCATCCCTCCTCTGGTCCACATCCATCTCTTCTCCCACATCCACTGACCTGCCTCCTTGAACCGTTCCTCTTACTGATCTGTTTCTACCCAGATCCAGAGATCTTCTAGGGTCTCCCACTGCTCTGTCCCTGTTGGACCTACTTGACATTGCCCTTGGCAATGCTGGAGGACGGGCGCTCGTGCCCTCATCCTCTGGTGGTACTCTGGTCAATCTAGCTGATCGACGAGTTCCTCGCATTCTGTTTACTGAAAACAGCACAGATAACAAAACATTAGCATCCAATGGTTCATGTGGAAACACATGAACCCACATCATATACATAGCATATCTCATGGCATATCATACTATCATTCTAGACAGACTCTACATCCTATCCTAGTGGACATGATTTCCTATTGTGCTTGACTTTCTATCATATCTATGAGCCCGACACTCTAGGTCCGACCATATGAACCTAGGGCTCTGATACCACTCTGTAACGCCCCGGAAATCCGGACCGCTACCGGCGCTAGGATTCAGGTCGGCTTAAGGCCGCCAGAACCCGTAGCAAGCCAAACATACATCCTGTGAACCTGTTTAATCCCATACATGGTCAACAACATACATAAAAATTAAAAACTTTTCTTTCATTCAAACATTTCTTTGCCAAGCCTAGCCTGTGCATGCACAAACATAACATAAACCTCTCATTGGAGTCCTCATCAAATACTCCAATGGGGTAACATAACATAACATAGGCTTGGAATACATAGGCATCATAAAAACATTATATCTCATACAAGACCATGTGTACAGGGAATACAACAGACTCTAGTCAAGCACATAATCAAACTTACATTACATTACATCTCATACTTTTACATTACCAACAAACCATGTCCACAGCTAAGCTATTACATAAACTTCTCTTACTCTGCTGACTTCTCTATCTACTCTGCACCTGCAAGACTGGGGTTAGGGGAGAGGGGGTGAGCTATAAAGCCCAATGAGCAGAAACTAAAAACATTTGCTTTAATTCCTCCATTTTTAGGTATATTATTATTCATTTTATTATTATTATTATTAATTTATTTTATCATATTATTTAACTTTTTCTTTCTTTTTCTTATTCATGCTTTCATGAAATGCAACACATCACAGCTAATCACATAAAGGATGGTATTGTCACCATTAGTCCTCAACATCTCCAAATGCCAGGGGCGTAGAATGGGCCTCACTGGTCTTTCTCTTACATAACATAACATTCCAAAGTGCCAGGGGCGTAGAATGGGCCTCGCTGGTCTTTCTCTTACATAGTGCCAGGGGCGTAGAATGGGCCTCGCTGGTCTTCCATAACATATCATCATAACATAACATCAGAGGACCATGGATCACCCAACAACCATCCACATCAACATCAATTTATGCAATGCAGCATATTCGTGAATTCTAATGCAAACATCCTGAAATATTGCATGGCATAATGATGCATGGGCAATGCTTCATGATTCATTCATTTATTCATTTACTTTACTTTAAAACTTAAGGGGATTGTTCCACTCACCTGGTGACTGAAGCTTTTAACAACGAACTCGGAACGACTATCTCACAACCGGGGGTCTCGGTTCCTCGGGTCCGAACCTACACAGGTGGACTCAAATAAGGCACCAAACAACAAGAACATAACTCTAAACATACCCCCAAAAACCTCCTAAAAACACCTCAAAACATTCCTAGGAAACATGCAAGAAAAGGCTGGACAGGGCACTTTCGGCGGCACCTTCGGCGGCCGGAAGTCCCTCCAGAGACGAAAGTCAGGCAGGTTCGGCGGCACCTTCGACGGCCGAAACTCCCAGACAGAGGCGAAACTCATGCATGTTCGGCGGCACCTTCGGCGGCCGAAAGTCCCAGACAGAGACGAAAGTCTCTTTTCGGGGGCTACTTCGGCAGCCGAAAGGCCTGCCTTCCCAGCCATGTTCGGCGGCCGAAAGTGCCTTCGGCTGCCGAACCTGGTTTCTGCCAAAGGGCTGAAACTTTGGCTCCTCTATGCACATTTGCCTCCTAACTCTCAAATCATGCATAAACTTGTTCTAAAACATGCATAAACACCATCTATCACACCTAGGGGTCTCACACTATCAAATACCCCAACTACAACACTTCAACACACAAAATCAACATACATTGCTCAAATCATCATCAAAACCCATAAACTCATCAACAAGCCTAAACATGCATCTCTACCCATAAAACAACTTAAAACTTACTTAAAACACATAGGGAGCTTAAGATCGGCCCTTACCTCTTAAAGATCGAGAGGAAGACGACCTAAACTTGGAGATCCACGAAAATGAGTTCCTGAGTTCCCAAAGCTCCAAAACTTGGTTTAAATGCTCAAAACCTTCAATGCAAGCTTAAAACTCAAGAAAATGGTGGGGATTTGAAGGAAGAACACTAGATCTTGGGAGAGGGAGGTCGGAAGCTAGCTGTGGCCAAAAATGGGAGAAAGCTCGCCCATTTCGGCTAAGTGACCCTTTTATAGTGGCTGGCCAGGCCACGTTCGGGGGCCGAACTTGCCTCCGCATCCATGTAAATGTTCGGCGGCCGAACTTGTCTTTCGGCGGCCGAACCTGGACTGCCCTCACTCATGCTTTCGGGGGCCTAACGTGCCTCCAAAATGCATGCACGTTCGGCGGCCGAACTTGACTTTCGGCGGCCGAACCTGGGTTTTCCTCCAAAGACTTTTCATGCAAAACTCATTTAATTTTTATACTTAAAATCATGAAATACCTTAAAACATTTTATGAAAACATGTTTCTACCCTACTAGAGGCTTCCGACATCTGAGATTCCACCGGACGGTAGGAATTCCGATACCGGAGTCTAGCCGGGTATTACAGGTGCGGATAATGCAGTTTGTACAAAGTGTGGTAGGCTACACAGAGGAGTTTGTCTGGCTGGGACAACAGCCTGCTTCAGATGCGGGCAAGAGGGACACATGGCTCGGGAGTGTCCTAGGGCAGCTTTTGGAGCACAGTCTCAGCAGACAGCTTCTGGTAGTGTGGCTCAGCCAGCAGCTCCAGCCATGACTCAGGCCAGTGGCAGAGGCAGAGGGAGAGGGGCAGCCTCTTCTTCAGTGGGTTTCAGAGGTGAAGGTCCATCAGCTCCAGCACGGATCTTCACAATGACTCAGCAGGAGGCAAACGCATCTAACACCGTGGTGGCAGGTAATTTAGTCATTGGTTGTTCAGATGTGTATGCCTTGATGGACCCTGGTGCATCTCATTCTTTTATTGCTCCGAGAGCCGTTCAGAGGTTGGGGTTGATGATCTCTGAGTTAGAGTGTCCTCTCTGGGTCAGTGGACCCAAATGTGACCCATCAGTGGCAGAGTCAGTCTGCCAGTGCAGTCCAGTCTTTGTTGAGGGAAGATGCCTTTCCGCCGACCTTGTGGTTCTAGACTTGACAGATTTTGACGTCATTCTAGGGATGGATTGGTTATCTACCCATAGTGCTACCTTGGACTGCAGGGACAAGGTAGTCAGGTTCAGAGGTCAGGATGGGTCAGAGGTTGTCTTCAGGGGAGACAGAAGGGGTACACCTAGAGGTCTGATATCAGCTCTTCAGGCTCGTAGGTTGCTTAGGAAGGGATGTCAGGGGTATTTGGCTCATGTGAGAGAGCTTAACAGTCAGGTTAGAGAGCCCGCCTCAGTGCCAGTGGTTAGAGAGTTTTTAGACGTCTTCCCAGACGAGCTGCCAGGTTTACCACCTGCTAGGGAGATAGAGTTCGAGATAGAACTGATGCCTGGAACCCGACCGATCTCTATCCCTCCCTACAGGATGGCTCCAGCTGAGTTGAAAGAATTGAAGGAACAGTTGCAAGAGTTGGTAGAAAAGGGCTTCATCCGACCGAGCACCTCACCTTGGGGTGCACCAGTCTTGTTTGTCAGAAAGAAGGATGGATCCCTTAGGCTTTGTATCGACTACAGGCAGTTGAACAAAGTCACTACCAAGAATAAGTACCCATTGCCAAGGATCGACGATCTATTCGACCAGCTAGCCGGAGCAGGTTGTTTTTTCAAAATAGATCTGAGATCAGGGTACCATCAGTTGAGGATCAGAGAAGATGATGTGCCAAAGACAGCTTTCAGGACCAGATATGGGCATTTTGAGTTCCTTGTAATGCCGTTCGGGTTAACCAACGCCCCTGCAGCATTCATGGATCTCATGAACAGAGTATTTGGCCAGTACCTGGATCACTTCGTTATTGTCTTCATAGATGATATCTTAGTGTATTCCAGGAATGCAGAGGAGCATGTCCATCATCTGCGGTTGGTCTTGCAGACCTTGAGGGAACATGGCTTGTATGCCAAGTTCTCTAAGTGTGAGTTCTGGCTGAGGAGCATTTCGTTCTTGGGGCATGTAGTGTCAGAGAATGGGATTGAGGTGGACCCCAAGAAGATAGAAGCTGTGGCTAACTGGCCTAGACCCACTTCAGTGACAGAGATCAGGAGTTTCTTGGGTTTGGCAGGTTACTACAGGAGGTTCGTTCATGTAACGACCCGGAAACCGGTACCCCTTAGTAACGGTCCGAACCATCACTGGCACTAGGATCCAGATCGGCTTAAGGCCGCCGGGACCCGTAGTCAGCCAACTATACTCTCTGTGTACCTGATAATCCCATACATGATACAAACTGACTCGACAATCCTGTAAAACTCTGTAGGCTTAACTGCTGCTACTCAGATATGTCAATCTGAAATGGCCCTCAGGGCCTATACCAGGGACTACTATCTGCTGTGGGTCAAGGGATTGAAACCCTTTTAATCTATAACACATCCCATTGGTATCTCATCAAAGCCATACGTTAAGCCCAACTCACACATTTCTCATCAAGAAACGTAAAACAGGATGCATGTACAAAGGGATTAGTCATACATCACACTATGGCAACGACACTAGAGAAAGCACAAGTCTATCCAGTAACTGATAGTACATATCGATACATTACATGACAACTAATCTTTTAATTACATCATGTCCACTATGCTATTACAAACATACATTCATGCATCACTGTTCTCTGTACTCTTGCTGACTTTGACTTCCCATAGCTATCTCAGAACCTGCAAAACTGTGGTTAAGGGAGTGGGATGAGCTACTACAGCCCAGTGAGAAGGAACAGGCAAAAACAATTCATTAATTACATGTTCTCATGAAATGCATCACATCACAACATATCATCAAAAGGATGAACTTGTCACCAATAGCCCTTCAGTGTATACATATAACAATATGTCCAACTTGCCAGGGGCGATTAGGCCTCACCTGGACTTCTCTTCCCTGGCTCTATCACAAGGCCAACTGTGCCAGGGGCGATTAGGCCTCACCTGGACTTCTCTATCTGAGTCAGGTCAAACTGTCTATCTCATAGTACCAGGAGCGACCTGGACTAT
The DNA here is from genome assembly GCF_001659605.2 of Manihot esculenta. Taxonomy (NCBI): domain Eukaryota; kingdom Viridiplantae; phylum Streptophyta; class Magnoliopsida; order Malpighiales; family Euphorbiaceae; genus Manihot; species Manihot esculenta. The sequence goes on from NC_035170.2 coordinate 23,929,289, forward strand.
CCAGGGGCGACCTGGTATGGCTACCTCATGCCATAACTCTATATCTGTACTCTGTGCTCTATCAAGGGCTAAGGATCATCCAACATTCATCCACATAAACACCATCTTATGCAATGCATCATCTTCGTGAATTCTAATGCAATACAACCTAATACATAACATGGCAGTTTATGATGCATGGATCATGCTAGAATCATGTCATTTTTCAAAATAACATATTCAGTTTAGTTCCACTCACCTCTGCTCTTCTGGCAGATACTGTACTGACTCTGATATCTCTAACTCTGATGACCTCCTCGAACTCTCGGGTCCAATCCTACACAAATGGACTCGAATGAGGTGTCACACATACTTTGAATAACTCTTAAACAAATCCCCATAATCCCCTCTAAACCTCTGAACATAATCACATAACTCATGCAAACGAAGGCTGGACAGAACACATTCGGCAGCAGGTTCGGCGGCCGAATGTCCTCTCCAGAGCCGAAACTCATGCATGTTCGGCGGCACCTTCGGCGGCCGAATGTGCATGACAGAGCCGAAAGTCCATTCTTTCGGAGGCAACCTTAGGCAGCCGAAACTACCTCCACAAGGGGTTCGGCGGCCGAATCTTCACTTCGGCGGCCGAAGCTGGGTTCTCCAGAAGGCAGAACCTTGCTTCCTCTCATGCACAACGTCTCCAACACACTCTAACATGCATAACTCAGCGTCTTCACTCACATATACTCTGGTATATGCACAAAGGGGTCCCAAACTACCTATTAACCCCAACAAAACAACTAACACAACACATAATCATGCTTTCACCATTAACACATCAAAACGAAACTCTAAACCCGAAACATACAACTCTACCCGTAACCGCTTTAAAAGCTGTTAAAACCTTAAAACAAGTATCAAGACCTCTCTTACCTCCTGAAACTAGAAGAGGAACAACTTGAACTCACCAAATCCCCTTCACAAGCGTCAAACCACCAAAACCTCTCTTTCTCTCAAAACCTTCAAAACCTCTTGCAAACGAGCAACCCGCTGCATGAGCTGCTTAAAAGCTTGCAGATGAGTCAAGGGAGACGTGGCCTCACCTCTGGTCATGATCTGGAGGTGAACACCTGGCCAAACCACGGACTGAGGAGCATGCACAACTAACCGACCACCTCAGCTTCGGCTGCCGAAACTGCATGCAAAACCATGCAACGTTCGGGGGCTGAACATAACCTTCGGGGGCCGAACATTGGGCACTTTCGGCGGCCGAACTTAACCTTCGGGGGCCGAACATGACAGAAACTCCTTTGGCCAATTCTCCACAAAACTCAACTCGTTTTCTACCCTAAACCTTTAAAATACTTGAAAATATGTTAGAAAACCTTTCTCTTACCCTTCTAGAAACCTCTGACATCCTTGAATTCCACCGGACGGTAGAAATTCCGATGTCTGAATCTGCCGGGTATTACAGTTCAGGACTTCTCGAAGATTGCAGCTCCTCTGACCAGACTAACCAGGAAGAATCAGAAGTTTGTGTGGACCGATCAGTGCGAAGAGAGTTTTGAAGAGCTTAAGAAGAGGTTGACTTCAGCACCAGTTTTAGCTCTGCCATCTAGTGATGAGGACTTTACGGTCTTTTGTGATGCGTCCCGTGTGGGACTGGGTTGTGTACTGATGCAGAATGAGAGGGTGATTGCTTATGCTTCTAGGCAACTGAAGAAGCATGAGTTGAATTACCCCACACATGACCTTGAGATGGCAGCAGTAATCTTTGCACTCAAGATGTGGAGGCACTACCTCTATGGGGTAAAATGTGAGATCTTTACAGATCATAAGAGCCTGCAGTACATCCTGAGTCAAAGAGATTTGAACTTGAGACAGAGGAGATGGGTAGAGCTGCTGAGTGACTATGATTGTAAGATTCAGTATCATCCGGGTAAGGCGAATGTCGTGGCAGATGCCCTAAGCCGGAAGTCACTAGGCAGTCTATCCCACATCACGGCAGAGAGGAGACCAGTGGTGAAGGAGTTTTACAAGCTCATTGATGAAGGTCTACAGTTGGAGTTGTCTGGTACAGGTGCTTTAGTGGCCCAGATGAGAGTGACACCCGTGTTTCTGGAGCAAGTGGCTCAGAAACAGCATGAGGACCCAGAGTTAGTGAAGATTGCCAGGACTGTTCAGTCAGGCAAAGACAGTGAGTTTAGATTTGACAGTAAGGGGATCCTCCGCTATGGGAGTCGATTGTGTGTACCAGATGACAAAGGGCTCAAAGGAGACATTATGAGAGAGGCTCATAATGCAAGATACAACGTTCACCCCGGAGCCACCAAGATGTATCAAGATTTGAAGAAAGTTTATTGGTGGCCAGCGATGAAGAAAGAAGTGGCACAGTTTGTGTCAGCCTGCGAAGTGTGTCAGAGGGTGAAGCTGGAACATCAGAAGCCGGCTGGAATGCTTAACCCACTACCTATTCCAGAGTGGAAATGGGAGAATATAGCTATGGACTTCGTAGTGGGGTTACCAGCAGCGTCCAACAGAGTGGACTCCATATGGGTGATTGTGGACAGACTCACCAAATCTGCTCACTTCATTCCTGTCAGGAGTGGCTACTCTGTGGACAAGTTGGCGCAGGTATATGTGGATGAGATTGTCAGGCTGCATGGGGTTCCTGTTTCGATAGTGTCAGATAGAGGGCCCCAGTTCACCTCCAAGTTTTGGCGGAGTCTGCAGAATGCCATGGGTACTAGGTTGGATTTCAGCACTGCCTTCCACCCCCAGACTGACGGACAGTTAGAAAGGACCATCCAGACTATCGAGGATATGCTTAGAATGTGTGTGCTGGACTTTGGCGGTTCTTGGAGGCAGCATCTACCTTTGGTAGAGTTTGCCTACAATAACAGCCATCATGCTAGTATCGGGATGGCTCCATATGAAGCTTTATATGGAAGGAAGTGCAAATCACCGAAGCTGAGGTGGTCGGTTAGTTGTGCATGCTCCTCAGTCCGTGGTTTGGCCAGGTGTTCACCTCCAGATCATGACCAGAGGTGAGGCCACGTCTCCCTTGACTCATCTGCAAGCTTTTAAGCAGCTCATGCAGCGGGTTGCTCGTTTGCAAGAGGTTTTGAAGGTTTTGAGAGAAAGAGAGGTTTTGGTGGTTTGACGCTTGTGAAGGGGATTTGGTGAGTTCAAGTTGTTCCTCTTCTAGTTTCAGGAGGTAAGAGAGGTCTTGATACTTGTTTTAAGGTTTTAACAGCTTTTAAAGCGGTTACGGGTAGAGTTGTATGTTTCGGGTTTAGAGTTTCGTTTTGATGTGTTAATGGTGAAAGCATGATTATGTGTTGTGTTAGTTGTTTTGTTGGGGTTAATAGGTAGTTTGGGACCCCTTTGTGCATATACCAGAGTATATGTGAGTGAAGACGCTGAGTTATGCATGTTAGAGTGTGTTGGAGACGTTGTGCATGAGAGGAAGCAAGGTTCTGCCTTCTGGAGAACCCAGCTTCGGCCGCCGAAGTGAAGATTCGGCCGCCGAACCCCTTGTGGAGGTAGTTTCGGCTGCCTAAGGTTGCCTCCGAAAGAATGGACTTTCGGCTCTGTCATGCACATTCGGCCGCCGAAGGTGCCGCCGAACATGCATGAGTTTCGGCTCTGGAGAGGACATTCGGCCGCCGAACCTGCTGCCGAATGTGTTCTGTCCAGCCTTCGTTTGCATGAGTTATGTGATTATGTTCAGAGGTTTAGAGGGGATTATGGGGATTTGTTTAAGAGTTATTCAAAGTATGTGTGACACCTCATTCGAGTCCATTTGTGTAGGATTGGACCCGAGAGTTCGAGGAGGTCATCAGAGTTAGAGATATCAGAGTCAGTACAGTATCTGCCAGAAGAGCAGAGGTGAGTGGAACTAAACTGAATATGTTATTTTGAAAAATGACATGATTCTAGCATGATCCATGCATCATAAACTGCCATGTTATGTATTAGGTTGTATTGCATTAGAATTCACGAAGATGATGCATTGCATAAGATGGTGTTTATGTGGATGAATGTTGGATGATCCTTAGCCCTTGATAGAGCACAGAGTACAGATATAGAGTTATGGCATGAGGTAGCCATACCAGGTCGCCCCTGGATAGTCCAGGTCGCTCCTGGTACTATGAGATAGACAGTTTGACCTGACTCAGATAGAGAAGTCCAGGTGAGGCCTAATCGCCCCTGGCACAGTTGGCCTTGTGATAGAGCCAGGGAAGAGAAGTCCAGGTGAGGCCTAATCGCCCCTGGCAAGTTGGACATATTGTTATATGTATACACTGAAGGGCTATTGGTGACAAGTTCATCCTTTTGATGATATGTTGTGATGTGATGCATTTCATGAGAACATGTAATTAATGAACTGTTTTTGCCTGTTCCTTCTCACTGGGCTGTAGTAGCTCATCCCACTCCCTTAACCACAGTTTTGCAGGTTCTGAGATAGCTATGGGAAGTCAAAGTCAGCAAGAGTACAGAGAACAGTGATGCATGAATGTATGTTTGTAATAGCATAGTGGACATGATGTAATTAAAAGATTAGTTGTCATGTAATGTATCGATATGTACTATCAGTTACTGGATAGACTTGTGCTTTCTCTAGTGTCGTTGCCATAGTGTGATGTATGACTAATCCCTTTGTACATGCATCCTGTTTTACGTTTCTTGATGAGAAATGTGTGAGTTGGGCTTAACGTATGGCTTTGATGAGATACCAATGGGATGTGTTATAGATTAAAAGGGTTTCAATCCCTTGACCCACAGCAGATAGTAGTCCCTGGTATAGGCCCTGAGGGCCATTTCAGATTGACATATCTGAGTAGCAGCAGTTAAGCCTACAGAGTTTTACAGGATTGTCGAGTCAGTTTGTATCATGTATGGGATTATCAGGTACACAGAGAGTATAGTTGGCTGACTACGGGTCCCGGCGGCCTTAAGCCGATCTGGATCCTAGTGCCAGTGATGGTTCGGACCGTTACTAAGGGGTACCGGTTTCCGGGTCGTTTCAAAACCTCTTGCAAACGAGCAACCCGCTGCATGAGCTGCTTAAAAGCTTGCAGATGAGTCAAGGGAGACGTGGCCTCACCTCTGGTCATGATCTGGAGGTGAACACCTGGCCAAACCACGGACTGAGGAGCATGCACAACTAACCGACCACCTCAGCTTCGGCTGCCGAAACTGCATGCAAAACCATGCAACGTTCGGGGGCCGAACATAACCTTCGGGGGCCGAACATTGGTCACTTTCGGCGGCCGAACTTAACCTTCGGGGGCCGAACATGACAGAAACTCCTTTGGCCAATTCTCCACAAAACTCAACTCGTTTTCTACCCTAAACCTTTAAAATACTTGAAAATATTTTAGAAAACCTTTCTCTTACCCTTCTAGAAACCTCTGACATCCTTGAATTCCACCGGACGGTAGAAATTCCGATGTCTGAATCTGCCGGGTATTACATTCTTCCCCCCTTTAAGAACATTCGTCCTCGAATGTGCACACAATAAACACACATGTAAAAACGAAAGTAAGGAAAGCCTAACACCTTCCTCTGCAAAGAGACATCTCGGGTTCTCTATACTTCCTAACTCTGTTGACCCTTTACTGCTTAATCTGTGTTCACACTTTACACTAAGTGCTAACGTTTCTTTCTCTTTGACTCTTCTTTGCTGTCTTCATACTCTTCTGTCCTTGCCTCTAGCTTTACCTGTCGATTTATTTTAGATTCAAACAGACATGCCCCAAAACCGAACTCGTCTGATAGAACTTGGCCTCGATGCCGTGTTCTCGTAAAATCTACACCGCTTAGTAGATAATGGGCATGCTTCTCTGTTTCTCTGACCTATTCGACGCTTTTGCTGCGCACTCTGATCCTTGCCCGCCTTTCTTCTTCTGTACTATCCTGGTTTTTTTCTTTCACTCTCTCTCTAATGCTACCATCTAGTTCCCATCGCTTAGCTTTATCGTGGAGGATAATCAGCTCCAACTAGTTGTCTCCACTGATCAGTACGCCTATGTGGGAATATCCGTCCTTGGTAGTGACTTTGTGCAACTGTTCACAGTTGTGACAAAGTCTCTAGGTTTCCTCCTTCCGTTCTCACACCGACACTGGTACATTCCAGGGTGTGTAGTACTAAGTCGGATAGAATCCTTCGCTACCAAGTTCACACTGCTCTACTATCTTCTCACTTATGCAACTGCTTTTCTCGTTCTTACAACCTTTTCAACTTTTCGTAGGAAGAGGTGAAGATGAGTCTAGTCTCCATCCTCACTTAACGTCCAGACTCTATTGGTAATCCTGCTCGCTTATCTGGGATAACACATATAACTCTCTTTCTCTCTTTCTGATTATGGGTACTGAGACTGGTTCCCTGACCTGGCTCCTATGTTCTCACCCAAGAGCAAGAAAACCCCTGACTACCTTTCCTAAAGCGTTCACGAGCCTGTAGGGCTGCTAGCAAACTTCTGGGTATGCTATACTGTCCCCTCAAAGGACTAACTCTGACCCATCCGAGCCTCTAAACTCTGAACTTTTCTACCTTGTCTTTGCAGACTTCGGTAGTATCTCGAGTAGCTAGCCCATCCGCCCTAGGTTGACATCACCAGTCATCCCTAGAACCATAAGGTCAGCTGAAAGGCATGTACTACTCTCAACAACCTCTGATCTATACTGACTCACTGACTCTACCTCAGATGGATCACACTCGGGTTCACTAACCCAGAGAAACCACTCTAAACCCAGACGTTATCAACCCTCCTCTATCTATGGCTTTCACTCCTGTCACTCCACAGGGAAAGAAACATCAGGGTCCACTATATCTTACACATCTGAACACCCTCAAGTGAACGTATCTGACGTCACCGTGTTCGATGTGTTAGCCGCCTACTGAGTCAGGATGAAGATCCAAGCTAAAGCTACTGAATCTTCCCTCGGGAACCGACCAAAGAAAAGGAGAACTCTCTTCTCCTGCCTCACCCACTGTCCTGAAATATGGCTAGAGCTATAGGCTGAGTGACACTACTAGAAGTCATCTGCTGGGACTGTGCCAATCAGGGCCGCAGTAGGACACTCACATAATATGAGTCCTTTCTGCTCGCATCTATACATGCCGTAGTCCCATACCATCAGACCACTTTTGTGTAAACTCCACGCCTCACGGATCCAGAACTATCTGAACTAGAGCTCAATCGCCATCTAATCCCAGACTAAACTGAAATCTCTTTCTAACCTTTCTTACTTTACATTTATTCTATTCTGTTCTTTTTCTGCTCTCTTCTATGTCATCCTTACTCTTCTCTTTTCCTTCATCTGCTCTCTTTCACTTCCTGTTATGCTGTTCTTACTCTCTTATTTCTTATTTTGTTCTCTGACTTATGGATTATCCTTGAGGGCTGCACTCGGAGATGAGAGATCATTCTCCCTATACCTGGATAAAATCCAAGGCCAGAGCATCTCATAGCAACACTCTCAAGCAGTTTTCCAGGCTTACTAACTCTAGTTACTTACTCGTTTGGCTTTTTCTATCTCCCTCACTCTACTGGTGTCATCCTGCAGAGAAGACGAAGAATGGTTCTGGGTTTAGACATCAGTCCTATATCCCATTCTAGTCTCTTAGCAGGTGGTAAACCTGACGGCTTATTTGGAACAACATCTCAAACTTTTCTATGGCTGCGGGCACGCAACCTGGTTCCCCTCCTAATCTGACGAACTGCTATACTCTCTGACAGAAGCACGAAACCTCTGATAACCTCTCTTAACTAGTTTACGACCTTAGAGGGCTGATATTACATTTCAGGCATCTCTACACTGTCCCCTCAACATACCACTTGTGAGCCACCCTGATCTCTAAGCCTGACGACTCTGTCTCTGCTATCTCAAGCAAGACTATGAGTAGCTAGCCCATCCACCCCTAGAATGATGTCAATCAATCACTCTAGAACCACTAGGTCAGTTGGAAGGCACCTACTCACAACTAACACTGAACTAGCACTGAACTCAACTGGCAAACTACCTCTGCCGCTGATGGATCACACTTGGGTCTATTGACCTAAAGAGGACAGTCTAATCCCTCAAGCACGAAGGAAAACAAAGCATCAGAGTCTCTAAGAGGAGACACATCAAAACATATGGAAGTGAAAAGTACCTGTTACCGCCCTGTCCGATGTGTCAGCCTCCTGCTGCGTCAAAGCGAAGATCCGTGCTGGTACTGACGGACCTTCACCTGGGGAACCTATGGAAGAAGGAGTGATCTCGCTCCCTCTGCCTCTGCCCAACGCCAAGACTAAAGCTCCTGGCTGAGTCACTCTGTCTGAGGCTGTCTGCTGGGACTGTGTTATCAAAGTCGCGGTGGAACACTCACGTGCTATGTGCCCCTCCTGTCCGCACCTGAAACATGCTGTTGTCCCTACTAAACAGACTCCCTTGTGCGGCCTACCGCACCTCGGACATTTGGAGTTGTTCAAACCAGAGCTCGATCCCTCACCTATTCCCAGACCAGACTTGATCTGCTTCCAGAACTTGTTCTTCTTTGATCGTCTGAGGCCTCTACCTCCCTTCTTCCTTGCTATACCAGCCTCGTGCAGAGGGGAGAGATTCACATCACTTGTCCCTGCAAGTTTGGCACTAGCTTCTCTCTTCTGTGCCATATCTCCTATATCATGGAACCTCTTCCTTGTGCTATCTGGAAAAGCCCCTTCGGCAAACTCTGTTGCAAACTGCTCCCAGGATAAGCTTTCTACCCTCGGGTTCACATACTGGTTGAACCATTCCCTTGCCTTTTCACATTTCAATGTGACCCCTGCCATCTGAATGGCTCTACGCTCACTGGCTCCCAACTCATCAGTTATCATCTTGACCATTCTGAGATACTCAAAAGGGTCATCACCAGTCTCAAACTTGGGAACATCTAACCGCAAATAATCTGTCATCTTTCCCTCACTTCCTCCAGGTGCACTAGGCTTAGGTGGTTGAACACTTGGGGCTACTGGTTCTCCTGGTGGTGGAGGAGATGCAACATGCCCTAGGTTAGGGTTTACTGACCCTGGGTAACAAAAGAAGGGTGGACACATAGTATACTGTGGATATGACGGTGGATTTGGCGGGTAAAAGGAAGGATAGGGCATAAAGGTGGGATATGGGTGATAACTAGGAAACTCTGATGTACCTCTCATCGGGTACTCTGCCCCCCACTGGTAGGGCGGATACTGAGGTGGAACAAATCTCGAGGCCTGAGTGCCTCCTTGAGACTCACCCATATCTCCTCCTAACCTGCTCCTGCCAAAGCTACCATCTCTGCTCTGCACATCCTCCTCTAGGACTCTCCTAAACCCTGACATACCACTCTGCACAACTCCCCTTCTACTCTCATCACTAGACCTTCTAGGGTCCCTTGATGTACCTTCTCTGCTAAAACTATCTAATGTTGCCTTTTGCAGAACTGGGAGATGAGCATCCATGTCCTCATCCTCCGACGGAGCTCCTGTCAATCTAGCAGATCGACGAGTTCCTCTCATCCTACCGCTGAAAAGCACAACATCACACAAACATATCATCAAATAATCCATGTGAAAACACATGACTCCTTAACACATATCAAACATATCAATAATGCACATGCAGCTCATCATGGCATTTCACATTATCATGCACGACAGGACTCCACATCCTATCCTAGTGGACATGATTGTACCTATTGTGCTTTCCTTCCTATACAAGACAACACCTCTTTCCGATGTGGGATATCTCAACACACCGTACTCTTGAGGTCCTATGCTCTGATACCAATCTGTAACGACCCGGAAACCGGTACCCCTTAGTAACGGTCCGAACCATCACTGGCACTAGGATCCAGATCGGCTTAAGGCCGCCGGGACCCGTAGTCAGCCAACTATACTCTCTGTGTACCTGATAATCCCATACATGATACAAACTGACTCGACAATCCTGTAAAACTCTGTAGGCTTAACTGCTGCTACTCAGATATGTCAATCTGAAATGGCCCTCAGGGCCTATACCAGGGACTACTATCTGCTGTGGGTCAAGGGATTGAAACCCTTTTAATCTATAACACATCCCATTGGTATCTCATCAAAGCCATACGTTAAGCCCAACTCACACATTTCTCATCAAGAAACGTAAAACAAGATGCATGTACAAAGGGATTAGTCATACATCACACTATGGCAACGACACTAGAGAAAGCACAAGTCTATCCAGTAACTGATAGTACATATCGATACATTACATGACAACTAATCTTTTAATTACATCATGTCCACTATGCTATTACAAACATACATTCATGCATCACTGTTCTCTGTACTCTTGCTGACTTTGACTTCCCATAGCTATCTCAGAACCTGCAACACTGTGGTTAAGGGAGTGGGATGAGCTACTACAGCCCAGTGAGAAGGAACAGGCAAAAACAGTTCATTAATTACATGTTCTCATGAAATGCATCACATCACAACATATCATCAAAAGGATGAACTTGTCACCAATAGCCCTTCAGTGTATACATATAACAATATGTCCAACTTGCCAGGGGCGATTAGGCCTCACCTGGACTTCTCTTCCCTGGCTCTATCACAAGGCCAACTGTGCCAGGGGCGATTAGGCCTCACCTGGACTTCTCTATCTGAGTCAGGTCAAACTGTCTATCTCATAGTACCAGGAGCGACCTGGACTATCCAGGGGCGACCTGGTATGGCTACCTCATGCCATAACTCTATATCTGTACTCTGTGCTCTATCAAGGGCTAAGGATCATCCAACATTCATCCACATAAACACCATCTTATGCAATGCATCATCTTCGTGAATTCTAATGCAATACAACCTAATACATAACATGGCAGTTTATGATGCATGGATCATGCTAGAATCATGTCATTTTTCAAAATAACATATTCAGTTTAGTTCCACTCACCTCTGCTCTTCTGGCAGATACTGTACTGACTCTGATATCTCTAACTCTGATGACCTCCTCGAACTCTCGGGTCCAATCCTACACAAATGGACTCGAATGAGGTGTCACACATACTTTGAATAACTCTTAAACAAATCCCCATAATCCCCTCTAAACCTCTGAACATAATCACATAACTCATGCAAACGAAGGCTGGACAGAACACATTCGGCAGCAGGTTCGGCGGCCGAATGTCCTCTCCAGAGCCGAAACTCATGCATGTTCGGCGGCACCTTCGGCGGCCGAATGTGCATGACAGAGCCGAAAGTCCATTCTTTCGGAGGCAACCTTAGGCAGCCGAAACTACCTCCACAAGGGGTTCGGCGGCCGAATCTTCACTTCGGCGGCCGAAGCTGGGTTCTCCAGAAGGCAGAACCTTGCTTCCTCTCATGCACAACGTCTCCAACACACTCTAACATGCATAACTCAGCGTCTTCACTCACATATACTCTGGTATATGCACAAAGGGGTCCCAAACTACCTATTAACCCCAACAAAACAACTAACACAACACATAATCATGCTTTCACCATTAACACATCAAAACGAAACTCTAAACCCGAAACATACAACTCTACCCGTAACCGCTTTAAAAGCTGTTAAAACCTTAAAACAAGTATCAAGACCTCTCTTACCTCCTGAAACTAGAAGAGGAACAACTTGAACTCACCAAATCCCCTTCACAAGCGTCAAACCACCAAAACCTCTCTTTCTCTCAAAACCTTCAAAACCTCTTGCAAACGAGCAACCCGCTGCATGAGCTGCTTAAAAGCTTGCAGATGAGTCAAGGGAGACGTGGCCTCACCTCTGGTCATGATCTGGAGGTGAACACCTGGCCAAACCACGGACTGAGGAGCATGCACAACTAACCGACCACCTCAGCTTCGGCTGCCGAAACTGCATGCAAAACCATGCAACGTTCGGGGGCCGAACATAATCTTCGGGGGCCGAACATTGGGCACTTTCGGCGGCCGAACTTAACCTTCGGGGGCCGAACATGACAGAAACTCCTTTGGCCAATTCTCCACAAAACTCAACTCATTTTCTACCCTAAACCTTTAAAATACTTGAAAATATGTTAGAAAACCTTTCTCTTACCCTTCTAGAAACCTCTGACATCCTTGAATTCCACCGGACGGTAGAAATTCCGATGTCTGAATCTGCCGGGTATTACAGTTCAGGACTTCTCGAAGATTGCAGCTCCTCTGACCAGACTAACCAGGAAGAATCAGAAGTTTGTGTGGACCGATCAGTGCGAAGAGAGTTTTGAAGAGCTTAAGAAGAGGTTGACTTCAGCACCAGTTTTAGCTCTGCCATCTAGTGATGAGGACTTTACGGTCTTTTGTGATGCGTCCCGTGTGGGACTGGGTTGTGTACTGATGCAGAATGAGAGGGTGATTGCTTATGCTTCTAGGCAACTGAAGAAGCATGAGTTGAATTACCCCACACATGACCTTGAGATGGCAGCAGTAATCTTTGCACTCAAGATGTGGAGGCACTACCTCTATGGGGTAAAATGTGAGATCTTTACAGATCATAAGAGCCTGCAGTACATCCTGAGTCAAAGAGATTTGAACTTGAGACAGAGGAGATGGGTAGAGCTGCTGAGTGACTATGATTGTAAGATTCAGTATCATCCGGGTAAGGCGAATGTCGTGGCAGATGCCCCAAGCCGGAAGTCACTAGGCAGTCTATCCCACATCACGGCAGAGAGGAGACCAGTGGTGAAGGAGTTTTACAAGCTCATTGATGAAGGTCTACAGTTGGAGTTGTCTGGTACAGGTGCTTTAGTGGCCCAGATGAGAGTGACACCCGTGTTTCTGGAGCAAGTGGCTCAGAAACAGCATGAGGACCCAGAGTTAGTGAAGATTGCCAGGACTGTTCAGTCAGGCAAAGACAGTGAGTTTAGATTTGACAGTAAGGGGATCCTCCGCTATGGGAGTCGATTGTGTGTACCAGATGACAAAGGGCTCAAAGGAGACATTATGAGAGAGGCTCATAATGCAAGATACAACGTTCACCCCGGAGCCACCAAGATGTATCAAGATTTGAAGAAAGTTTATTGGTGGCCAGCGATGAAGAAAGAAGTGGCACAGTTTGTGTCAGCCTGCGAAGTGTGTCAGAGGGTGAAGCTAGAACATCAGAAGCCGGCTGGAATGCTTAACCCACTACCTATTCCAGAGTGGAAATGGGAGAATATAGCTATGGACTTCGTAGTGGGGTTACCAGCAGCGTCCAACAGAGTGGACTCCATATGGGTGATTGTGGACAGACTCACCAAATCTGCTCACTTCATTCCTGTCAGGAGTGGCTACTCTGTGGACAAGTTGGCGCAGGTATATGTGGATGAGATTGTCAGGCTGCATGGGGTTCCTGTTTCGATAGTGTCAGATAGAGGGCCCCAGTTCACCTCCAAGTTTTGGCGGAGTCTGCAGAATGCCATGGGTACTAGGTTGGATTTCAGCACTGCCTTCCACCCCCAGACTGACGGACAGTCAGAAAGGACCATCCAGACTATCGAGGATATGCTTAGAATGTGTGTGCTGGACTTTGGCGGTTCTTGGAGGCAGCATCTACCTTTGGTAGAGTTTGCCTACAATAACAGCCATCATGCTAGTATCGGGATGGCTCCATATGAAGCTTTATATGGAAGGAAGTGCAAATCACCTGTTTGCTGGGAGGAAGTTGGAGAGAAGGCCTTGGCAGGGCCTGAGTTAGTAGAGATTACCAGCAGGGTGGTACCCATAATCAGAGAGAGAATCAAGACTGCTGCGAGCAGATAGAAGAGTTATGCAGACATCCGCAGAAGACAGGTAGAGTTTCAGGAAGGGGATCTGGTATTGCTCAAGGTGTCTCCAATGAAGGGAGTGGTTCGTTTTGGGAAGAAAGGTAAACTAGCCCCACGATACATCAGACCCTTTGAAGTCTTGCAAAAGATTGGGAATGTGTCGTACAAGCTGGATTTACCTGCTTCAATGGAAAGAATCCATCCGGTTTTCCATGTTTCCATGTTAAGAAAGTTTGTGTCGGATCCGAGCAAGGTTCTTAGTGAGCCTGATGTGGAGGTCCAAGAGGATCTCACCTATGTTGAGCAGCCAGTGCGGATCATAGACACCCATATCAGAAAGCTAAGAAACAAGAAAATCCCGATGGTGAAAGTCCTATGGAACCACCACAATATGGAAGAGTGCACCTGGGAGACACGGGAGTCCAAGCTCCAGCAATACCCTTATCTTTTCTAAGGTTAGTTCTTGGTGAGTTCTATGTGTTTTGTATGTATGTTATGTGTATGCCATGCTATGTGCTAGTTGAGGAACATTCGGGGACGAATGTTCTTAAGGGGGGGAGAATGTAATACCCGGCTAGACTCCGGTATCGGAATTCCTACCGTCCGGTGGAATTTCGGATGTCGGAGACCTCTAGAAGGGTAAAACCATGTTTTCATGAAATGTTTTAATGTTTTTAATGATTTTAAGTAAAGAGGAAATGAGTTTTTGAATGAAAACACCCTTGGAGGAAACTCAGGTTCGACCGCCGAAACTCAAAGTTCGGCTGCCGAACATGCATGCACTTCGGGAGTGCTTTAGGCCCCCGAAGGCATAAGTGAGGAAAGTCCAGGTTCGGCCACCGAACCTCAGGTTCGGCCGAACATGGCATGCATGCGGAGGCACTTTCAGCCCCCGAACGTGGCCTGGCCAGCCACTATAAAAGGGTCCCTTAGCCGAAAACGGGCGAGCTTTTCCCCATTTTCGGCCAAGGTGAGTCCTTCCGCCATTCCTCACCATCCTTGAGTTATTTCCTTCAAATCTTTCAAGTTTTTCACTAGTTTTCATCTTGTTTTGAAGATTTTCGAGTTTAAAGCAAGTTTTGGAGCTTTGAGGTTCAAGAACTCAAAATCTCCCACCTTCGAGTTTAGGACGTCTCTCTCTCGATCTTCAAGAGGTAAGAGCCGATCTTAAGCTCATTTCATGTTTAAAGTAAGTTTTATGCAAGATCTATGGGGTAGAATGCATGTTTAGCTCATAGTTAGGTTTTTGAGTTAATGTTGTGTTTTGAGCATGTATGTTGGATTTGAGTTGTTGTTGTGTGTTGTAGTTGGGGTTTAAGTTAGTTTGAAGCCCCTAGGAGCCAATGTATGTATTTTTGCATGTTTTGGATGAGTTATATGCATGTTGAAAGATTTGGGAGGCAAATGTGCATAAAGGAGCCAAGTTTCTGCCCTTTGGCAGAAACCAGGTTCGGCAGCCGAAGGAACTTTCGGCCGCCGAACATGGCTGGGGAGGCAGGCCTTTCGACTGCCGAAGTTGCCCCCGAAAAGAGACTTTCGTCTCTGTCTGGGACTTTCGGCCGCCGAAGGTGCCGCCGAACCTGCCTGGGTTTCGGCTCTGGAGGGACTTTCGGCCGCCGAAGGTGCAGCCGAACCTGCCCTGTTTTGCCTTCCTTTGCATGTTTTTGCATGATTGTTTGAGGTGTTTTCGGGGGTTTTTGGGGGATGTTTTTAGAGTTATGTTATAGTTGTTTGGTCCCTCATTTGAGTCCACCTGTGTAGGTTCGGACCCGAGGAACCGAGGACCCCAGCAGTGAGTTCAGCTGCTTCTGAGTCAGTAGAGCTTCGGCCAGAGGTGAGTAGAATAAACCTTTATGTTTTAAAGCAAATGAATTATACAGTTGAGCAAGTTCATGCATCATGAATGCCATGTGATGAATTAGATTGTTTACATTAGAATCCACGAATATGTTGCATTGCATTTATGATGTTGATGTGGATTGGTCATTGAATGATCCTTTAGTCCTCATATGGTATGATGATGTTACGGCATGATATGGTATGGAAGTCCAGGTTGTACCCATTCTACGTCCCTGGCACTAAGTAAGAGAAAGTCCAGGTTGTACCCATTCTACGTCCCTGGCACATTGGTATGTATGATATGATGATTAAGAGAAAGACCGGTTGTACCCATTCTACGTCCCGGCACTTTGGAATGTAGAGGACTATTGGTGACAATACAATCCGAGATGTGATTTGTTGTGATGTGTTGCATTACATAATGGCATGAGATTTTAATTATTGTTTTCTACTATTCTGCTCACTGGGCTCTTGTAGCTCACCCCTTTCCCTAATCCCCCAGGATTGCAAGTACGGGCTAGACAGAGAAGTCAAGAAGAGTAAAGTCATATGTATGTAATAGTTAGAATGTGGACATGACAAACTGTATAATGATGTATAGATGTGTAATGTAATGATATTGATGATTAGAAGTTGTGCTTGACCCTATGGATGTTGTAATCCCTTTTTATTACATGATCCTAGAGCTTTATTGATGACTATGTTTAGCCAACTCAACACATGTTATGCCACCCATTGGGGGCATTGATGAGATCCCACAGAGGGGTCAGGATATGATTATGTATATGTTCAGTGCATGCACAGGTTGAGTTTGGCATATGATAGAGTGTATGAAAGAAAAGTTTTAATTTTTATGTATGTTCTTGATCATGTATGGGATTAAACAGGTTTCCAGGATATATGTTTGGCTTGCTACGGGTCCCGGCGGCCTTAAGTCGACCCGGATCCTAGCGCCGATAGCGGTCCGATTTTCGGGTCGTTACAACATGAGCAACTCACACACCAACCACCATAATCTTTTAATCCTGCCAAATCTAGTGATTCATATTTACATTCACTTGCATTGGTCTATTTACATCGTATGCTTGCATATTCTTTCTCAGGCAGAAAGGATTCCCTTGGAATTCTATCTAAGACTGAATTATTTTTTCTCTGGTGCATGACTGAGGGTATAAGAGTCAATTTGGATTGTTTTATTGCTTCACAAATACGCACTGTTGTTAGTCGTCACAGACCTTTAATTCTAGGACACATAGTCATCCACATTGCTTTGCATGAAGGATTAATTGATTTACAAACATTAATTTGCATAAAGCTCATGACATGGCACCCTTAGATTTAATGAGTCTCGATGACATAGGTCTACCATGCAAAAATGGTGTTGTATTTTCTATTTGTCCTCCAAGTCCCATCATCTCGCGACTCGACCGAGTGTTCAAAAAAGGAAGTGTTGTACGCACAGCTCCTGTTGCCTCTACCATGGCTAATCCTTCATTTGATGTCCAGCAAGCTTTTCAAGCCCTCAACACTAGAATTGATCAGATGGAGAGTCGATTCGAAAATATCTTGGAGCGTATTACTATTCATCTAGCATGCTTAGTGAATAACATCAGCGACATGCGGGCTACAATCCGATCTCAATACCGGCAGTAGCAGTAGGAGTCATGACATCCCTCTGGGTCATATTCTAAACTCTCTTCTTATTTATTTATTTTGTTGTGACCCAAGTGTGGCGGAATGGCTGAATGTATATCTTTTTTTTTGTGTGTGTGGGGGAGAGTCTTGACTATATACATGTTGTTTTAAGTATTAATTGTTTTTATTTTGTTTGATTTGTTTCTCCTCTTTAAAATAAAATATATATATATATATATAAATATAAAAAAATAAAATAAAATAATTTTTGACTTTCAGAGTTAAATTAAATTATTTTAGGTGACTAGCACAAATGACATTCTCTTATCTTTTTATGCAGATCATTAAGAGATTCTAGCATTTTCTTTATGGGTTGAAATATGCAAACTTATGTTTAAATGAATTGATATCGCTTGATAAAAGACCAATAGTGCATTCTGAAACTCTACTTTAACCTACCGCAGTGAGTCTTGATAATATTCCACAGAACTAAGTTAAAAAATAAAAATAAAAAAATATATATTATTATTATTTTTTAGTGGTTTACCAATATTGGCCGGTTTAAATGATACGGTATTTGATCCCTTAAGAGATGTCTCTTGTGGATGGAAAAAGCTAATGATTGGGAGAATTATACCCCGCAGAGGCTGTCAATAATTCGAAACATACCACTAATAATATGGTTTACCATTATCGGTTGGTTTGGATAGTTCAGGCTCATTCCCCTCAAGCAAGAGATGTCCCTTGTGAATGGAGAAAACCAGTGTTGCGAGAGTATACCCAGAAAAAATCTCAAACTAAGACCATAAAAATAAAAATAAAAATAAAATGATAAAATAAATAAAAATTGGATTCCTAAGTTCCCTGGTGAAAATTATAATTTTAAGAAACTTTTGGTTGGGTATATATTTCTTTATGCACTAACTTAAGAATTTGATAGAACTTAACTGCATGGTTACATATTAAGAATGAGTTTGCTACATTTCAGTTTTGAAGCTTATGCTGGTATTTCTTTTATAATTTGTATACATTGATGAGATTTTATTGTGAAATGCTGCTTACTTGAAATAAGTTAAGTTAACTTTGTGAGCCCTTGATTATAGGTAGCTTTTGTGAGTCTTTTCTTATTAATGAGTACATACTTGCAAGTCTGATCTAAGTGTGGGGAATTGATAATATGCACAATTATGCAGCTTTAATATTACAAAATATTTAGATATTGAGTTTAATTTCTTTTAAAACAAATTGATTCGTTTAAATTTTATTATTTTGGTAGGATTGGAAAATAATAAAAGAAAAATCTAATTTGAAATCCACGTTTTGATATCAAAGGTGGCCACAATCAAATTCATAAAAGGATAAGAGACAGAATCATATTTGGATAAGAGACAGAATCATATTTGAACTCTAATTTTTAGACAAACTGTGTTGTTTACTACGTTATAGGTATAAACATACTTGACGAACAGAGCTCCGTTTTTAAATCTGGAAATCAAACAGATAACGCTAATCTGCCAAGCTATACTTGATTTTGATTTTTAATTTTAGCTACTTGTATTTAGGATTTTTAACATTATAAAAAGGGGCATTCTGATGTATCTGATATCTCATCTTATCTTTTATCTCCTATTTTTAGTTTTTTCTTTTCAGTTAAATGATAATTAAAATTCCAGTTCAATCGGTTGTGAAATTTATGTAATTCTATGGTTCTCTCAATTATTCTTGATATTTATATTATTTATATATTTATTGCTTAATATCATTTTGTGAGTTGTTATACTAAGATGCCACTATTCAATTGATAGAATGGTAGATTGTTATTCATGTTAGTTAAAACCGTAATTGTTTAATTAAACTGAAATAAATAGTGAATTAGGTTGTGTAAGACTTTTTTAAGAAATAATATAATCTAACTTAAATGAATCAAGCGTCTGGCGTTTGTTAGTTAAAATCAGATACTTTTAATTCTTAATGCAATAATTACATTAAATTTTAGAAGCGTCTCCAACGATTGTCTAAAAATCAGAGCTAGTTAACTAGTTTAAATTAAGAAAAAATTGAATATCTGAAGTGTTTTCGATATTCCACAAAAAAACTTACATTAAAATTATTCCTTTAAATCATCATCATTCAATCTTTTAAATTTAAATTATTTTTTAATTAATTTTATTTATTTTTTTATATTCAAAACCTTTCATTTTATTTTATTTTATTTTAGTTCATTCAATAAAATTAATTTATTTACTGATTTAGGTGATTGTGGGATCCACATATACTAAAACCTTATGCACCAGATTAATACATAAATGGCAACTACATGAGTTAGGCTTAACATTCTCAAATCCAAGGGACACAAAAAAGATAGAAGAAAATAAAATAAAAGGAGAAAATTATGAGGTTCAGATATTAAATCTGTTACACAACACTAATTAAATCTATGAGAGGATTTTACCTAGACCTACCGAAAACTGAGGGAGAGCAACTCACAGGAGCTCGAAACAACGATGAGACCATTGGCGGCTGAAAACAAATCGATTGGCTCCACAGCAGCTTTGAAATGGTCGACGGCGTCGCTAAGGTTGCTCCCTGGTAGTCCAACGCGAAGCGATAGGTAGAGAGGAAGTATTGCGGCGACTCAAGGGAGCTGGGTCCGATCTATTGTGAGAGTTGGAAGCGTGTAGCTGGGTGTTGCGCGAGTGAGCTCTATAGTGAAGCTTTGCTGCTGGATTCAACGAAGGGCACTGGTGTCTGCGTATGGAGGTCGAATTATTCAGGTGGTTTGCAAGTGGCTCACAAGCTGAAAATCGTGAGATAGGCAGAAAGCAAAATTAGGGATTTTGATTATAATTTTTTTTTTCTTTGATTAGGATGATTAGGGATTTTTTTTTTTATTTCGGTCGGATGTATAATTTAATTTTTGAATATTATTATTATTAATAAATTAATATTTATATTTTTAAAAATTTAATATAATATTTTTATTTTTTTAATAAAATAATATTTTTATTTATTTTTATTATTAAAAATATAGTAAAAAATTAAATTACTTTTTTTCAGTTATTTTTTTTATCTATTTTATTAACAGAAAAAAATTATAAAAATATTTTAATAAATATGAGAAAAGATAAAAATATTTTAATAGATTTTTAAAAATATAAGATTGATTTGTTAATAATAATAATATTTAAAAATTAAATAAGAGATTTTATTTTAAAATTTTTCTTTTTTATTTTTTATCTAATTTTATCTATTTTTAACGAAAGAAGATGATAGAATGACTATTTAATAAAAACGTTTTAATAAATTTTTAAAAATGTAAAAATTAATTGTTAATAATGTTAATATTCAAAGACTAAATAGTAAATTTTTTTTTTAATTTTATAATAACAATGATAAATTTGAGAATTTCAATTTCAATATAATAGATAAGAAGTCAAATCTCAATGAAAAATGGTGATTTTGATCCTCGATAGAATTTAATTGCTAATAACCGAAAAAGAGATTTGATTGAGGGGATTGAAATGTTTGAAACATAATATAAAGATAATTTATAGATTTTGATTTTCAATAGGGTCATGAAAGTTAGCAATTTTATTTAAAAGTACTGAGAAATCGAGAGAAATAAAAGAAGACATTAAAGGAAAAGAAATTTGAAAGTAAAAATAAAATAAATAAATGAGTTGTTAATAAGTAATAAAAAATTTTGATAAGAGTATATGTTGGTTGTAATAAAATTTAAAAAATATAAAAGATAAAATTTTAAATTCAATAATCACTACTTTAATTGTATTCACATATTTACTCTGGTGGTAAGTGCATTTGAATAAATATTAGAGATCTCAGTTCTACTCTCTCAATTTTCAATTTTAATTTAAAAAAAAAACCATGAATGACCCATATAAAATCTCAAAAATATTCTCCTTCCGTCAGACCGATTATAGTTTATTGGTTTGCTCATTAAATCAAACTACAGTCAAGGTATCAATATATGGTATCCCTGCCAAATCTCGATTTATCAAATATTTACTTGACTAATTTTTTAAGTACCCTAAATGATTTATCTAAAATTTTTTTATATGAAATTTTTGTTTGCTTTATGTGAGTAACCAACTCAAATGATGATTTATTGCTTTACACTTGTTTGTATGTATGTATTTATGTATAAAGAGAAAATTCTAAAGAAAATAGCATATTCTAATTCATTCAACTAACTCAAAGTTTATATTTGACATGTGTTTTTGAAACTTTCACTTTCTTTCTACCAATATATTCTATCATCTTTTACAAAAAATTATTATATTCCTTCAACTTTTACAAAAAATTATAAAATATTTTAAGTATACTATTTCATCATACTAAACTAGTATACCAAACCAATATTATTATAATAATTAATAGAAAACTAAGGTTGCATTTAATTTTGTTGTTTATTTTATATTTTTTTTGTTTTTTATTTGATAAAAAAACATGTAACTTTTTTTTTAACAAAAATGGTAAGAAGTTTTATTAAAAAAATAAAACAGAAATTAATTTATAGGCCGTAAAGATCTCCCTCTAAAGATACTTATAAAAAGAATCTAAGGTCCAAAATACCAAAAACCACATGTCCAAACTTAATACATACAAATAAAGGTTTTTTTAACTTTCTAAACTTTAAAAATTCGCATCAAACATAAATCTACTAAGAACTCCAACACCATTATGCAAGAGGAATAGGAGTATTGTTGTGGAATGTTGCATATTGAGGAAATGAAGCCGAGTAACTCGAATCCAACAATAAACAAATAATAAAATCACAAGATTGAAGTTTCAAAGACATCTCTAGGAACTAAAGAGAAGGGTCATATACTAGAACTCAGAAAATAAAGCCATATATCATACGCGCATGAAATAGTGATTTAGTCGAAACTTGCAAGGCTGAACACAACAAGAACCAAAGAGTAGCAAACATATACCGGTAGAAGACAAAACTCATAAGGGTCGGAGCAATATAAAAATAAAGACCGTCATGAGCATCCCATAAATAACTATCACTAGAACATCCAAAACTTATAAATTTGCTAGACAATTATCATTCAAACATCGTAAAAAGAAATTTCAGACATGCAAGAGAAGATCACGCCAACCACAATAATAGAATAACAATCCAGAAGAAAAATCTTTTTTCCTAAGCTTTGATTTGCCATACAAAAAGAAAGAAAATAAAAGTAAAAAAAAAAAAAAAACATTCTAAGCAAAGCTTTTGACTATATGTAGTAAAAGTAAGACACGTGTCTTAGAATAAACCGGAGAAAAAGAGAGAGAAGAGGACAATTCTTAATTTGAATGAGTTAAAAAAAAAAAACATGTAACTTATTCGGTTTTTTATATTGTATTTTTTTTTTACTGCAGAAAACATTTTTAAAATCCAAAAATTAAAAACTAAAAAACTACAATATTGATTTTCTTGTTACAAATTATATCAAACTATTATTTTTCATGGCAACTTTCATTACATTATCATTAAAAATTTAAGATTTTATCTCCATCAATTAAATTTATTTCTTTTTTTAAATATATATTTATAAAATATATTTTTATTTTACTATTATAAAAAAAAATTATTATTTAGTTCCTATAATATAAAAAAAATCATTAATTGATTTTATTTTAAAAAATACATTAAAACGTCTTTAAAAAATTATTAATTAGTCCTTTAATTAATTTAATCATTAAATATTTTACTATGGTATGAAAAATTTTATTAATTAAATTTTTAATTTTATTAAAATATCTACTAATTAATATTTTTGCATTAAAAGTATTTTAAATTTTTTTCAAGAGAAATTTACTATTTAATTCCTGAAAAATTTTATTAATTGATTTCTCAATTTTAAAAAATATATTAAAAATTTTCTAAGGTATTAAAAAATTTATTAATTTATTATTTCATTAGTCATTAAATATTTTACTATTTAGTCCTTATAGTATGAGAAAATTTATTAGTTGGTCTTTCAATTTTATAAAAATATCTGTAAATTAGTCTTTTTTTATTGATGGTATTTTAAATTTTTTTTCAATACTTAATAACTAAAATTGATGTAGAAATTAATTAGTAGATTTTTTAAAATATTAAAAATATTTTAATATATTTTTTTAAAATTAATGAACTAATTAGTGAGTTTTATCATATGAGTTAAATAATAACTAAAATTAATAAAAGGATTAACTATTAGACTTTTTAAATTTTTCAAGAAAATTTTAATATATTTTTTAAAATTAAAATACTGATTAATGAGTTTTAATTTTTTATTATAATATTATTAACTTTAAAAAAATAATTTATTATTTAATTTTATATGCAAACTATTTATAAATTCTTTTGTATCCTTATTTTATTGTTAAATATTATGTTTCAAAACAATATTTTATCATTTATTTTTATATAAAAATTCATAAACTTATTTAAATTTTTTTAAAAGAAACTATTTTTACAAAAAGTAAATAATAAAAATCAAAATACTATTTTTAATTTTAAAAAATAAAACCAAAAACCCTACAATGTTACTGATTGTATTCTAAATTCATCCAACCAACTCAAAGTTCATACTCTGGTCTTAGCAGCATCTCCTCAATTTATTTTTTTATGAATAAGCATCACAAGATTTTTCCGGATTAGTAACGGATTTTTCCGTTACTAATCAATGAAAAATCCGTTACTAACCAGTTTAGTAACGGATTAGTAACGGATTTACATCCGTTACTATGAACCTCGTTGCTAATGCAATAGTAACCGATTAGCAATCCGTTACTGATTTAGTAACGGATTTAGTAACGGATTTGTAATGAAATTTAGAAACGGATTTGAAATCCGTTACTAATTTAATAAAAATTAAAAATATATAAATAAATTGCATCCGTTACTAAATTTAGTAACGGATAGAAATCCGTTACTAATCCGTTACTAATTTGATAAAATAAAAAATAAAAAAATATTTTAAATTTATATTCCGTTATTAAATCTATTGTTAATTTTAAAAATTATATTAAATTATTAATTCATTTCATTTTTTTTAAATGGAATTAATTTATTTCATTATATTTTACATTAGATAATAATTTAATTATGGTAAACTATTAATTTTTTTCATTGTATTTTATATTAAATATTAACTTTAATATTTTAAATTTTATTAATTTTATGAAAAAATTATTATAAAATTACATGAGAAAATTTAAAAAAAGAAAAAATGTGAGAGAATAGAAAAAAATGAGATATAAAAGAGAAAATAACAAAAAAAAGAAAATAAAAGAAAATAATGATAAAAATGAAGAGCAAATAAGAAAAAAGGGAAAATTAAAGGAAATGAGAAAAAAGGAAGAAAAAAGAAAGAAAATGAGAGAAAGATGAAGAAAAAATGAAGAAAAATAAAGAGAAAATGAAGATATATAAAAGAATGTAAAAAAAAAAGGTTAGAGTATATATATGAGAGAAAAGAAAGTAAATGAATGAATAATGAAAGAAAAAGGAAGGGAAAATGATAGAAAGTGGAAGAGAAAATGAAAGAAAATAAAAGAAAATGAAATAAAATAAAAGAAAATAAAAGAAAAAAATATGAAAGAAAATAAAACAAAAATCAAGTGATAAAAGAAAGATCAATAATGAAAGAAAATTGAAGGAAATGAAAGAAAATTGAAGAGAAAATTGAAGGAAATAAAAGAAAATGAAAAAAATTGGAGTTAATAATTAAGAAAAAAAAAGATAAGGGAGAAATGAAGAAATGAGGAGAGAAGAGGAGAAAGAAAATGAATGAAATGAAAGGGAAATAAAATTGGGAAAAAGAAAATGAATGAAGTGAAGGGAGATAAAATGGGTTAGTGTATAAATATGCGAATTAGTAACGGATTTAGTAACGGATTAAATTCGTTACTAAATTTAAAAAAAACTAAAATAAAAAAGCGGTATTATTCTCCAAATTTTAGTAACGGATTTCTTAATCCGTTACTAATTTTTAGATTAGTAACGGATTTAGTAACGGACTAAATCCGTTACTAAACTTAAAAATAAAATTTGGAATTTTAAAAAATAAAAAATCGATTTTTTTATTAAAAAATAGTAACGGATTAAATCCGTTACTAAATCCGTTACTAATTATATAATATATTGCATTCCGTTATTAAATTCGTTACTATTTTATTTATTTAATTTATTTATTTAATAACCAATTTAGTAACAAATTTATTAACGGATTGAAATCCGTTACTAATTTTTAGCTAATTTAGTAACGGATTTATAACGGATTTCAAAATCCGTTATTAAATTTATAAATAATTTTATTAAGTAACAGATTTAGTAACAGATTGTTAATCCGTTACTAAATAATAAAAATTAATAACGGAATATAAAATCCGTTACTAATCCGTTACAAATTTGTAACGGATTTAAATCCGTTATTAATATCCGTTACTATTCCGACAGATTTTTGTAGTGAAGGGTGTAAACGAACTGAATTAAGTTAAATTTTAAAGAATTTAAATTTGGTTCGTTAAAATTTTTTCGAGCTCGAATTGAATTCAAATTTTACTCATTTTGAATTCGATGCGAGTATTAAAAAGTTCAAGTTTGACTCATTTAGCAAACGAGTTTAGACGAGTCGAGCTTTTATCGAGTCTAGTCTCGAATAATTCACGAATAGTTTAATTTATTTAGATGTATAATGAGTTTTAGCTTAAAACTAATAAGTTTAAAACTAAAATAATTTTAATTAAATAAGTATATCTACAAATTAGCTCGTAAATTTAAAAAATTGAGCTTTTAAATCTTAATAATCCAAATATATACAAGTTTAAGAGTGTAACTAAATTATATAAATCTAAATTTTAGAAAATTTAGATTTGACAGGTTTGACTTTATTTCTCTTATAATAATAATAATCTCAGCTTACTTAATAAAACTATTCACAAGTCTATTCGCAAGCCTTCTCATGAATTCATAAATGAGTCGAGCTCATGAGATTTAACGAGCCGAATACTATAGAATTCAAATTTAGCTCTTTTATCAAATGAACCTAAAAATTAAGTTCGAACTTGACTCCTTTAGAAATCGAGTCGAGTTCGGTCGAGATTTTATCGAATCGAATCTCAAATAACTCACGAACGATTTAGTTCATTTACACTCATATTAATGACTTAACTCGGACACACGAGTTTGGGTTTCTAGGGTTGTAACGTTATTGGACCTTTTTTTTTAGCTTTAGAAATCATGTTTCTACATGATGTTTTGAAGTTATGTACTGTAAGTTTGGGGTCCATTGTCTAATAATGATATCACTTTTCATGTGAAAAAAGAAGTTTTCACTTTCTTTCTATCTAACATATTCTCTCTTTAACTTTACAAAAAATTATTAGATGTTTTAAGAATATCTCTCAGTTAATAAATTAATAGTATTATAATAAATAATTAAAAATAAATAAAATTACTCATTAAATCTACACTATACCATTAAAGAGTGATACTTAGAATCGGTTTGAAATTATTATTAAAAAATATATTTTTTAAAAATTAATAAAAATTATTTTTGACATATTTTTCATTTATCTATATTAAAATATTCATGACAAGAAAATAAAAAATTATTTTCAGTAGTATAGTCTATGAATTCACTCGACCTTTATACCTCACTTTTCAAGAATTTATAAATTTACCAGGAAAAATTTCGGTTGGTAAATATTGATATTCCGTTAGTGAAATTTTTAACTAATGAATCTGTGACGGATTCATTCCGTTGAAAAAATCATCGTTGGTAAATTATTCACTAACGGAATTTGTATCCGTTAGTGATACTAACGGATCACCAATGGAAATTTTCTTTGGTGATACTAATGGATCAGTTGAATAAAAAATATAACTAATAAAGAATAGAGTGTATTTTAAGTGATTCTGATAAAAAGTAATATTTATTATTATTATTTTCAAAAATTAATTGCAATTTGTTGAAGGAAGGAACAACTAACTGATTGATATAAGAATGCAAGTTCTTTATTATTGTATATTATCATTTTGATCCCTATGGTATCTCATATTAATTTTGCAGTCCAATATTTGATCAACTTCCTGCATAGATAAAATAGTCTTAGATTTCGTTTATTGCAAAAAAAATATTTTTTTTTATGTTTTTGACATTTAGGTACTATGGAATATTGATTAATAATAAATATTATTCGACATTAATAATAAAATTATATTATTTTTCAAAACACAATTATTTATTTTTTAAAAGATAGCTTATTTTTGAGACATTAATAATCTTATTAACACATAAAGTGAGCCGTATTTGATTCAAATCGAAAAAATTGATGAAATCAAATTAATTTGAAATTTTAGTTTAATTTTTATTCATTTCAGTTCGGTTCGGTTTTTAATTTTAAAAATTTTGATTATTTTTCAGTTTTGATCAGAAAAAATCAAAAAAATCAAACCGAATCGATTAATGATAATAGTATATTATTTTCAATAATATAGAGAGATTAAATCATATTAAAATTAAAATATTCTAATTAAATTTTAAAATACTAAAAATAAAGTATAAAAAATAAAAAAATTATTAAAAATTCAAACTGAACTGAATCGAACTGAATTAGACCGATTCGGTTTGATTTAATTTTTGATCAAAATCGATTCGATTCGATTTTTTTAAATATTAAAATTTTGATTTTTCAGTTTATTCTGTTTGATTTGATTTTGAATCGAACCGACCGAATGATCACCCCTAAACACACCTATATTTTTTACATATTAATTTTATTAATGTTTTTAAACATTATCAATAAGGTTGATCTACTAAACCTAATTATTGTGTATATCTTATGTATAATTTCCTAATTATTATCTAATACGACTTGTATCATTATGGCTTTGTTTGTAATAATTTATTTGTCGGAAAAAATTTTAAATGAAGTTTTATATAATTATATTTGATTTTGGTTTATTTAAAATTTTTAGTTAAAAAATAAATTCTTTTATTTTAATTCTGAGAATTGGCAAATAAAAAATCTTCAAGAATATTATAAATTCACATTATTTAGGGTAATTTAACTAAAAAATTATATAAATAACTTTTTCTTTTTGTGAATGAGGATGAGCTATAACTTAAAAGAACACTAGTAGAGCTAGCAGAGCCGCTTAACATATATTGGCTGAGCTTCTCTAAAAAATGTCTAAATTCAATCTTCCTAAGATTAAATTAGATTATATAATTTTTTTATAAGTTACATTAATTATTATTTGTTATTGAATAATTCAATTACAGTCTCAAACATCCAAACTAATAATATATTACTTTAAAAATAAAGAAAATTACTTCTTAGTCCCTGAGATTTAACGTAATTAACACTTTTGTCCCTCTATTTTGGCGACCCAACACTTAAGTCCCTCACTTTCTCTTCCGTCCAAATTCGTAGTCCTTCCGTCCATTTAAACCGTTTGGTTAAAGAGTTAAAGGTGAGATGTGATAATTTTTTCCAAAAATACCCTTCTTTTAATGTGAAATTTCATAAGAAGAAGAAGAAGAAGAAGAAGAAGAAGAAGAAGAAGAAGAAGAAGAAGAAGAAGAAGAAGAAAGAAGAAGAAGAAGAAAGAAGAAAGAAGAAGAAGAAGAAGAAGAAAGAAGAAGAAAAAGAAGAAGAAGAAGTTGCAGAAAGGGTAGGAAGAAGAAGAAGAAAAAGAAGAAGAAGAAGAAAAAGAAGAAGAAGAAGAAGCTGCAGAAAGAGTAGGAAGAAGAAGAAGAAGAAGAAGAAGAAGAGGGTTAATTTTGTCAATTCACGTGTCCCAAACGGCCATTTTGAACGAAAGGATTACGAATTTAGACAGAAAATAAAGTGAGGGACTTAAGTGTTAGGTCGTTAAAATAGAGGGACAGAAGTGTTAATTACGTTAAACCTCGGGAACTAAAAAGTAAATTTTCCTTAAAAATATAAATAGCGAGCTCTATCAATCAAACAACAAATCAATAATAATAATAATAATAACTGAAATTATATAAATATTAAAAAATAAAATTCTCACTATGAAAAAATTAAAACTCTAACCTATTTTCAATTAAAATTAGAAAAATTAGACATACATAATGATAAGAAAACATAAACAGGAAAAAGAAATTTAGTCAGAATAAATAGTGTTATTGTTGTTTACGAAAGTGTAGTATTTATAGTTGAATCAGAGCATAATTTTGCTTGAAGTTTTTTAAAAGATTTTAATTTAAATGTTTTTAATAAAATAATTATGCTCGTAAAGATTAAGGAATCTTTACGAACAGTTATGCCGTAAAATCTAAAATGAATCTACATGAAATCGGATATGTTTCGTGAGAAGATCTGATTTTCTTTCTTGTGAGTCAGTGAATTATACCGATCATCAAGATTTCAAGATTAATTTTAAATTTTTTATTATTAAAAAAGTGTTTTATTTTTTAATCTTCTCCAGATTTCTGGAAAAAAAAAAAAAAAACTCGAAACATAAAAGGCTAGGGCCCACTAGGAGGAGGACCATGCCCAATTGTTCTATACAGTTCCTAAAATTTTGCAAAAATTATAGTTATTATATAAGAATTTATTTTATAATAAATATTTTTTAATAAAATACTTTTTAAAATTTAGAGTGTTCAAAAAAATTAATCAATAAAAAATATTTTTTAATTAAAAAAATTAAATTATTTTCTATATTTAAAAGATCTCATTAATATTTCTATATATAAATTTATTAATATATTTTATTTTTTAAATTAAAAATTAATAATAAAAATAAATTATTTTATAAAAAATATTTTTTAAATATAAATTATTTTACGTAAATAAATGGAGTTAAATTATAAAAAATTATCACAATCATTCAAACACGTAATCTCCTCATTAACTTGCCATATCAGTAAATTTGAGAATAGAATTAGTCATAAAATTAAAAAAAAAGAAAATCCTAATTTAAAAGTTTAATAATCCATTTAAATCAGACTATTATAATTTATTATTCTGTTATTCTTATAATTATTTTTAATAAAAAATAACTAAATTATTTGAGAATATAATTTAAATCAATTTTAATGATTTATGACTAACATATTTAATAAAGTTCTTTTCAAAATAATAATTCTAATTCTTATAAAATTTAATCCATCACAAAAAAGAAAAAATTAAAACTTTTTTAAAAAAATTATAATTATAATTACATCCTAAATTTAAAAAATATAATTTAAATTCAAAATTTTTAAATTATGACTATTTTATTAATTTCTGAAAGTATAAGTAATGATAAAGTATTCTCGAAAAAATATATAAAGTTAATGGTTTGGCAATAAATTTAAAATATATATAATTGCAAAAATTTAGAAAAAAATAGGATTTTTTTTGGAAATAACTCAAAGTGAAATTTGTGCAATTAAATTGTAATAATTTAATAATTTTGTTAAGTTATTATTTATTTCTCTATTTATTTTATAATTTTATTTATTTTTTTAGCTATTATAAAATATTATTCACTTTTTTTCAAAATGATAATTCAATTATCTTTTAATATTTAATTTAAAATATGTGATATTATTATTTCAATAAAATTTAATATTTTTATTTTATATTATATTAAATATGGGTATAATTAAAAAATAATAAAAAATTATTTTTTAACTAAAATAATTACATTTTTTAATTTTTTAAAAAAATTAAAATAAACAAATATTATAATATAAATAGAGAAAAAAATAAATACTAAATTGTGAGTTTGGTGAAAACTTCCCACGTTACGTAATAAATCACTTAAAAAATTCCGGATTTGAAAGGTTAGGTAGTTTAAATAAGTGGTAGTAATATTCAGCTAAAATCAAAAAATTTAATTCAACTCAATTAATTTAAAATTTTAGTTTGATTTTTTATTTATTTTGATTTAAGTCAGATTTTAATTTTAAAAATTTCAATTATTTTGATTCAGTTCAATTTTAATTAAAAAAATTAAAAAAATCAAACTGAACTAATTAGTAATAATAATATATTATTTTCAATACTATAAAGAGATTATATCACATTAAAATTAAAATATTCTAATTAAAATTTAAAATATTAAAAATAAAGTATAAAAAATAAAAATTATTAAAAATAAAAATTGATCAAATCAAATTGAGTGAATCAAATTGATTCAATTTTTAATTAAAATTAATTTAATTTAATTTTTAAAATATTTAAATTTTAATTTTTAATTTATTTAATTCGATTTAATTTTAAATTAAACGAATCAATTATTTCTCCTACTCAAAATAAAATTAAGTGTTAAAGAAAAAATAATAAAATAACAAGACAGGAGGTCTAAATTTTCTATTTTTTAAGTTAATTAAGATATTTATAAATTAAATCGATTTAATTTTTAATTAAAATTAATTTAATTTAATTTTTAAAAATATTTAAATTTTAAATTTTAATTTATTTAATTCAATTTAATTTTAAATTAAATTAATCGTTTATCTGTCCCACACAAAATAAAATTAAATACTGGGGAAAAAATAATAAAATGACAAGACAGGGAGGTCTTACTTTTCCATTTTTTAAATTAATTAAGGTGCCTTTTACAAGTCACTTGATGGAATTTTGAGGCGTGTCAAAATGTGCATGCCAATAAACCTGTAAAAGAAGAACTTTTGGCGTAGTTTGGCTTGTGGAATGTTCTAGATTCAAAGCTCAACGACTTCAGGTGCAAGTTGCCGATGTTCTTTCCTGGAAAATATAGATGAGTAAATTACTATTAAGTTTTTGAGATTTTATAAAATTATTTATTTTATTTTTTATTTTAAAATTATTTAATTAAAATATTTATATATTTCATAAACTTAAATTCTTTATTTCTTCAGTTAAGGAAAATCATTATAGTTAATTTTAAATTATTTATACATTTTATTCTTATAAAGAGAAGAGAGATTTGATCTCTCCATCAAAAATAAAGTACAAAATGCCTTAAGAGTCACTAAACTAACAGGGCATAGACGACAGCTTATATATCAATAAAGAAGTTTAAATTTCAATAATTTTCTTATTTTTTAATTTAAATCTGCATAATTTTAAACTAATATCACATATTTTTCTTTTTTTAAACATAATCTCATCCACAATATTTTAAAAAATAACAATAATAAATTTAAGAGATCAAAGCTAGCTTATAAAATAATGCGATAATGAAAATTAAAATAACTTATTTTAGAATATAAAATAAAGGTGCGACAATGAAAATTAAGATAATTTGTTTTAGAAGAGAAAACAAAGGAGCAAAGGCAACTTCAAAAAAAAGTGCTCCAATCATGGACTTTTTTGCTAAAAAAGTAGAGGATGCCTATTTGTTTTCATGATTTTATTTTTTTTTAGTTTTTTATTTGAGTATTTTTATATAATGTTGGAGTATTTTCCCTTTGTTGTTTAGTTCTTAGTATTTTGGCTTTAGACTCGAGTTGTGATGTTCTTGTCGGAAGTTTAGGGTTAGTGTTAACGGCAATGTAGACTTCCATTTTTTATGATGGCTTTATGGCTAAATCAGACAAAAAATATCATGGTCTAATCCTTTTCGAGTGGGCTACGTCGACAGACATGATTGACTATGGATAGGTTTTCTTGTCATTTTTTGCATTTGCTATATGGGTTTCATATTGTTAATCGATTATTTCGACTCTTGCTATTTCACTTCATATAAGCTCTTATTCCATGTTGGCTACTATCGTTGTTTGAGTTGTCTAATTGTTTTTGTACTGTCATTTTCCGATTTAGTTATTGTGTTGTGGTTTATGATAACACCGATGGACACATGCGAGATAGTGTGGTCGGTTGTAGAATTGAAAGTACACGAATGCTTACCACATTGTTGTCCAATTATTGATTGCATTGTTTGTTGATTAAGGATGTCGATTTTGGCAAAATTCAAGTTGAGTCTTTTATGAGTTAGAGTGTTTAGTAAGGTATGAGTATGGTCTAAGATTTGTGGTATGTATCCGTATATGGTAAAAAAGGCTTATAATAAAATAAAAATAATACTTCATCAATTTCATAAATATATATTTTTTTCATTTTATTCATTTAAACTAGGTTAAAATAATAATTTATCTATTACTATGTTCATCTATTATTTGTGATTTAAAATTTTTATATAAAGATTAAAAAACAATTAAATTATCTAAATTATAATAAAATATCTCTTGATTTGATTAAATTATTATTTATTTTACATAATTATTCTAATTCAGTAGTTATCACTTAAGACTAATCTACTACTAAGAAAATGATAATATATGTTATAGACAATTATAAAAATAGTTATTTTAGTTAGTATAAATGGTAATTGGAAAAAAAAAAAAACTCATTATCTTCAATCTTTTCAAAATAACATATAGTTTTAGATAAGATAATTTCTAAAAGTACAAACAAAAGTAGATAAAGAGAGTAATTTAGAATATATTTATATTTAATATATAATAAAAAATAAAATTTAATAGCTTTTAGAATATTTTATAATTTTATCATATGAAGTGAGGTGTATATTTAAAAAAATAATATAAAATTTATTGTTTTAATTATACTAATTATAAAAAATAATATGAAAAAATCACAGACATATTTTATAGAAGTAAAGTAAGGAGTAATAATCTGACTGATAACTACATAATA
Organism: Manihot esculenta; assembly: GCF_001659605.2. Lineage (NCBI taxonomy): Eukaryota > Viridiplantae > Streptophyta > Magnoliopsida > Malpighiales > Euphorbiaceae > Manihot > Manihot esculenta. The sequence goes on from NC_035170.2 coordinate 23,963,178, forward strand.
AGTGAAAAACTTAAATTTAGTTAAAGAGAGAAAGTAACAGGGAAATGGATTTCATTCTCTGAGTGTTGCTAAGGAATCTTTTTGTATTTTAATTTTGCTCTCTGCTTTTGAATAGAGAAAAATTGTCTAAAAAATATTGCCCTAATTTCTTTTCTTTTCTTTTGTTTTGTGGCTAACAATTTAGTTTTTGTGTAGCTATTTTTCTATTTGTAGGCTCTTGACATTATTGAGTGAGGATTTTCTTCAGATTTACTTTGCAGTTATTCTGTTCGGCCTTATGGAGAGTGAACTTAAAGTGTAAAGTTAGTATTTCATGATCGCACTACTACGCTTGGCAAGTGCTGCTCCTGCATGAACTGTGTTACTTCCTTTTTTAGTGGTGTTCAATACTAGTTTTGATTTCTACTTGTTTGTTGTGTTGCATGTTTGTTTTTGTTGCGTTTCTACTTCTCTAGATTTGTTGATTTTGGTTCTGCTAATATTATTGATATTGATATTCTGCTTAACTTTAGCAATTCAGGTGGTGATGTATTTCTAGTGGTGGACTATTATTTTTTGTTTGGATGATACTAGTATTAAATTCGATTTAGTTGTATTTACTTTTATTTTGAATGGACTGTTTGAGTAGTTTCTGTAGTTTAATTTAGAAGGTTTGAGCGATTTTATATTTATAGGTTTTGGTTAGTTTGCTTCTTCTTTTAGACTTTTAATTTTTTTTCTTGTACTTTTCTTTTTTACTTTATGGGTCTTGATAACGCACTCTTTTATATGATCGAAAAAAATTATATAACATATTATTTATAAAACAAAAAAGATAAAGCAGCTATTTGTCTTTTTGAGTTTGGTCTTCCAAATTAAAAAAATATTATATAATATTTTTTATTAATTACATATATTTTTAACTCATTGAACAAGTGCTATAAGAATAAATCATTAAAAAAATGTTTTAAAAAAATATTTACTTTATTTACAATAATCTAATAACCAATTTTAATGTTGCCCATCAAAATAGGATAAATTGTAGTGGACTTGCGATCATCAATGTCACTCGCCCAATCAGCATTAGTATATATATTCAAATCTATGTTTGTCGATTTGAAGATGTGAAGATCATGACCAGCAGTGTGCTTGAGATACCTCAATATACGCTTAACCGAACACCAATTGTCCTCAGTAGGTACATGAAGAAAGAGAAACTTTGTGAACTGAATAACAGACATCGGGTTGGCTTAAACTCAAGTATTGCAATCCACCTACCAGACTCCGATGTAACGTGGGATCACTCATTGAGTGGTTTTGTGTAGCAAACATCTTATCTTTTGGATTTGCTGGTGTGAAAATTCTCTACAGTCTCCCATCTGTGCTTTGTGAAGCAAGTAAAGTATATACTTTTGTTGAGTTAACACAAAGTCCATCAGCGGTCCAAGTTGCCTCCATACCAAGGAAATACTCCAATGTGTCCAAATCTTTCAACATGAACTCAAATTTGAGAGAGGAAATAATATGATTCAAAGTATGACTGCATGTACCTGTTATGTTAATATCGTCCACACACACAAGGATAAACAACTTGATATTATTCTTGACATAGCAAAATAGAGAGGAATCTGTAGGAGATACTCGAAACCCTTTATTGATTAATGCTGAGACCAGACGTTTATACCACTGACGTGGAGCTTGACGAAGACCGTATAGTGAACAACGTAGACGACAAACATGATCTGGTTTTGATTTATCAGTAAAATCTGGAGACTGCTGCATGTAAAATTTATCATCCAAATCTCCATGTAGAAAAGTATTAGAAACATCTAATTGCTTCACTAACTAACCATTTGAGATGGCTAAGGAAAAAACTATTCGAATAATAGTTGGTTTGACAACCGATAAAAAGGTTTCAAAGTAATCAATGTCGGGACGTTGATGATATCTTTTTGCAACAAGGCGAGCCTTGTATCTATCAATATTACCATCATATTTCTGTTCTGAACTGTAATACCCGGCTAGAGTCCGGCATCGGAATTCTACCTTCCGGTGGAGTCTGGGATGTCGGAAGTCTCTAGAAGGGTTAGAGTTATGTTTTTCTTAAATGTTTTGATATGTTCATAGTTTTAAAGCTTAAGGAAATGAGTTTTTGAGTGAAATGAACCAAGGCAGAAAAGCCAGGTTCGGCCGCCGAACATGCATGGCTTTCGGTTTCACGTGTGGCCGCCGAAGGTGGTCTGGCCAGCCACCTATAAAAGGCCCTCAGTCGGTTGAAAGGATAAGGCACGCCGCTTCCTTTCGATTTTTGAGGTGAGACTCTGTCCTTCTTGAGTATTTTACATGTTTTTATCCAATCTTGCAAAGGTTTGATTGGTTTTTATGTTATTTTGAAGGTTTTAAGCTAAAAACTCAAAGTTGTGAAGTTTGGAGAGGTTGAAGGAGAGGTGCTCCAAAACTCCACGTTGGGATCGTTCCTCTTCTTGGTTTCAAGAGGTAAGTGAAGATCCTGAGTTTGTTTTTATGTTTTCTGAAGGTTTTATGAGGTTTTGGGGGAGAGTTGCATGAATAGGGTTATTTGTGAGGTTTGATGATTTTGTGAGTAAAGCTTGGTTATGTGTTGTGTGTGTTGTGTGTTTGGGGTTTTAAGGCAGTTTTTGACCCCTTTGAGCATATACTTGGGTGTATGCATGTTGAGGGATTGAGGTGTTTGAGATTGGAAGACGTATGTGCTTTTGGCGAGAGGCAGAGCAAGTTTCTGCCTTGCGAATGAACTCAGGTTCGGCCTCCGAAGGTACATTCGGCCGCCGAACCCATGAGGAGGTGACTTCGGCTGCCCAAGCTTGCCCCCGAGCCTTTGGACTTTTGGCTCTAGAGGGGGAGTTCAGCCGCCGATGGTGCCGCCGAAGGTTAGAGACTTTCGTCTCTGGAGTGCCTTTCAGCCTCCGAAACTTGCCCCCGAAAGGGTTCGGCTGCCGAAAGTTGAGATTCGACCGCCGAAGGTGCATGAGTTTCGTCTCTGGAAAGGACTTTCGGCCGCCGAACCTGCCGCCGAAAGTGTCCTGTCCAGCCTTCTTTTGCATGCTTTGCATGGATGTTTGAGTGAGTTTAAGGGGATTCTTGGGGAGTTTACTAGAGTTGTTCATAAGCTAGTTTGGTCCCTCATTTGAGTCTATCTATATAGGTACAGACCAGAGGAACCAGAGAGAGCAGCAGTTAGTACTGCTCCAGAGTTGTCAGAGCCTGCAGAGTCAGTCCAGCTAGCCAGAGGCGAGTGGAACTCAACTTAATGCGTTTAATTGAGAACTACAATGTTTTTTAGCATAGTTCATGCATCATGAGTTTACAGTAGGTTGTTTGCATTAGAATTCACGAATATGCTGCATTGCATAGTTATTTGTTGATGTGGGTGAATGCTGAATGATCCAATAGTCTCTGAGAGAAGTCTAAGAGCCTTTGACTACGCCCTGGCAGGTATAGAGAAGTCCAGGAGCCTTTGACTACGCCCTGGCAATGGTAAGTACAGAGGTGTTATATACACATATACATATATGATAGGAAGACCAGGTGCTCGATTCTACGCCCTGGCACGGCAGAGTTACCGGGACTATGTGGTGACAGGTTTACCCTTGATGTGGATTGTCTGTGATATGATGCATTCCATCAGAGCATGTGTTAATGACTCTTTTACTGTTCTACTCACTGGGCTATAGAGATCATCCCACTCCCTTAACCCCAGTCTTGCAAGTTCAGTGTACAGTGTACAGAGGAGATCAGCAGAGTACAGGAAGAGAGAAGAGTATTGTAATAGAATAGAGTGGACATGTAACAGTAAAGAGATGTAATAGTTGTATATAAAGTGAGCATTGTGCTTGACTTAGTTATTATTGTGGTGTAAGTCTTTTGTATATGTGGTCTGTTTATATAACTATTTTACAGCGTATGTGAAAAACCAGGCTTAACAGGTATGACTGAACCCATCTAGAGCAAGCTCTAGTCAGGGGTACAGAGTACAGAGATAGTGCATGCACAGGTTAAGCCTTGGTCCAGAGAAAAGTTTTTATTTTCACAGAAAATATATGATCATGTATGAGTTTTACAGGTACACAGAGAGTATAGCAGGCTTGCTACGGGTTCTGGCGACCTTAAGCCGACCTGAATCCTAGCACCGGTGACGGTCCATTTTGGGGTCGTTACATGAACACCCATTTACAACCAACTATATTTTGTGCCTTGTCCCGAGGAACGAGTTCCCAAGTTCTGGTTTGAATTAAAGCATTAAGCTATTGAATCATGGCATCACGCCAATTTGAATCTTTGACAGCTTGAGTATAGCAACTAGGTACTGAGAAAGAGGCAGTCATATTATTTAACTTTGGAGATCATGGAGTTTGCGGTTTGAGCTTGCCCATTTGTTGTCCAGTCACCATGGAATGTGTCTTAACTTGCAAAGGAACTGGGGGAGGAGACGAAGTGCTGTTTCTACTAGGGTCGAATAGGTTGGAATCTGGTTCTGGTTGTGTAATTGAAACGGTGCATTGGAGGTTTGGCTGAGTTGGAGGAGTAAGCAGTACGGTTTGATGAAAATTGATCAGCTCGGTTTGGTTGGTGTTTAGTGATACGGTGCACTCAGGTGATAGGCTTGGTGTGTGGACTTGACTTATGTTAGTTGTGGCGTCGTTATGGGTAAAGGCTGAAGTAATGGAAGCAGCGTAGTTTTGATGTCTAGAAAAGGTTTGTAAGCTGCATTTTGGAGCTGCTCCTAGGATACCCAGGTTGTGTATTTGACAAAGGTAGAATGGGTGGTAACGAAATGGACGTAGGACTCACTTCAGCCATTAAGGTGGTGCTAGTATCATCCAACTTCTTAAAAGGAAACTACTGCTCAAAAAACAAGACATGACGTGAGATAAAAAGAGAACCAGAAGAAATTTCAAGACAAGTATACCCTTTATGAAGTTTACTATAGCCAAGAAAAACACAACGAGAAGACTTAGGAATAAGTTTGTGAGATGAATAAGGTTTCAACCAAGGATAACACAATAAACCAAACACACTCAATTCATCATAAGTAGGTTTCTTATGAAATAAAATTTCATAGGAAGTGTGTTTACTATTGGATGAAGAGGACAATCTATTTATTGTGTAGGTAGCAGTATTGAATGTCATAGGTCTAATAATTATAAGGAACTGAAGCATGATGTAATAGAGATTGACCTAACTCAATAATATGCCTATGCTTTCGTTCTGCACATCTATTTTCTTCAGGAGTGTGAAGACAAGAAACTCTTTGTGAAATCCCATGTGGTTTCAAGTAATTGGACAAAGACAGAAATTCTCCCCCCAATCTGATTAAAAGTTTTTGATAGGCAGTTCAAAATATTTTTTTACAAACACCGAAATTGAACAAAGATAGGGAAAACATCATATTTTTGTTTAAAAAAATACAATCAGCAATACTTACTAAAATGATCATAGAAAATCACATAATAACGAAAACCATCAATAGAAACAATGGGTAAGGACCCCAAATGTCAGAACAAATGAGTTCAAAAGACTGTTTAGCACGATAAAGAGAATCAACAATGGTAGTTTATGTGATTTACTCACATTACAAGCATAACAATGATGAAATTTATTACTAGAATTAAAAGAAATATTATTAGATCTAAGAATATCATGAACAACTCATAAATTTGCATGTCCTAGCTACTCGTGCCATAACAAAACTATTGCTAGGAAAGCTTTTGTAGAGAATGACCGAACTTGCTGCAGAGGAAAGAGATAAAGACCATTGTCACTTGGGCCTTGGTATAACACCTGCTTCGTGGGGATATCCTTCACAAAATATTTATCAGGAAAAAATTCAATTGAAGTGTTATTTTGTGAGATAAAAGCAAAAACTGACATTAAATTGTTAGTGATAGTAGGTGAATAAAGAATATCATTCAAACGAAAATTATGACCATTAATAAAAGTAATTAAAGAACCACGAGATAAGACAAGAAGTGTTTTACCATCGACAATTGTGAGAGCAGTGGCATCATTGACAGGAACAACATGAGCTACAGTTTTCTGATTAGCTGCTAGATGATAATTTACGCCGGAGTCCATAGTCCAAGCCTGAAGAGATTCGTTTGAGTTTTGGCTACATTGGCTTGAGGATTGGTGCGAGGTGAGGGACATTGTCTTAAAACATATCATGTTCCATTGTAATTAAAACATATTAAAGTAGAAGTGTCACGACCAGAAGCATGACTAGACTACCCAGAACCGCATCCTTAATATGATGACTGTCTACCACGTCCACGATAACCACAGCCATGCCCTCTACTGCCTCGCCCAGGATTTGCATAGTGAGCAGTAGCAGGAACGACAAAATTAAGAGTGAGAAAATCAAACTTCAATTGGGATTCTTCACCGAGCAGTAATGCATACAACTCATCAAAAGTAATATGAGTATTTTGTGCTTCTATAGCACGCGTAAAAGGACGATAATCCGGACTCAATCCTTCCAAAACATCACACACAAGATTTTCCTCTGTAACAGATCCTTCTAACGCTCAAAGCTGATCATAATATAATTTTCTTTTGTTCATGTAATTGTCAATCGAATAATAATCTCACTGCAGATAATTGAGTTGTTTACGCAGCTGTTGAATCCGCGTTTTAGCACTGGTGGAGTAGATTACAGTGAGCTTGTATCAAGCATCCTTGGCAATGGCGCAATAAGTGATCTGATGAAGAATAGATTTAGAAACGGAACAATTGATCCAGCTATGAATGATCTAATCTTGACAGAACCAATCTATAAATGCGGGATTTGGTTCGCCAGTGGATAAAAAACTATTTGATGGAGTAACAGTTGTAACGACCCGACCCGGAAACCGATACCCCTCTGTAACGGCCCGAACCGCTACCGGCGCTAGGATCCAGATCGGCTTAAGGCCGCCGGGACCCGTAGCAAGCCAAACATACCTCCTATCACCTGGTCAAATCCCATACATGATCAAAACTTTAACATAAAAACTTAAACATCTGATGTACAAACCGAACTTGACCTGTATGCAACATAACTGGAAACCTAAAAGAACCCCATACTAGAGCTCTCAACAAAACTCTAGCTGGGTCAACATAACATACATCAAGCTGGGATTACATCCAAGGAACTAGAACCTAACCTGTGCATGCATCAAACCACAAATATAAGACCTCCTCTAGGGTCCTCATCAATCTCTAAAGTGGTAAACAACACATGCCAGAAGTTCAGTTCAACACAACTCAACATTAAAACTTTACATACATCATGTATTAAACAGGGACTAACCAAGTCTTAGGGCCAAGCACAGCACTAAACCATAAATATAACTCCAATTAACTTTACATTACATTCTCTTACAAATCAATATAATACATGTCCACACTAAAAGTACTAAGCTAATACTGTTACAAAAGCAAAACCTCTGCTCTTGAGACTTCCCGATCAACCTCAAACCTGCAACACTAGGGTTAGGGGAGAGGGGTGAGCTAAAAAGCCCAGTGAGTAGAAACATAGAAAACAGTTCATTAATTACATGCTCTCATGAAATGCGCCATATCACAACTATTACACAACAATCCTTTCACTCCCGCTTGAGTTCACGCTAGCATTCTCTTCCTCTCGCGGGTGATTTTAGAGGGTTCTCAAAACGTCCTTCCCCTCAGGGTTAGACATGACCCCAACATTCCCTCTGTCAACACTCGGCCCCGAAGGAGCTCTCATGGGGCTTTCCTACATGTACTCGCCCGACTGACAAAGACTCAATGACAGACTTGCGGGCTATTGAGGTCGCCTTGGTCCACCCATCTCATCATATAAACAACAATTTATGCAATGCGTCACATTCGTGAAACTAGTGCAATCATCCTATTACATATATAAACATGATGCATGAACATGCTTTAGGCATTTGATTTTATAAAATGAAAGATTAAGTTAGTTCTACTCACCTCTGGCAGACACTGACTGACTCTGCAACTGCTAGCACTACTGGCCTCCTCGGTCCCTCGGGTCCGATCCTACACAGGTGGACTCGAATGAGGTGCCAACACACTCTAAACAACTCATAAACATACCCCCCAAAACCCCTCTAAACATTTCTAAAACATGCATAGAAAACACCCAAGAAACAGCTGGACAGGGCACTTTCGGCGGCACCTTCGGCGGCCGAAAGTCCCTTCCAGAGACGAAACTCGGGTAGGTTCGGCGGCAGATTCGGCGGCCGAAACCCTAGGACAGAAATGAAACTCAGCCTTCGGGGGCACGTTCGGCAGCCGAAAGACTGCCTCCCATGCAGGTTCGGCGGCCGAAACTCCTTTCGGCGGCCGAACCTGGTCCCCTCTAGACGACAGGTCCGATTCTGCCAAGCCAAAAACCAACTCAATACACCCAAATCCTTACATACTCTCTCCCAAACATGCATACTCACTCCCACAAGCATAAAGGGGCATAAACTAACTTAAAACCCCAACAAAACATCATGTAATCATACATTGGCACAAAACTCACATAAACCCTATCATGCATATCTACCCAAATACATACATCAAATCTCCTTAAAACTTACTTAAAACTCATTGAAACATAAGGAAAAGCAGAGATCTACACTAACCTCTTGGAGATCGAGGGTTGGTGTGACCCGAACCTTGGAGATGTGGAGGAAACTAGCTCCGGGGTCTCCAAGCTCCAAATTCTTGATCCAAGCTTAAAACTCTTCAAAACCAAGGATAAAACTCATAACACTTTGGAAAGTCAAAGGAAAACTTGAAATCGACCAAGGGAGGACATGAACTCACCTTAGCCCGAGAATGGGGAGAAAACTCGCCCATTTTCGGTCTGAGGCCTTATATAGGCGACCAGCTGAGCCACCTTCGGCGGCCAAACCAGCACCCTAAAGTCCCCCATGTTCGGCGGCCGAACTTGAGGTTCGGCAGCCGAACCTGGTTTCTGCCCAACTCAACTTTCGAAAGCCAAAAGTCCATCCGAAACCATCTCATGTTCGGCGGCCGAACATCACCTTCGGCGGCCGAACCTGGGTTCTTCCTCCTTGGCCTTTTCTCTTCAAAACTCAATTTTCTTTCAATTAAAACCCTTAAAATCATTTGAAAATATTTTTAGACAACACATTTTACCCTTCTAGAGAGATCCAACACCCTAGATTCCGCCGGAAGGTAGGAATCCCGATGCCGGATTCTAGCCGGGTATTACAACAGTACTATCGACATGAGAAGCCAATTTGTATCCATGAAGAAGAGGCATGATTTATGCATGCCATAATAAATAATTAGTCGAAGTGAGTTTAATAGTGAGAAATTGAGTGATGTTTGGAATCTGAAGATTGGGGATAGATGATGTGGATTCGACGGTGGTTGAAACAAGAGATTGCTCAGTGTTAGCCATTGCTGTTATGAACAAAAGGAAGAACAAGATGAAAAAAACATAAAAGAAAAGAGAAGAATTTACGGTAAAGCCTTTACGGCTTTGATACCATATGTAGGTTTATGGTATCGAAAATTCTATATCTATACATTTATATAGTATATATAAAGTCTATCAACAATTAAACAGTGGCTAAGTATACAAACTGTATAATAACAAATATTATCTCAACAAATTCTAAGTTTTATCACACATTAAGAATTAGAGCATATGATACATATTTTGTATACACACCAAATAAATAAAATCAAAGCCAAAACCTATCTAAAAAACGTTTATTATTATTATTTGCTATTATAGTTTTAATCTCATATTAAATTAATAATAAATAATTACTTAGAAGTTGGCCGTCCATCTGATTAAAATAACACTTATAAATAACTCTCCATCATTGTTTTTGTTCACAAAAGGGAAATTAAAACTACTATTTAAATTAATTACACGGTACCAACCTTTCTAACAATAGGTGAGTTTAATTTAAAATTTTAGGAAAATTAAAATTAAAATTTGTTTTTTTTATATCAGTTTTAATTTTGTTTGATAAAATTTAATTATGAATTTTTTTTTAAAAAATAATATGTAATAAATTTTAAAATTAAATAAGGACAATATAGTATTTTATTTTGTCAAATTATATAATTTTTAAAGCTTATAAATTATTTGACCAATTTTGACAAACATTCATTTAATTTAATTTAAAATCTAAATGGACTAATCTCCCGTTTAAATTTTAGATTCATTTAATAAATTAAACATATTCAAAATTTTAAATTTTAGTTTATTAAAACTGAAGTCCGTAGATTTAATAAATTTGATACCTTGCTTATGAATGTATTTTTTAATTAAAAAATTATATAATTTTAAATTTATTGTTTTAACTTAAAATTTTCTAAAATTATAAAAGAGAAAAGCTGTATCTCAATAAACGAGCCTGTCGGATATTTTTTCATTTGCTAATTATTGTGAAATAATATCCAACCAAAATAGTCTATTTAATTTTTGAAATTATAGTTTTACCAAATTCGGTAACATTTGAAGAGATTTGAAATTAATACTAAACCAATTTTAATTAATTCATGTAATTTACAAAATGGCAATGAATTAAATAAAATGGAAGAAACAAATGAATTATTTGTAAATAAGATTTTTTTTATTAATGTAAAAAATTAAAAAATATATTCGAAGACAATTTTTTTTTTTTTTGCAAAGGGAATAGAAAATTAAAAAGAATTAAATCTATGAACTTTCAAGCTCTTTTTTTTTTTCTTCCTAATTTCTTATTCTAAAATAATAATAATAAATAAATAAAAATCTCCAAAAAGAGTTCTGGTTTAGGTACTGGAAGCGGGAATTTTTCCCACCATTTTAATTGTTAACCATGGTTAGAAGAGGATGAAAGGTGGGGTTTTCTGACTGGGACTGACTTTGCTGATCTGTCAATATTTGATTGGTTGGACTATGTCTGAGTCGGTTGGCTGACTCTACCTTACCATTTCTTTTTGGGTCCGTGCATGTGCACTTGCGAAGGGAGATTCTGTAATTTCATCTCCGTGTTAAACACTCCGATTATCTCCTGTCAATTACCAAAAATACCCTCTCTCATACACACGCACTTTTCTCAATCGCCAATCACATGCGCAGAGCTACTAGCTGGAGCCGGACCACCCAGTTGGCTTTTCCCACGTCATCGACTCCATGGACCCCATCTCCACAATATCCCTAAATTCACGACAAATTCAACCCAAATTCACTCGGTCCCAAATCATAATCCCAACCCTTTCTCTCCATCCAACGGTTTTGAACAAGGACACGTATTCCAAACTCGGTATCACGATCGTCCATTCCAGTTCACACGGTCAGCCTCAGATCAAGCAATCAAATGAATTCAACGGCTAAGATCCTGCCCGATATTTCACCGGGCAGATCTCATCGCTTTTAAGAAGCGGCCCTTGCCTCCTTTCTTCCTCGCTCTTACAAGGGAAATCTCCTAACCCTAACCTCTAGCGTTTGCATCTGAAATCTTTGTATTTTCTTTTCGCCTTCCAATTTGTTTGAAGTCTTGGGTTAAGATTTCAGTGGCGCGTGGGGTACACGCCCTGCCTGATTCATGATTTCTAGTACATCCGAATTGGGAAGTCCACGCCGGAGACCAGCCGGATTTCTACCGGACTCTTCATGGCGTCTGCAGTATTAGCTAATCGTAACGAACAGAATTGGACGCAGCCACAGCCGAGAGGCGGTGCTAAATTCATGGGCAAAGTCCCTTACTCTAACCCTAACCCTAAATTGTCCAAAAAAAGGCAATTCCAAGCGGCTCAGCCTGTCATCAACTTCAATGGGCCACCAGCCTTAACGCAACCAGCAGCATCAGACGATGCGTCTTCAATAAACAGGAGGCCGGCGAGTGATTTCAACGGTGTTGGATATGTGACGTTAAATATCGCGTCGTATTCGAAGAAAGAACTGGTGGAGCTGAAGAGGCGTTTGATTGAGGAGCTAGAACAGATCCGGCAGTTGAAGAATCGAATCGATTCCTCTGAGTTCCAGGTCAGATCTACCTCCAATTTCCACAACAAGAAACCAATTGCAACGACCAACAGCAACAAGAAACTTTTGGGGAACAAGAGGCCATTTCCAGCAGCGAATTTTGGATTTGGGGCCAAAGACATGAAGCGATCGATTCATCCGGAGGACGGCCAATTGATGAAGAAATGTGCCCAGATTTTGACGAAATTGATGAAACACAAGCATGCGTATATATTTAATGTGCCGGTGGATGTTGAGGGTATGAAGCTCCATGATTATTTTGATATAATCAAGAATCCTATGGATTTGGGTACCGTCAAATCGAAATTGGGGAAAGTTTTGTACGATTCTCCCATGGATTTTGCTGCTGATGTGAGATTGACCTTCAACAATGCCATGAAGTATAACCCTAAAGGTCACGAGGTGTATAATCTTGCCGAGCAGCTTCTGTCCAGATTTGAGGAATGGTACCGACCCATTAGAGAAAAGATTGGAGAGGATGATCAGGATCAGGTGGATGAGCATGAGCAAGTTCAAGAAGTGCAAGCTAGTTCTTGGGATCACGTACCCAATCGTTGTGAAATTGATAGAGTAAAGAAAGATCAGGAAAATATAACACATGCGCCTAAATCTGATCCAATTGGGAAATCAATGCCACCAATTGGGTCGAACGCTCAATCGACATCGCAGTTGCCTGTACGAACTCCTTCCCCAATGCGAGCGCCTCCAGTGAAGCCCGTTAAGCTACCTAAGCCCAAGGCCAAAGATCCTAACAAGAGGGAGATGTCTCTTGAGGAGAAGCACAAATTGGGGATTGGGCTACAGAGTTTGCCTCAAGAGAAGATGGAGCAAGTGGTTCAGATAATAAGGAAGAGGAATGGACATTTGAGGCAGGAGGGAGATGAAATTGAGCTAGACATTGAAGCTGTTGATACGGAGACTCTATGGGAGCTCGATCGGTTTGTGACCAATTATAAGAAGATGGTTAGCAAGATAAAGCGTCAAGCGTTAATGGGTATCAACAATGTGTCTGCTGCTGCTAGCGAAGGCAATAAGGTATTCTTCAACCCCCCCCCCCCCCCCCCCCCCCCCCTCTTGATTTTGTTTTCAAAATGTTGCAGGTAGATATGCTTGAATTGCCGCATTAGCATGTTCTGATTTGCTATTGGCATTTAATGTAGGGGGCACTTGGAAATGAGAGGATGGATGTTGCAACTGAGGCAAAGAAGCCAAAGAAAGGTGATGCAGGTGATGAGGATGTGGATATTGGCGATGAGATGCCAATGAGCAGTTTCCCTCCTGTGGAGATTGAGAAGGACAATGGCCATGCAAGTAGTAGTTCTAGCAGCTCGAGTAGCTCCAGTGATGAATCTTCCTCATCCAGTGGTATGACATTAAATCCATTCTAATCCATCTTGAAGAGTAAGGGTGCGAAGTTCTGTTGCTAGAAATGCTAAATGTAAGTTGAAAACTTTTTCCTTTGCAGATTCTGATTCAGGAAGCTCGTCAGGGAGTGATTCTGAGGATGCACATTCGTAAAGACTGAGACAAATGTATGTTTGTAGAATGGATTCTTGAGGTCCTTTTTGTCGTTGATCTGGAAAGCAATATCTTGAAATGTGGCAAATAGCCTGTTGAGGCTTGAAAAAATGATCTTGTACAGGGAGGGTTCTCGATTCTGTTGTTTGTTGGTTGCAATGTGGAAGATGTGATGGAAGATTGGTGCTAGGGTTTACATTTGCTGGAGGCTACAACTTGGAAGTAATTGATTTTGTGTAAAAAGGCTGATCAAATTTGTAGGTTAGAGGGTAAGAGACGCGGTGAAAAGGTTTAAGGAAATGGTTAGGGCTTCAGAAGAAGAGGTAAATTAGTGAATGAATTGACTCTGTACACATTAGAATGCTTAATACAAGCGTTTTAGCTTCAACGAGCATTGCCTTTTAATTGGGTGTGAATGGTTATAAAGAAGTGCCAAAGAAAAAAAAAATTGAACAAGAGGTGTGTGGCAAAGGAACATTCTTGCCTTGACGCAACAGATTTGGCCTTGGAAAATATGAATATATTTAAATGAAGAAATGTGTTAGTGGTGGGCAAAGGAAACCCCAATTCTGATTAGCCTTAATACCCTTCATGCGAGGGGGATGCGGCTGTGAAAGTGAGGCTTGATATTTGGGTTGGAATTGGAAAAACAGGACATGCTCTTGTGCCTGTGGCAATTGGTGCAGATTGAAGCTGGTTTGCCGCATTGCTCATCGATATTGGGAGATCAAAACGACGCCTACATTCCAAGATCATAATTACTTTGCTTCAGCGTGATGCCGTAGGATTTTCCTTTTCTTTTCTTTTCTTTTCGTTTTGTACACCATGTTATACTTTTGTATGTACAGAACCCTTTTGCCCATTTTTTCTTCTTTAAAAAAGAGATTAAATATGTATTTATTTTGATTTTTTTTCAGGGACCAAGTATTTGTGTAGATAGATGGTCACTATCATAGCAAAGTCATCGGCCTTGTCTTCATGGATGTGAAAAGAAGCCAAAAAACCATTTGAAGTCAAAACTTTAAGGATGATAAAAAAAAAGAGAGTTGATTGAAATTCTTTAAAGTATTTATTGCAAGTTTAATCCTTTATAAGGAATTAATGGGAGATCCAATTAAGAGTTAGATGCCAATTTCCAGAACTGTAGATGTTACCATGAATGTACCCCAACATGAAAATAAATAAAATTAAGATTGAGGCGGAATGTACAGTGCTTGCATATCTGTAATTTGTTACTTTTGCATAGATTAAATAAATATTTGAACTTTTAAAAAATACTATTTAAAGATACAACTTTAAAACTTTAGAAAAAAGACGCAGATAAAGATGCAGCCCCGTATTTATTTACTTGTTTGGTTTTTGGCCAATTAGGAGGGTGACAAAACCATTCGTTCCAAAGGGGGAAAAGTAATAAACACCAGAAGTTAGGCAATTGCAAAACAATTTCTGAAGAACTGACTGAACAATTAAGTGTTGCAACTTCAAAAAAGGAATCTCATCAATACTTAAGGCATACAATGCCAGAAGTTTCCAATACAAATACTTGGATGTCTAAGGGACAATTTTAAACAAAGAATGAAACTTCCTTATCAATGGGTCTCACCAAAATAACAATGAACTTGCCTGGAGTTTCATGTAGGAAAATCTCCAGCAATGAAAGGACGGGAAAATTGAACAAGACAAGCTTGGAATTGAGCAGCTTCACCCCCAGCATGATTTTTCCCCTCTTTGAAAATATGGGCAAGGTAAGTTTCCATTCGGAACATTGCATCATCATCCATTCCTCCATCAGAATCTTCAGGTAATTCCTTGACAACTTCCTCAGCTTCTACTACTGCCTTGGAATCATCTGTCTGTTCTTCAATCTCACCTGTTTCACCTGTCTCAACATCATCAATTTCATCTTCTTCAATACCAAGAAAATCTTCATCATATTCTTCGCTATCCCGTTCTTGATGTCTGGCAGGTTTTAAATCTTTCTTGATGACACGCAACATTTGAAGAAGTCCATCATTTGTCACATCATCACAGACATACTTGAAAACCTGAAAGCACAAGTTAAAAAAGTCATTAGATTAATGATATGCACATGAGTATGAAAGCTCAATGACTACAGAATTCTTGAAAGATTCCATTGCCTCGTTAAAATAGCTATCCACAAAAATTAAAAAAATCCTGCAAAATACACAGTAAAGCATCCAATATTTTGATCAGTGATCCAACACCTGCCAAAAATGAAATAAGAACTCAGCAGCACTCCAAGTATCTACTTCTAACAGTTCGTTACAGTGCTGAACTTTGCTATAGCATTATCATTAAGATACAGCGTATTAACATTGCGGAAAATAATAATTAATCAAGAACTCAACCTATTAGGGCATAATAGTTATAAATAACAAAGTGCACACCCATTGAAGTGCACAAATATGTAGCCAATTTTACAAGGGAACAACTCTTGCATAAAAGACAGAAACTAAACTTGCTATAATTGGGCACACCTGTTCAATGGCAGATCGCATAGGAGCTGAAGACTGTGGCAAACAATGAGAGCAATGTATCCACAAAAACACCCATTAACTCAGGACTCACATAACTATCCAAATCATCTTCTCCTGAGTCAAGCAGATCAGAAGCTGCAAAAGCTTTCTTACAGCAGATAAAAATTTCAGACACAGCCTCAGAGGATTCTCCTGGTCTAAGGAGCACTTGGAGCAGCAACTGGATCAGTAAATACTTCAATGCATGTAATCTATTAGCATCTATACTAGGCCCACAATTCCTTTCCTGGCAGCACTACGACATGTTAGTACTGAGAATTCTCCAGCAATGTTAAATAACATACGAAGTGACAGATGAGAGATTTTTGAGAAAAGAAAATGGGCGATATAACATAAAACACATCGCATTTATGGAGTCAAATTGCAAGATTCAAGCATAAAAGAACCAGCTTTCAAGCACCCACAACTTCACAAAGTTAAAAAATAGCCATTGGTTTAGGAGTCACCGATAAATGCAAAGTCCATACAAAAGAACAAATGTAAACATTGGCTTTAAGACATTCTCACATTAAGGTGGAAGAATACTTGCCACATCATTCAATTTTAGCAACCTCAATACATATATGATAAGAATGATTGGATAAATATACAATAAACAAATTTGAGTTTTATTTAGATTCACATTGCAGGTCTGCCATGTAATTAGATTATACATTTACAACATGCAGCATTTTGAACCATTAGCATTGCCAAAGGCAAGCAAGATGTAACGATCCGGAAATTGGATGGTTACCGACTCTAGAGTTGATAGACTTAAGGTTGTCGAATATCCTGATATAATTCTAATATGTTTTCAAAACATATGTAAAGTGTTTTCATAACATTAACCAAATTCAAAACGTGCATACATACATAATTAAAAAACATATATCTATACTACTCCCCTTATTAAATAATCCGGTATAATCATCGTTACATACCACGATTTCATTCAAAAATAACTTAGACTTAAAACTTTTGCACAATAAGATTATTGACAAGGAATCATAAAAGAAAAATCAGGCAAAACACAATACTAAACCATAAAATTGTTACATGTCCACAACAAAACTCTTACATAGAGAGTTATATCCATAGAAGCTGTCGAACTCTCATGCTAATTGTGATCCTGCAAACCACGAGTTAGGGGAAATGGATAAGCTATTAAAGTCTAGTGAGTAGAAATATAATATAAAATAGTTTAATAAAACATATGCTTAATATATGCGTCATAACACATATAAATAATAACAAGATGAATTTGTCACTAGTAACTCTCAATAAAATTTTAATAGTGTCTTACTCACAACAGGTGCTCTTTAGGACTCTTTCTAAATATAATATATCTATGGTGCTAAGAGCGTAAAATGGACATCCTAATATTTCTCTTATACAGTGTCAGAGGTGTAGAATGTATCTTGATCTAAATTTCTATATTCATCATAAAAATATCATGCTCGAGAATATCCAATATCCACAATGCATCATATTCGTGAATTTAAATCTAATGCAAAATAACCTATTTAAATATACATGATATTCGTGATGCATGAAAATGCATAAAATATTTATTTTGATAAAAATAACAATTTAGTTTAGTTTTATTCACCTCTGATGGACAAGCAGTTATCTCACTGTTGATCTCTACGGTCTTCTAAGTCTGATATTATATAGATGAGTTTAAATGAGGAACAAAACATAATTTTTATAACTCTTATAACTATCCCAAGATATCTCTAAAAACATATAAGAAAACATGTAAAAAACGGACTAGAAACGACTGAATAAGAGACTTTCGGTAGGGGTGTAATCGAGCCGAGCCGAGCCGAGCCGAGTTTTGTAAAGTTCAAGCTCGTTTATTAAAAAAGTTTGGAAGCTCGAGCTCGACTCGAGCTCTAATATTTGATTCGAGCTCGGCTCGATAATTAAATATTATAATCGAACTCGATTCGAGCTCGACTCGTGAAAGGCTCGTTCGATTTAATAACGAGCTCAATTCGAGCTCAAGCTCGAAAAGCTCGATTAAGAAGCTCGTTAATAAAACTCGAACTCGAACTCGGAAAGCTCGATTAAGAAACTCGTTAAAAAAGCTCGAGACCGAGCTCAAAATTAAAAAGTTTGGTTTGAGCTCAAGTTCAGGCTCGAGCTCGAATTAATAATTATATTTTAATCAGTTTTTAATCATCATTAATTTAAATAATATAAAAAAAGAGAGTGTACATAAAAAAAATTATGTAACACAATTTATAACTAAAATAACACAAATAAATATAAATTCAACAACATAATAAAATTATATTACACACAAAGTTTAATATCAAATGAATAAAGTTGATTCCAACTTCCAACAGTTGAAACAAACTAATATAATTTAATTATCTTCATAATCATCTTCATACTTGTTCAATTAGTTAACTTGAATTTCAACTTCAACATCCATATAACCTTAATTAATTATTATTATTATACTTTGATAATTATTATCATCTTTTATATTCTTTTATATTGTATGCTTAATTATATACAAAAAAAATTTTATAATTATACTTTAATTTTAAAATGTATATAATTTTTACAACTCAATTTATCATGTAGTACGATAATTTTAAAGAATACTTATTATAATAATTAATATTAATTATTTGTGATTATACATTAATTTTATGGAATCTTATTATAATAATTATATACAAAAGATTTTTATAATTTAATTTTAAAGAATATTAATTATAATAATTAATCTTAATTATTTGTAATTTTCAATACTTTAATTTTCAAGTATTTATAATAGTTTAAATTTTATAACTTTATAGTTATTTTTATTTTTTTAATAATATATGAACTTGTTCATAAATTTATTTAACGAATTGGTTCACCAATTTATTTAAACAATATTACTCACGAGCCTATTTAACGAGCCTGCTCGTGAGCCTGCTCGTGAGCCTTCTCAACGAGCCTGCTCGCGAGCCTTCTCAACGAGCCTGCTTGTGAGCCTTCTCAACGAGCCAGCTCGCGAGCCTAAAAACGAGCCAGCTCGCGAGCCTTAACGAGCCGAATACTATGGAGCTCAAGCTCAGCTCGTTTAAGTGACGAGCCTCAAAATTGAGCTCGAGCTTGGCTCGTTTAAAAAACGAGCCGAACTCGGTCGAGCTTTTATCTAGTCGAGTCTCGAGTAACTCACGAATAGCTTGGCTCATTTACAGCCCTAACTTTCGGTGGTAGGTTCGGCAGTCGAAAGCCTGAAAGTCTAATCCTTCGGGGGCAAGTTAGGTTGCCAAAGGTGTCTTCTCTGGCAGGTTTGGCAGCCGAACCTGGATTCTTCTTGTAGAAGAACTCGATTCTGCCTTGATGCAACAACCCTCCAAACAAGATCAAATACACAACGGGGCCTCAAAACTAAACTTTAACAACATATCAAACCACAAACGGTACCAAAAACATAAAATCATCAACACGCATTTAGAACATCAACCAAACATGCATACACACTCCTAAAGTTCCATTCAACAAAGACTTAGCTTTTAAAGGAGCATGCATTCGAATCGAGTCAAACGAAGTGACATGCATTGACAGAAGGAGGTGTAAAACAGCAGATTAACCAAGGAGAAACTGACTTACCTTAAAGAAATCCACCCTTTAAAGAGAATTTTGAAGTTGAGGAGAGGTGACTTGGTGAACTTTCAAAACCTTGATTTTTAAAACAAAAATAAAGAATTATGAGCCTTTTGGAGGATATTGAAGAGAAAGAAAAACTCAAAATATCAAGAAATAAGCTGTATTGACCTTTACCTAAAATAGAGAGAAAATGCTCTCCATTTTTGGACAAAAAGCCTTTCTATAGGTGGGTCTGCTAGCTAATATTCAGCGGCCAAACATTAAAATTTTCTAAAACTTTTCTTTTTAAACACATTTTCGAAATACTCAAAATTCATTTTGTAAAAACCCATATTAACAATTCTTTAAGAAAATGCTCCGCAACTTTATACAGCCAGGAGCCTTTTGCTGAAAGTATATCCATTAGGCACTGAACAAATTTTTAAGCCAGAAAAATAAGAAGAAAAGCTGCAGGTAGTCTTGGAAGGAGAAGAAGCAGAATATCAAATGCTAAGCGCTTACGATCATGAGATGAAAGAAGAAGTGATCCCTCAATGATATCCTCAAAAAAATTCTGAATCTTCTTTGAAGTTTCTTCTTCAGAAGAACTAGCCTTGCGACCCTTTTTATGCTTCTTAAGAGAATTAGAAGCTGACACCAAATCTTCAGCTTGCAAAACAGCATCAGGTAAAACAATATTTACCAGGACAGCCACACACTGAACTCGAGGTTGACAGAAAGTCGATTCCTACCATTTTCTATAAATAGAAATATTTTGAGCAAGTCATCTACTTCAACAAATTAATTTTATAGCACAGATATGTGTTTAACAATCACCTTCAAACAGTTAACAAGGGAGGACAAATGATCTGATGCAAAAAGTCTATCAGGTTAAATGGATATGGAAAAATATTGCCAAATATGATGCTATCAACAGAAATTTTATCCCAAATTTTCAAGGCTAAAAGCAGCGCATCAGGATTTCCAACATCTGTAGCTTCCTAAAACCACTCACAATGACCAGGAGTCTTAAGTGCGTGATTCAGCAAGACATCAGTTGGCAACTGCAATCAAACTATATCAGTAGAAAGGATCAAGCAATAATGAACCAATCACCTTATCATATGCACAGTGCAGACAAATTTGAGGAATAATTGAAGCAAAGAAACTCCGAAGTCCAAACAACTTTGAAGTGGTACATGCAAAAGAATAGTCCAACTTAAAAGAACAAAGGTTCTTAAAATTGTTACTTTCTTGGTCTTTGGATAAAGTTTGAATCTTGATATTGGTTGATATAACATGTTCTTAATGAAGATGAAAACGAACTTAACATAGTGCAGCAAAAAATAAAAGAAAAGGACTGGTTTTATTTACCCAATAAAAAAAAAAAGTTTATCCCGTGCCTGGCATCATTAGCAAAAACATATATCAAAAGCTCAAGCATTACAGTAAGCAGTGAATGTAGAAGCACAATGAAGAACATATATCAAAAACATATATCCTGTTCAGAGAAATATGCTGCATAATGAAGAACAAATCAGAGATACCTATTCAACATATCACCAAATAAAAACAGTTTTGCATGAAGGTAGAAGCAATATTCTTGATTAATCAGAATATAGACCTTTTCAACCAAATCTAAAATAATTTCAATGGCAGGCTCTAGCAAATATCGCTTCTTTGATGCAAGGGAGAGAAGAGCATTGACAAATTCCTGGATGAATGAGTTCGTGTTCAGTGATACACTTTTATCAGACGTCAGCTCATGGATCATTCTTTCTGATTGGGCAAGTGCACCATAAGCAAACAAACGACCTAAAAGACAATCCCTTATTTCCTGTGTCATAGGAATTGGCTTAAGGAACTTCTTGTGGTGCATATAGCAACCTAACAGTCTAGCAAATCATGGTTCTTGCTCACCTGGGACCTGACCCTTCATTGATGAAGAAACTTCTAACAAATAAACTTTTAGCTTCTAATAGAGCCAAATTTAGATCCATTTTCTATATTATTATTTATGTTAATTTACACATTTTCTGTCTAATTTTGTGGTTTTGATCTTATTTTGCAGAAAATGGAGTAAAATGGTAATTTGGCAAAAAAAAGGCCTTAAATCTGCCCAAAAGAGAGCAAAAAAGAACAAGCATGGTTTGGGCAAACCAAAGTGAAGCTGAAATGAAGAGGAAAATAGAAAGCTGACTGATCAGGCTGTTTGCCCAAGTCTGTTTGGGCAAACAGTGGAGCAAGGCAGAAACAGTGCTCAGGACAGCAGGCAGACAGCCTATCAGCCCACACCGTTTGCCCGCACAACCTGGACAAACAACGCACAGCACGCTACCAGCAGGGAGACAGCCTGTCAACCCGCGCCGTTTGCCTGCACCGCCTGGGCAAACAAGGACCAGGCACGCAGACAGCAGTGACGCCAGATAGCCTACCCAGCCTGTTTGCCCACACAACGCCGGGCAAACAGCACCAACAACCAGCAGACAGCAGATCCGCCAAACTTGAAGACCAAGTCAACAAGAGTCCTTTTGCACTCCAATCACGTGGGATAGCTCAGCAACACATAATTACACCTCAACACTCTCTCCTACATATTTAAGAAGCCAAATATCAAAAAGACATAAATGCTTTCCAAGAATCTAAGTCCAAATAGGAGAAGGAGTTCCAACTCAACAAGGAAACCCTAGGGCAGCCTATAAAAAGACATGCAAACCAGCAGATCATACATCTTGGGATCAACATACATCCTCGGCAGAACCACTCCAGCAGCTGCGCGCCCCTTGCGCCAGCCCTTCTCCATCCTTTCTTGCTTTCTTTCTTTTATTTTTGTATTAGTTTCAGCCATGAGTGACTGAAACCCTTTTTCTAGTTGAAGAATAAGGTGAAACTTTAGTTGTTTGTGGATTGGGAAATCTGAACATGTTATGTTAATATTTTATTTATCAATATTTATGCAATTTGATGTTGAATTCTATTATTGCTTTGTTATTTAGATCAATAGGGCCCATTGATTCTTGATTGCAAAGTGATAATTTGTTAGTTTGGATAGTTTGAAGTCCGTAATTGCTTGAATTATTCAAATACAAGTAACCCTTGGTGTAAAAACCTAGGAAATTGCATAATCTAGCAATATCACCATACGTTTGGATAGCTAGAATTAGGTCTCTCTATTTCTTAATGCAATTAACAGTTGTTAGATGTCAAAGGCCCAAGAATGTTCCTTGGCAACTTGTTGATTAGTGGTTAATTGGAGGACGTTCCCTAATTAACCTATGCTTAAGGAGAGATATGGAGGTGAGAAGCGTCTTCCACCTCCATAACTAATTTATTGAGTCAAATAAAAAGATATAAGCATTAATAATCAATCCCAACAACTAAAGTGGATCCAAATCTTCAACTAGATTTTTCTCATAATTAATTTCTCTTTACTTTATTATTTGATTTATATTGTTGCTTTTAATTCTAGTTTAGCTCAACAATCTCAAAAACCCCCTTTTTATTTTTTGTTTATTTACTTGGTCTTGACAAGGAAAATAAGTAAGTATCAATTCCCTGTGGATTCGATCATTTTGCCACTATCTACAATTGTAAAATTGTTGATAATCAAAAAGGTTACTTTTGACCGGCTTCGACAACCGCGAGTCAGCTTCAGTAATGAGTCCAGTTTGATTCTAGGAATTGTGCCAACTAACACAGTCAAACCTAAAGCAAATCCTTGTCTTGCACACTGGAAAGACCAAGCCAGAATATGCATTACAAAAATATCAGCCGATAACCATACTTCATAGATAGCCCATGCAAGTTTATTGCTATTGTAACAAATATAGCCGAGGAAATTATCCAACTCTCTTGAAGCTGGATAAGCCCCAATTTCAGTTCACAGTAGATAACTCATGAATAATCTATAAAAAGAATAGAAGTAATCATTATGCATATGTGATAACATCCTGTTAAAGAATTACATGAGGAGGTTTAATATTTGATACCATGGGAAACAAGAATGAGCGAACACATGCCTTATTTAATTTAAGAACAGTGGTCCCAAGGTGAATTTATAAATATATGTGTTAGAATGTGAACATAATCTGTACATAAAAGAGATTATATAATCACATACTAATTAATACTAATTGATTGATAGAGAATTCTTAGGAATTATCTTAAAAAGACCTTATACTATATAAACACACTTCAATAGAGAAAATATACAAAAATTAACCAATTGTTCCTTATCTTATTACATGATATCAGAGTTTTTAGGGTTCATATGTTATTTTTTTTAGGTTTGGGATATTGTTCTCTTTTGAATCACCGGTTCAGGTGATTGTTTGATCTCACCACCGTCTTAGGAAGCGGTGCAACTGAGTTTCCGGCCTCTCTCCAAAGGCTAGTGGTCAGATTGCCAACAAGTGGTCTCCACGCGCCATTTTTTCTTTTTGGCCTGTTCTTCATGTGTCGGCATGTGAATGCGCATCGCATCTCTAGTGAGTCTCTGGTTCCACTTTCAATATCACCTCGTCATTTCCAAACAGTCTCGGAGGTTGTTATTGCCATCAGACCTTACTGATGTCGAGTTTCTCTTTTGTTGGAGCTGCCCAGATTCTGTTGCTTTCCTTCAAGGCTGTGTGAGGACTATTTTGGTGCTTTTATTATTGGGTGAAGTGTTTTTAAGGTCTAGTATTGGTTGAAATGACTTCTAAGAGTAAAAAGCATATTACTGAAATTATTCCAATGTCTCTAGTAGCAACTGATGTAATACCCGGTTAGACTCCGGTATCGGAATTCCTACCGTCCGGTGGAATCTCGGATGTCGGAAGCCTCTAGTAGGGTAAAATCCTGTTTTTTTATGAAATGTTTTAATGTGCTTTATGTTTTAAGCATGAAAGAAAATGAGTTTTTGCATGAAAATAGCACTGGAGGAAAACTCAGGTTCGGCGGCCGAACCTCAAGTTCGGCCGCCGAACATGCATGCGTTGCGGGTGTGCTTTAGGCCCCCGAAAGCATAAGTGAGGGAAGTCCAGGTTCGGCCGCCGAACCCCAAGTTCGGCCGCCGAACATGGCATGCATGCGGAGGCACATTCGGCCCCCGAACGTGGTCTGGCCAGCCACTATAAAAGGGTCCCTTAGCCGAAAACGGGCGAGCTTTTTTCCCCATTTTCGGCCAAGGTGAGTCTCTGCCGCCCCTCACCCATCTTTGGCGTCTTTCCTCTAGATCTTTCAAGATTTTCATTTGTTTTAACCTTGTTTTGAAGATTTGAGCTTTTGAGCAAGGTTTTGGAGCTTGGAGGTTCAAGAACCCAATCTCTCCTAACTTCGAGTTTAGGTCGTCTCTCTCTCGATCTTTAAGAGGTAAGGGTCGATCTTAAGCTCATTGCATGTTTTAAGTAAGTTTTAAGTAGATCTATGGGGTAGAATGCATGTTTAGGTTATGGTTATGTTTATGGGTATAAATGTATGTTCATGAACAATGTGGATGCTTGATATGTTGTAGATGGGGTTTATGATGGTTTGAGGCCCCTAGGAACATGTATGCTTGTGTTTGTGTGTTGTAGAATAGGTTTGATGCATGTTGGAAAGGTTTGGAGGCGAAATGTGCATAGGGAGCCAAGTTTCTGCCCTTTGGCAGAAACCAGGTTTGGCAGCCAAAGGACTTTCGGCCGCCGAACATGGCTTGGGAGGTAGCCTTTCGGCTGCCGAAGCTTGCCCCCGAAAGGAGACTTTCGTCTCTGTTTGGCAGTTTCGGCCGCCGAAAGTGCCGCCAAACCTGCCTGACTTTTGACTCTGGAGGGACTTTCGGCCGCCGAACCTGCCGCCGAAAGTGCCCTGTCCAGGCCTCCTTTGCATGTTTTTCTATGGTTGTTTCATGATGTTTTAGGGGGTTTTTGGGGAGTAGTTTAGAGATATGTTCTAGTATGTTTGGTCCCTCATTTGAGTCCACCTGTGTAGGTTCGGACCCGAGGAACCGAGGACCCCAGCAGTGAGTTCGGCTGCTTCGGTGTTGTCAGAGTCAGCCAGAGGTGAGTGGAACTAAACTTAATCTTTTAAATTAAATGTTTTATCATGTTTCATGCATCATGATTATGCAATAGGATAATTGCATTAGTTTCACGAATATGCCGCATTGCATCGATTGTTGTTGATGTGGGTGAATGTTGGATGACCCAATTAGTCCATGACAGGAAGACCAGGACCCCATTCTACGGCCTGGCACAGAGTAAGGAAAGACCAGGACCCCATTCTACGGCCTGGCACAGAGTTGGGACTCGAAGACCAGGAGCCCAGAGGAGGCCCTGGGATAATGGTAAGTAATGTATGTATGACAGGAAGACCAGGACCCCATGCTACGGCCTGGCACAGAGTTAGCTTGGACTAATTGGTGACAAGTTCACCCAACCCTTATGTGAATTGTCTGTGTTATGATGCATCTCATTGGAGCATGGTGTTATTATGTTTTATAGTTCAACTCACTGGGCTTTTAGCTCACCCCTCTCCCTTTACCCCCAAGCTTGCAGGTACAGTATAGTGCGGGAGTCCGGATAGAGTAAAGAAGTCATGCTTATGTAATAGCTAGCAATGGACATGATCAAATTGTAATGTAATGTCTTAATCAGTATAGATACGTAATGAGATGATGGGTATGGATGTTAGAGTGTGCTTGACCATAGACTGTTGTTATCCCTTGTTAATTACATGATCTTAGAGATTTTTATGATGTTTTTTGTAAACCAACTCAGCATATGATATGTCACCCATTGGGGGCACTGATGAGATCCCACAGAGGGATCAATGTTATGATTACGTTATGGTGCATGCACAGGTTGAGTTGGCGTATGAATGGAAAGAAAAGTTTTAATTTTTATGTATGTTGTTGATCATGTATGGGATTAAGCAGGTTCACAGGATGCATGTTAGGCTTGCTACGGGTCCCGGCGGCCTTAAGTCGACCCGGATCCTAGCGCCGGTAGCGGTCCGACTTTCGGGTCGTTACAACTGAGACATGTAAAACTTATCTTATTTGCTCTTCACATAAATGAGTCATTGATTCTGGTGCCACTGATCATATAACAAGTAATTTTCATATTTTTGCCAGCTTTTAAACTCATAAATCACCTTCTTCTGTAATTATAACTGATGGGTCAACCTATAATATTGAGGGTTCTGAGACTGTTAAACCTACTCCTTCTATTACCCTATCATTCGTGCTAAATTTACATAATCTTGCTTTTAATTTAATCTCTGTGAGTAAACTTATCAAAGATCTAAATTGTTGTATTTTTTTCTTGATTATTATCTCATTCAGGATCTTATGACGTAGCATATTATTGGTAAAGGACATGTATCTGAGAGACTCTACATTTTGGATGAATGGGTGCCTCGATCTGTTGTATGCTCTAGTGTCGTATCTCCATTTGAAGTACATTGTTGATTGGGAAATCCTTTTTTACTGGTGTTGAAGAAACTATGCCCTCAATTTCATGAGGTATATTCACTGGAATGTGAGCCATATTATTTTGCAAAACATTATCAAAACTCTTTAAGTCTTAGAGTCAATAAACATGCTGAGTCTGCTTTTGAATTAGTTTATTTAGATGTTTAGGGCCCATGTCCGGTTGGGTCTAAGACTGGATTCAGATATTTTATTACTTTTGTGGATGATTTCTCTAGGATCACTTGGATTTATTTAATGAAGTATTGTTCGGAAGTGTTTTCTCATTTTTCTGCCTTTTGTGCTGAAATCAAAACTCAATTTAATATTTCTGTGAAAATTTTGCGAAGCGACAATACTAAATAATATATATCAGAATCATTCTAGTCTTATATGACTCAACATGGTATTTTTCACCAATCATCATGTGTTGATACACCGGCTCAAAATGGGGTAGCCGAAAGAAAGAATCGAATCTTCTTGAGACTGCATGAACTCTGTTATTTTAAATGCAAGTTCCTAAGCAATTTTGGATCGATGCTGTGAGATTCACCTGCTGCCCGTCCCACATCGACGGATTACGGAAAATCTGAATTGTATATAATAGCTAGCACGAAACTCTAAATAACTTAGGTTAATCATTTTAGGCCAAGTGAAAAGTGGGTCCAAAAGTTATTTGGGTCAGTTTGGGTCGAACTGTTTCAATTGGTATAAGAACCACCTTGAGTCAGAAAAATTGTGCAGAACTAGTGGGCCAGCGAGAAAAGAGCCACCCGTGTGAGACAAGGTGGAGCCGCCCGAGGTACTAGCGAACCACAATATCCAAGGGTTCGGACTTGCCTTAGCAATTGTATCTGATTCAGTTGCGATGAGAACGTCGCAAATTTAGCAGGGGAGAGTGTGAGATTCACCTGCTTCTCGTCCCACATCTGTGGATTACGGAAAATTCGAATTGTATATAATAGCTAGCATGAAACTACTAAATAATTTGGGTTAACCATTTTAGGGTAAGTGAAAAGTGGGTCTAAAAGTTATTTGGTTCAGTTTGGACTGGACTGTTTCAATTGGTATTAGAGCCACCCTAGGTCAGAAAAATTATGCAGAGCTACTAGTGGGCCTGCGAGGAAAGGGCTACCCGTGTGAGACAAGGTGGAGCCACCCGAGATGCTAGCGAACCACAATACTCAAGAGTTTGGTCCTGACTTAGCAATTGTATCCGATTCAGTTACGACGAGAACACTGCAAATTTAGCAGGGGAGAGTGTGAGATTCACTTGTTTCTCATCCCACATCGGTGGATTGCGAAAAATCCAAATTGTATATAATAGCTAGCACGAAACTATTAAATAACTTGGGTTAATCATTTTGGGTCAAGTGAAAAGTGGGTCCAAAAGTTATTCGAGTTAGTTTGGACCGGACTATTTCAATTGGTATCAGAGCTACACTGGGTTAGGAGTTGTCTGGTACAGGTGCGTTAGTGGCCCAGATGAAAGTGACACCCGTGTTTCTGGAGCAGGTGGCTCAGAAACAGCATGAGGACCCAGAGTTAGTGAAAATTGCCAGGACTGTTCAGTCAGGCAAAGACAGTGAGTTCAGATTTGACAGTAAGGGGATCCTCCGCTATGGGAGTCGATTGTGTGTACCAGATGACATAGGGCTAAAAGGAGACATTATGAGAGAGGCTCATAATGCAAGATACAGCATTCACCCCGGAGCCACCAAGATGTACCAAGATCTGAAGAAAGTTTATTGGTGGCCAGCAATGAAGAAAGAAGTGGCACAGTTCGTGTCAGCCTGCGAAGTGTGTCAGAGGGTGAAGCTAGAACATCAGAAGCCGGCTGGAATGCTTAACCCGCTACCTATTCCAGAGTGGAAATGGGAGAGTATAGCTATGGACTTCGTAGTGGGGTTACCGGCGACGTCCAACAGATTGGACTCCATATGGGTGATTGTGGACAGACTCACCAAATCTGCTCACTTCATTCCTGTCAGGAGTGGCTATTCTGTGGACAAGTTGGCGCAGGTGTATGTGGATGAGATCGTTAGGCTGCATGGGGTTCCTGTTTTGATAGTGTCAGATAGAGGGCCCCAGTTCACCTCCAGGTTTTGGCGGAGTCTGCAGAATGCCATGGGTACTAGGTTGGATTTCAGTACTGCCTTCCACCCCCAGACTGACGGACAGTCAGAAAGGACCATACAGACTATCGAAGATATGCTCAGAATGTGTGTGCTGGACTTTGGCGGTTCTTGGAGGCAGCATCTACCTTTGGTAGAGTTTGCCTACAACAACAGCCATCATGCTAGCATCGGGATGGCTCCATATGAAGCTTTGTACGGAAGGAAGTGCAGATCACCTGTTTGCTGGGAGGAAGTTGGAGAAAAGGCCTTAGCAGGGCCTGAACTAGTAGAGATTACCAGCAGGGTGGTACCCATAATCAGAGAGAGGATCAAGACTGCTCAGAGCAGACAGAAGAGCTATGCAGACGTCCGCAGGAGACAGTTAGAGTTTCAGGAGGGGGATCTGGTATTGCTCAAGGTGTCTCCAATGAAGGGAGTGGTTCGCTTCGGGAAGACAGGTAAACTAGCCCCACGATACATCAGACCCTTTGAAATCTTGCAAAAGATTGGGAATGTGTCGTACAAGCTGGATCTACCTGCTTCAATGGAAAGAATCCATCCGGTTTTCCATGTTTCTATGTTGAGGAAATTTGTGTCAGATCCGAGCAAGGTTCTTAGTGAGCCTGATGTGGAGGTCCAAGAGGATCTCACCTATGTTGAGCAGCCAGTGCAGATCATAGACACCCAGATCAGAAAGCTAAGAAACAAGGAAATCCCGATGGTGAAAGTCCTATGGAACCACCACAATATGGAAGAGTGCACTTGGGAGACACGGGAGTCTATGCTCCAGCAGTACCCTCATCTCTTTTAAGGTTAGATCTCTTTGTGTTTATGTGCTATGTATGTATGTATGTTATGTTGTTTTGCCATGCTATGTGTGCTAGTTGAGGTACATTCGGGGACGAATGTTCTTAAGGGGGGGAGAATGTAATACCCGACTAGACTCCGGTATCGGAATTTCCTACCGTCCGGTGGAATCTCGGATGTCGGAAACCTCTAGAAGGGTAAAAGCATGTTTTATGAAATGTTTTCATGTTTTTAATGGTTTTAAGTATGAGATTAAATGAGTTTTTGCATGAAAAATCTTTGGAGGAAAACCCAGGTTCGGCCGCCGAAAGTAAAGTTCGGCCGCCGAACATACATGCGTTTTGGAGGCACGTTAGGCCCCCGAAAGCATGAGCGAGGGAAGTTCAGGTTCGGCCGCCGAAAGTCAAGTTCGGCCGCCGAACATGGCATGCATGCGGAGGCAAGTTCGGCCCCCGAACGTGGCCTGGCCAGCCACTATAAAAGGGTCACTTAGCCGAAATGGGCGAGCTTTCTCCCATTTTCGGCCACAGCTAGCTTCCGACCTCCCTCTTCCAAATCTAGTGTTTTTCCTTCAAATCCCCACCATTTTTCTTGAGTTTTGAGCTTGCATTGAAGGTTTTGAACTTTGAAACAAGTTTTGGAGCTTTGGGAACTCAGGAGCTCATTTTCGTGGATCTCCAAGTTTAGGTCGTCTCCCTCTCGATCTTCAAGAGGTAAGAGCCGATCTTAAGCTCCTTATGTGTTTTAAGTAAGTTTTAAGTGATTTTATGGGGTAGAATGGCATGTATAGGGTTGTATGAGTTTTTAAGTAAATGTTAGGTTTTATGGGATTTTTGAACAATGTGGCATGTTTGAGTATGTTTGAAGTGTTGTAGTTGGGGTATATGTTTGTTTGAGGCCCCTAGGAGCTTGTATGCATGTTTTTGGTTGAGTTTATGCATGATTTGAGCTTGGGAGGCGAAATGTGCTGAAGGGAGCTGAGTTTCTGCCATTCGGGAGAAACTCAGGTTCGGCCGCCGAAGGGACTTTCGGCCGCCGAACCCCCTTGTGGAGGCAGGCCTTTCGGCTGCCGAAGGTGCCGCCGAACGTGCATGAGTTTCGTCTCTGTCCGGGAGTTTCGGCCGCCGAAGGTGCCGCCGAACCTGCCTGACTTTCGGCTCTGAAGGGACTTTCGGCCGCCGAACCTGCCGCCGAAAGTGCCCTGTTCAGCCATTTCTTGCATGTTTTCATGTGATGATTTCATGATGTTTTAGGGGGTTTTTGGGGAGTATGTTAGAGTTATGTTCATGATGTTTGGTCCCTCATTGGAGTCCACCTGTGTAGGATCGGACCCGAGGAACCGAGGACCCCAACAGTGAGCCAGCTGCTACAGAGTGTGTCAGAGCTAGCCAGAGGTGAGTGGAATAAACCTTAAGTTTTAAAATGAATGAAATATGAATTTTGAGCATGATCCATGCATCATGAATGCCATGAGATATAGTAGGTTGCTTGCATTAGTATTCACGAATATGTTGCATTGCATTTATGATGTTGATGTGGATTGGTCATTGGGTGATCCTTTAGTCCTCATATGATATGATGATGTTATGGCATGATATGGTATGGAAGTCCAGGTTGTACCCATTCTACGTCCCTGGCACGATGTAAGAGGAAGTCTAGGTTGTACCCATTCTACGTCCCTAGCACAGTTGGACTGTATGATATGTTATGTTAAGGGAAAGACCGGTTGTACCCATTCTACGTCCCGGCACAGTTGGACTATGTAGAGGACTATTGGTGACAATACCATCCGAGATGTGATTTGTTGTGATGTGTTGCATTACATAATGGCATGAGATTTTTAAATATATGTTTTCACTATTCTGCTCACTGGACTTTGTAGCTCACCCCTCTCCCCTAATCCCAGATGTGCAGGTACAGGGTAGACCAGGAGGTTAGCCAGAGATATGAAGTGTGTATGTAATAGTTAGTTGTGGACATGACAGTGGTATTATGATGTAATGTAAGAGATTTCAGTATATTATAGTTATGTTATGTGTAATGATATCGAGGATTAGATATTGTGCTTGACATTATGTTTTGAGGTATCCCTTTTATTACATGATTAAAATGTTTTATAATGTTATAGAGCCAACTCATCTCATGATGTATTTGCCCATTGAGGCATTGTTGAGATCCCACAGAGGGATCACGATTATGATCAGGACTATGTACATGTATGTTCAGGTTGAGTTGGATGCATGAAAGAAAAGTTTAAATTTTTATGCATGTTGTTGATCATGTATGGGATTATACAGGTTTACAGGTTGTATGTCAGGCTTGCTACGGGTCCCGGCGGCCTTAAGCCGATCTGGATCCTAGCGCCGGTAGCGGTCCGATTTTCGGGTCGTTACAGATACCAATCTGTAACGACTCGAAAATCGGACCGCTACCGGTGCTAGAATCCGGGTCTTCTTAAGGCCGCCGGGACCCGTAGCAAGCATAACATTCATCCTGTGAACCTGTTAAATCCCATACATGATCAACACATACATAAAAATTTGAACTTGTCTCATTCAATTACCAAACTCAACCTGTGCATGCACAACTCATAACCATCGTTCCCCTCATTGGAGTCCTCAACTATGCTCCAATGGGAAACATTCATTCATACATTAAGTTTGGTTTTCATAAAATATCATTAAACCATTACATTTGAAAGATCATGTATTAAAAGAGATAAACCACATACTAGGGTCAAACACCACTCTAATCCTCAATAACATCATTTCATTACATAATTATTCAATACTATTCATTACATTACTGAACTGAACATTACATTACAATATTTATCATGTCCACCACTAGCTATTACATAACCATGACTTTACTCTAGCTAACCTCCTGGTCTAACCCGTACCTGCAACCTGGGGTTAAGGGAGTGGGGTGAGCTACTAGAGCCTAGTGAGCAGAATAATAAAACATAGTATTTAAAACATATGATAACATGGAATGCATCACAGCATAAACAAATCACATCAAGGATAAACTTGTCACCATTTAACCCTCCATACAGTCTAATCATGCCAGGGGCGTAGTGCAGGCACGCCTGGACTTCCATAGCATAACATACATATCCAATAGTGCCGGAGGCGTAGTGCAGGCTCGCCCGGACGTTCTCTTACATAGTGCCAGGGGCGTAGTGCAGGCACGCCTGGACTTCCATATCATAACATCATGTCATAACGTGTGAGGGCTAATGGATCATTCAACATTCATCCACATCAACAACATAATATGCAATGCAACATATTCGTGAATTCTAATGCAAGCACCCTATATAACTCATGGCATTCATGATGCGTGAATCATGCTAAACTTTCATTATTCGCTTTGAAAACATAGAGAGTTATTTCACTCACTTCTGGCTAGCTCTGACAGACACTGAAGCTGCTGATTCACTGCTGGGGTCCTCGGTTCCTCGGGTCCGAACCTACACAGGTGGACTCAAATGAGGGACCAAACATACATAAATATGACTCTAAGATACTCCCCAAAAACCCCCTAAAACACCTTAAAACAATCACAAAAATCATGCAAAGGAAGGCTGGACAGGGCACTTTCGGCTGCAGGTTCGGCGGCCGAAAGTCCCTCCAGAGCCGAAAGTCATGCACCTTCGGCAGCACTTTCGGCGGCCGAAGGTTCCCTCCAGAGACGAAACTCATGCATGTTCGGCGGCACCTTCGGCGGCCGAAACTCCCTTCCAGAGCCGAAAGTCCATTTTCGGGGGCAGGGTTCGGCAGCCAAAAATTGGCCTCCACAGGCAGGTTCGGCGGCCGAAAGTCCCTTCGGCTGCCGAACCT
The DNA here is from genome assembly GCF_001659605.2 of Manihot esculenta. Classification (NCBI taxonomy): domain Eukaryota; kingdom Viridiplantae; phylum Streptophyta; class Magnoliopsida; order Malpighiales; family Euphorbiaceae; genus Manihot; species Manihot esculenta. The sequence goes on from NC_035170.2 coordinate 23,997,029, forward strand.
GAGTTCTCTCAAAGGCAGAACTCAGCCTCAACTCATGCACAAATGCCTCCCAAACTTCACAACTCAACCAAAACATGCATAAACACATACAATAGCTCCTAGGGGTTTCAAACTATCCTAAACCCCAACTACAACACATCAAACACACATAAACATCATACATTGCACAATAACTCAACATAAACCTACACATGCATTTCTACCCCCAAGAAACAACTTAAAACTTGCTTAAACATATAATGACCTCAAGATCGACTCTTACCTCTTAAAGATCGAAAGAGAGTGTGACCTAACTTGGAGATTTGGGGAAAGTGGGTTCCTAAGGTCTCCAAGCTTCACAACTTCGATCTAAGCTCGAAATCTTCAAAAACCAAGTTAAAATCCATAAGAAATCATGAAAACTCGAAGGAAGAAGCTCAAAATCAACAAGGGACGGCGGAGAGCTCATCTTGGCCGAAAATAAGGAGAAAAGCTCGCCCGTTTCGGACAAGGGACCCTTTATAGGTGGCTGGCCAGGCCACTTTCGGGGGCCTAACGTGCCTCCGCATGCATGCCATGTTCGGCGGCCGAACATAAGGTTCGGCGGCCGAACCTAGACTTCCCTCACTTATGCCTTCGGGGGCCTAAAGCACTCCCGAAGCGCATGCACGTTCGGCGGCCGAACTTGAGGTTCGGCGGCCGAACCTGAATCTTCCTCCAAGGCTATTTTCATTAAAAACTCAATTTCCTTTTTGCTTAAAATCATAAAATACATTAAATCATTTCATAAAATATGATTTTACCCTTCTAGAAGTTTCTGACATCCGAGATTCCACCGGACGGTAGGAATTCCGATACCGGAGTCTAGCCGGGTATTACAGCAGCTGTCAGACTTTCAACCATTTTGAGTGAGGAAAGACGATAGAAAATCGGTTGTGATCCAAAAGAGAGTTTAATGGATCTCCCGGGAGTGGAACCAAATGATATTGATGAGATTAGGCTGATGACATATCCGAAATGGTATTGTATTGTGGTTGACGAAAACCTGCAAGAAATGAGATGTGAGGCGGTGGTAGGTGCCTATGGCAACCACTCTGACGCTCAAGTTAGTACCTTAATAAAAAGAGAGAATAAATAGATGACTCAAAGTTTTAGTAGTATTCGAGATAGTATACTTTTACTTTTGTGATCGTTCCCCTTTTATACTGTAAGAAGATGGAGATAAATATAACATTTTCTCAAAATCTGACAATGATGTGGCTAGTTGCTCGATAAGGGACATCGTCATCTAATAAGTCAGTGATCCCACAATCACAGGCGAAATGGGAGTATGTTTGTAACGACCCGTAAATCGGACCGCTACCGGCGCTAGGATCCAGATCGGCTTAAGGCCGCCGGGACCCGTAGCAAGCCTGACATATAACCTGTAAACCTGTATAATCCCATACATGATCAACAACATACATAAAAATTTAAACTTTTCTTTCATTCATTTCTCATACACCAAACTATACTTGACCCCTCTGTGGGATCTCAACAATGCCCCAATGGGCGATATACATGCGTTGAGTTGGCTAACATCTGTATCATCAAATATCTAAGATCATGCATCAACAAGGGATTACAATACTCATAGGGTCAAGCACATCTATAACCTCAATATACCTCATTACATAACATACTATAATCTCTTACATCATTTTACAACTTATCATAGTACAATTGTCATATCCACAATCTAACTATTACATAAACATACTTCAAAACTCTGGCTAACCTCCTGGTCTACCCTGTACCTGCACACCTGGGGTTAGGGGAGAGGGGTGAGCTACAAAGCCCAGTGAGCAGAATAGTGAAATCATATATTAAAATTTCATGCCATTATGTAATGCAACACATCACAACTAATCACATCTCGGATGGTATTGTCACCAATAGTCCTCTACATAGTCCAACTGTGCTGGGACGTAGAATGGATACAACCGGTCTTTCCCTTATCATAATATATCATAACATACCAATGTGCCAGGGACGTAGAATGGGTACAACCTGGACTTTCTCTTACATCGTGCCAGGGACGTAGAATGGGTACAACCTGGGCTTCCATACTATATCATGCCGTAACATCATCATGCCATATGAGGACTAAAGGATCATCCAATAACCAATCCACATCAACATCATAAATGCAATGCAACATATTCGTGAATACTAATGCAAACAACCTATTATATCTCATGGCATTCATGATGCATGGATCATGCTCAAAATTCATATTTCATTTATTTTAAAACTTAAGGTTTATTCCACTCACCTCTGGCTAGCTCTGATAAACTCTGTAGCAGCTGGCTCACTGCTGGGGTCCTCGGTTCCTCGGGTCCGAACCTACACAGGTGGACTCCAATGAGGGACCAAACATACATAAACATAACTCTAATATACTCCCCAAAAACCCCTTAAAACATCATGAAATAATCATAGAAATACATGCATGAAATGGCTGAACAGGGCACTTTCGGCGGCAGGTTCGGCGGCCGAAAGTCCCTCCAGAGCCGAAAGTCAGGCACTTTCGGCGGCACCTTCGGCGGCCGAAAGTCCCAGACAGATCCGAAAGTCCTCTTTCGGGGGCAAGCTTCGGCAGCCGAATGCTGCCTCCACAAGGGGGTTCGGCGGCCGAAACTCCTTTCGGCTGCCGAACCTGGTTTCTCCCAAATGGGCAGAAACTTGGTTCAAACGAATCTCTTGCCTCCCAAAACCTCAAATCATGCATACCACTCAACCAAAACATGCATACAAGCTCCTAGGGGCCTCAAACAAACATATACCCCAACTACAACACTTCCAACATACTCCAACATGCCACATTGTTCACAAATCACACCAAAACCTAACATAGCTCAACTAACTTAAACATGCATTTCTACCCCATAAAACTTCATAAAACTTATTTAAAACATATATTGAGCTTAAGATCGGCTCTTACCTCTTGAAGATCGGGAGAGAGACGACCTAGAACTCGAAGGTGAGAGAAGTTGGATTCTTGAACCTCCAAGCTCCAAAACTTTGCTCAAAAGCTCAAATCTTCAAAACAAAGCAAAAGCTTGTGAAAAACTTGAAAGATTTGAAGGGAAGAACTCAAAGATGGTGAGGAATGGCGGAAGGACTCACCTTGGCCGAAAATGGGGAAAAGCTCGCCAGTTTTCGGCTAAGGGACCCTTTTATAGTGGCTGGTCAGGCCACGTTCGGGGGCCGAAAGTGCTTCCGCAAGCATGCCATGTTCGGCGGCCGAACTTGACTTTCGGCGGCCGAACCTGGACTTCCCTCACTCATGCTTTCGGGGGCCTAACGTGCCTCCAAAACGCATGCATGTTCGGCGGCCGAACCTGAGTTTCCTCCAAAGGTGTTTTCATTCAAAAACTCATTTCCTCTTTACTTAAAAATCATTAAAACAATTAAAACATTTCATGAAAACATGTTTCTACCCTACTAGAGGCTTCCGACATCCGAGATCCCACTGGACGGTAGGAATTCCGATACCGGAGTCTAGCCGGGTATTACAATGTTAGATTGTGCCTAATAACAGTAACTCTGTGTCAAGATTCGGCTTATCAGAGGAAGGCGAGTCTTGTCGATAAACCGAGTGCTAAAGTTTTCAGGTCTCTTTTTTCTCGGATGAGACTGCTTTTCCCACTTGTCAAATTCTTATCACGTGGTCTCTGTTTTATAATGACAACTCATAATTTATTTTGGGTGGATATTATATAGCATCAAGTTCAATTCTGAATCAAACTGAAAAATTGAAGAATCAAAATGAGTAATTTTATTAATTGAGCCGAACCATAAAATTTCAGTTTTATTCAGTTTAATAGTAACACTAAATTATACAATCTGCTTAAAAAAAAAAAAGAAAAAAAAAAGGGGCATGTGGGTTAATGAGAGAGGAGGTCGGGCTTGGGGGAAAAAGAAAATAGGATGATTCAAGGGTGAGAAATAAAAGATATGTAGGGTGAGCAATAGGTTTAGTTGGTTTAGTTAACTAAGTCAAATTTTGATTAATAAATTAAACCAAATGGAACACTGAAATTTTAAAAAAAATAAAAATCAAACGGAATTATATTAATCGAATCTGTTCTATTCAGGTTTAATTCATATTTTGTTCTCTCCTGAATACAATGGAAAAAACCCATTAGTGTGGAAAAAGTGGACATTATAAAATAAACATGACTAAAGGAGATGTAGGACCAAATGACAATGGCATTGATTGAGATGGACTAAGGACAAAAATTGGTGTACGCTTCATTCATACCAAAAAAAAAAAATTATGGGAGAATTACTATCAACTTCATCTATTTTTAAAAGATTAATTATTTTATTTTTATTTTAAAATTACTCAATTAAAATATTTTTATATTTTATAAAATTAAATTATTTAATTTTTTATTAAAAAATTATTATTCAATTTTATTTTATTTTATTTTATTCAGAATAATTAAATAATAAAAATATTTAAAATTATAAAAATTAAATAATATGTATATAAATATTCAAATAAGTTAATCACTTGTTTGATAAAAGAACTAAATATTCTAATTAATATAGCTCGTGACTCCCCACGTCGAGAGGTGAACTTTTGGCTAAAATATAATTGAACGCCAATTCTAGTAGGCCCACCATGCTCAATCTTTAAAGTCAAGTCATCACTTTTTTTGCTCTTATGATATAGGATGAGTATTGCCGGCATGACTTGCTCGGTCTTCACATACTGAGCGACAATTTTCCTTAATTGTTATCAGAGTAGACTTACTCCACACAGAATCAATAATATTTTTACAAACTCGAAATCTATCAGCTAATAAATTCTGCAATTTCATGAAAAATCAACATCTTCATATTCTTTAAATGTAGAAAAATGATTTGTTTTTCTTTTAAAAAAATTTAAGTGGTTTATTTTATTTTTTAATTAAATTTTTTTTATTTATTAATTTTTGAATATTTTAAATATAAGAAATGTAAAAAAAATCCTTGAAAATATTTTTGGGTAAACAAAAAGTCTAAATTAATTAGCAACTAAAAAACGTAAGCTTCTAATTTCAATTGTCCAAAAGAAAAATAATTGAGTGAAAAAGGTGAGCTCAATCAACACCACAGGTCATAGTCTCCTGCTTTGGATTTCATATATGTCACTTCTAGAATAATTCGGTTTAAATTAAAAATATAAAATGAGTTGAATTAATTTAAAATTTTAATTTAATTTTTTTATTTATTTTAATTTAATTTAATTTTTAATTTTAAAAATTTTAATTATTTCAATTCATTTTATTTTTAATTAAAAAAATTAAAAAATTAAATCAATTATTGATAATATATTATTTTTAATAATATAAATAGATTAGATTATATAAAAATTAAAATATTTTAATTAAATTTTAAAATATTAAAAATAAAGTGTAAAAGTAAAAAATTTATTAAAAATTTAAATTAATAAAATCGAATAAAATCGAATTAAATCAAATCAATTCGATTTGATTTTCCATCAAAATAAACTTAATTTAATTTTTATAAATATTAAAATTTTAATTTTTTATTTATTCATTTCGATTCAATTTTAAATCGAATCAATTTTAAATCGAATTCATCTAATACTTGAAGTCCGCATTTTATATCTTTAAAATTTTTACAATAATCGCTGGATGTTGGAAACTAGCTGCAGCTGGCAAAGAGGAAGTCCACTGAATTTGGTCTCATTAAGCAATCAAATTCAATGAGATTAACCCTTCATTTATTTTTTGAAAAGTATATATTTTTTTTAAAAAAATTATTTTTTAATTTTTTAATATAACAGCAAAAGATAATTATTATATATTATAATCATAAAATGGTAACATAGATATTTATAATAAAATTATAATTATTGTTAAAAAATAATTTTTAATAACAATAAATATTGATAGAAAGAATAATTTTTATTTTTATTATATTTTTATGTATATTAATAATTATTATTTATATTATTATGATATGCTAATCAATATAATAATAAAATTAATATTATTATTGTTCATTCTAATATTTATTTAGAGATACTTAAAAAAATTATTATTTTTTATATTTATTTAAATATTTTAAACTTTATTAAAATACTTGCCAAAAAAGTTAATTTTAAAATTTTTTAAATTTCAGATATTATATAAATATTATTCATATACTCAAAAGATAAAATTAGCTAGTTGACAAATTTCATATTTAGTCCTTACATCCCATCCCCACTCCCACTCCACTCCACAAGTGCATGCAATAAAAAGACAATACTAGCTTAGCTATTGTTCTCTTCATCCTGCTGTTTACTAGAATCACAACCTTACCTTCTACTTCTCTCTCACATGGCTACTCTACAACAACAAACACCATGCCACTCCTCCACCACCACCACTGCCGCCGACGGCACCACCAACAACGGTGCTAAACTCTCTGACCCAGAAAAAACCATCGAAGACGCAGAAGACAGCGACGTTTCCCCCATTGAGGAAGTCCGACTAACTGTTCCCAACACAGACGACCCGAACCTTCCTGTATGGACCTTCAGGATGTGGTTTTTGGGTTTGTTATCATGTGGGATTCTCTCTTTCCTCAACCAATTCTTCTCTTACAGAACAGAGCCTCTTGTGATCACCCAAATCACTGTCCAAGTTGCAACACTTCCGGTCGGCCATTTCATGGCTGCTGTGCTTCCAAAGAGGAAGTTCCGAGTACCCGGTTTAGGGTCGAAAACGTTTTCTCTAAACCCGGGTCCGTTTAACATGAAAGAGCACGTACTGATATCCATCTTTGCAAATGCTGGAAGTGCATTTGGAAGTGGATCTGCTTATGCTGTTAATATTATTACTATTATTAAAGCATTTTACAAGAGGAAGATTTCATTGTTGGCAAGTTGGATTCTCATAGTCACTACCCAGGTAATTAAACGTTATTGATTTTTGGAAGCAAAAAAGATTTTCTTCCTTGGATTCTCAAGGAAATGGATGGTTTGAAGTTTATAGTTGATATTTTTATGAGATGAAATATAGGGAAAATTTTTTATATATAATTTTTTTTTTATAAAACTATTTTGTTTATATTAAATGAAATTGAAAAAATAAATGAAATAAATATGAAAGGAAAAGAAAAAGTGAAAATGGAAAATTCATGAAGTTGTGAATATGATAGGTATTAGGATATGGGTGGGCAGGACTGCTGAGGAAGTATGTGGTGGAGCCTGCTCAAATGTGGTGGCCTACAACTCTCGTCCAGGTCTCCCTCTTCAGGTACGTCCACTAACTTCCACCACTTATATTCATTATTTTTTTTTTATGAAAAAGTAAATAATTAATTTAAAGATTTCGATTAATACTATGTTGGCAGAGCATAATATTAAAGAGTAGAATTTAGGCTATTTATATACTATGTTTTTCTTAAAAAAAAAAAAAAGAAAGATAAGCTTTTCAATGTTAATGGATAAAGCATGTGATATTTATAATTATTTTATTGGAATCTTTAAAATGCCTTCATAACTTTAAATATATATATATATATATACACAAGATAAAACGTTACTTAAAAATTTGATTTGGACATAATAAAATATTAAATTACTGAAACACTTGCTTACACTCAGTCTACCATGAATTAAGTTAATTGTAAATACAAACAAATGAATTGTCTCTTAAAAAAAAAAAAAACTCATGTATTTATACTTTAAAATTGACTTTATCCATAATAAATTAAGTTTATCTAAAAATTTTTCATAAATTTCCATTAAATATTATCATTATTATTATTAGGAAGATTTATAATTTAGTCATTGAATATTGTCATTATTAACAAGTTAATCTCTGCATTTTTAGAAACATATTAAAACGTTCTTATCATTTTTCTCCGTCAATAAAATAGTCTTTTTGTCTATTTCTACAGTTAAAAATATAGCAAAAGATTAAACTACCCTCCCTCTTTTCCTCCTCCTTCTCCTTCTTCTTCGATTCTTCCTCTTCTTCTTCGATTCTTTTTCGGTTATTCTTTTTCTTTTGCTTCTTTAAAGAGGAGGAGAAGGAAGCGATTCTTCTTCTTCTTCTTTTTCTTCATAATCTCCTTGTTCTTTTTTTTTTTTCTTTTTTTCTTCTTCTTCATCATCTTCTTATTCTTTTTCTTCTTTTTTGAGGAGAAAGAGAATGAGAGACTATTTTGTTGATAGAAAGAAACAATAAAGACATTTTAATAAATATGAAAAGAGATAAAAATATTTTAATAAATTTCTGAAAATATAAGGATTGACTTGTTAATAATAGCAATATCTAAAAACTAAATAAAATATTTTATTTGAGAGCAAAATTGAATTTTAAAAATTTTCTCTTTCATCCCTCATCTATTTTTAACGGAATTTTTAATGAAAAAAAAGGCAGAATGACTATTTCATTGACGGAAAGAAAAGATAAGAACGTTTTAATAGATTTCTGAAAATGTAGGAACTGACTTGTTAATAATAGCAATATCCATATATTAAATAGTAAACTTCCCTTATTATTAAGCATATATAAAAGTGATTGTTGCCTTAATACTTACTAAAAGAACACTTCAAATATTATTTGGTGATATATATATGGTGATGGTAGTAATAATGGTGAGCTAGGGTGGAGGAACAAAGACTGCATCTTTGATGCAAAAGCAATAAAAATCATGTGAGTCTTTGGATAAAGAACATTGCAAAGTTATTAAGTTTTGCTACTTTTAGCAGGCTGATGTGAACATAAGAAAATTATTAATTAACTTTTTGGGTTTAATCATAGGTAATGTCAATTCAAAAGTTCCATTGAATGGAGGGAAGAAATTGGATGTAGATATCAATAAATTGGGTTCAAAGTTGTTGGTTGATAATTTGTCTTTTTAGCTGACACCACCTATTTTGATGTGAAGATGGATGCTGAAAGGAAAGACCAAATTGGATGTAGTTTGTTGATTTGAGCTTATCATAGATAATTTGTTAATTTTTACCAATTTGATTGATAAAAAGAAAAGATAAAGATATTTTAATATATTTAAAAAAATAATAAAAAAATTTTAATAAATTTCTAAAAATTTGTTAATAATGTCAATACTTAAAAATTAAATAAATAATTTTATTTGAAAGCAAAATTAAATTTTAAAAATTCTCTCTCATTTTTCATTTATTTTTAGAAAAGAGAATGTAATGACTATTTCGTAGACAGCAATACTCAAGAACTAAATAGTAAATCTCTCTTAAAATTAATACCTACAAAGGCATATTGTGTTAAAATTTAGAATCACGGCTTTAATAAGATGAGGGAGAAATCAGAAAGTTGAGAGTACTGAAGGAGTGGACCAGAAAAAGATAATGATTGAAGGATGATGATGGTGACAGCCATCTGACTATTATCACAATCCTTTATGTTTAGCACTTCAAAAAATGGAAATGGAGGTGGAGTTAGAGTGTAGGATTATGTTTCCTTCCATTATTTCAAGATATTTTGGTACTCTGAATCTGTTTCACATTACAATTAGAGTATTTTGTTTTATAAAACTCATAATTTAGTCTTGCCTTTTTAATAGAAATTCACTAGCATTTAAAATGATATTTAAAAAAAAAAAAAGGCTTTTTTCCTCCCAAATCTGTAACCTAATTGCATAATAACTAGTTTGTAGAGAGTGCTAATATTGGAGGAGAACCATCATATTTCTATTTTTTGTAGAACAATAACTTCAATTTTTGTAACTTCCAGCATTCCAGTAAAAAATTTCTAACAGGGATCAGCCAAACTACCTGAGACATAGCATTGATTCAGGTTTCACATAGCATTGATTCCCACCATTTGGATGGGTTCAATTTGCGGAGACATCTCCAGCAGTTGATCATCACCTGGAACAAATAATGTTTTTAGATAATGCACACCAGCTAATGTCAGAATAAATTCTCTGAATATGATTTGCAGGGCTCTGCATGAGAAAGATGAAAAAGATCAACGCATGACACGGGCTAAGTTCTTCCTAATTGCACTAGTTTGCAGTTTTTCCTGGTATCTAGTTCCAGGATACCTATTCACAACACTTACAAGCATTTCATGGGTCTGCTGGGTGTTTCCAAAGTCAATAACAGCACAACAACTTGGGTCAGGCATGAGGGGCCTTGGACTTGGAGCTATAACTCTTGACTGGTCTGCTGTGGCATCCTTCTTGTTCAGCCCCCTAATTAGCCCTTTCTTTGCCATTGCCAATGTCTTTTTGGGATACGTGTTGATACTCTACATTGTCATTCCTATTTCTTACTGGGGAGTAGACTTATACAATGCACACAGATTTCCCATATTCTCCTCCCACTTGTTTACAGCCCAAGGAAAGAAGTATGATATATCAGCTATTGTTAATGACAAGTTTGAGCTAGATCTGCCAAAGTATGAGGAGCAAGGACGAATTCATTTGAGTTTGTTTTTTGCTTTTACTTATGGCTTCGGTTTTGCAACCATCGCGTCAACCCTTACGCATGTTGCTTTCTTCTATGGAAGGTAATATTTCACTCAACAATTGTCAAAAGCTTACTGATACGATGAACAATTTCCTATTCTATGAGTTGGGCAAAACCTTGACATGTAAGAACTGAGAAAAAAGATTAATTCACATACTATGATTATACATTGCACTTGGCATATATAAATATCATCTTTCAAATCTATGTACTCTTTTTTTCCCTAGACACTCTAAGCACCAAACCTACAAAAATGAACTTCTTCATGAAACTCTTCAGTTTCAAATCACAATATTGCATTTGTTGTGCTACTCCTAACAAGTTAATGCTTATTCAATTCAAGATAATTTTTACAGTTTATCCCCAAAAGAAAGCCCTTAGACACCATTTTCTTTTCCTTCAATATTTTTTGTCAACCATGTGTTCTTATAGTGTCCTCTGTTATTTTGAAATGCTCAAAGCAAAAAATAAATACAATCCATGATAGTTTAACCCATTTTTCAAACAGAATAAACAACTAGAAGAACATTGTTTTTCGTTACAAGTCTTTCAATTAATAATGTGTATTTACACATGATCACATTCTGGTGTACGGATTATATTCAGGGAGATTTATGAGCGATATCATGCTTCTTATAAGGGCAAGGAAGATATCCATACCAGATTGATGAGAAGATACAAGGACATACCTTCCTGGTGGTTTTACTTGTTGCTGGCAGTCACACTTGCAGTTTCGCTTGTTCTCTGCATAGTCTTGAATGATCAGGTTCAGATGCCATGGTGGGGACTACTTTTTGCCAGTGCTATCGCTTTCTTCTTCACCCTTCCAATCAGTGTCATAACTGCCACGACCAACCAAGTAAGCTCAATGAACTTCTTATCACAATTACATATCAAAGTCTGATAAAAGATCAAATTGCTAACTGTTAAAGCCACATTCATGCAAGTTACGGTCTCCCAGAACATTTCTCATATAGTCTGCCACATTCTGAGGTTCTATATAATACGTCAAAAGGCATAAAATTCTGGTTTAGCAATAAGAAGATCATGTTGGACACTTACGTTCTGTTTAAATGGATTTAGTAGCCATTCTTTTTCTGTTTCATGTTCTATGTGAACTGTTCTTGACTAATGACATTGTGGTTTCATGTATAGACACCAGGGCTAAACATAATCACAGAGTATGTCATGGGTATCATATATCCAGGGAGACCAATAGCCAATGTCTGTTTCAAAACCTACGGTTATATGAGCATGGCACAGGCTGTCTCTTTCCTCAATGATTTCAAACTTGGACACTACATGAAGATCCCTCCAAGATCAATGTTCTTGGTTCAGGTATATATTTTCTTCAAACTAATCCTGTACCAACAGCACCTAGAAAATAAAAGAATAAAATATAAAGCATCCAGTTAAAGGTTATAATTGCACAAGGTAATGCTTAATGTTCAACACAGAATGGTACATAATAGCAAAATGATATTTACCAGATTGAAAAGACAAACCCTTGAGTACATCTTCTTTTCACTTTTTCTTCTCTTTTCTTATGTGGTACTTCTTGCAGATTCAGCCCCTTGTGTTCGTTCCTATGGTCCAAAACCCTATGCCACAATCATTATCTCTTTTCCCTTGCATCCACTCAACATAACAATTTAGGATTTCTAAGAACCAAAGGCTTAAAACTAATTTCCTTCCCTCCTATAAAATAAATAAACAAGTACATGAAAATAAGAAAGGAAAAGAAAGTGAAGGTTTCAGGAGAACTGCTTTTTAGATGCAGCCAGTCTTCCTGGGTTCAAAGCTAATCAATTCTGAAATCTTTGATGAAAAAGAAAGAGAGAGACCAGAAGTTTTAAGAGAAAGTGCTTGATAATTCCCATCAAGCCAATTGAGGTATATATACTACTTATAAGCGTACATATTAGGTAAGAAAATAAATTAATTCCCTAATTATAGTCTAATCATATCCCAATCATATCACAGAATCATATCCCTAATTATCACTACAAATCTAAGCTATTTAGAGAAATAATTTCAACACACCCCCTCAAGCTGGAGCGTACATATCATATACTCCAAACTTGTTACAAATATACTCTATTCGTGATCCTCGAAGTGATTTTGTGAACACATCAGCTAGCTGATCATTTGAATTAACAAAACTAGTAGAAATGCATCCGGATTCAATCTTTTGCCTAATAAAATGGCAATCCACCTCTATATGCTTCGTCCTCTCATGAAAAACTGGGTTTGATGCAATATGAAAGGTAGCTTGATTATCACATATCAACTTCATTTGACCAGTATCGCTATATTTCAATTCCTGAAGGAGTTGCCTCAACCAAATGAGTTCGCATGTTGCTAAAGTCATAGCTTGATATTCTGTTTCTGCACTTGATCTTGCAACCACACTTTGTTTTTTACTTTTTCAGGATATAAGATTCCCTCCAATCATAACACAATATCCTAAAGTAGATCGTCTATCTGGAGGGGAACCTGCCCAATCTGCATCAGAATAGCCAACAATTTGTGAGTGACCATTGTCCTCATAGAGTAGTCCTTGTCTTGGAGCTCCTTTGACATACCTAAAAATGCGAATGATTGCATCCCAATGACACACTGTATGGATTTTGAAGAAATTGACTAACCACACTTACAGCAAAGGAAATATATGATCGAGTGATAGTGAGATAATTGAGCTTGCCGACTATTCTTCTGTATCTAGCAGGATCTTTAAGTGGCTCCCCTTGTTCAGGAACCAGTTTGACATTTGAATCTATGGGAGTATCCACATGTCTACAGTCTAGCATGCCTGTTTCTTCCAATATGTCCAAAGTATATTTTCGTTGAGAAATTGCGATACCTGTTTTAGACTGTACCACTTCAATTTCCGAAAAATATTTCAGTTTTTCAAGGTCTTTAGTTTGAAAATGACTAAACAAATGTTGCTTAAGCTGAGAGATTCCATCATGATCATTTCCTGTAATGATAATATCATCAACATAGACCACCAAGCAAATGCATCTATCGCCATTATGTCGAAAAAATACAGAATGATCAGAATCACTTCGAGACATTCCAAACTGTTGAACTACGGTGCTGAATCGTCCGAACCATATTCTTGGAGACTATTTTAGACCATACAATGAGCGTCGAAGACGACATACTAAGTCTGACCCCCCCGAGCAACAAACCCAGGAGGTTGCTCCATATAGACTTCTTCGGCGAGTTCTCCATGAAGAAAGGCATTTTTAATGTCTAGTTAATGAAGGGCCCAGTGATTAATTACAGCCAATGAGATAAGGAGTCGAACAGAAGCTATTTTGGCTACTGGAGAGAAAGTATCACCATAGCCGAGCCCAAAAATCTGTGTGTAACTTTTAGCTACAAGGCGAGCTTTAAGCCGATCAATTTTGCCATCAGGCCCCACCTTAACTGTGTAAACCCATCGACAACCAACAGTAGACTTGCCAGGTGGTAAAGAGACCAGTTCCCAAGTTCCATTATTATGAAGAGCAGTCATCTCCTCAACCATTGCATTACACCAACAAGGATGATCCAATACTTCTCTAATTGTCTTGGGTATAGAAACAGCAGACATGGTGGAAACAAAAGTATAATAGAAAGGAGACAAACGATGGTAACTCACAAAATTATAAATGGGATGAGGATTGCGAGAAGAGCGAATACCTTTTCGGAGAGCAAGAGGAGGAGTAGTTGTTGCTACTGAAGGCATGACTGAAAGTAGGGGACAATGGAACTAGAGGTGAGTCATTAGAAGTACCTGCATCAGGGAGAGAAGTATCATTGTTAGTAGCAGATGGGTGGGGCCGACGAGTGTAGACCTGAAGGGGTGGACTGACATGAGGCCAAGGAGAGTTAAGAGATGCAGGTAGAGGCAAAGCGCTAGGAACAAAAGTTTTGTGCGTTGGACTAGAAGAAAAATAAGGGAAAGTTTCAAAAAAAGTAACATCTGCAGAGACAAAAATCTGTTAGTAGTGGGATTATAGCATTTGTAACCTTTTTGAAGCCGAGAATAGCCGAGGAAGACACATTTAACTGATTTGGACTGGAGTTTGTATTTACCAGGGGTATGATCATAAACAAAACATATACATCCAAAAACTCGCAGTGACAACTGATTGGAGGTTTGGTTAGGAAAAAGAACTGAATGAGGACTCTGATGCTGCAATACAGAAGAAGGCATACGGTTGATCAAGTAGCAGGTAGTAAGGACCGCCTCGCCCCAAAAACGCAGCGGAACATTATGATGTATGAGTAAGGTGCGGGCGGTTTCAATCAAATGCCGATTTTTGTGCTCGGCAACACCATTTTGTTGAGGAGTGTGGGCACAAGAAGTCTGGTGAATAATACCCTGAGTAGACAAGAAATGAGAAAAAGAGGAGGAAAGATATTCTCGTGCATTATCACTGCGCAAAACTTTAATGTGCACACCAAATTGATTATGTATTTCAGCATAAAATTTTTGAAAAATGAAGAATAACTCAGAGCGATTCTTCATTAAAAATAGCCAAGTGCAACGAGAATAATCATCAATAAAAGTAACAAAATACTGAAATCCCAAAGTTGTACTGATACGACTTGGACCCCAAATATCTGAATGAACAATGTCAAATATCGAAGTGGCCTTGTTATTGACTCGCTTGGGAAATGAAGTCCGAGTTTGTTTCCCAAGTTGACATGACTCACATGATAAAGAAGACAAAGAAGAAAGACTGGGGACAATTTTCTGCAATTTGAGAAGACTAGGATGTCCCAAACGGTTATGAATAAGCTCAGCGAACGTGGTAGAAACAAAAGCAACTGGAGAGGTGGAGAGGTGGTACAATCCTTGTGACTCAGATCCTGTTCCAATCATTCTCCTAGTACTCCGGTCCGGCACAGCAACAGAATCAGCAGTAAAGGTTACTGAACAATTAAGATTTTTGGTCAATTTGCAAATGGAGATTAAATTATATGGACATTCAGGAGTGAACAAGACAATAGTTAAGGCAATAGAAGGAAGAAGTTGTATGTTTCCTATTCCTTTAACTTGAGTTTGTGAACCATTAGCTAAGGTGACCTTAGATGGTGTAGAAGGTGAAACAAGAGTAGAAAAAATATTATGATTACCATAGATGTGATCAGAAGCACCAGAGTCTAGGATCCATAGACCAACAGGTGAAGACTTAGTTAGATAAGCAAAGGAATTACCAGAGTGAGCAATGCTAGAAGATGGAGGATGTTGCTTAGCTTCTTGGAACTGCAAGTATTCTTTATAGTCATCTCCAATTAAAGTAATGGAATCTAGGTCCTGAGATTTATTGGTAGGTTGTGGAAGCAGACCTTCTTCATTAGATTGGGCAAGATGAGCTGCTGACTTGCCAGTATTATCAGGTTGATTGGGCTGTGGTGGTCGGCCATGTAGGGCCCAACATACATCCCGTGTGTAACCTTTCTTATCAGAATAGGAGCAATGAAACTTCTTCCCTTTACCTTTGCGATTGCCTCCTTGTCCCTGATTTCCTTGCACAGCCAAAACTGAGGATTCCATATCTGTAGCGTCACTCTTACTAAGGGAAATACGTAAGAGCCTAGCTGACATATCTTCTAAAGTTGGAATAACTGAACCAGTCAAAATTTGATCTTTCATAGGGCAAAGGTCAGATCGCAAGCCAATTAATGCCAAAACCATAAAAAATTTATCACGTTATTCTTCTTGCTTATCAACATCATCACTAAGGGACATAAGAGAATTAAATTCATCTTTCAGAGTTTCTACTTGACCCAAGTAACTAGCCATATCCTGATGATTTTATGTTAAAGTAAACCATATCCGATACAACCTTGTAGATGCGTTGTATATCATTAGTATACAATGTTTTGGCCTTAGTACAAACCTTACAACAAGTTTTGCAAGACTAAAACAATGCAAGCAATTTTGGATCTAATGAATGCCATAAAAGACTACATAGTTGAACATCAATCTTAACCTAGTTGGGTCTATCAATGGTAGTGATATCAGTGGCATTTTTTGTTAAATGATCATTATACCCCTGTCCTACAAACCATAATTATACGGATGCAGCCCAAGACACATAATTATCACTCCCTTACAACTTCACCATAGCAATTGAAAAAGAAGGTTTAAGAAACTCAGAACCTGTATTGAGGGTGTTTTGCTGAGACATGTCGGGAGAGATTCTGAAACAACAATGGACCGAGTAGAGATCTAAATCTGCAAAAAAAAAGAGCTGAATCTGCCAAGAAAAAGAGACCCACGCCGTGAACAGTAAATCCGTCGTCACTGTTCACAAAGGGCGTGCGAAGGCGAGCTGAATCAGGCGGCCGAACCTACTGGGCTTTTGTCGCCGTCGCCGGACGATGCATAGGGAAGAATCGTCGGCGTGAAACGGTCGCCGGAAAAGGGTGCACGCGCCGGCGGGTGGCCGGAGATGGGTTGGTTGGCAGCAGCGCGTGGGGGCGCGCGAGGCCGGATCTGGAGGTGGTGCTTCACCGGAAAGTAGATCGATCGCCGGCATGGAAAATGGGCTGGGTGGTGAGACTAACTGATTTTCAGAAAGTCACCAAAGCAAGGTGGCAAACTTGCCACTCACAGAGAAACCAAGTTTCTTAGCTCTGATACCATAAAATCTTTGATGAAAAAGAAAGAGAGAGACCAGAAGTTTTGAGAGAAAGTGCATGATAATTCCCATCAAGCCAATTAGGGTATATATACTACTTACAAGAGTATATATTAGATAAGAAAATAAATTAATTCCCTAATTATAGCCTAATCATATCACAATCATATCACACAATCATATTCCTAATTATCACTACAAATCTAGGCTATCTACAGAAATAATCTCAACATACAGAAATAATCTCAACAAATTCCATTTCCATTCAGTATACAAACTCTACATCCTTACTCCAACATTATTATACCATACTATAAATAATTTTCAAACTCTACCCTTTCAAATAAGTACGCAAATATGTTGCTCAAATTTGCCCTCCATTTAGTTACTGTAGAAAGCATGAACTTGTTCCTCACCAATGAATCAATGATGGAAGTTCAAACCTTACAACGGAAATTACAACAATGGATACTAACATATTAACAATATTATGTTAAAGTATGCATATGAGTAGAGCATTCTTTCTCCAGCACTATTACACCCTATTATAAATAATTTTCAAACTCTAGTCCTTCAAATAAGGACGCATATGTGTTGTCAAATTTATCCTCTGTTATAAGTTATAAAGAGTAAATATGTTAATATAGGAAGTAAATATTGATAGATGGGTTAGTTGCTTAATCTTAGGAATTGTATAATCATAAGTTTGATTTTCCTTCCTGTTTAGATACTGTCTCTCATGTATAAATAGATTGTAATCTCTATTGTGAGATAATAACAAATATTATATTTCTACATGGTATCAGAGCCTTTCTCGCAGAGATTTAATTTTTTTTCACTCTCTCGTCAAGTTTTAAATTTTTTTTAGAGACTTAGGGCTCTGTTCATTTGGGTTACCCATAAAAGGTAACATTTGGATCTCACCGTCGTTAGAGTTGCCACACCGTCCCCTTGTCAGATCTGAAGTTTGTTTGCCGTTCGGGTGTTGGGTGGAGGTGTTTTAGGTACTATTCATATTCGGGTACTGTTCATCAGCCTGTTCACGGTACTGTTCATCAGTACTGTTCATCGACACTGTTTACGGTACTGTTCACGGTTACTGTTCACGTGGTACTGTTCATCGGTAATGTTCATCGGTACTGTTCACGCCGGGTACTGTTTTCTGATTCTGTGTTTCTTTTGTTGCTATCGTTTTGGGTTGGTTGTCCTTATGGCTGAAGTTAAAACCACCACCGTAACTGATGTGATTCCTATGATGACTAAAATCACGGAACACAAATTGAATGGATCTTCCGATCAGGGAATTTTGATATCTGCAGATGAGTATGCATAATTCATCCAATACCAGGCATCTCTAAAATCCTCTAATTCCTCCTCTATCACTGCAATTGCCGAGTCAGGTAACTCTACTGCATGTCTTGTGTCTTCATCCTCCAAATGGGTTATTGATTCTGGTGCTACCGATAATATGTCAGGTAATTCTAGCCTTTTGTCCAATCTTGAGTCTCATACATCGCCTTCTTATGTTACTCTTGCTGATGGCACTAAATCTTCTGTCATGGGTTCTAGTCATGTCAACTTAACTCATTCTCTTTCTGTATCCTCTGTGTTATGTCTCCCTAAGTTTACATTTAATTTGCTTTCCGTGAGTAAACTCACTCGTGCATTGAATTGTTGTGTCTCATTCTTTCCTCATCATTGTGGATCTTTCGACGAATCAGATTATTGGTAGAGGGAGTGAGTCAGAGGGTCTTTACGTCTTGGATCAGCAACTATCTCGACCTCCTCGATCTCTGGTATGCTCCACGCGTTTAACACCTTTTGATGTTCATTGTCATTTGGGGCATCCTTCTCTCTCGGCTTTGAAGAAGTTATATCCACAGTTTCATTCTTTGTCTATTCTAGATTGTGAGTCTTGTCAATTTGCCAAACATTATCGTTTACCTACATTGTCTCGAGTCAATAAACGGGCTTCGTCCCCCTTTGAGTTAGTCCATTCAGATGTTTGGGGTCCTTGTCCTGTATTGTCTAAGTCTGGCTTTAAGTATTTTGTTACTTTTGTTGATGATTTCTCTCGTACTACTTGGTTATTTTTAATGAAGAGTCGTTCAGAATTATTTTATATTTTTTGTGCATTTTATGCTGAAATCCAAACCCAATTCAATACTTCCATCCGTATATTGCAAAGTGATAATGCTAAAGAGTATCTCTCTAGGGAATTTCAATCTTATTTGTTACAAAAAGGGATTCTTCATCAGTCCTCTTGTGTTGCCACTCCTTCACAAAATGGAGTTGCTGAAAGAAAAAATCGACATCTTCTTGAAGTAGCTAGAGCCCTCTTATTCCAAACGAAGGTACCTAAATGTTTTTGGGCTGATGCTGTATCCACTGCTTGTTTTTTTTATCAATCGCATGCCTTCCTCCATCCTTCATGGTGATATCCTTTATAACATTTTGTTTCCCCACTAAATCTTTGTTTCCTATTGAGCCACGTATCTTTGGTTGTACTTGTTTTGTTCGTGATGTTCGTCCACAGGTTATTAAATTGGATCCCAAATCACTCAAATGTGTCTTCCTTGGCTACTCTCGACGTCAGAAAGGGTATCGTTGTTTTTCTCCTGATCTGAATCAGTATCTTGTGTCTGCGGATGTAACATTCTTTGAGTCCACTCCGTTTTTTCCACCATCATCTGTTTATAACACCCAGGAGGAGGAAGATGACCTCTTGTTATACACTGTTCGCTCTCTGTCTCCTCAGACTACTCCTACACCTTTCGCTCATGTGCCAGGTCGCCCTCCCATCTTTCATGTGTATTCCAGACGCTTAGAGGACTCTAACTCCATTCCGCTACTCGCTTCTTCGTCGACCGATCCTGCTCCCACTGATCCTTCACTGTCTGATTTGGATTTGCCCATTGCTCTTCGCAAAGGTAAACGTACTTGCACTTATCCTATTTCATCTTGTGTCTCTTATGATCAATTATCCTCCTCTTCTCGTTGTTTTGTCACTGCTTTAGATTCTATTTCAATTCCCAAAACTGTTATGGAGGCTTTGTCCCATCCTGGTTGGCGTGCTGCAATGGAAGAGGAAATGATGGTCCTTGACACTAATGGTACTTGGGAGTTGATGTCCTTGCCCCCAGGAAAGCGGGCTATTGGGTGCAAATGGGTGTTTGCAGTAAAAGTAAACCCTGATGGATCTATTGCTCACCTCAAGGCCCGTTTAGTGGCCAAAGATTATGCACAAACTTATGGAGTTGACTATTCTGATACATTCTCCCCAGTTGTCAAGCTCGCATCTGTCCGATTGTTTATTTCCTTAGCGGCTACTCATGATTGGCCTTTGCATCAATTGGATATTAAAAATGCTTTTCTTCATGGTGATCTTCAGGAGGAGGTTTATATTGAGCAACTACCTGGTTTTGTTGCTCAGGGGGAGTCAGGTAAGGTTTGTAAATTTCGAAAATCCCTTTATGGCTTGAAACAGAGTCCTCGGGCATGGTTTGGCAGTTTTAGTGAGGTGGTCCAACAATTTGAAATGAAGATGAGTAAGTGTGATCACTTAGTGTTTTATAGAAATTCTGATAATGGAGTAATTCTGCTTGTAGTATATGTGGATGATATCATTATTACAGGAAGTGACATTGCTGGCATCACATCCCTAAAAGAATTTCTTAAAACACAGTTTCATACAAAGGATTTGGGTTCCTTGAAATATTTCTTGGGAATCGAAGTTATGCGGTGTAAGAAAGGCATCTTCTTATCTCAAAGAAAATATGTTCTTGATTTGTTGGCAAAAACAGGAAAATTGGGTGCTAAGCCTTATAGTGCCCCAATGACCCCTAACCTTCAACTTACCACAGAAGATAGTGAGCCATTTGCAGATCCTGGAAGGTATAGAAGATTAGTTGGCAAGCTGAATTATTTGACGGTGACTCGTCCTGATATTGCTTATTCAGTGAGTGTGGTAAGTCAGTTTATGTCTTCTCCTACTGTTGCCCAGTGGGATGCTCTGGGACAGATTCTTTGTTACCTTAAAGGGGCCCAGGGCGAGGCCTATTCTATGGTAACCATGGGCACTCAAATATTGAATGCTTTTCTTATGCTGATTGGGCAGGCTTGAAAGTTAATAGGAGGTCAACTATTGGGTATTGTATTTTTGTGGGAGGTAACTTGGTCTCATGGAAAAGTAAGAAGCAAAATATGGTCTCCCGTTCTAGTGCTGAATCTAAATATCGAGCCATGGCACAAGCCATTTGTGAAATCTTGTGGGTACGTCAACTGTTAGAAGAAATTGGGTTCACAAATTCGGTGCCTGCTAAGTTGTGGTGTGATAATCAAGCAGCTATCCACATTGTCTCCAACCCAGTATTTCACGAGAGGACTAAACACATCGAGATTGATTGTCATTTTATTCGTGAAAAGGTCCAACAAAAGATAATATCAACAGGACATATTCGAACTGGAGAACAATTAGGAGATATTTTCACTAAAGCTCTGAATGGGATTCGAGTTGATTATATATGTAACAAGTTGGGTATGATTAACATTTATGATCCAACTTGAGGGGAAGTATTATAAGTTATAGAGAGTAAATATGTTAATATAGGAAGTAAATATTGATATATGAGTCAGTTGCTTAATCTTAGGGATTGTATAATCATAGGCTTGATTTTCCTTCCTGTTTAGATACCGTCTCTCATGTATAAATAGATTGTAATCTCTATTGTGAGATAATAACAAATATTATATTTCTACATCCTCCATTTAGTTGCTGCAGAAAGTATGAACTTGTTCCTCACCAATGATGGAAGTTCAAACCTTACCACAGAAATTACAATAGTGGATATTAACATATTAAAAAGATTATGCTAAAGTATGCATGTATAAGTAAAGCATTGTGCTCATCTTGGCATGAGTTTCACCCAAAAAGGCTGCAACAGGAAAACCATCTGACCATATTTTTGGACATGCCAAATCATTTAGAACTTGTAATTCTAACTTATATGAAACAATCAGAAGTAGTAATTACTTTCCATTGTTTTAAATTACATTAGTGTTTTGGTTTATGTTAGCTGATCTATTCTATTCTTATATTTCCTTTCCATTTTGGAATTCCTAGTTCATTGGAACAGTACTTGCTGGAACCATCAACCTTGCAGTGGCATGGTGGCTGCTAAACTCCATTAATAATATATGCCAGGACGATCTGCTTCCCCCTGACAGTCCTTGGACATGCCCATATGACAGAGTCTTCTTTGATGCATCTGTCATATGGGGCCTGGTGGGACCTAAACGAATATTTGGAAGTCTCGGAAGTTATCAAGCCATGAATTGGTTCTTCCTTGGAGGTGCAGCAGGACCAGTTATAGTTTGGCTATTACACAAGACATTCCCAAAGCAATCCTGGATTCCCCTGATTAACCTTCCTGTTCTTCTAGGATCAACTGGAACAATGCCTCCAGCAACAACAGTAAATTACAATTCCTGGATCATAGTTGGAACAATTTTTAATTTCTTCATCTTCCGCTATCGGAAGCAGTGGTGGCAAAGGTACAATTACATTCTTTCAGCAGCACTGGATGCAGGGGTGGCTTTCATGGCAGTGCTATTGTACTTTTCAGTGGGCATGGAAAACAGAACTTTGAATTGGTGGGGTACAGATGGTGAACACTGTGATTTAGCATCCTGTCCAACAGCCAAAGGTGTAGAGGTTGATGGTTGTCCAGTGAACTAATCATATTGCTCTGCTGCTTGTTTCTGTTAAAAGTATTGCACAGGATAGATTTAACAGATAATACAAGAGTAGGATCAGGAATGAATTACTAGGATGAAAAAATTATGACAACAGGAGGTTTCATCTGTAATATAATTTTTAACATTATTCTATGTCATATACAAGTTCAATGTTATAAGTTTACTTCTTTTAATATAAGTGCAACAAAAACTATTAGAAACTAAATTGTAGTCCAAGGAAAATGACTCAGGTTTGAAACCTTCACATGTGTGTTTGCCTGTTGGGTCACGATTCACGATCCATGTCTGAAATTAAACTTTCTGATGCTATTACTAGGATCAGGAGTTCAGGAGCCAACAAGCATATCTGTTATGCATGCTTTTATGGCAAAAAGCACAACAAGGTATTTGCAATGTTAGTGCATGCGAATGCACATAGTTCTTGGTATTAGAACAAGTTCTATATAAATTACCAAAAAATAATAGCACCATATGCTAGGCCATATATTCAGAGGGAAAAAAAAAAGCAATTCTTTTTCATTTTTATTAAAGCAGATTTAAATAGGTATACTCTTTGCCACTGCAAACATACAAAAACAAGAGTCCTCATGATCATAAACATAATTAGCAGAGAATAGAATACTCTGTATCACATGTTCAAGTCAGATAACTCCTTGGAACTAAGGTTGAAGTTGATAGGACTTGAATATACAGACTTACTTCACCCCATAAACAGAGACTCTTGGCTTGATTGGAATACAACCACTTTTGTTGAATGTTAACCAGTTGTTAGATCTGCTCCCGTAGGGGCTTGTACTCCTAGTGAAGGGGTTATGGGTCTATTTAGAGGACCCAGACACAAAATTTCGGGGATGGTGGGATTTGAACCACTCACCTCATGCCCCATTTTGTCTTAAGACCAAGGTGGTGACCCACTAAGCTAACCAAGTTGGTTGACATATTTTACAAAGAATATTCTTCATATAAAATACTAGTGTGATTATTGAAGTGTTCTAATGATAATGCTTCATACCTAGATGCAATCACGATGCACTGTCTGAAAGCCACTGATTATACTCATCCATCCGTATAATAAAGGAACTAGAACTTGGTGAGCCACCTCCACCATATGCCTTAATGTTTAGAAAGTGAAAGGTAACTTGCTTGAATATTTCACTCAAAATAGTCAAAATGAATAGATATAAATTCAATAAATGTCAGTATGCGTGCCTTTGCAACTTCCAATGTATCAGTATCACTATCTGTACTCCTTAAGCACATCTTAAGATTATTCCGTTGCATGTAGACAACAGCTCCTATGGGCCTGAGAAAATCAATGCACACACTTGATATTAAGTTGCACTACAGTTAGCAACAAAATTTAATATGCTGTAATGAAAAATTATTATAGGAATACAACAAAGGCTTTGATTGCAAATCTAGCAGAACATCCAGTGAGACACTATGTGATAAAGACTCAAGTATATGACCGATGTGCATTCACGCTAACATGAAATAATATATTCAACCCCAAGTTTGCTAAACAATATTGTCTTAAATTTAAATCAGGTCCTTGCTCGAATAATAAACTACACCAACATCCTCATGGCCTCAATCAATGGGAATTTGTAAATAATGTTAGAAATACTTTCATAACTGAAAACACTATGTTGGACTGCATACACCAATCCAAAACCGGTTACCTTAGACCAGCTGCAGCACTTTTTGCACTAAGCTGCCTCCCAATTTCATCGCTTAAGTTGGAATTGCCATCTGCTCTAACTCCCTGTAATCACGGAACTGGAGTAAATAAGATATCATAGATGTTACATCAGGAAGAAACTATAGGATAGGTTTCACCACAGTGGGGGAAGGGATTAGAAAGAGAAAAAGTGAACGAATATACACAGTGTTAGACAAAAAGAGAATGAAATATGGGAACCCGATTCATTCCACAGAGAGCAAATATATAATAACAAACATGAATTGAGAAAGAGAGATATGTAATTACCAGACACTCCCCATAAAATCCTCTACCCAATCGAACTTTAAAAACCTTATCTATTAACTTGCTTGCAGCACTTTGACGAGAGGAAATATATGAATTTCCCTTGGCAATTAAATAGGCAGAACTCATCTCCAGCAACTACTACAAGGGCAAGTTAAAGAGACTTAAGTTACCATTAACATTTTAAAAATTGTGAAGAAATATGACAGGGACAGGGAGAAACATTTTCACTCATGTTGAACATCTTATAGCATACACTCAACCTTTCAAGCAATAGCAAGGGAATACATAAACAGTGAATCAATCATAAGTTCATAACTCAATGGCCCAAACCTCTTCAAACATAAATGGGTTTCTAATGAAATTCATCTTCGAGCGCCATTCATTTAGTCCAATATTGAAGGCTCTAATATCTGGTAAGCTCCATCGTCGAAGTTCTACATCTTCAATGTATTTAAGAACCATTTCTACACGGTCTTGGTCTTCTGCGTTCAACAATCTGTTCAGTCCTCCCTTACTCTGACCAAGAGAAATGAGCTCCCATTTCAATATTCACGTAATCTCCATTTATAGTGGTAGTAAAACCAAAATCCAACAGAATATAGTCTCAACTCTCAAGAGGTACTTACATTATGAGACATCATAGCTACAAGCTTGTTACAGAAATAGCTATATACAACACTAGAGCTGCTCTTTTCAATATCAACATGAAATGTTAGTTTCTCTGCACACTTTTCAGCAGAGGAAATTCTTGAAAGTGCTGATTTTCGGTGATCAAAGCATATTACCCTATTAATAAAAAAAACCAAAATTAACCAAAGAGAAAATAGAAACTAATCATTACAGGCAAAAACTATCACAGAAAGCTTACTCGCACATTGATTGCCGTGAAAGCTTAGAGGCAAATCCTGGAGGACCAACAAAATCAAGAAGATAACAGCTCTCAAGTCCTTCAAATGTCAAATCCTCAACCCTGTATAAGCAGTAGACCAATATAGATTAGAATCAATTTGGGTACCAAAACCAAGAAGATAACATCTCGCTCAGTGGGTATCGGACCTGAGAGGCTCAACCAAAGAGAAAGGTAAGACAAGGCAAGAGCGATTGAGGCGAGTGTGGAAGAGGGTTGCAAACAAAGCGGAGAAGGCTCCGGAGAAAGAAGGGTAATTGTATAGCACTACATTTGGGATCTTCTCTTCTCTGGCTTTTGTTAATGCTTCTAAAGCAGCAGCTGATCGAAACCCATGAGCTCTAGTTTCAGCTCCAAAAATTGGAGCTATGGAGGAGACCAAGGATGGCATCCAATTCCATTTTCGAGGGAACGTTGGAGCCATGGAAAAAAGGGATCGTTGCTCCGGTGGACAACTGGAGTGCTTTGCGTGCCATCATGAAATTATCACATATCTCCGGTTCCGGAACTAGCAAAACATTTGGGCCCCAAGTGGTGGGAGTCATTATAAGGCCCACTCATAATAGGACGGGAATTTCATCAGTGGATGAGTTGATAAAATAATTAAATAATTACCTAATTCATCCCATGATTTTTATTGGATTTACTTTTTTATAAAATTTTAAAAAATATATATGGTTATTTTAGTCAAACAACAAATTACCGATTAAGTTTTTTTATTTTTCAGAAGAAAGGAATTGAAAATTTCTTACATTAGTGTAAATTGAGGTGAAAATCATATGAGCAGCATTAATTTTGGTGCTAAAACCAGTTTATGAGAGAGTTGACAAAGATGATTCTTGAGAAAATGGCAGCAAAATTCAGCCGCAAAATAAAGCATCCCATGGAATCCTTTCCAGCAATTTCCTTATAATGCAATGGATAATCTCTGGCCAGGAATAGCTGACATATGCCATCAACCATTAAGATATTTTCTTTCTCATGTCTCTTGAAGAATTATACGCACAACGTCTAGATTGGTTCGAAGGTGATTGTCAAAGAAGAAACTACACGTTAATGGAGTCATCAGTCAATTTGATTTAGCTACACGTTCGTGGAGCAAAATGGAGTCATCAGTCAAAGAAGAAACTACAAGTTAATGTTGAAGTCATATGTCTTCAAAAATTTGATTTAGCTAATAGAAAAGTAGCAGTCTTTTTTGTTTATCAAATGCTCATACGCCATTCCACAGCTTGCTGCAATCATGTTGCTTGTTTTGTTGCTTTTTTCTTGTTGCAAGGTGACCCTTTCCGCCGATGAGCTCCCTTACGTGCCTTCAGATAACTTGGCAATGGATTGTCCCCCATCAGATGCACCATCGTATTTCAGACCAAATTCTCTCATGCAACAAAATTTCATTTTTTCAGCTGTGTCCAGAATATACGATATAGAACCCCATAACCATGGTGAGAAACCAAAATCTTCTCCTTGCATTATTACAGAACAGTTCACATACACATTTCCTGTCTCCATTGGCCCTAAGTTTGTTCGCCTGTACTTTAAACCAATTACTAATTCAGGTTTGAATATATCCAACGCATTGTTCTCCGTCAGCGTTGGTCAGTTTACACTTCTAACTACTTCTGAATCCTCTTATTGCAAACTCAATTCAGATGCTGGTTATGTTGTAAGAGAATTCTGTGTCAACACACATGGCCATGTATTAAATGTGACGTTCACTCCATCTTCCAAGATTTCAGATGCTTATGCCTTTTTTAACAGGATTGAAATTGTCTCCATGCCTTCAAAACTTTACATCCAAGAAAATTTTCCACTTCCACTCGTCGGACAACCTTCTCACTTTTCTATGGAGAACTCTACAGCTCTTGAGATGATGCACCGGTTGAACGTAGGAGGGGATTTGATCCCTCAAGTGGAAGATACAGGCATGTTTCGACTCTGGACAAGTGACGTTGATTACTTTATAGGTGATGAAGTTGAGACGATAAATATTGAATCACAAGTTCAAATTCAGTCAAGCTCATTGATACCTGCATATGCTGCTCCAGACAAAGTTTACGCATCTGCCAGGACAGTTCAGGATAAGTTTTCCGGCAACTATACTGCTATATGGTCATTTCCTGTTGATTTCGGCTTCTATTACCTTGTCAGGCTCCACTTCTGTGAGATTTCAAGGAGGATTCAGAAAGATGGTCAGAGGTTGTTTCATGTTTATATCAATGATCAAACTGCTGAAGATGATGCCGATATTTTCCATTGGAGCCATGGTGTTGGAATTCCCATTTACAGAGATTATATCATCAACTTTTCAAAACCAGAGCTTTTTTTCATTTCATGCAGAGTTGAAGAAAATTTTATAAAATAACGTGGGATCCGAAAATATTTTCGGATCCCCGTGGTCAGACCAGCGTGTTCGGCAGTCATACTGCCGAACACGCGAGTTCGACACCCACGGTGTCGAACTCAGCAAAGTTCGACACCATGGGTGTCGAACTCAGGAAGTTCGACACCAAGGGTGTCGAACTCCGCTTGTTCGACACCCACGGTGTCGAACAAGAGAATTTGGCTGCCACGGGAGCAGCTTCTGCTCCCGTGGCAGCCTGCGTGGCGTGTTCGGCACCCAAGGTGCCGAACACGCACAGAAATTTAAGCTTCGTCAGGGAATCCCTGACGAAGCTTGACTAAGGACAGGGTTCGGTCCTTAGTCCATGCATGCAGGCCCGTGAAGCGGTCCTCTTAAATTTGAATTAAAGCCTCCCACTGCGAACTTGTTGCTGCCATGCATGCACGTCAAGAAATATTTGTTCGGCAGCATAATTTAAAAAAAAAAATTTAAAAATTATAAAAATTAATAAAAAGTTAAAATAAATTAAATTAAATTAAATGTATTGATATTAATATATAAATTAATTTAAATTTATATATTTTAAATTTAAATTATATATAAAAAATTAATTTTCTAAAAAAATTCATTTATTACAAAAATATTAATTATATATATATTTTTTATAAAAATTAAAAAAAAATTATTATATAAAATAAAATTTAATATATTTAAAATAAATATAAATATAAAATTAAAAATAATAAAATGTAATTTTTATTTAAAAATAGTATATTATAATTTTTTAAAATATTTAGTAAATAAATTTTTATAATTTTAAATTTTGTTTAAAAGCCATGTGTAATGCATGCACATGGCAGTGCTAATGTGAATGCAGTGAATGTGCATTCACATTAGTACAGTAACCTACATCATGTAGGTTACTGTGCTAACGTGAATTTATTCAGTCCGTGCTCTTGTTCGGCAGTGGTAGTGTCGAACTAGAACTGCTCCCTCGCCTATAAATACTTCTATGATTCACTCTATAACTCACAACAAATCACTCCATTGTATCTCAAAAAATTTCTTTCTCTAAATTATTTCTTCCCCTCAACAAATTTCACAAAATTTTTATTTCTACTGTTATCGATTCAATTACAAAAGAAGAAACACAGGTAAGTTTGAAATAAACTTAAAAAAAGTAAATTTTAATTTATTCTAAGTATGCTCTGTGGTTGCAACTCAGGTTGATCTTCCACATCAGAAATTTATGTTATAATTTTTAATTTTAATTTTCATGAGTACCTTAATTTTATTTAATTTTATTTTATCCTTTAAGTAATTTATTATTATTTTTTTTCAGATAAATGGCAATTCCTGCATATGCAAATATTCATTGGGATGGTAAAATTATAAATAATTGCAATGATTATGATTATGAAGGAGGTTTTTCAAAGATTATCCCAATGGGTAAACGGATAAGTTTTAATCAATTGGTTGGTAAAATAGCTCGTGCAATTGGATTATCCGATAATAATGAATTTATTGAGACTATTAGTTTTAGGAAGCCTACAATTGTGGATGGATCCTTACAATTTGAGTGTATGGAGATATGGGGTGAAGATGATTTATCAAATATGTTTAATTACTTGTACCAAATTGGTGGCATACCAGGTATAGAAATATATGTTAAGATACTTCGTAGTGTTGATACTACAAATAAGGATGATGATATTGGTCCATCTGGAACTGCTGTTGAATCAAATGATGAACCATGTGAAGAGCAAAATATTGTTGATGATTACGCTTTATCTGATAGTTTTGCAGGGCCGTCAATTAATATTTCTGATACAGTGGAGAATGAGAACGAGTACGAGGATGAGGACGAGGATGAGGAGGACGATGATTCATGGATGTCTACTGAGGATGATGAGGATGATGAGGATGATAATTGTCAGGAGGATATTGGGAGTGAGTCTCGATATTACAACACACAATTTTCTAATCCCATTGTGCCTGTTGTTCATCCTCCCCCATACGCAGAAATAGACTTTGATTTGCTGAGGGTGGATCCTTATGATAAGCCAGAAGGTCGTTACTTTTGGGATCCATCTAAAGAGTTTTCAGTTGGGATGATATTTTCATCGAGAGACGCAGTGGCGGCGGCTGCAAAAGAATATCATCTAAGACATCATCATCAATTTTGTTATCATGACACAAGATCTAAGACGTATTCTATACAGTGTAAAGACAAAGACAGTGGATGTGCATGGAGGCTTCGAGCATCCAAGAAAGAAGGAGATGATGTATGGAAAATCACGAGATACAGTGGACCGCACACATGTACAAATCCTCAGTTGACAAAAAACCACAGCCAATTGGATGAGAATTTCATTTGTTCGTTCATATTTGCATTAGTTGAACAACAGCCGGATATAAAAATTGCTGCACTACAAGCTGAAGTGCGGGATAAATATGGGTATGAGCCTTCTTATCAGAAAACATGGAAAGCTAAGCAGAAGGCAATCGCAAGGCTTTATGGGGGTTGGTGTAATTATTTCACAACATTTTTTACTATTTATTTGAACTATTTTAATTTAATTTTTGCAATACAATTACATTTTATTACTTAATTTAAGTAATTTATATTAAAACAATTAATTATTAAATTATTATAATTTAATATTAACATTTCAAAAATTAAATAAATATATATTCTATTAAAAATAACAACAACTAAAATATCCAAAATCACACCACATATTCTATCCATAAATCACTACAAATATTTAATCCACAAAACACAACAAATATTCAATCTAAAAATCACAACAAATATTCTATCCAAAAACAACAACAAATCTAACACTACATTATATTTAAAAAAATTAAATAACATATTGGTGTAATTATTTCACAACATTATTTAATATTTTTTTAACTATTTTAATTAAATATTTTGAATACAATTAAATTATATAAATTAATTTACTGAAATTTTATTTAAAAAATTAATTATTCTATTAATACAATTTGATATTAACATTTCAAAAATTAAATAAATAAATAAACAAATAATTTTTAAAAAATTAATAAAATTAAATACGGATTACATGTTTTTAAATTTTAAATTATTATATATTTTATAAATTAATAAATTATATTAACTTTTTATTTATTTTAATTTTGGAAATATTTTTTATTTTAATTAATAAATTATATTAAATTATTATATTCAATTATTATATTTAATAAAAAAAATTTTAATTTTAATTAATATTTGATATTAACTTTAAATTATATTAAATTATTATATTTTTTATAATTTATTAAATTTTATTCAATTCTTATTAATATTTATTTTAAATATACATTTTTTTAAACATTACAAAATATTTATAAATAATTAAATTTAAAATAAAAATAATTCTAATCATTTTATATATTATTATTATACAAAATAATATTTAACTAATTAAATAAATATTTCTACGGATTAAATATTACATTTTATTAAATATTTAACAAAATTTCAAAAAAATTCAACAAAAATTATAATAATAAATCAGTTTTTAAAATTTCAAAAAAAATCAACACAAATCAGTTTACATATTATCATAATAAATATAATAATAAAATTTTTAATAATAAATTTAAAAATTATTCAAATATTCATATTTTAATTATTATAATTTTTAAAATTAATAATTTTTTAATTCAAATTTTACAAGTTTCTCCACACATTCATTTACAAAAATAAAAGGCTATTAATAATTTTAATTTTATTTTATTTCAATTTTATTTAATATTTAACAGATAATATTAATTACTTTATTTATAAATATATTAATAATTTTTTAATTTAATTTCAAAATATAAAAAATTACATACAAAATTATAATAACAATTATAATAAAATTATTTAACCTAAATTACATACAAAATTATAATAACAATTATACAAAAATACAAAATTACATATCAAATTATTTAACTTAAAAAATATAAATAAATTTAAATTTAAGCAAAAATTTAAAGAAATACCTGTTGGTGGATATGGCTGCAGATCTTGGGAGAGAGTCAAAAAAATTTGTAAATAGCTTTGAAATTTTGGTGGAGAAGAAGAAGAGACAAAGAGAGAAAATGAGGGAAGATGAGAGAAAATGAGAAGAAGAGGAGGCTGCTGCGGAAAATGGGAGAAGAACAGTGGGAGGCTTTAATTCAAATTTAAGAGGACCGCTTCACGGACCTGCATGCATGCAGGGCGCGTGACTAAGGACAGGCCGAACCCTGTCCTTAGTCAAGCTTCGTCAGGGATTCCCTGACGAAGCTTAAATTTCTCTGCGTGTTCGGCACCTTGGGTGCCGAACACGCCACGCAGGCTGCCACGGGAGCAGAAGCTGCTCCCGTGGCAGCCAAATTCTCTTGTTCGACATCGTGGGTGTCGAACAAGCGGAGTTCGACACCCTTGGTGTCGAACTTCCTGAGTTCGACACCCATGGTGTCGAACTTTGCTGAGTTCGACACCGTGGGTGTCGAACTCGCGTGTTCGGCAGTATGACTGCCGAACACGCTGGTCTGACCACGGGGATCCGAAAATATTTTCGGATCCCACGTTATTTTATAAAATTTTCTTCAACTCTGCATGAAATGAAAAAAAGCTCTCAAAACCAGGAGAGGGCATAAAGCATCTATCAATCATGATAGGAAGTAAAAATGGATCATCTACAATGCATGAATTTCCAATTTTAAATGGGTTGGAAATTTTCAAGTTGTCTGATCATTCTGGCAATCTAGCAGGACCCTTTCCATTTGGAGTAAGAAATCTGCATCAGCATTCAGCCTTCCATGAAGATGTTCATGCTGTGGAGTTAATACTAAGGGTTATTGGCACAAGTTTGTTTGCAGTGAGCTTTCTTTTGTTATTACGTCTGATATTTTCAACTTTTAAGCAGCAGAGAGATAAATTTAAGCAAGGGCGATCATCAGGCTATTGTCGAATCTTCTCAATTGCTGAGATAAAGTCAGCAACAAACAATTTTGCAGACAATCTAATCATCGGCACTGGCGGATTTGGCGTAGTTTATAAAGGAACCATCGGCGGTGGCAGTACCAGAGTTGCCATAAAGCGTGCCAATCCAAGTTCACACCAAGGTTTAAAAGAGTTTCAAACTGAAATCACCATGCTTTCAGAGCTACGACACCACCATTTAGTATCTCTGATCGGGTACTCCATGGAGAAAAACGAAATGATTCTTGTTTATGATTACATGGCTCGAGGTACGCTACGTGATCACCTCTACAACACCCAGAAGCCTCCACTTCCATGGCGGCAAAGACTCAAGATTTGCATTGGAGCAGCACGAGGACTACAGTACCTGCACACAGGTGTAAAGAGCACTATCATTCACCGAGATATCAAGAGCACCAACATACTGTTAGACGACAAATGGGTTGCAAAGGTTTCAGATTTCGGGTTATCAAAAGCAGCCCCGAGCCCGATGACACAGTCCAAGACCAAAATTCATGTTTCAACCATGGTGAAGGGTACCTTCGGTTACCTAGATCCTGAATATTATCGACGACAAAAACTAACAGAAAAATCTGATGTATACTCATTTGGAGTGGTACTGTTTGAGATTTTATGTGCCAGGCCTGCTGTGCTGCCAAAGGAAGAGATTGAAGAAGAAGAGTATTATGAGAAAGCGAATTTGGCAGAATGGGCATTGCGCTACTGCCAAATGGGGATCCTTGATCAGATGATTGATCCAGATTTGAAGGGAAAAATCTCCCCTGAATGCTTCAGGACTTTCACTGATGTAGCGAAGAAGTGTTTGGCAGAAAAGGGAAATGAAAGGCCCTCCATGGGAGATGTGTTGTGTAATTTGGAGCTGTCAATGCAACAGCAGAATGCTGCAGATGTGGAAGAGGAGATGTCTGCGAAAGAGGCAACTGGAAGGATGAATGGCGATATTGGTATAGTGATTGATGATGGAAAATTTCTTTGCTCTAATAATTCAGATAAAACTCCAGGGGTGGAATTCTCTGAGATTATGATTCCCATTGGACGTTGATGAGAGTTGTGTGCACTTATTGTCAACTTAGATTCTTGTACCTTTGTGTAAAAGTAAAACTAGTCATTAATTTGTACCTGTCTTTACGCGTACGCAGTATTCGGTTCAAATCAAAAAAATTGATCGAATTGAATTGATTTAAAAATTTAGTTCGGTTTTTTATATATTTCAGTTCGATTCGGTTCGATTTTTAATTTCAGAAATTTCAATTATTTTGGTTTGGTTCGATTTTGATCAGAAAAAAATCAAAAAAACCGAACCAAATCGATTAGTGATAATAATATATTTTTTTAATAATATAGAAAAATTAAATCATATTAAAATTAAAATATTTTAATTAAATTTTAAAATATTAAAAATAAAGTGTAAAAAATAAAAAAAATATTAAAAATCGAAACCGATCAAACCGAACCGAATCAAACCGAATCAGACCGGTTCGGTTCGATTCGATTTCTAACCAAAATCGATTCGATTCGATTTTCATAAACACTAAAATTTTGATTTTTAGTTTATTCAGTTCGGTTCGATTTTAAATCGAACCGACCGAATGCTCACCTCTACCTGCCTTTAGTGTTTTTTTTCTTCTTAAATTTTTCAAAAAAAAAAAAAAACATTATTCTCGTCGGCTTGTCACTTAAAACGAAAAAATTACTATTAATTCCAGTTATATAAAAAATTTATTAATTGATATTTTAATTTTAAAAAAATATATTAAAATGTATTTAATATTTTAAAAAATCTACTAAATAATTTTTTTATTAATTTTAATATTTTATTTGATTATAAATTTTAGTTTGTTGGGAAAGTAAATAAGTATAATTTAGATTTTAATTAAATATAAGATAAATATAAAATTACAAAAAGTTATATTAACTATATTATTTGAAATTCATATTCAACTTAAACAGTATTGAATATTCAACTCTATTATAAATTCAAAAAAATTAAAGTTCCTTTATTAACTAAATAAGATATTTTTATTTGATTTATGTCTCCATTTACTTTACATACAATATTTTTTAGAAAAATATTTTCCCAATATTTAAGATATTTAGAAAAATTATTAATAAAAAATATTTCATAGTTAAAACTTAAAAGAGAAAATTAAATTATTCTTAAGAAAAATAATGTTTTGAAAAAAATCATTATCTCAATTTTAATAATCTTATTCACACTATTTATATATAAATTTATTAATATCTTTTATTTTTTGAATATAATTAAATAATAAAAAATAAATTATTTTTTGAAATATTTTCTTTATAAAATATTTTTTATATATAATGTCTTGTGTAAATAATATTTTTCATATAAAAATTATTTTTTGTAAAATAAACAGATTAGATCTAAATTTCAAATTAAGTCCAAAAACAATATAAAGCTATGTTTTATACTATACTTTTTAGGAATAATATTTATAAAATTTTTAAATTTTGTACTTTTTATAACTCTATCCTTAATTTTTTTTTGATACAAATATTATATATTAACAATATTTTTATAATTATATTCTTCGTTCATATTTTTATTATAAATTAATAAAAAAATCTATTTTAACGTAAATTCTTTTTAAATTAATAAAAAAAATTTAATTAATTAGAGTATTATTTAAATTTAAGAATAAATATAAAGATAAAAATATAAATATAAATAGATGGATAATTTTATTTAGAATTTTTGTTTGTTAATATATAAATTTTTTATACTGAAATTTTTTTATTAATTTTTAATGAAAATATGAATGGAAGAGATAATTATAAAAATATCATAATATATAATTATTTTTTTATAAAAAATTAAAAATATAATTATAAAAAAATATAAAATTTGCAATTTTTGTGAAAATTTTCTCTTTTTTTCTTAATGTAATTCGATGCATTGTGACATAACAAACACAATAAAAATGGATTATACGGTCATTAGATGGCCCTACCTACCTAAAATTATCATAAGTGATGATATGCGGTGTGAAAAATTGGCTATGTGGCGGATTTATGATCACATTTATCAATGAAAAAATTCGGCCTAGAGAAGCGTTCGGTGCGGTTCAGTTCAAAATCGAATCGAACTAAATAAATTAAAAATCAAAATTTTAGTGTTTATAAAAACCGAATCGATTTTGATCAGAAACCGAATCGAACCGAACCGGTCTGATTCGATTCGATTCGATTCGGTTTGATCGATTTCGATTTTTAATAATTTTTTTATTTTTTATACTTTATTTTTAATATTTTAAAATTTAATTAAAATATTTTAATTTTAATATGATTTAATTTCTCTATATTATTGAAAAAATATATTATTATCACTAATCAGTTCGGTTCGGTTTTTTCGGTTTTTTTCTGATCAAAACCGAACCGAACCGAAATAACCGAAATTTCTGAAATTAAAAATCGAACCGAACCGAAATATATAAAAAATCAAACCAAAATTTTAAATCTGTTCGGTCGATTTTTTCGATTTAAACCGAATACTGCTCACCCTAATCACCAATACCAATATCCACTATAAATTAGTCTGTATTGTACTAAGTTTCCTTTTAAAATCGACCCAGTTAGGCTGCCTGAAACACCATAGAAATCGCAGAATGAAAATGTCTGAAACACCACTGAAACCGTAAAACGAAGCTCAACTACTACAATGATGACAACCCATTAATGAAAATGTCTGAAGCACCACTGAAATCGTAAAACGAAAAAAGCTCAACTACTACGATGATGACAACCCATTTCAGTCCTGTAGTAGAGGTAAAGGACAGGAGAATCACATACTAAAAGACATGCTAGCAATTCAAATCGAAAAGGAAAAATTCTTCAAATGGACTAAAATAGCTCAAAAGAAAATCAGCACAATAGGAGGCGGCAATGTAGAATTTAAGCCTCTAAACACTATAATGAGAGCATGACTCACCGAATGAATCCGTTACACAACAAGAAAACCTCCCGAAACCAGAGTTACCCAACAACCCTCAAATGTATATATAATAATAATTCCAAATATGAATATCGAGGACCTACAGAAACAAAGAAAAAAAAAAAAAAACCATTGCTCCACTGCATGCTAAGTAAACATTCAGTCGGTTCGATTTAAAATTAAATCGAATTGAATAAATTGAAAATCAAAATTTTAGTATTTATAAAAAACGAACTGAATTAATTTTAATCAAAAATTGAATCGAATTAAACCGATTTGATTTTGTTCGATTCAATTCGATTTGATCTGTTTTAATTTTTAATAAATTTTTATTTTTTACACTTTATTTTTAATATTTTAAAATTTAATTAAAATATTTTAATTTTAATATAATTTAATTTCTCTATATTATTATTAAAAATAATATATTATTATCACTAATCGGTTCGGTTCGATTTTTTTAATTTTTTTCTGATCAAAACCAAACCAAATTGAAATAATTGAAATTTTTAAAATTAAAAATCAAATCGAACTGAATTAAATAAAAATCAATCTGAATTTTAAAATTAATTTAATTCAATCGATGTTTTTCAATTTAAATCTCGAGAGAGCCTAAAAACTAAAGGCGGTTTCCCTACCAGAGAAAGACCGAAAAGTAAAGAAAAACTAAGTAAAGAGACCAAACACAGCCTCTAACCCAATCAAATAACGAATAAACAGGCAATAATGATACCCTTCTTCTATAGCATTATTTTTGCTCCTTTTCTCTTACTATGGCCCTTTCTCTTTCTATCGCCCTTCTCTCTTTTAGAAGTTAATATATGATTATACTATTAGAGAACCTTGGCCGGAGTAGAAGATATAATTTAACTAGAATTTCTTGCCTTATTCAAATAATAGGTTATATTACACTAAATTTCTATTGGATTACTAAAACAAAAAAAAAAAAAAATTCTTTAATAATCCATAGACTATAAGTATCGAAATATTTTAAATTGAAACTATTCAAAATCTCTATTTTTAGTATTTTAATATTAAATTTAGAATTGAGATTTTAAATTCAAAATTTGAGCTTCAATTTCAAATAATAATACATCTAAATCTCGATTTTTGATATAAAATAAATAAGTAAATAATTTTGATTCACTTACATATAACTTAATGTTGTGTTTTTAAAAATATTTACAAATTTAAGTTTGTATCAAATAACTTATTAGAAAAGCGTATTAAAAATTTAAATTTAGGTTTCAAATATAAATATGAATACCAAGAAAATAAAAAGCTTATAATAACTATATTATTTAAAATAATATTTAATGAAACAAAAATATTCTTTTATTTGAATATTCATCTATATTACAAATTTAAAGTTTTTTATTTGTTAAATAAATAATTTAAATTTAGATTTTAAGTTTATATTTTTGAATCCTAGCATAATCTAAAACATTTATGCACTCCGCAAATTGACGTTTAAAATAAATTATACTCTTCGCTTCCGTACTCGCTATTGAATTCCCACCACTTGTCACCACAAATCAATCCTTTTATATTTTATTGGTTTAAATAATAATTTATTTATTAACATTTTAATATATTTATATTTAATATATATTAAAAATAAAATTAATTAATTGTAAAAGATAACATAATAATACAAATTGAATTATTAATAAATTTTATTTTTTAAACTAAAATTAAACAACAAAAAATATTTTGATGTAAGTTATTTTTTTAAATAAATGGAGCTTAAAAAAACTATATAAATTTTATTAATTTAACTATTCTAATAGTATTCTTTAAATTATGTAAAAGTACCATAAGAGATAACTATTCTTATCTCTTGAATTTTCAACTCATATTGTAGATTAAAAGTTTAAAAAGATCTTTTAGTTGGAGTTTCAAAATTTTTAGTATAAAATATATTTAATTTATTAATTTCAATAATCAACAATTTTAATGAAAAAAATTTAATTTATATTATAGCAAAAAATATTATTTTTTTATATAAAAATAAAAATAAATTTATATTTTTTAATTATATGAAAATTTGAATTGAGCGATCAAATTTAATATTATGAATTTTATATGAAACATAAATTTTAAATTTATTTCTTATTAAATAATTTATGTAAACTAAATTAATTATAATGCTATTTTTTTAAAAGAAGTTATTTTTTTCTTTTCATAATTTTTATTTATATTTCTATTTCAAGTTGTTTTAAAATATTAATCACTTTTTTATATTATAAATTAACTATTATAATATTATTTAAATTTATTTTATTTATAAGATAATCTCTTATTATTTTTTTTATTTTTTCATAAACAAAAATTTAAACTACCACTTAGCATTTAAATTAAACCAAAAGTTATTAATAATGATTTTATTATTTAATAAAATTTAATATTTTTATTTTATGTTAAAGATGAATATAATTAAAAAGTTAATAGAAATTTTTTTTAATTAAAATAATAATTTTTAAATAAATAATTAAATAATAATTATCTCTTAATTTATACGAAAAAGTAAAGTGCTGAAGGATTATGGGGAAGGGGAGAGTAATAGAAATTATTAAAGAAGTTTTTTTATTCTCAAATTGTTAGAGAAAGTTTTTTTTTTTTCCTCAAATTATTAGAGAAGTTTTTTTGAACAATGCAAATATATTGCATTACCATGGCCAAAGAGGTAAAACATAATAATGACTATTACTCTAATCCAAAAGTTTTTAAAACACAAATGAATCCAACACAAACACAAAATACACAACTCATAATCTAGAAAGTCTAAACCAACACCCACATTGTCCTATATCCAAATTGATTCAGAACACTCAAATCAGCTTTGCAGTGCTTGATATATTGCAAAGCAAGACAAATTGACAAAACACTAGCAACAATCAATGGCAATTAAAGCTAACACCACGATAGAAATAGAAAAATAATGAAAAAACTCAACTAAAAATATGTATGTAATCAAATGAAAGAGAAAATTCAAATGGACATAAGCAATTTTAAAGAAAACAAAATGAGTACAATTCAAAGAGACGCAACAAATCTCTAGGTCATCATTGACTTTTGAGAGCGTAATACACTGAATACACGGGATATAGTGATATAATTTCCAAACACAAATATCATCCCAATTAAAATCTTTCTGGCAAAAAGAAAATAGTCACATATTCTCACTTCCAAACATATAATACAAATTCCAGTAGTCTACAAATTAATAAAGAAAAAAATTAAAAGCAAAAGAAAAGACAAGAGAAAAGAAAACTAAGAAGAAGCAAACTAAGGAAAACAAACAAAAGAAGTTGATTGAAATTATTATAGAAGTTGATTGAAATGGAAATTCGAGGTGAAAAAAAAATGGAATTCGATATTTTTTATTATTATTTTTTCCTTCCGACTCTCGACGTAGACAGGTGATCAGGCGTATGAAAAACTTGTGATTTGAGCATCACCAGATCACCGCCCGTTTAAATATTAAACGACGATTCCGCTAAAGTTGGCTGAGATATTTTCTCCTCTCTCTAAAAAAACACGCGACACGTTCCTCGTTTTTCTATGCCTCTGGGTTTCTCCTTCCCTTCCTTTTCTTCTACTTCTCCTCCAATCAGCAGGTTTCAATTTTTTTTTTTTTTTAATTTACGTCTTCTGTTGATCTTTTCTTTCTTCCGTTACCTTCCATGGATTCTGTTGCTCATAAACTGGAGCTTTTTAATTGTGCATTCTTCTATTTGGCTCTGAAAGTCCAATTTTCTTAGTCTTCTTTCATTTTTGCAGGTTTGCTTGGTCAATGGTTTTTCTTGTTTTCTCTGATGTCTGTGAGAGTTTAGAGGAAGACGGTTCAGGTTATGGACCTTGCGGTGGGTTTTCTCTGGACTTCCAGGTGGAGATGTGCATATATCTTCGTGTTTTGTTTCTTGTTGATTGTACTGAGTTTTTCAGTTCGATGATTATATATTGTTTGTTTGTTATGTGTTCTGGGATTTTTTGTGCCTGTACCTGCATTAACTATACTCTGCGTCAAATGAAATTAGGTTATGATCATAGAGGAGAAATTGTAGAATTCATTTGAACTCATATTCTTATTATCAGTTTGTTTATGGGAAGGCACACACTTGGTTGTAGCTCATTAAAAGCAACCAAAGCTGAAGACAAGACTAACCACCAAAAAGGAAGCTAAATGATCCTCATATATCTTGAACTTGGATCAAATTTTCAATTTTATCCAGTGCTTAATTAATTTATATCAATTGCATATGGGTAAAAATGATGTCAAATGGCGTGTTTATATTAACCAGTTGTTGAATTGGCATGCTATAATGGCTGGGTTATCTCGTTATGGTTTCACCACACATTGACTAAGGCACAACTGTAACTTTCTGACCACTTGAATTCTCTCTCTGTGAATCTGTTGAAATGTGGACAACTTTGGATAGTCTTCATGACAATACTTTAAACCCTATTTAGCATGTTCATCCATATTAGCATACTAGTTCAAAGCTAATATTAGACTGGCAATGATACATGCCATATGATATGAAATAGTCCTGGATGGAATTTCTACAAACCATCTTTTTGTGACATGAGGAGTTCTATTCCTACTTATATTTGTAGAATTGGTTTTATTTTATTTTATTTTTTCATTTCTTACTAGTTTACTTTTGTTTCCTTAGTTTGTAGGCATTCCTTAGGTATTTTGTATTTTCTGTCCAAGTTCAACTATGGTTTCTAGGCCTTATAGATATCATCTTATGTATTATGTAGAAGTGAGGTAGTCCATTATTAATAAAATTAAGATCTTTCTAGGTTTCTTCTAGATTCAAGGATCTTAGTGCATAGGCACAATCTAGCCTTATTTACATAGTCCTGTCTTGCTCAATTGGTATTAGATCAAAGTTTTGCTCGGCTTTTTAGTGACATATTGTGGGGTTCAAAGAAAATTCTTCATGGGGGTAGATCTTAAGTGGAGATTCTTTGTAAACTTTCTTGGAATCATGAATATGGTAACATGGAATCGGAGACTTTATTCATAGTTAATCTATTCGTAGATACATCTCTAGTTTTAGAAATTGCATATCTTGATGATGACTTTTATAGAAATATTTGATCTTCAAATTCTTGTTAGTTCTTTTTTTTAAAAAAAAAAACAAAATTCATAAGATTTATAGAGATGACAACTACAGCAGTAGCAACAAAGGCTTAAACCCTAGATAGATGCGTCAACAATGAAATAAATTTTAGTGAATGAATTTTATTATATTATTACAAGTATATGTATATACAAACACACATATATGTTTGCTTTAAGTAATAACCAAAGAAATATTACGAGGGGTTTATTAAAAACTTAAGACTTGTGTTAAAAAATCTACCTTAAGTTTTGAGGCAATTTGCAGTGTGAAGATAATGGGTTAGAAGCCTTGTCAGTTGTCACAGGTCAATTAAGACCATGAATGTGAAGCACTTTGAACTAAAACAAATGGAAACAACTCAAGGAAGGACTAATAGAGCATAGATAAAAAACATAACAACCCTCCACGTATCCAGGGTGTGTCCAAAGAGCCCAAAACACACTCCAACATATGTCCAAGGCTAGCCTGGGAGTTTCAAGCAACCTCAGTCTTGCATCTGGCACACCCTAGGGCATGCTTTAGAAAGTACTACATGCCCTAGGGTGTGCTTGTCTCGGTTCAACTACAGAAGTTAGGTCTAACATCCCAAAACATGTGGATTGCATCTCCAAGTGGGTCCCCAACAA
Organism: Manihot esculenta; assembly: GCF_001659605.2. Classification (NCBI taxonomy): domain Eukaryota; kingdom Viridiplantae; phylum Streptophyta; class Magnoliopsida; order Malpighiales; family Euphorbiaceae; genus Manihot; species Manihot esculenta. The sequence continues at coordinate 24,039,887 of NC_035170.2, forward strand.
TCCTAACATGATCTGATCTATTTTGAAAAAGTTTCTACTACTTTTAGAGTTTTATCCTCCAAATTAGATTTTATTCTTTTTTATTCAATTAGGATTAGTTATTTAAGTTTCCTGTTTCAGATCTTTCTATTTGTATGTTAGTTTCACTAAAGTTCCTAAATAATAGTGTTATATTCCCAAAAAGTTTAGAGATTATAACTCTGTTTAGAATTTTAGTATTTTATTGCTTAAAATTCCAGTAAAGAGGTTCTCTCAATTTTCACTCTTATGTATGAGTGTGTTATTCTTGTAAGCTTTAGCTGCGTAGGTGGTATGGGAGCGGGTAAAAGCACCCCAATCTAGATGGCTAACCTTGATGAAGATGATAGCAATGGTTCCTGTGATGGTAATCAGAAAACAAGAGCCGTAAACCAAAGGGATGAAACATTGCAACGATTACATTGATGTTTAGAACAATAGATGGATCTTAGATTCGAGCATATTAAGAGATGCTTTGAAGAAAGCATTGCTTGTCCCATTGCTTTGGGAACTAATACGAGCAAGAATTAGATTGATAATAAAAGACCAAGGGATGGTGCAACTCGTGGTGACCCTATTAATTGGCCAAATCCTGCAAGTAGATAATTGGCCAAATCTTGCAAGTAGACACTTTGTCTACAATGAGGAAAATTGATATTCCTTGATTGTATGAGGATATCAACACAGAAGAATCCTTAGAGTGGATAGTGCAATTGGATGAATTCTTGGATCATGTGCATATAGTATATGAAACAAATTAAATTGGTGGCATGTCATCTAAAGGATAGTGCTTCTGTGTGGCGGGAGCAACTACAGTTGAGAAGAGCAAGAGAAGGAAAAGTTATCTCCACAGATGATATTAAAATTGCGAATCAGCTAGGAGGTATCTTTATGAAAGCTTTGAATGGATCTCAGGTTGACTATATCTGTAACAAGCTAGCATGATAAATATATATATTCCAACTTTTGGGTGAATGTTAAGGAAAGTCAACTTGTGTAAATATTCTCAATTAATAGTTAGCATAGATTTAGGGATTTTATATTCTTATTAGCAAGGACTATGTGTGTATATTTGTATCAATTGCTCTTGAGTCTTGAATCAACAAAGAAAATTATTTACAACATTCAATTTTCTTGCCTAATCATATGGAAGTCCACTTGGAACTGGGGAATGTGGTTGGAGTTGGACATTGTATTTTGATAAATATCTCAATATCTTTGTAAATGGTTGCTTATTTTTTGTTGGTTATCTTCTTACTCAGGCACTTGATCTTCTGCCTTAAAATGGCCAACTATGCCACTAATAAGCTTCTGAATACATGAAAGTAATTTGTTTGTTTCTTACTCAAGAGTCTTATTGTGGGGCTAGTTAAGTTTAACCATAGACCCCTGTTTTTGGCAATGATAGCAGTGAGTTTGGGTGACGGATTTAAAAAAGATGTTTGAGGTAGCTGTTTTGTCCTTTGTTAGCTTTTCAATGGTACCAAGACTTTTATATATATATATACTCTTCCTTGCACTTAAAAGAGACAGTGACAAGGCTTCAAACTTGGGCCTTCACCCACAGTGTATACCGAGAATCTGAAAATATACAAGCTCAATTCTTTGCTAGACCAGGCTAAAGGGGTTAGGTATGGCTATGATTGGAAAATTCTACAAATTATTGTTTTCTTCCTTTCGTACTTTTTGCATCATTTTATGTATATTCTTGAGATACTGATTTTTTCTCTTGCTATAGTTTATTCCTTCATGGGCTATAATAAATGCACATTGTTTCTTCTCTCTTTTTCTCTCTTTCTCCCCCCCCCCCCCTCTTTATGTGCATTTCTAGCTTACTATATTGTACAGATTGTGGATATCTTTAGTTTGGATATCATAGAGTACTTGATAAATGATGAAAATTTGAAATTATGTTGATACTTTGTTTGGTTTCCACAAAATATGAAGACTCTAGTCATGTATGCTCTTTATTGCACTAGGTAACATTATTCTAGGCTTTGATTGTTTTAACATGTTGACAAATTCTGGTGTTATGTTTACAATATCATGAACTAAGCATTTCATTTGATTAACCTGGTTTTCTATTGATTGAATTGGATATCCTGTAAAATAAGTACTATTTTGGTTTTCGGACTTTCTCTTGTTTGTTTATTTTTATTTGGTCATTTGTTATTTTCTCTATTATTGAATCCCACATCAGTTGTGGAAAGGGGCAGCGTGCCCTTTATATGGGCCATAGGCACTCCTCCTCCTTGAGCGAGCTTTTGGGGTGAGTTAGGCCTGATCCAAATTTAACATGGTATCAGAGCCTCCCCATTCAATGTTGGGCCTCCCATAAATATGTCACGCACCTGTAAAAATTATGAGCGTGAGGGGGTGTGTTGAATCCCACATCAATTGTGGAAAGGGGTAATGTGCCCCTTATATGGGCTATAGACACTCCTCTTCCTTGACATGACTTGTGGGGTGAGTTAGGCTTGATTCAAATTTAACATCTATAATGAACTTCTTATCAATAAAATGAAAGAACGTAATCTACTGGGAAGACAAAGATAATTAAAAGAAACGTCACTGACATACTGAAAAATTTTCAAAAAATAAATATAGGTACCACAATGCAACCAGCATTTCACTTTATTTATCAAAATTAAATTTTAAGACATCAGTCTCTTCATCATTGCATAATTTAAATTGATGTCTGGCCAATAATTTTACAATAATATCTTAAGTCTATTTTTCATATTGTGTTGTCCTGCTGCAGGAAGATACTTCTTAATAGCTGACATACACAATCTCATGATGTAGAAGTTTGGCTTTTTCCACTGTGATGCAAGTTATTGGGGTGATGATTAGTATCTGTTTGTTAACCGCTTTGTTATTGCAGTTTTAGTCTGTTAAAAATTTTGAAATGAACTTAGTCAGTTGTCAAGTACACAGATTCTCAATAGTGTGTAGTGTGAAGAGACTTACCCAAGTTTCATTGACTTCGGTGGTGGTTCATTGGTACGAAGATGTGGCTGGCTCAGCTGGAGTTGGATTGGGGCATGCAAGTCATATCCATTGCTTAAAGTGTACGGTGGGTGGGAACTTCTGTTTGCGTTACTTGTATCCCTTTCTCCATTAGCCTGGAATTAATAATATCTGTTTAAGCTACCAGCCTGATAATAGCTGTTTACTTTATCAAATTTCAAGTTAGATATGGCAGTGCTGTTGTTTCAAACTTTCAGTAGGCCATAGGCTTAAGATTGGGCATTCAATATGCTAGGTTGTTGGATCCAACCTTTTGAGGGCATTTTTTATACAATAGTTGTAGTAAGGTTCTTAAGTGCACAAAAAATTGTGTTTGGAGTGAAATAGGATATGAAGGACATTTTCTTATGGATACATGTATTGTGAGATGAATACCTTCTTACGTAATTCTGCATTTTCTTGGCAGAGGAGGTCAACTTTCTTCTGCAGTTTTAGGTTTTCTTCATAAGTGAGGTTTCCCTGAAATTAAGTTGATAAAGAATGTCAAATTAAAAATTTTCTAACAAGAAATGGAGCAAATTTTGAAGTCAATATTTCAAAAAAAACCTTTCTGATCAGTTCCTTGATTTCATCTGTTAAAATTTGGTCCTGCAGAAAAGGAAAAAAATGAGCTTCATTAACAAATATACATGTAATATGTTTGTGCATGGAGTGAGCTTGAATGTGATAAGTTACGTAGTGAAGTATGAGTAAGGCTTCCACACCTTTTTCATCCGAACACCTTTCAGGCTCATCTCCAGTTGGTTTTCTAAATTTTCTACATCTTTGAAACTCAGACCAGAAAGTTCTTCTCCCATCAAGTGCCTGTATATATGTCAGAATGGACTGGTCAAGTGGGGCTACTGAAGTTTTTTTCTCCATAAATATATTACATTGGAAAGGTCATATTTTGTTTAGGAGTTTATGCTACAATTCTCATTGTGTTCTGTTTTGTTGAGGCTATTTTTATGTATCAATAAATACTTGGATTTGTAGTTTTTAGAATATAGGCTTAGTTGATTATTAGAGTTTGTTTTGGGAAGCTAGTTTTAGGTTAAATGAGTTTTTCTTTTATCGTGTAAAGTGTTTTCCTAGAATAGAATTAGAAGTGCATTTTAATTAGGCACTGGGTTTTGCTTATTGAGATCATTTTTTCCAATAAACTGATCAATTTTGCAAATTCACCATGTCATCTAAATTTTATAAGTATTCTATATGGCCTGTATTTTATTAGGCAAGGACTTTTTGTTTGATAATTGCGCTGTACCAAACAATCTTATGATGCTCATGGGGTATGATGTAGATAATAAACTCCATGTCGAAATTATATTAATAATTTTGTCAAGTTTTGTTCACTGAACAATACTGCAGTAGTTGGGTAATCTCTTTAATTATTGTTCCTCCCCTTCATTGCACAATACAATCAATAGATTACTATTTTTTAGATTGACAAAGGATCAACCCCAATTTAATACAGTAGTACTCCTAGCACTAAATGATATACATTTGAACTTGCTAACTTTTAATCCACTCATATATGGACCCTTCCCATTGTCCCAAAATAGGTAGTCCAAGTTATTTTAGTAGTTATAGGCATTATTAAAGTTATATATAAACATTTTATCCCTCTCTCGTGTTGATGAGGGATTCCTTGTCCCACTTGCATTGTCCAAACAGTGTTGAGATGTTACAATTACATGCATATACTTACTCTTGACATCTATATAAGGATACACATATAAAATATGGACAAAAGCTAGTATTTTCCTAGAGAGATTTTTCTGTGATTTACAATTGTTTTGAGCTAATAAATTGAGAATGTGTGTGTCATTTTAGCTAAACTGTAAATACTTGTGTATTTTGGGTATCCTGCTAAATAAATTGAGAATGTGCGTGTTTTTTTAAATTTTTTTAGGAAATGATAATGTGTTTTTCACCCTCTTTGTTTCTATTATTTCATTGATTATCAATCTTGTAGGTTTTTTACACTAGGATAAGTTTCACTAGTAATTAACAAGACTACCATAGTTTTAATTTATGGATTCTTATATTTTTAGTTATTGACTAATTAATTGTAAGGATCCATAAATTAATGTATAATTGAGTGTTTATTGACTCTACCTGTGGCATTCTTGCAAGTATTGCAATTCCTTCCTCAAGCTTGCAACTTCCCTTTGCCAAAACTAGTAAGAACAAAGTGGAAGGTTTTATGCAAAAGAAAGCGCTATATATCTAGAGATTGAAAGTGAGAAATTATTGCAATAAAAATTTGGGCATAGATGAAAAATGCATTAGATAATTGATAGAATAAAAGAAAAGTGTGTTTAAGTTGCTTTTTTATATATGGTCGTTGTCATATTTTATTGGGTGGTAAAAAGAAGTGCATGGTGACATTCATTACAATTATTATATAACGGTAACAACCATTATAATTTTGTCACCTCCCTAAGAACAATTGTTATCAATATAGAAGCCTTCTTTTTTCTTTTTTCTTTTTTTTAATCTATCTTTTTACTTCTCTCGCTTTCTTATTTATAAATTTCTACCTCCCTATGCATCATTTCGTATGTTTATTTAGCCTGTTTCAACTTAAATCCTATAAAAACTTGTGCTAAATTTTAGCTTAATTTTACTTTTTGATGATGTAAAAGTAAAATCTATCTACCTCTTTACTCTTTCTTTAAAAGAGCTAAGTTAATTGCAATGAATCATTATTTCAAAGAATGGTAACATATAATGTAATTTATATATATTATATAATGGGTACAATGAATCATTGCTTTAGCTTTGAACCATTTGTAATAGTATAACCTATTATTTAAAAGCAATGTTATTAGAATGGTAGGATTTGTTGATAAGAAAATCATATAATTAGCATTAAACCCTTAGTTCAACAATACGAATCTAATGGATGAATTGTATGAAGCCAAGAATCGCTTGAATCAAAGACGAATTGTTAGGAACCAATAAATCCATTGATTCATGAAGCGAAAGGCAACAAATGGCCAAATTATGATTCATTTATTTGTGATACAAATTGTAATTCGTACTGAATAACTGGTCTAAAAATATGAATCTAATGAGTGAAATGCAAGTAGCTAAGAATCGCATGAATAAAAAAGTGAACTGTAAGCATCAATTTGCAAAGCAAAGGGCAACAAAAGGCCAAATTCAAAAAGGAAAAAGAAGAGGAAAAGACAAAAAGTCCAAGAAGGACAATAAATTATTAAGAGGAAAAGGGAAAATGGCTCAAGATAGTTTTAGTTATTTTTGTTTAAAACTTTTACTTACTAGTTTCATACTTTGAGCTTGGCCATAACAAATTCATTTGGTGCACTTTGATTTTATGTTTATTATATGATTTGGAACTAAATTTTACATATATATACATATATACATTATATACAATTAGATGTCTAATATATTTTGATAAAATTAATAGGAAATGTATCTACAAATATACATATATCAATATCAATTGATTTTTGGAAAGTTATATTGAATCTTACAATTTGATTTGATTTTCAAATGACAACTGTGCTTAAAGGTATTAAATAGGTTTGTTTTTAGTATTTGGGCTTAACAAAGACACTGAAGATCTTTGAATGACATTTTCGGAGGGTCCAAGATTGTGTATGAAGATTGGTTCTTAATGGTTTATTTTCATTATTGTGCTTCTCCTATTATTTCCTTGTGTTTTATATAATTTGTATTTATCTTGGTGAACTACTCTTGCCATTCTTTTGCCTTTTTTTCAAAGTTCCGTTAAGATTTTACCTTGTATATTTACCTATTTGGAGTGGTATGCTAGGCTATCTTCTTAGAGATTGTTAGAGGTTTAATTAGGTCATGGTTTGAAATTATTCTCATTTTTCAATTTAATAGAATTTTGCTATATGGCAAAGGAAGTGAAAAAAAATGGTTTGTGATTCATACTAAAAGTTCTGGACAAAGGGGGGTTGCCAAGGGATGGAGAGTTTTATAGCCCCATCTAGATAAGTTTATGTGATATTATTGTAATTGTGAATTTTTCTTGACTTTACTATAAAAGGTATTTTCAAACAACTCTTTAAGACAATAGGGAAAATTTTTTGGTGGCTATTCATAGATTAGGCATGTTGCCTTGCATCTTGTTATTTTTCTTTTTGTGATAATTATTCTAACACCCTAGGTTTGTGTCGTGTTAGTAATTATCAACAATAAAACAATTTGATTGAACAAAGTGTTCAAGGCTAAAGATGTAGGCTAGTCATGCTGTTAGATCAATAATGGGAAGTAGAACAAAGTGTGGTTAGATTTAGGTGCCATGTTGTTGATAACAACATCCTTCCTCAGCCCACAAATATGGGACTGCTTCGTATTCTGGGTCACCATTATTGTTGTTAACAACACCACAACAACCACTAAATCGCAATTACAAACTAGCTGGCGTTTGGCCAAATGGATCCTTTGCCACCATAGCACAAATGATTACATGTTGACAACATTATCAGCATATAATGAATGAGGATCTAACTTTTTTTTCTTTTCCAAATATCAAAGATCTGAGAAAGCTTTCATTCTTCTCGGACACTAAAATATCTAGAAAAAAGATTTCCTCATAGTAGCATATCTTCTTCAACTTGCACTTTGAGGAAATTTTGTCTTCTTTCCTTGCCAACAGCAACATGGCTTTATAAAGGACTTTGCCCAAAAAGAAGCTTCATATCTCCTCCCTCTTATTGAGATACCATCATTGTATATGAAGTTTCAAAAGGTTTGCAAAGGTAGGTAGTCCCTAGAGAAAAAAAAAATCCTTGCATATGGGTGTTTTGCAATTCACCATTGGAGGAAAGAAGATAAGACATAAAGTTTATAAGGGTAAATACATCTTGTGTTCGTTGCTTTGAGAGGCTTTACATAAAGGATTTTGATGAATGGAAATTTTCATGAAAAAGGGATTTTTTTAGGGAGGAGTTATTACCCTTGCAGTTGAACTTACCTTATTTAAGCTTTAATAGTAGTTTAGTTGGGATCGGTTAAATCGATTCTTTTTCTATATTTTATTTATTTATGGGAGGTTTTTAACTACTAAGCTATTTTTTCGCTTCTTTGGAGTTTGTTGTTTAAGATCTTTCTTATGTCAGCATTCCATGCTAATGCATATGATGTTTTGTGAGGAACATGTCCAAACCATCTGAATCGTACCTTATCGTATTGCAATAGCCATAGTTTCCATCTTACAATTGCACTTATTTCGTTTAATTTTATCTATCTTGGCATCCTCATGTTTGTCACATTAATTCTGTGCACATTTCTTTACCACCTTATAGTGTGTTTCTTATGGTGCCGGATCATGGATCGTGTCACGATATGACTCCTTAACGAGAGAGTCTTAAATCTCACAATTATTAGAAATAAATTTTGTTTATTTTATTGAACACTGATAACCGCTTATATACTTGAGGTTCATATAATCACAATATTTCTAACTAAAATAGAAGTCTAATACAAGTAATTATTAGATAATAAACTGTTAAGATCAGATAATAAAATTCTAATAACAAATGAATAAGATAAGATAATAAATAAATATGATCTGTTTGTTTTTGATGTTATGGATTTAATCTATCCATTATCCATGACAATGTTCCTTGGAACAAAGCCAGTTGAATTGGGGAACTAAGGTAGTTGCAGTTGCCCTGACTATTAAAAGATGCAATGTGAAGTGAGTTTGAGTATTTTTGCCAATTTCATTTTTAGCCCAATTCTTCTTTTCTCTTTCCTAGTTGAACCCATCTACATTTGTTTGGAAGAATTTTCTCATCCTCTTTCTATTGCTCTCTAAAATTTAACAATAGATATTACCACACTTTATTTGCAGTTTTAGTTTCTTGGTTTCTTCAAAAATAGCTATTTAGTCTTTTTGGAGCCAGAGTGTACATATTAGACTAGCATTTTTTTTCCTAAAAGTAATTTAAGAAAAAGATAAACATATTTTTGCTTTGAATACTGACTACCAAAATTTATGGAAGTATCAAGCATTTTAGTGTTTGAGTCAAATTCATGTAAATATGTGGATTTGATACAATTTGCCAATAAAGGTTGAAAATAATCATATCCACATTATTGCATTTATTGACATAATTTCAGTTATGGCTAGTTTTTGTTGCACTCTGACTAACAATGATATAAAATTGTTAAGTTATGAATATCTCTATGATGCTAGAGTAAAGGAGTACTGGTGCTTGAATGGGTAAGCAGGAAGCTACAAGTGCCTTGAGTATTTACATGCTGACCCCGATATAGTGTTGGATGGTAGACTTAGATTTCTAAATAATGGTTGACTTGATCTGAGAGGTTGTGCTCTTTCTAAGAATGGCATTGTAGAAGTTGCCATGGGCTTTCAAGACCTTGTACACTTTCTAAATGATTGAAGGAAAATGAATGTCATTGCTAATATTGTCATAGGCTTGATGAAACAGAACAAGTGAACTTGGGCACTCTGGAAAGGAAGCTTTATGGATGGATGAGTGATCAGATGTTTTCTATGGATTTTGAATGGAAAATTGTTTCCTGACAAGGGATATGATATTTGATAATCTGGGATAGAATATTTGCAGATGGCATGCACTGAACTAACTTTTTCAATGGTATTAATTTCAAGGTGGAAGCTTAAAGTCCGTCTGATATGATACCATTTATCCAATAAGTGTTTGGAGGTCTTCAGGACTGCAGCTTTTCTAATTTTGTGTTACAATTAGAGCTGTGTCACGAATAAGAGGATAAAACTTGGGAATTGGAGGGAAAGTTTGTTGAGTGACAGTTATAGTTGTGGGTTGTTAAAGAAAAGACTATAGCTGAGCATTATTGATCATCTTCAAAGATCAATGAGAATTATTTCTCTCTCAATACTTATATTCTATTTCTCCTATGTCTCTCTCTCCTCTAAATTCTTCTTCTTCTACTGTAGCACAGATCCCAATCTAGGATTGAGAACATAATGATAAGAGTCGGGGTAACATTTGCAGTGCATCCCCCTTTTTCCTCAGCAGATGATTAAGAATATGTCATTTAATGTATTGGTCATCTTTTTGATATCTTCTCTGAGGGACAAATATGGTTGCATAATCAAATACTCTTTAAGGATTTTGGTGACATAATTTGAGGAATAATCTCAATGTGTACCACAACATGAATGTTGAAAAACCTATTAAGATGGTTGCCTTGGAAGTTTGCCTGTAGATGAACCAAAACTTTGTAGACATCATTGACTGTTCTTGTTGGGTTTGTTGCTCAGCTCCTCATGTTACTGTGATGAATCTTTGTCCGGCACGCATTGACCTACTATACTGGACATGGCTAGTTGGCTACACAATCTACTAAACACAAGGAAATGAAAAAAAAAAAAGAAGGAAAACAAAATTTACTGATGCTGGACGTGGATATGTTTGTGAGTCTTGAGTAACACTTGTAGCAAAAGAAATTCGGTGTGGAGTTTAAACGGTCTTGTATACGTTTAATTCTCTACTTTAGAGAAAGAAAGAAGAAAAAGTTTATAAGGAAGAAGAAGACTCGGTTCATCTACTCATTATTCAATACTCCGGTAAGAAGGTTTGATAGCAATCCCACCTCAGAATCAAACTTTGATACCAATTATCGGGGTTCTTGATCCCCTACAAGTAGTTACTAATTTAGAAAAAGAAAAAGAAATAGAAAGAGAGGACATAGAAAAGAGCAGAAGTAGAAATGAGAGAGAAATATAGTAGAAAGATAAGATTTCTATTTATATTCTTGAGATTGATTACGGATGCCAATCCAATCTCAGGTAGTTGTATTTATATAGTTTATAGATATTTACCTTCATATGTTGTCAACTTATTAAACCTCTCCTCACAGTGGGAGCTTGAGCTCTTATGGCCTACTTTTAGCCATGCGGGATGGCTATTTGCATATGTCCGAAAGTAATATCTATTTTTCAGTGATGGGTATTCTTGAGAGAAAATTTTTAAATTCAACCTCTTTCGGTTGCGAGACTCGATCCAATTTGAATATTCTTCCACTAGCTGTCTAACTAATTCTCTACTGACTCTACTACCATTTTATTCCTTTATTAAAAATTCAACCCCAAAGACAATCTATATTTTCAACACCCCGTATGCCCCTTATCAGAACATGCTATATCAACAGTTTGAGATGGATACTTTTGAGTACCCATCTTAAGTGGATTAGAAGCTACTATTCGGATTTATATATTTCCACTACAATGAACACGTGGTCGTATAAATTGGAAATACAACGGGAATTTCTTATTAAGTGGTTTGTAGAGCTTACAGAAGTAGAATGGATAATGGGGGATTCCATGAGGGACACATACTGGTTAGAAAGTGAATGGTTTCAAGTGAGTTGAGTTGTTGGAAGATTCAACAGATAAAGCGTCTAGATTCTAGTTATGTGATGCGAAAATTCTCCATATTAGGCATTTGAATATGTGGGATTGCTAGGAATTGTGTTGTCGTGTTGTGATGAATAACAGTTCTGATAATAGTGAGAAGAACTTCTTTTTGAATATGAAGACTTTGCAATGAATGTTAATCAGTGAAATACTTGTTTCAAAAGAATGTGAATTTTTATATTTTACGTGTGAGTTTTGCCATACATGATACATGTTTTTTAAATCTAAAAATGGATGTATCTAGATATAGCATTTTCCATGTAAAATCATGTCTGGAGGTGACTACCATTGGTTGATTATATTGTTGCAGTTCTTCCCAACTGATCATGTCCTAAGTATTTTGTCTAACCTATTCAAATCCACGGAGTGTATGGTGACTATTGTGATTGAATATGAGGGATAGTGGGAATAATGGGTACAACGGGCTACCTACTGAACTTCACAGTCAGAGTAGCGGCGGAAATAGTGACCGTAAAATGTTTGAGGGTGGAAATGTTGCAGTATCAATTGAAGTTCTTAGACAAGCTACAAATAATTTTAGCGAGAACAATATTATGGAAGAGGCGTTTTTGGTGTAGTGTATAGAGGGGAGTTGCATGATGGGACTAAGATTGCTGTGAAGAGGATGGAAGCCACGGTGATGGGCACCAAAGGTATGAATGAGTTGAAGTTCCTTCAAAGGTTAGACATAAGCATCTTGTTGCTCTTTTAGGTTAATGTGTGAATGGCAATGAGAGACTATTGTTCTATGAGTTCATGCCTTTTGATTGGCAAGTTCATGGCTATGCCCCACTTACATGGAAACAAAGAGTTACCATTGCACTAGATGTCGCAAACCATTTTCTAGCATAGCTTTCGTGGTATTTTGTGTTGAAATCTAAGACAAGGTATGTAGATATGAAATTATACCTCAGGATTTTTCCAAAAGGAGAGAGAATTTAAGAGTATTCCTTATTCAGCATAAAGGATTTCTATTTTTCTGGCTTTTAACTTTTTGCTTGTGAAGTATAGCTATGTTAGATCCACATACTACCATGGATGCAATAGAACATAGAGAGCAAAAGTGATTACCTTGATTCCTGAAGCAGGACTCATCAGTTGACCTTGCTCCTCTTTGAGCTTGTTGTATCGTTCAATAACTGAATTCATACTGAAAAAGGAGATCAGGAGTGAAAATAAAGTTATTTTATAAGAGAATAGCTTTAATTAACAAATAAATTGAAAAAGCAAACTTCTAGCATTGTACTATTATTTGAAGGTTTGAATTTTTAAATTTTATTTGAAATATATAACATTTATAACAATCAATTGAATTAAATTTATAATATAATTAAGTTAATTTTTAGCACAAGAACGTTTCAAATTTGGTGTAAAAATTTGATTTGAGAAAAATATTAATTTTTTGTTTTACCGGTAAATTAAGAATTTTTTTTCTAAACAATGACTTCCTAGTTAATATATTAGCCGCTATCATCATAATTTGAAGATGAAGTTAGAAAATCTTGAGTTAGAGTGTAATCGGTTGGTATGATTTCTTGTTGAACAAAACTGAAAATTGAACTATTTTCGTTTTTTTATATAATTTGAATTGAAATATATCAGTTCAGTTAGATTTGGTTAATCTGTTTTTAAATTCCTTTGCATGCATTTCAAATGATCTTCAAATGCTCAGTTAGTTATAAAAGTACACATTTACAAATTCAATAAATCATCTAAAAAATCTACTAAAATAAATTATCTCAAAAATTCGTTGCTACAAAACCCAGCATTCACTTATCAATAATTTTAACATAACAAAACCATTCTTCAAAGGATTGTAAGCAAGATTCTGGTGAAGTCAACCATACAGGACCCAGATTTGACGTGATGTCCCAATTTGAAGAGGCAAATTTGAAGTTCTAGGACTGGTAATATCTTTTTCATTGTTCTTCAACACGCAATCCTATAATCTAAACAAAACCTGAATTAACTACAACGATACGAGGATGTTTGGTAATGCAACATAGTCTGGGTGAGGCAATAAGGGGAAGTTGAGAGGGGAGGAGCAGTGATAAGTCACGTCGGTCTCTTTGAGTATCTAAGAAAAATCCTCACCATAGACTGAAGATTTATGTAGGACATGATTTCATGCAGTAGATGTGGGATATTACTCCATGCAACTGCAGGTTCATATCAATTTGCAAAGTTTATTTTATGTGGTAAGAATGTGCTTCTAGTTTATGGAGAGTTATTATTTCCTTGTATATATTTAAAGAAGTGCAGATTGGAATAAAGACAAGCTTATCATTTCAAAATTCAGTTTGTGATCGTATTCTCACTTCAAGCAGAATATTTCTTAAAAGTAAAATTCTTACAGTTTTGACTGGGATCTGTTATTGGAATTAGAGTTATGGCAACTAATAAATAAGGATTGAAAATTCGGAAGTTGGGTTAGGTAGCCTTCAATTCAACTTTGGTCGACTGGAGGAAAGCATGAATGACAAACTACAAACTTTGGAAATAGCCCTTAGTTGAATATCTGAATTACTAACCTCTACCAAAGCACCTTTTTCCAGCATCCTCACAGAATCAACTACTAATTCCTTTACTCCATATCTAAGCCTCGTCAAAGAGGAGGCTTGCCCTGTAACGTAATAGGGACACTCGGTTTTTATATCAAAACTCACCAAACTGGAATTTCCGAAATATACAGGAGACGATCCTACCGAGTTGTTAGCAAAGGTAGACCAGTTCTTTGATTACCAGAACATTTTTATTCACAGAAGGTATTTTTAGCATCATTTCACTTGAGTGATAAAGTAAATCAGTGGTAACAATGGTTGCATCTAATATACAAAAAAGGAGGGTGAGATTTAGCATGGACAGACTTTCAAGAAGAGTTGTGGGCTAGATTTGGTCCTACAGATTGCAAGGACTTTGATGAGGAATTGTCCAAAATTTTACATACTAGTTTTCTTTGAGACTACCAATAAGAATTTGAAAGGTTGGGCAACCGAGTGCAGGGATAGACTCAGCAGGCATTGATAGGAACGTTTATAGGCAGTCTTAAGGTAGACATAGCCGATAGAATAAGAATATTTAGGCCTAAAATGCTAAAATGGGCTATCTACAGCGCTAATGATGAACTCCACGAGTGCATAACCACTTCCAACCAGTAACTACCACTCCTACTAAAGCAAAACCTCTATCGTCCATTATAAAACGGCTTTCCCGTGAAGAAATGTAAAAACAAAGGTCCTTGGGTTGTGCTTCAACTGTGATGTAAAATTTACTCTAAAAACAAAAGTGCAAAACACCACAATTAATAATGTTGGAAGGAAGTCACAACGATGGCAAAGAGAAAGGAGAAGATGAGAACTCTAATGTACCACCCAAAATCTCTCTCCATATGCTCATGAGATGGACGTCTATAAAACAATACAGGTAATGGCTATCATTGGCACGTAAGAAGTAGGGGTCTTGATTGATAGTGGCTCAACCTACAATTTTGCCAACCTTTTGCAATTGCCCGTCATTCCAATCGATCTTATTTGAAGTTAGAGTAGCCAATGGAAAAGCTCTAAGATGCCAAGTATGGTTTGATAGTGTACCATTCTTCTGCAAGTTATTCCATGTACACTTACATTGTATTTTTATCTTTAATTTGATTGGATGTGATATTACCTTTAATTTGATTTGATGTGGTGTTAGGAGTGCATTAGTTAGCTTAATTAGAGAATGTGGTGTGCAATTGGAAATATTGATTATGGAATTCCAACGGGACAATCCACCCTCCAACTGCAACGGACAACAACTCCTACCATTTGGCAAGCACCTATAAAGACTATAATCAAGGATACAAGCAAAGGAGCTCAATATGAGCTATCTGTATCCATTTAATTACTGCTACAGCCTCCAGCAAAGTCCAACCTGACATGGCAAAATTGCTAGAAAAATACGAGTTATTCTAGGAGACAACTTAGTTACCATCTCCTCGAGAAATCGATCACCACATCCATTTATAGGAAGGCACGAAACTGCTAATGTTTGTCCCTATTGGTATACTTTTTTTCAAAAAAATGAGATTGAAAAATAAGTCCATGACATATTAAAACTGAGCTAATAAGACTAAGTACCAATCCTTTCTCATCTCCTATCTTATTGGTTAAAAAAAAAAATGGCTTTTGGCGCCTTTGCATTGACTATAGAGCTTTAAATCATATTACCATTAAAGACAGGTTCTCAATTCCTACAATGGAAGATATGTTAGACAAATTTCATGGTGCCCAATATTTCACTACACTTGAACTTCGAGTCGGATACCATCAGGTATGAGTCCACTCTCCTGATATTTCTAAGATTGCTTTCCATTCACACAGTGGACATTACGAGTATCTAGTTATGCCATTTGAACTTTGTAATGTTCTTTCAATCTTGTAAGCAATAATGAATTCAATCTTTTGCCCTTCTCTATGTAAGTTCATACTAGTCTTTTTGATGATATATTAATCTACAACTCCAATTGGATTATGTAACTTGAATATGTTCAACAAACTTCTGAAGCAATATCAATTTCATATTAAGATTACAAAATGTGCCTTCGAATTGCAAGAATTGGAGTATTTGGAACATGTCATAATTTCTGAAGGAGTTAAGGTATATCGAAAGAAAATCAAGATCACGTTGAAATGATCTAGGCCTACTAATGTTACTAACTTGCGTGGATTCCTAAAACTTACATGTTATTATAGGAAGTTTGTTCGTAATTATGGAATCATTGCTCGCATCTCACTAACTTGCTAAAAAAGGGGCATTTAGTTGGCCACTTGCAACAAAGGATGTGTTCGAACAACTCAAAACCTCCATGACCACCACTCTAATCTTAGCAATGTTCAACTTCAATGAGTTGTTTGTTATTGAAACAAATGCATCCAAAGAGGGAACCAGAGCAGTTCTGACTCAATAAGGACAACCCATTGCTTTTATAAGTCGGGCTTTAGGAGTATCTAAAAGATCCTGGTCAATCCATGCAAAGGAAATACTTGTAATTATCCAAATCATTCAGACATGGAGACCCTATCTACTTAGCCACAAGTTTTATATCTACACAGATCAATGAAGCCTTAAGCATCTGCTGGACCAATACATTTTACTTTGGAACAAGTACACGTTGGAAAAAGAAAATAATGTCGTTGACACGTTATCTTGTATCTCTAGGAACCCATACCTTGATGCTCTCTTCTTGCCCCATACATCATTATGGGACGATATAAGAAAAGAAGCAGCAAACAACTCCTACATGATAAAAATTACTCAACAAGCTATTGCCAACCAAAGCAAACCTTATCGCCTCCAGAATGGGTGTGTGGTTCCACTCCACTCTTCAGTTATCAAGTAACTTCTGTTTGAATTTCATGATTCACCAATTGGCGGACATTGGAGTAATGAGAATTTATAAGCGACTAGCTCAACAATTTTATTAGTTGTATATGCATCTAACTATTAAAGATTATGTTGGATCTTGTGATGTCTACCAGCGTGTAAAAGTTGAAACTTTGTTACCAACAAGTCTTCTTCAACCACTACTTTTAACTTATTTGCTGATTCTAAGAATATAATTTGATTTGATTAGAATACTTAATTATCTCTATAATTATTATTTGATTATTTGCTTCCTATTTAATTATAATTCTTTGTGTATAAATAGTAATGTAAATCCCTTGTAAAGATCAAGAGTGAAATATAAGAATACTCTAAAATTCTCCAAAATTTTTCATGGTATCAGAACTTTTTTTATTTTTATTTTAGGGTTTAAATTCAATTTTTATTCTTTAGGATTTTAAAACCCTAGATCTACCTTTTTTATGCTACCCCATCTAAGAAGTTTTTCACCTCTCACTACTGGCACCAGGAGAATCGTCGAACCGTCACCGGCCCGACCACCTAGCTCTGACGCTGGAAAATTTTGCACATAAGGCTCACTCGCCCTCCTTTCCCGGCGCGTGAGACATCGTTCAACGTTGTTTCATCGCTCCGATCACTCCGACGCTAATTTCGATAGTCTTTCCGGCCTTCTCGTGCTGCTATCTGATTTTTTGGTGATTTGATTGGGCTCTCTTGTGTGTACAACCTTGGGTACCTCCTATTTTTCACAGTTTATTTGTTTTTACTATGGTAGAAGGTAAAAGGATCTCGATTCCTAACTCTGATAATTCTTCCTTGCAAATTAGTCCCGTAAAACTTGATGGAACCAATTATCTTGTTTGGTCAAGGTTTTGTTTGTTGTTTATCAAGATTAGAGGACTGCAGGGCTATATCACTAGTAATAAGAAGTAACTGGATGACAGTGATCTAGATTTTCCTCAATGGGACTCGGATAATTGTCTTGTTATAAAATGGTTACTTAACTCTATACAACCTCATATCTCTAAGTTCTATTTATTAATTGATACTGCTGTAAAAATATGGAAGGTTTTGTCCTTGTAGAAGGATAATATTTGTTGTTGTTGTTTCATAATAGAGATTACAACCTATTTATACATGAGAGGCAGTATCTAAACAAGAAGAAAAATAAGTCTATGATTATACAATCCTAAAATTAAGCAATTGATCTATCTATCTATCAATATTTACTTCCTATATTAACATATTTACTTCCTATAATCTATAACACTCCCCCTCAAGTTGGAGTATAAATGTTAAACATACCCAACTTGTTACATATATAATTAATTTCAGCCATAAGGACAACTAATCCAAAATAATCAAAATAAACAAATAATCAGAAGAACAGAACCCATGAACAGTAACCGATTAACAGTACCCGTGAACAGTACTGTGAACAGTACCCGATGAACAGTGCCCGATGAACAGTGCCCGATGTCTCCAAATGTTACTCCAAATGTTACTCTTTATGGGTAATCCAAATGAACAGAACCCTGAGTCTCCAAATGTTACCTTTTATGGGTAACCCAAATAAACAGAACCCTGAGTCTCCAAATGTTACCTTTATGGGTAACCCAAATGAACAGAACCCTAAGTCTCCAAATGTTACCTTTTATGGGTAACCTAAAATGAACAGAGCTTTAAGTTTCCAAATGTTACCCTTTATGGATAACCCAAATGAATAGAGTCCTAAGTCTTCAAATGTTACCCTTTATGGATAACCCAAATGAATAGAGCCCTAAGTCTTCAAATGTTACCCTTTATAGGTAATCCAAATGAATAGAGCCCTAAGTCTCCAAATGTTACCTTTATGGATAACCAAATGAACAGAGTCCTAAGTCTCCAAATGTTACCCTTTATGGGTAACCCAGAGCCTTAAGTCTTCAAATGTTACCCTTTATGGATAACCCAAATGAACAGAGTCCTAAGTCTTTAAATATTAACTTTTATGGGTAACCCAAATGAAAAGAGTCCTAAGTCTTCAAATGTTACCCTTTATGGATAACCCAAAATGAACAGAACCTAAGAGTCCAAATGTTAAGGGTAACCCAAAATGAACAGAGTTCTAAGTCTCCAAATGTTGGACGGAATCCACAAGCTAGCAGGTGGACGTCACACTCTCCCCTGCTAAATTTGCGATGTCCTTGTCGCAACTGAATCGAATACAATTGCTAAACCAAGATCGGACCCTCGTGTATTTTGGTTGTTAGTACCTTGAGCTGCTCCACCTCGTCTCACACGGGTAACCCTTTCCTCGCAGGGCCACTAGTTTCGCACAATTTGTCTAACTCAGGGTGGCTCTAATACCATGTAAAAGGATAATATTTGTTGTTGTTGTTTCACAATAGAGATTACAACCTATTTATACATGAGAGACAGTATCTAAACAAGAAGGAAAATCAAGTATGATTATACAATCCTAAGATTAAGCAACTGATCTATCTATCAATATTTACTTTCTATATTAACATATTTACTTCCTATAACCTATAACAGTCCTTAACTTATTCTAAGATTGGGAACGATGCACAAATTTATGATATTCGGATGAAGATCCATGGTACTAAACAAGGAGAAATGACTATCTCTCAATTTTATTCTGAGTTATGTGGCTTATGGTAGGAACTTGATTACTATAAGGACTTTCAGGCAGATTGTACTAGAGATGCAGTCAAATTTTGAAAAATAATTGAAAAGGAACGGCTCACACCCATGATTTTTTTGCAGAGTTGAATAACAAATATGATCCAATTTGAGTCCAAGTGTTGAAAAAAAAATCATTTTCCTTCTCTAGAAGAGGCCCACACCCATGTTCAATAAGAGAAAAATCGTCGACATGTTATGCTCTATATTGCATCAGTTGAAAAGGCTAGGTTGGCTACTAGTTTGAGCATACTGCAACCTCCTAATTCTGAGAAAGATCACCTGCGTTGTGACTATTGTGGAAAACAGAGACATACTAAGGAGACTTGCTAGAAGTTACATGTTTGTCCTAGTAGAAGCCATGGGGAGAAACGAGGTACCTCCAGAATGCAAGCTAATTTAGCAAAAACTGTGGAGGAGCCCTTTAAGGAGACAACAGTGGCTGAGTTTCTTTCTCCTAATGAAATTCAGAGTCTCAAGCGCCTCCTATCTCATATTGATACCTCTTCCTCCTCTTGTGTCACGTCTAACTTTGTAAATTCAGTTAATGCTTTCTCTTTTGATATTATTCCATGGATTATTGATTCTGGTGCGAATAGACACATGACAGGTTCTTCTAAAGATTTTCTCAATTATTTTCCTTTTCTAACCAAAAGTAGTATCAGAATTGTTGATGTCTCTTTTACTCCCATATCCAAAATAGGTTTTGTTATTTGTGTACTCAATATTAAATTATCATTTGTCCTTTTTTCCTGTCAACCTTTTATCTGTCAGTGCTATCACCAATGCTCTTAATTGTAAAATTGAATTTTTTCCTGATCATTGTGTTATTTAGAAACTTCTCACAGGGAAGAGGATCGACAATGGTAAACTGCATGATAGCTTATGCGTGTTAGAAGGTGATCCAGGTTCTCTGATATCTTAAGCCTGTTTTGGAGAAAATAAGGATGTAAATCAGGAAATAATATAATGGAATAAGCGATTAGGGTATTCATATTTTTTGTCTTAAAAAAATTTTATCCTAGTTTATTTACTAGAATTCAGTTTGGTTCTTTATTTTGTGATGCTTGTGAATATGTTAAGCATGCTAGAACTTTCTATCCTTTGAGTCATAATAAAAGCCAATGTGACATTTATTCTGATGTTTGGAGGCCTACTCAAACTGTCTCCTTATCTGGTAATCGATGGTTTGTCACCTTTATTGATTGTTACACTCGAATGACTTGGGTCTATTTGATTAAATCTAAAACTGATGTATTTTCTTGTTTTCAATCCTCTTACAAGATGATTTGTACTCAATTTGATACTAAGGTATAAGTTTTGAGAATTAACAATAGAAGAGAATACATAGATAGTACGTTTTTGCTTATTTGGAGAATAATGGGATAGTACACCAGACAAGTTGTCATTATACTAATGTTCAAAATGGCATTGCTGAAAGGAAAAACAAGCATCTATTGGAGGTAACTCGATCTCTTATGTTCACCACAAATCTACCCAAAGCATATTGGGGAGATGCAGTCCTTGTATCTGCTTATCTTATCAATAGAATACTCCTTAAGGCATTTGACTTTATGAGTCCTTTGGAGGTTCTACAAGGGAAGAATTCATATATTGTTCCACCAAAAGTATCTTGGTGTGTTTGCCTTGTCCGTTCTAGGACAGCGGAAAAGTTGGACCCCAAGGCCCTTAAATGTGTGTTTGTTGGGTATTCTCCGACACATAAGGGATATAAGTATTATCACCCTCTATCTAGAAAATACTTTGTCAGTATCGATGATACCTTCCGAGAAACTGAACCCTACTTCAGTACCACCCATTCACCTCTTTAGAGGGAGAATAATGAACAAAAAGATGTCATCATGAATTCTGTGATTTTGAGTGATATGGTTTAACTAAAGAGTTTGAGTTCTAGTAGATGGGAAGAGATGTTCAATCAGGGAGAGAGAATTTGACGTTTGGACAAGTCAGATTTGAGGAAGTATTCAAGGAGAGACAAGACAAAAGAAGTCATTATGCAGTCTACTCAGAGTCAATAATCATCTTCTTGTGAGTTAATCACAACTCTTGAATGCTCAAATAATTTAGATAAATCTATTGCAAAAAAAAAAAAAAAAAGAGGTTGGATCATGTACTAAACACTATATTTTTAATTTTATTTCTTATGAATCCTTGTCTCCCTCCTATTGAGCTTTTGCTTTATCTATTTCCTCTGTGTCTATTCCACAAGATTGGAAAGGAAGCAATGATTGAAGAGATGAAAGCACTGAAGAAAAAATGAGACATAGAAACTTGTCACTCTCTCACCTGAAAAGAAACTTGTTGGCTGTACGTGGGTGTTCACAGTGAAACATAAAGTTGATGGCACAATTGAACGGTTTACGGCTATATTTGTTGCTAAAGGATTCACCCAAATCTATGGAGTGAATTATCAAGAGACATTTATTTCGATTAAAAATGAACTCAATCAAAGTTCTATTATCTTGTGCAGCTAACTTGGATCGGGACTTACAGCAATTTGATGTGAAGAATGCTTTTCTCAATTGAGATTTAGAGGAAAAAGTGTTCACGGAGATTCTTCCTAGGTTCGCTGATGAGAAGACACAAGAAAACGTGTGTAGGTTAAAAAAGTCTTTGTATGGGCTAAAACAATCTCACAGAACTTGGTTTGACAAGTTTAGAGCCATGATGTCCTTTGGTCATCAATAGAGCAATGTTTATCACACTTTGTTTGACAAGTTTAGAGCCATGATGTCCTTTGGTCATCAACAGAGCAATGTTTATCACACTTTGTTTATTAAATATCACAAGGATAAAATCACATTTCTTATTGTGTATGTTGATAATATAATGGTGACAAGTGATGACAAAGAGAAAATGGTTCAACTAAAAAGGTTGTTAGCTCAAGAATTTAAAATAAAAAATCTACGAAAGATGCAATATTTTCTAAATATTGAGGTGGGTAGATTAGAAAAAGAAATCTTCATCTCCCAAAAAAAGTATATTTTAAATTTTTTAAAAGAAACTGGTATGTTGGGGTATAAACCAGCAGAATCTTCTATTGAAAGCAATCACAAGATGTTAGCAGGAACTGGTGAGTCCGTGGATATTGAAAGATATCAGAGATTGGTAAGGAGATTGATTTATCTCTCACATACTCGACCGAATATAGCCTATGTTGTTAGCTTAGTTAGCCAATTCATGCATGACCCTCGTGAGACTCATATGTAAATTGTGCTTCACAACTTGAGATACTTAAAGTCTGCACCAGGGAAAGGGCTTCTTTATTCCAAATATGGTCACCTTGAGTTAAAGATTTTATAGATGTAGATTGGATAAGATTTCTCGATGATAGGAAATCCACTTCTGGCTACTACACAGTTGTGGGAGAAAATCTTATTATCTGAAGGAGCAAAAAACAAAGTGTTGTTGCTCAGTCACGTGCTGAAGTAGAATACAGAGCAATAGTCCAAGTGTGTGTGAACTTTTATGGTTGCAGAAGTTATTGAAGGAGTTGAGGTTGCCCGAGAGAGACAAGATAACTTTGTATTGTGACAACAAAGCTGCCATTAGTAGTACAAAATCCAGTCCAATACCACCAAACGATTCACATTGAAATTGATTAGCACTTCATTAAAAAAAAAATTAACACACAGTGTCTTGAGCTTAGTTCATGTGACTTCTACAGGACAACTTGCGGATGTACTTACTAAATGGCTCAACAATAAGATCTATTTGTAAGTTGGATATGTGTGACATCTATACATCAACTTGAGAGGGAGTATTGACTTATTTGCTGATTCTAATAATATGATTTGATTTTATTAGGGTACTTAATTATCTCAGTAATTATTATTTGATTATTTACTTTATTTAGTCATAATTTTTGAGTATAAATAGTTATGTAAATCACTTGTAAAGATTAAGAGTGAAATATAAGAATATTTTAAAATTTTCTAAAATTCTTCAACTACTAATACCTTGCCAAGTCTAGAATGACATTTCAATGAATTTCTTCGACAGCTTGCCCTCCGCAAACGGCAAGAATTCTATCATGGTTTTGGTTGATCATTTGAGTAAGCCAGCTCATTTTATAGCGCTCACTCACCCATATGCTACAAAGGTAGTGGCCGAAAAATTCATTGAAAGTGTTGTTAAATTACACGTAATGCCACAGTCAATCATAAGTGATCGTGGTCTAATTTTTATCAATAGGCTCTAGCAGAAATTCTTCACAAAATTTGGGACAATTAAAGATGAGTTCTGTGTATCATCCTCAAATAGATGGTCAAACCGAGGTAGTAAATCGTTGTATTGAACAGTACCTTCAATGTTTTGTCTATCGATATCCCATAAATGACATTTATTTTTATTTTGAGCAAAATATTAGTACAATATCGTGTATCATGTCGTTATAGAAATGTCTTCTTCTCAAGCCCTTTATGGTCGTCCTCCATCGGTCATTCCTTACTACCACGAAGGACATAGTCTCATCAATGAAGTCGACTAAAACCTGCTTAATCATGATGACTTGTTGCAACAGCTAAAATCTAATTTACTGGCAGAAAAAATCAAAATGAAATATATAGTTGATAACTATCACAGAGATGTGGCATACCAAGTGGGAGACTAGGTGTTTCTTAAACTTTATCCGTACACATCATTTCATCAAAAGCTAGCCTGCAAATTCTATAGACCATATCAAATTGAAAAAAAAAAAAAAAACAAAAAGATTAGCCCAGTAGAATACAAACTCAAATTACTACCCCATGCCCGACTATACCTCATTTTCCATGTCTCTCTCCTCAAGCAAAAAATAGGAGAATCAGTCTCCCCCAACACTAACCCGCGACCTATGACCGAAGATGGATTAATCATGTATTTTTTAATTAAAATAATAATTAGACTAGATCGTAGAAAAAAAAATAATTTAGGGGTGAGTTAATTCGATATTGAAGAAATATAAATTGATATATCCTAAAATAAAATTAAAATAAATATAATAATAATATTAAATATTTTAATTATTATAAATTTTAATTTTAGATAAAATAGTTAAAAAAATTTTAGTTTTAAAAAAATTTATAATTACATCTTAACTTTTTAAATTTTTATCAATTGTACCATAAAATTTGTTAACGTAGCAAATAATGGCAGATAACATGACAATTTTATTAAACACTAACAGCAAAAATAATCACGTTAAATACTAACAGTAAAAATAATAGTGTGTATATTTGAAACAACTTATGAAGTTTAGGGTTTAATTAATAATTAAATTAATATAAAATGTAATTTTAAAAATTTAAAAAGGATAGAGTTTTTTTACTAATTAACTTTTTTATATTTTTATTTTAAATTTTAAATTAATTATCCCAACGTCTATTTTTTTATATAATTTTAATTAATTATTAAAATTAAAATATGAGAATCTATATATTATATTATATGTAGTAGTTTATTATTTTTAAATATAAATTAATTTTATATATGAAAATAATATTAAATTTTAGCTAATTATAATTAATTAATATATTTTAATAAAAAATAAATAATTCAATTATTAAATATGTCGTTTATATTAATAGTAGATAAATTTTATTTTATAGTAATAATTATAAAAATTTTATAATAAATATATTTATTCTTAAGAATTTGTATATGCTGTAATTTTAAATTTATTTTACATATACTTTTATTTTAAAATTATTTTGTGGAGGATAAACTTAACTAAAGGCTTGGTTGTTATTGAATTCAACTTTATTAATGATATTCAATTTAGTTAAATAACATATTTGATATAAAATTTTCATAATTGATATATATATATATATATATATATATATATATATATATATATATATATATATATTAAAAATATAGATCGCATATTTAACAATTAAATCAATTTCTTTTAGAATTAAAAATATTTAATTAACTACAATTAAATGAAAATTAATATCATTTTTATATATGAAATTAATAAATAAAAAATTAATGATTAAAAAAGTTTTACTTTTGATTTTGTTGTAATTAGATTTTATATATTTTTTTAATTAAAATCTTATTTTTTAAAGTTATTTCAATTCTAGTTGTACCGTTAAAAATTAGTGGAATTAATACGTCACTCCCTACTTTAATACCACGTCAACATGTCACTCAGTAAATTTCAGAATAAAATTAATAATAATTTAAAAATTTAGAATAAAATTATAATAAAATTAAAAATGTAGGGTTTTTTTGATAAATTATCTATTTTATTAAACTTTTTTAAAATTCATTCTAAATATTAGTATAATTTAAAAAACGGATAAATAGTATTATATGTGAGAGTTAAAAAAATAATTAAAATAAATATTTTAAAAAATTATTTTATTATTTTTAATATTTTCAAACTGAGTCATATTAAAAATTATTTTAAATTATTTTTTAATACTTTACAACTAATATATTTAATAAGATTATTTTTTTAACGCTAATTTGAAAAGTTAAATAGCAAGTATATTTAACTAATTTAAGAAAAATTGGTTGATAATAATTTTAATCAAAATAAGATAAGAGAAATTATTATTATTATAAAATTGTTGATAAAAATTAAAAAAAAAAACAATAATAGTAATAATTTTTAAATATATTTAATAGTAAAAAAATAATAATTCGATAATTTTGTAAGTTTCCGACCATACAAATAAGGATAATTTAATTGTAAAAATTACAAAAATTACAAATTATTGTTAAAGTTTAAGCTATGTCATAAGGCATTTTTAAAGTTTAAACCGACAATATCTTTTTGTTAAAGTTTAGTAGTGTAAATATATATTTGGTAAAAGTAAATATTGAACATTTATATATGAGCAGAAGAAATATGAATTGTTAAGGTAAATTTTTGACAACACAAAACCGAATAATATTTAGACATTACAATATGTTTCTGAATAAAAGTGTAAATAAATCAAGTTGTTTATGAATTATTTGAGATTCGACTCAATAAAAATTTAACTAGATTTAACTGGATTTCTAAACAAATCAAGTTCAAACTTAATTTTTAGATTTGTAACTTGAACTCTACTATTCAGCTCGTTAAAACTCATGAGCTCACCTTATTTTAAATTTATAAGCAGACTTGTGAATAGATTTATAATAGATTGAAATTGATATCATAGTAGATTGAAATTGATATGATAAGAGAACTAAGTTCAAAACCTGCATAAACTTTAATGAACGAAACTTAAATTTTCTAAAATTCTACTCTGTATAATTTAATTGCACTCTTAAAATTTATAGATGTTTTAAATCTTTAAAATTTAAGAGTTTGTATTTTACAAGTTTAACTTATATATATATTTATGTAACTAAAATTATTTAATTTTAAATTAAAATTTATTATACTAATAAATAAATTGAACTGTTCGTCAATTATTGAAGACTAATTCCAACAAAAATTCAATTTATCTAAGTCTATTTCCTATATAAATCAAATTTGAATTTATTAGTATTCGGTTCGGATTTGAAATGAAAGTTCTAGTGAACCAACTCAAATTAATTGGTTTACACTCTATTTCAGAGAGTGTACTATGTATTGCAAATATAGTTTACCTAATTGTCCAATTAAAACTGTTCTAAATAGTTTTTGGAGTCACCTTTTCACTTGATTTAAAGTGATTAACTCAAATTATCTAGTAATTTGAGCTACTTATTTATAAACGCTTACAATTTTTCATATTACGCGAGATTTCACACTTTCCACTATTTAATTTTGTGACATTCTTGTTGCAATTTTATTATATTGAATCTGATATAATTATTCAGATAATAACCTTACTATATTGAATCTGATATAATTATTCAGACAGTATTGAATCTTTTGAGTACTATAGTTGCCTAGTTTCAGATAGCTCCTCATAATTTTTTGAATATGGTAAATAAATACAATAATGGTATATTCTATGTAATATGATAATATATTTTTAGATTCAGAGCATTAATTAGTATAAAATTATTATCTTATTATTAAAGCAATAAAGAGTAATTTAAAATTATCGTAAAAAATTTTTTTTGTACAATATGTAATAATAATATTTTAATAAATAGTTTAATTTATATTTAATAAAATTATAATTTTAACAGTAATTTTTATATATTAAATAAAATAAATAAATTGTTATTTTATACTAAAAAAACGATACTAAAATTTTCAAACTATTAATTTATAGATAGAATGCAAACTTCCATGGTGGCAATAATTTGTTATGATTGCCTTAAATTTATTTTGTAGTAGTTGAAAATTTTATTTCAATCTCTCAAGATTATGTTATATAAAATTATAAAATCTAGACAGATTAATTCTACGCAATTCTATTATTATTATTGAAATTAAGGAATAGCAAATGAGTATATGATCTTAATCAATAGAAATAAAACTATGCATAAGAAATTTTAATATATAAATTACATCAAAACCTGTCATGTATACTTCAAGGTTGAGGCTGGGAAATAATTAAATATTGCATATATAATGCTACAAAAATATTTTAACTTTCTAAATTCTATTTAAATTCTTTTTTTTCTTCACATTGTATGCATATTAAATAATATTTCTAATAATATTAAGAATTAAATTATTAAAATATTTTAACACTAACTGAAAAATATATTTGTTATTTACATTTAAATAATAAAAACAAAAGTATTTAGTCAAACCAAAATTAATAAGAAAAGTGCTCTAATAGTTTTGGGTCTTCTAATGATGTAGGTCCTAAATCAAAATGAAATTGAAAAAGGAATAAATAAATAAATATATATATATATATATAGTCAGTCTACAATTGAAGATTTACTTTAGTTGAATTGAACTGAGAAGATAGCACAAGAGTCTCCAATTTTAAATAAAATATTGAAGATAAGGCTTTAATTGATTATTTGAAAAAATATTTACAAGAAAAATAATCAATTCAATTTTATATAATTATGTATAATTTATATTTTTTGATTAAAAAATTGAATCTTTCTTTTCAATTAATTTTTATATTAAATTAATTTTTATAAATTTGTAGACGCATAATACTAATAGGGTTAAAGGATTTACCTAGCTGACCAGTATTGCATTTTAAGATTTAAACTTATTGCTTTAATATTATTAAAATAATAATTTAATAACAATTTAAAATTATTATTAATGAAATTAATTTTTTAATATATATAATAATGTATTTTAATAAATTAATTCTCTTATGTTTAATAATGTTATAATTTGAGCAGCAACAATTTTTATCAATTGCAAAATTTAAAGTGAATAGAACAGATACTTCATACCATAAAAAAACGATTTTCAAAATATTATTATTAATTTATAATTATTTTATATAAATTTTATTTAAAATATTTCCATTAGTATATTTATTTAGAATGTAACTGCTTTTAAGACATTTACTCCGTTTATTATTTTACGAGTAATAGTTTGATTTGGTTTGATTAAATTAATTTGAATAAATAACAGTAAATCTAGTAGATTTAAACCGGTTGGTTGGGTTATCTACTCAACCCTAGTTGTAGGGTTATGCATATTCTCCAACTGATATAAGTAAGAAAATTTGCTTCCCTATATACATTAAATAATTAAACATTATAGCTTAAGGCAATTGCAATAAATAAATAAAGGTTTTATTTATTTTACTAACTTTTGATTTAAATAATTAATTAATGCTACTAATAGTTCAATGTGTTAACATGAATTAATTTTTGTTTTTTTTTTAATTTTTCCCATAAAATCTTAATATCTTAAATTAGTTTTTATCCACATAAACAGATTTACTATCATAAAAATTTTACTAGCAAAATATTATTATTTAATTTTTAAATAATAATATATTTCAATTTTTTAAATATATAAGAATATTATTATTGTTACTATTATTATTAAATTGTAGATATTTAATTCTCCACCTTCACCAATTCACCAACAGGATTGAGTTTAAAAACATTCTCTTCTCAACAAGCTCCCACCATCCTATCTCTACATCCCATGAACAAACCAGTGGTGAGCCAGAACCTAATGCTAATGATTTTAACTTCTCAATTTTACTAATTTAAATTGTTTTAGTCCATAATTCAAAAATACACATTTTTATAAAATAGTTAAAACTTTAAAAAATTTTTATATAAGTTCATAAAAAATAATCTTCATATAACTAAAAAAGATAAATAGGTTGTTAAAAATTAAGTAAAATTTTATGGGCAGCCACCATAAAAGTTTCCTAGTTACAGTCTCTCTAAAGAGAGAAAAATTTCAACAAAATTTTGATCATATGGTGAGAAAACATTGAAGCCTCATATTTGTCTGCAAATCCAATATTTCATTCACATAAAAAAACATTCTAAGTATATCTGCATTGTTACATGACATGGTGGCCAAAAAGGAGTTGCAAATAAGATTTATATTCTCATCTCAAACCCTAAGGAGATTGAATAGGCTGTATTTGAGAAACTACACATATTGAAACAAGATAGATACATCTATTGGCATTGGTACATCTTATCAATCATTATCTCTGGTATTTTAGAGTCTAAAGATTTAAGCGGTGAGTCTCTTTCTATCCTTAGCAATTCTAATGCTAATTCTAAACCTAGTTTCTCCATTGATTATCTTGATATTCCTATTGCTATTGAAAAAGAGTTAGGACTTGTACTAATATCATATTTTCGATCTTTTATCTCATATGACTCTTTGCCTTTTTTTTATAGTGCCTTTATCTTGTTTATTTCTTTTGTTTCTATTCTTTAGGATTAGAAGAAAACATAACTTGATCCAAAATATAAAACAACTATGGTTAAGGAGATGAGGTCATTGATAGAAAATAAGACTTGAGATATTGTTACTTCATTTGGGAAAGAAACTAGTAGGATGCTAGTGAGTGTTTAGACACATAGGGGCATGTGGTTAAATTGAAAGGTATATAGCCTGGTGTTATAGATTATAGGAAGTAAATATATTAATATAGGAAGTAAATATTGATAGATGGATTAGTTGCTTAATCTTAGGGATTGTATAACCATAGACTTGATTTTCCTTCCAGTTTAGATATTGTCTTTTATATATAAATATGTTGTAATCTTTATTATGAAAAACAACAATAATAAAATATTATATTTCTACATGGTATCAAAGTCAGGTTCGTAGAGATTTATTTTTTTCTCTCTCGTCAAGTCTTAAATCTTTTGAGACTCAGGACTCCTATTCTTTTGTGTTATCCATCTAGGATAATATTTGTCTCTCACCATTCACCTAAAGAGGATGCCAAAGTCGCCTTGCAGTATCCTTGTCAGATTTGCGGTTCGTTTGGGTGTTGGGTGGAGGCTTTTTTTGATATTATTCATTTGGGTAACCTGTAAAGAGTAACTTTTGGAAACTTATGGCTCTGTTTATTTGGGTTACTCATAAAAGGGTAACCTTTGGAGAACTAGGGTTCTATTCATTTAGGTTACCCATAAAAGAGTAACATTTGGAGACCTAGAGCTCTGTTCATTTAGATTACCCATAAAAGAGTAACATTTGGAGACTTAGGGCTCTGTTCATTTGGGTTACTCATAAACGGTAACATTTGGAGACTTAGGGCTCTGTTCATTTGGGTTATCCATAAAGGGTAACATTTGGAGACCTAGGGCTCTGTTCATTAGGTATTGTTAACGGGAATTATTCATCGGGTATTGTTCACGAGTACTGTTCACGAGTACTGTTCATGAGTCACGGGTACTGTTCATCGAAGTACTGTTCACGGATTCAAAATTCTATTCACAGTAAGGTGATTAGTCTTATTAATCATTCTGAATTTGTTAAAAAATTAATGGAGTATTTGGGATTTCTATATTCTGGTAAAGGGAATATTTCTCGTATTTATGATGTGTGTAAGACGTTTTACCAAGCTGAGAAAATGTGGTCTCCCATTCTAGTGCTGAACCTGAATGTCGAATCATGGCAAAAACCATTTGTGAAGTTTTGTGGGTACGTCAATTATTGGAAGAAGTTAGGTTCACAAATTCGGTGTCTGCTAAGTTATATGGGACGAGTTGATTATATATGTAACAAGTTGGGTATGATTAACATTTATGCTCCAACTTGAGGGGGGTGTTATAGATTATAGGAAGTAAATATATTAATATAGGAAGTAAATATTGATAGATGGATTAGTTGCTTAATCTTAGGGATTGTATAACCATAGACTTGATTTTCCTTCCAGTTTAGATGTCTTTTATATATAAATAGGTTGTAATCTTTATTATAAAAAATAACAATAATAAAATATTATATTTCTACACCAGATTAGTTGTGAAAGACTTTACTCAAATCTATAGAGTGAAATACAAGAGATATTTATCCCCGTTATAAAGATGAACACTATTAGAATCATATACCATGTATAGCAAGTCTTGAGTAGTGCTTATAATATTTTGATGTCAAAAATGCTTTTATGTATTGAAATTTAGAAGAAAAACACATGGAAATTTCTCTAAGGTTCGATGATGTGAAGATCAAAGAGATGGTTTATAGACTAAGGAAAGCTTTATATAGTTTGGAAGCAGTCACCGAGAACATGGTTTGACAAATTTAGTAAGACATCTCCTTTAAATATTAACCAAACATGTGGATCACATCTTGTTTATGAAACATTATAGAGGTAAGATCACATTACTTATTATTTATGTTAATGATATAAGAATGGTTAGAAATTATTGCCATCTGGAGGGACTTTTGCCTAGGAATGTGAAATCAAATACCTAGAAAGTGGTTGTATTTCCTTGAATAGTTGCACTCTATAAAGTTACCATTTCAAATAAATGAATCTTTATTTTTCAAATAAAATATATCTTGAATATTTTTATTTTTCAAATAAAATATATTTTGAATGTCCTAAAAGAAATCGATATGCTAAGGGTAAATGTGGAATCTTCTATCGAGTTGAGAAATCAATTGATTTAGGGAGATACTAGAGGCTATTTGGAGATTGATACCTTACTTGCACGAGACTAAATGTAGCCTAGCGGATGATTCTAGCAAGTAAATATATACATGAGCTCCGACAGCCTCACTCAGAGGTGATTTTTCACATTTTGAGATATTTAATATAGAAAGGGTTTCACTTCTAAAAGTATGGTGATATAAGGATACAATCTTTAATAGATGTAGATTTGGTTGGGTCACTAAATGATAGAAGGTAAATATTGGGTTAATGTACATTTGTGAGGGTAATTTAATTAATTAGAGATATAAGAAGTAGAATATATATGACATCAAGATCAAGCGCAGAAACATAAAATACAACTACGGCACTGGGTGTATGCTATTAACATTGTTCATAATACTGTTCAGCTATGATCGGACCAAACACATAGAGTTTCATTAACGAGAAGAAAGCAAATGGTTCACTAATTGCTTCTCATGTAGCTTGAAAGGAACAGTTGGACGGTGCATTTACTAAGAGTCTAAGCTGTAATATGTATAGACCAAACTGAAGGGGATTGTTGGAATCCCATAATTCTAAGAATGAGTTAGTTTATGCATTTAGATAATTCCCCACAATTATGTTTGTTTCCTTTTACATTTAGCTTCCTTTTCTAGTACTAAGTAATGTACATACATATCAGCCATGTATAAAATGTTTTTATTATTGAGAAATATATTAAAAAATTATCTTCAAATCATAAGATTTTTTTTTAAAAAAAAAAAAAAAAGCCAATTTCAAGAAAATGTCAAGAACTAAAATAAGTTGAGAATTAAAATATTACATGATTTGAATTGAGGGAGCGTGATAAGGATAATACATTGTGAATAATTATTATTTGTATAACATCAACTTATGTATAACTACTAGCAAAGAGATAGCTTCTAAGGTTCTATGCAAACTTGTGTAACTCTATATAACAAGTCTTCATGTGCAGCAATATATATTAACTACATAAAGATCAAGCTGGTTAATATTATCATCTTTCATAATTGGGTTGATGAATGGAATGGTAGTTTTTGAATTTATTGTTATATTTTGTAAGATTTGCTGATAGTGAGAGTGAAGATGGCCTTGGACATGGTATGTTTGAGAGGGTGAATATAGAATTACGTACTGTGTTTGTTCTATGTCTCTATGAATTATACTGCTGCTACCATATCTTTTTTAGCATCTGTTTATTTATACAGGTTAAAATCAAACAAAATGAAAAAGCAAGATCAGGAAACTAAGAAATCATCAACTATAAAGATTATCTGTTAAGCTAGGAGATGTTAAAACACCAAGAGTTGACCAAAAAAGTTTCCCTAAGAATATGATAATCTAGCTAAAATGTTGCAGAGAAGAAGCTCGAGAGAGAGAGTGTTACCTAGTACTTGCATAATCGTAAAGCTTGTTTGTACTGGAGAAGATAATTACTCCAACTTCTGCATCACAAAGGATTGAGAGCTCCTTAGCCTTCTTAAGCAACCCACTTCTCCTTTTCGAGAAAGTCACTTGCCTGCTCGTCGAATTGTCGATTCTACGAATCACAATCTTTCCCCTCCCCATCTTCTTTCTTCTGTCTCAATCTTGAAGCTTCCCTTAAATAATTTCTCTATTTTCTTCGTCAGATCCAAGAATCCAAGTCACATAAAACATAAAAACATTTTTCTCGTTCAGTACAAAATCCAAACACATAGAAAACTATCAAAGATTATCATATAATAAGAAAGATTTAGCAGTGAAATAAAAAGAAAGATTGATGAATGGGAGAGTATAAGAACAAAAGCGAAGTCAAACCACGATGGATTCAAGACGGAAGAAGAAAAGGGCTTGAAGATAAATAGAAAAATTTTAAGAAATAAAGAGAGCTTACTTGCTTAGAGCTATGGTGGAGTAGAACAAAGACTGCGACTGAAGAAGAAGATCCTCTTTTGGAGAAGAAAGCGGCTACAATCTCATGCTTAATATGGAATCCCGAAAGTAGTTTTTCTGAGAAGAGCAAAAAACCACTCGGCTGTTTCTTGAGACCCACTTGCTTGAGTACGCAAATTATAGTACCCTCGCTTTGTGATAGAGACAACTGTACAAATCAGCCCAGTCGCCATTCCTGTGGGATCAATAAGGGGAAACAAAAGGCCGCAATGGACAAATGTCGTCAGCTAAAAGCGAGTACATGAAAACAGGTACTCGACCAGGTACAGAGAAAGATATCCTCGTACCCGATTCCTGGGTGGTGTGGTAATGGCAGAATCGATAGTGCTGCCCGTCAGATTATTGACACGTGCTTGTTTGCAAACCGAGGGGCAAGTTTGGTTTTTTCTCATTTATATTCTTAAGAAAATTCATAATTTTGCCCTAAATTGTGGCATTATATTAGGGGGGTAATTCCCGATTTATTTTTTTTTGGAAGTAATTCCCAATTTAGCTTCAGCTTTATATTTTGCTTTTCTCTAGTTTCTTTCTAGGAAGTGGTTCTCTTTTTTCTTTTTTAATGCAATACACCTGATTTTCTGTTCTAATATGAATTTTATTTATTTGAATTTTCTTGATTCTATTTTTACTGTGAGTTCTACCCTTCCCATAATCGGAGGAGGTAGATAGTTTGGTTTTGATTTCTTCTTTTCTTTTGGTTCTTTTTCAGCATATTTGCAATAAATGGCGAGAGTTCTATTTGATCTGCTTATGGTTTGTCTTTTTGATTGCTTCTTTTCTTTGCATGCATATATTTACTTGGCAGGTTACCGTGGCCGATTCTAGAGTATATGTACACATGCAAGGTTTAATCTTTGAAAACTGACGAACCTCCATTTTAAGAACATTCACCGTACCACTTTGACCATCGATATCTCGATTCTAAAAACTATAAACGATTGAGATTATTGGAGATCTACTATACCATTTTCAATTCTTCCTTCTCCAAGATCTTTATGTGATTCCTTGTTGTCCCCTTGGTAAATTTGATTTTAAGCTTTTATGGTTCTACTCTTCTTCCTCAATTTTTTCTTTATAAATTAATTAAACCTTAAAATTAACTTTTTTTTATCTGGTGTACAAAACATAATTTGTAATGTCAACTAATTTTAAATTTCTAAATAATCCAGGGGAGATTTCCATTTTATTTGACAGTGGTCTCTACTTGTCTTTTTTTCCAAATAAAAATAAATAAATGATGGGAGATATATTCTAAATATAATGGGTAAGTCCATAGTCATGTTGGACAGTTTAGATATTTTAATTTTTCCTTTATGAAGAATACAAAAATTGTTAAGGATGTTAATTTTAGAGATTATTAAATTGAAGGGGTAAGTGTGGAATAATTTAAGATTTTTTTTATGAGTTTACATGCATGCATGGTAGTGCTATGGCTTTACTTTTTAGTGTATTAAGGATTCTAATGACGAGAATGTTGGTTAAATGTCTAAGTAAGAGTCAAAGAAATTCCATCGAATCGAACTAAATTAAAATTTTAATTTAATTTTTTTATTTTTTTAATTTGATTTTTATTTTTAAAAAGTTTAATTATTTTAATTTTATTCGATTTTGTTGAGAAAATAAAATAAAATTAACTCAAACCAATTAATGATAATAGTATATTATTTTTTATAATATAAAGATATTACATCATAGTCCAAATAGAAATATTTCATTTAAATTTTAGGATATTAAAAATAAAGTGTTAAAAATAAAATAAAAAACTATTAAAAAATATAACCGATCAAGCTGAATTAAACTGAATTAAACCAATTCAATATAAATAAGTTTTTAACTAAAATTGATTCGATTCGATTTCATAAACTTTAAAATTTTAATTTTTAATTTTTTTTACTTCAATTCGATTTTGAATTAAACTGACTGAATATTCAATCTATCTGAAATAGAAGGTAAAATTACAAACTTTTCTAAAATATAGACTTAAATTGGTAATTACCCTTATATTAACAACTAATTTTATACTTAAAAAATTAAAATATACATAGACATTTGATTTTGCCTTTATTAAATATTTAGGTTATTTTTATCCATTTTTATGTTAATATTTTAAGAAAAATTATTATTTAATCAGTAAATACTATATCATGCAGATTATTATTAATCAGTAAATATTATCATTATTTACAATTTTATACCTTAAATTTATTATTATTATTATTATTATTATTATTATTTTAATAATTAGTTTTATATATGTTTTTTACTTTTATTCCCTCTAAAAAACAGTAAGGTAAAGAGAATGGGTGAGAGGCAAAGAGGGAGATGCCAAAGGAAAGATATATAACTAAAGTTACGTTTGTTTTGTAGAAAATATTTATTAGAAAAATATTTTTTTATTTTTTTGTGTTTAGAATATTTAAAAAATTAAAAATTATTTTTTTAATTAAAAGAAAAATTAAATTATTTTAAAAAATGAATTCTTTTTTTAAAAAGAAAATTTTATTTTTTACACTTTAAAAATATTATTATGACTTCTATATAAATTTATAATATATCTTATCTTTTTAATTAAAATTAAATAATGAAAAACAAATTACCTTTTAAAAAATATTAATATGTTAAAAAATGTGAAAATATATATAACAATTAATATTTTGCTTTTTTTTTCATTAGTTATAGAATTTTGCTTTTTTTTTTTCAGTAGATGTTATTTTTACTATTAATTGTACAGTTAATTGTCATATTATTAATTGTCGCAATAAAGATAAATTTGCAAACTAAAACAATCAATAACTTCAATTCTTCTTGGATTAAATATCATTTCACAATTAAAATATCAATCAATAAAATTTCATGAAAAAAAATGTGAATATTTGAAAGATTGATTTCAATTTTTGAATAATATTTCGGTCACCGTATCGTAGAAGTTTCACCCATAAAAAAGAATACCCAGATATTGTAACACTTTGTGTAACGACCCGAAAATCAGACCGCTACCGGCGCTAGGATCCAGATCGACTTAAGATCGCCGGGACCCGTAGCAAGCCTGACATACTCTCTGTGTACCTGTAAAATTCCATACATGATCATACATTTTCTGAAAAGAATAAAACTTTGCTCTGTACCAAGGCTCAACCTGTGCATGCACTATCTCTGTACTACAGAACCCCTTACTAGAGCTCTCATCACTGCTCTAGACGGGTTAAAATTCTTAATATGTTAAACCTGGTTTTCATACTCATAAAAACACATTTACAGAAAACAAACCATGTATACAAAAAGGGATTTACAAAACACATGGGTCAAGCACACTACTATACTCTATACAATACTAAAACATCTCTTTACAATATTACATGTCCACACTATGCTATTACACAACTCTTTACTCTTCATGTACTCTGCTGAACTCCCCTTGTACTCTGATCCTGCAAGACTGGGGTTAAGGGAGAGGGGTGAGCTATATTA
Source organism: Manihot esculenta (assembly GCF_001659605.2). Taxonomy (NCBI): domain Eukaryota; kingdom Viridiplantae; phylum Streptophyta; class Magnoliopsida; order Malpighiales; family Euphorbiaceae; genus Manihot; species Manihot esculenta. The sequence goes on from NC_035170.2 coordinate 24,077,795, forward strand.
GCCCAGTGAGTAGAACAATAAAAACATGTTAATAAACATGCTCACATGAAATGCATCACAGCATAAGTAATCACATACCGGACGGACTGAATCAAAAATCCCTCTGTGCCCGGCCCGCGAAGAAGCTCCTCAGGACTTTATTATACAATCAATAGTACAAAAGTACTCTGTGCCCGGCCCTCTCAGGGCTCCTCAGGACTTTACTGTGCCCGGCCCTCTCAGGGGCTCCTCAGGACTTTACTGGGAGGGCTAATGAAACAAACTCTATGTCCATCCGCAAATACAAGAAATAATGCAATGCACATAATAGTGAATTCTAATGCAATCAATCTATTGCATAATCATGATGCATGAAACATGCTAAAAGCATTTGATTTCTCAATTAGGAAGATTAAGTTTAGTTCCACTCACCTCTGACTAACTCTGTACTGACTCTGAAATAATGCTCACTGCTGATCTCTTCGGTTCCTCTGGTCCGTTCTTATACAGGTGGACTCAAATGAGGGACCAAACTAACTCAAGAACATCTCTATAAAACTCCCAAAAAACCCCCTAAAACATCCTAAAACAATCAAGGAAAACATGCAAAATAAGGCTGGACATGGCACTTTCGGCGGCAAGTTCGGCGGCTGAAAGTCCCTCCAGAGTCGAAACTCAGGCATTTTCAGCGGCACCTTCGGCTGCCGAAAGTCCTTTCCAGAGACGAAAGTCCCCAACCTTCGGCAGCACATTCGGTGACCGAAACTCCCTCCAGAGCCGAAAGTCCAAACTTTCGGGGGCGAGCTTAGGCAGCCGAAACCACCTCCTTAGCATGTTCGGCAGCCGAACCTTCCTTTGGCGGCTGAAACTGGTTCTCCAGTAAGGCAGAACCCTGCTCTGCCTCATGCAAACTTCTCCAAACTTCCTCATACAGGCAACCAACAACTCAACAACCAACATATACTCAAGTACATTCACAAAGGGGTCCAAAACTACCTTAAAACCCCATCAAACATCACAACTCAACACATAAACATACTTTCACCAACAATCAACCAAAAACCCTACTCATGCATCTCTACCCATAAAACTCCATAAAACCTTCATAAAATATGAAAGAAGGTAGGGATCTACACTTACCTCTTGAAGATCGAGAGGATAGGTGATCCTTACGTGGAGATATGGAGCAACTCTCTCTCAAAGTCTCCAAGCTTCAAAACTTTGGTTTTTAGCTCAAAAGCTTCAAATAACATGAAAACTTATCAAAACTTTGAAAGATTTGAAGAAAACATGAAGATCACCCAAGGAAGATCATGGTCTCACCTCTGTCCGTGGAAATGGAAAGAAAAATCTTATCCATTCACCGACCTATGGCCTTTTATAAGTGGCTGGCCAGACCACCTTCGGCGGCCAAACGTGATTCCAAAGTCATGCATGTTCGGCAGCCGAACATCACTTTCGGCGGCCGAACCTCACTTTCGGCGGCCGAACCTCACTTTCGGCGGCCGAACCTCACTTTCGGCGGCCGAACCTCACTTTTCTTCCTTGGTTCTTTTCTTTTAAAAACTCATTTTCTTTACACTTAACACATTAAAACTTAAGAAAACAATTTAGAAAAATATATCTATTACCCTTCTAGAGGGTTCCGACATCCTGGATTCCACCGGACAGTAGAATTCCGATGCCAAACTCTAGCTGGGTATTACACTTTGTTTTTCACTTAGATCCGTCTTTTATTGAATAGGTCGAGTGTTCATGAAAAATTATAGTTAAATGATATAATTTAGCAGATTCTTTGTTACGTCTGTAATTATAGAATCTCTTATTCACTAATTGATATTAGTCAAATTTTTAAAAAAAATTTAATAACTAATTACAACTTCTTAAACTATAAAAGTAAACATGCATAAATATCAAGATACGCATTCTTACACATTCGTTCTGAAATCAAAATAATTTATTGCATTCACATTTTCTTCTAATTTGTTGACTTGAATGTCGAAGTGGCTATTTATAGAAGTCAACCACCTTATATTTTCATTTCTTACCGATTAACCAATCACAATTGAATTTCATTTCAACTACATCACTATCGAAAAAAAATATATAAATTTTAAATTTTAAAAAAATTATTTACATCACTATCCAAAAGGAAAAATACATCTTTTTAATTTTAACAAGATAAAATAATTGATGCATGACAAATTTTCAATTTTTCTCACTATCATATGGGATTTGGTCAAACGGTTGACTGTAAATAAGCTTAATGTATGTTATGTTACCCCATTGGAGCATTGTTGAGGACTCCAGTGTGGGGTTGATGTTTATGTTTATGAATTGTGCATACACAGGTTAAGTTTGGAAAATGAATGAGAAAAGTTCAAAAATTTTATGTATTTGTTGATCATGTATGGGATTAAACAGGTTTACAGGAGGTAAGTTAGACTTGCTACGGGTCCCGGCGGCCTTAAGCCGATCTAGATCCTAGCGCCGGTAACGGTCCGGATTCCGGATCGTTACACAAACCGTACCTTTTGAATCCTTATCTAAATAGACCTCTTATAATGGGTTTGCTAGCTCTAGTTTTATGTGAGAATCATTCTTTTCTAGCAAGTCAATGGGCATCGTCGCTTTTTCGAGATTTTTTGTAGAGTGTCTGTGACATTCCTGGGTCGACTTTTGGTTGGCTCTGACTATGGCTAATCCCTTTAAAGCTGGTAACTTAAGACAAATAGCATCCATGTTAATAACTATACCGTGATAGTTTAGAACTAGGTGACCAAGTATCACATTGTATGCGAGTAGGATATCTACCACCGCAAACTCCACGTACAACTCCCTTTCTACTTTTCATCACCCAACACAAGGAAAAGGTTGATGGTGTTTAATACTGCGACGGTTTTATCTCCTAGTCCCACTAACGGATAGGAAACTTTAACAAGTTTATTTTTATTCAAGATCAACTTATTAAAAACATTTAAGGTGAGGAGATTAACAGAACTATCTGCATCCATCAAGACTCACCTCACACATGTGTAGATGGATGCTGACAATCAACGGGTCATTTTGAAAAAATCCTATTGCTTTGTTTATAGGTTCGAACCTTACTTCCTGTTTGGCTCATGGTTTCTACTCAATTGATAGAACGTCTTCTGTGAGACACTTATTTTTTTTCCTTGCCATTACTGGGTCCTCATGTAATTAAATGTATAATCCCTACAGGTTCACCGTTGAATGGAGTTTCAAGGATTATTACCTCAAGTTTGGGCCTCCTTTCTTCTTTATTTTTTTTAGCAAATTTCCAAAGTGTCCCTTATTAACCTCTTGATCTTGTCTTTCAAATGTTGGCATTCCTCCATCGTATGTATGTGGTTTTCATGAAAACGACAGTACTTGGTCCTGTCTTGCCTTTTAGCTCTCTCTAGATTGAGTTTGGGAGGCCATCTAGCTTCCTTGTCGTTCTTTCTGATCCTAGAATGCGCATTCATGAGTCATTCAATGGAGTATAATCTTTATACTTACTTTGATCATCCCTCTTTCGAGAGACTGGGTAATGTCTGTGGTCTCCTTCATATCTTCACCTCTCTAGCTTTTGGTTTTATTTTTGATTCGTCCTTTTATCTTCTCTCAATGATTGGACTTCATTATCTAGCTTGATATACTGCTAGGCTTTTTCCATTAGTTGTTGGTACATAGCGACTAGATTCTTGATTAAGGAATCCATGAACTTGATATTGCAGGTCACATTCTTTAATACTTCACATGCTATCTCATGATTTAATTCCTCCACCTATATTGCTTTTGCATTAAACCATGAGATAAGACCCCTTAAATACTCGTCCACTTCTTAGCAGATCTTCTGCAGGTCAGAGGAGTGTTTTTTAAGAGGTATATAAGTAATAAACCTAGATTTAAATAACATATAGCGAATTGTATAAAGTTTTGAATTAAACCTGAGCTCAGATGTTAGTACCATTTCTGAGCCAAATTTACAAGTGTCGACGGAAACACTCGGTACAATACGAAGTCGTTGACATCCTAAAACTGCATGGTCATCCTAAAAATCACCAGGTGACGTTTGGGATCTCCTGTTCTGTCATATTTGCCCAAGCTTGGGAGCTTGAACTTGGTTGGAAAAGTTTTTGCTAAGATTTCTTCTGATAGGGACGAGGCATCGTCTAGGCCATAGTCCTCCTCCTGCTCCTAGTACCTTTGAACAGCTCGTACCAGCTTCCAATCGACGTCTTTTGGAGTATCGTCTAGTGACTTTTCTTCTTGAAACTTGGCCTTCCCTTTGGATTGCATCTGGATCGCCTCTTTTTGAGGCCTTGGGATATCAATAAAGGCTTCCTCCCTTCCTCTAGGAGCTATGCATGATGCCTTCTCCTGAGCTTTGTATTGCTCGAGAGTAGCCTGCAACCTTTTGATATATTAGAACATTTGCTCATTATTCAGATTGTTGAGATCTACTTCATTGACTCTAGAGGGTGTGTTTTGTCCACTGACAGGAGCGAAAGAAATGATAGCGCCTTCATTGATAACAACCTTAACAGTAGCTCCTGAAATGTAGGCCATTTTGAGAAAGAAAAGAGAGATTTATTTTTAAAAGAAGAGGAGATAAAAGATCGATTTTAATTCAAATGAATAAAGAGAGTTCCATGAATTTTTCGGCAACGAAACCAAATAATGTGGTCGAAATAGAGCTGTACTATGATTGATTAATTCTGCAAGAAAGAGAACATGAGGTAGTTGGCGCCTATGGCATTCACTCCGACGCTCAAGTTAGTAAACTGAAGAATATGACAAGTATAAGGAATTGCTTAGAATTTAAGAGTAGTTGTGTAAGAATTGCTTACCTTTGTCCTTGTGATCATTAACTTTTATACTGTAATAAGATAGAGTTAATTATAGCATTTTCTGAAAATCCGGTAATGATGTAGTCGGCTAATTAATAAGGAAATTCGTCGGCTAATAAGTCGGGGATCTCACGATTACAGACGTAATAGATATCTGCTAGATTGTTTTTATTAATAGTAATTTTATGTGAAAACTCGACCTCTTCAGGAGATGGTGAATCAATGAAGAACCGAGTGCAACAGTATCCCAGTCTTCTCTTTGACAGGTGGGATCGCGTATCGACTTATGAGACTCTTGCTATGTGACCTTATCTCATAGTGACAGTTCATGATTTTCCTTAGATGACTGTTGTGTTACATCGGTTTTCATTCTATTATTCAATTTCAATTTATTATAAATATTAATTTTTAAATTTAAATTTAATTTAAAAATAAACTATAAGCTCCATTTTATAATTTTTATTATTTTTTTAATTATCTCAAAATTATAATCCATTTTTCTTTTATATACTATAATAACATACAAATCAACTATTATAATTTTATTTTATTTTATTTTATTTTATTTTAAAAAAATTTTATAAAATATTTTTTAATATTTAATAAAATGTAATATTTTTAAAATAAATATAATTAAAATTTTAATAAAAAAATATTATTTTTTAATATAAAAATAATATATATAAAAATTATGTAATGGAATATTCTTTAAAAATATCTTGTTAGAGTTTGATCTGCCCCATACTGAAAACACCTTACCTGCTTTCAAAAAAACAAAAACAAAAAAAAAAAGAGAAAAAAAGAAAACTGCAAATAATATCACAAAATGAGTGATACGAGGAGGATCTTCCGCAAGCTATTTTTATAATGGAAATTGCCAGCTGTAAAGAGCAGTCTTGCAAGTTTGGAGCCACAGAAAGCCGCTGGCTGTCAGTCTTCATCCACCTGCATCCGCATGCGCCTGAAATCTTTTTCATTCTTTTTTTTTTTTTTTTAAATCTCGTTAATTGTCAGTTTATGTATGCATACTAAAGCCTCATTTAATTGAGTTAATTTAATTGAAAATTTTTAAATTTTCAAGTGTTAAAATTATTTTTTAATTAAGGATAAATATTCAATCCGATTAAATAAAGTAAAAATTAAATTTTTAATATTTAAAAAAATTAAATTGATTTTAATCAAAAGTTGAATCCAACTGATTTAATTCAGTTCGATTTGATTTAAATTTTTAATAATTTTTTTATTTTTTAGACTTTAATTTTTAATATTTTAAAATTTAATTAAAATATTTTAATAATTTAATTTTTTATATTATTAAAAATAATATATTATTGTTACTAATCAATTCAATTTAATTTTTTTAATTTTTTCTGATTAAAATTGAATCAAACTGAAATAACTGAAATTTTTAAAATTAAAATTAAAATGAATAAAAAAATTAAATAAAATTTTCAAATTAATTAATCAATTTTTTTTAATTTAAATCGAATAGTGTTCAGCTCTATTTTTAATATAATTAAATTATTTTTTAAAAATTTTACTTTTTAAAAATTTTATCTTTTAAAACATTACATCACATATTTAAATTATTTAAAAATAAATTAAAATTATTTTGTAATTCTAATTAGTGAATGGAATAAATTTTTTAAAATATTTTTACACCCATTTAAATTAAAGATGAAATTTTTTGAATATAAAAATATAAAATGAGTTTTCATTTTAAAATTTATGCATTTTATATGATTATATTAGTTTATTAATAGTGAAAAATTAGCCAATAATTTAAAACATATATATATATATATATATATATATATATATATATATATATATATATATATATATATATATATATATATATATATATATATTACACTAAAATTGTGATGTTATCTTTAATAATTTATAAATAGTTTAAATATATTATCAAATATATTTAAAGTTCAGGGTATTATAATTTTTTAATAAAATTTAATGGTATATAATGCTTAATTTACTGTTAAATAATTAACCTCCAAAGAAATTCTATCTATTTTTAAACATTTTCCTTTATTTTTAAGGATAATTTATAAAATAGTTTCTAAAATTTAAATTTTAATTAAAAACAATATAGTGTTTAAATTTTTACTTTTTATAATAATACAGTTCTTTTAATTTTAATAATATGTAATAATATAATTATTATAGTTTTAATATTTATAATAATTTAATTTGAATTAATTTTTTTAATTGAATTATTTAATAGTAAATTTAATAAAAATATTTTAAAATAAAATAAAAATTTTATAATTAAATTATTTATTATTAAAAGAGTATGAATTAAATATTAAATTTTATTAAATTTTAAAAATTGGCTGTAATTTCTTTTAAAATAAAAATTAAATATTAAAAATTTAAAATTTAAAATCTCTAAAATTGATTCGGATGTATTTTACAAAGCATTTAAATTGTAAAATTCTTAACCAGCTATATGTGTATGTGAGTGAGCACTGGCAGTCACATGGAGACTAGACGGAGGCATGGCCTCAAATCCCAAGGGGCTTTTTTTTGCTTTTTTTTTTCTTTTATTTATTATAAATTTACTTTTTTATTTTAAAATTTATATTTCAATTTATATTAAAATATTATTTAGTATCATTCCTAACACTATTTAAAATTATTATTGTTTATTATTATAAGATACTAATTTGATTTAAATTAAATAGCATATTTAATTTTTTTTTAAAAAAAAAGATAGATCACACTAATTTGCAGGACAATTGATTCATGGTCTAATGCTTATGTTGGCCAGTTAGGTTATAGAAAATGCAAATTTGTGGGCATCGAGTATCTTCATATGATTGGCTACTAGTAATTAAGCTTCCGATTAAAAAATTAAAAAATAATGAAATATAATATCCAGGGAGAAAGGTTGATAACACAATTAATATTTTAAATCATTAAATTAACTAAAAAGTGTTGATTGGTTATCTATTAAATTAGAAAGTGTTCACACCTAAGACTTAAAAAGAATCCATTTTCCTGGAAAGTATTTAGAGAAATAAAAAAGCAAGAGAATGAGAGAACGGCACGAGACTCATGTTTTTTTTATCTGTCGCGATGTTTTTTTGCTTTTAGGTAATGAATTTAGCCAATGATTTATATATTTAGTTTGTTTTCATTGTGGTTGTTTGTGTATGTGAATTTTTTGTTGTAGTTTTTTTTAGATAGTTTTGAATTTTGACTCAAACGGTTATGTAGAAAAGTTTCGGAATCGGTGGTAATCAGTCCCTCCAATTAGGAGTGAGCAGTATTCGGTTCAAATCGAAAAAATCGATCGAACCGAATCGATTTAAAAATTTGGTTCGATTTTTCATACATTTCGGTTCGGTTCGGTTTTTAATTTCAGAAATTTCGGTTATTTCAGTTCGGTTTGATTTTGATAAGAAAAAAATCGAAAAAACCAAACCGAATCGATTAGTAATAATGATATATTTTTTCAATAATATAGAGAAATTAAATCATATTAAAATTAAAATATTTTAATTAAATTTTAAAATATTAAAAATAAAGTGTAAAAAATAAAAAATTTATTAAAAATCGAAACCGATCAAACCGAACCGAATCGAATCAGACCGGTTCGATTCGATTCGGTTTCTGACCAAAATCGATTCGATTCAATTTTCATAAACACTAAAATTTCAATTTTTCAGTTTATTCGGTTCGGTTCGATTTTGAACCGAACCGACCGAATGCTCATCCCTACCTCCAATAGGTAGCTCAATAGCTATAATAAATTAGAAATATTATTGGACGATTTGCGATTCTAATGTATCTCGTTCATGAATATGATTGCCTCTAATTTTACTTTTATAATATCGTTTGGCTGTTTTATGGGTATGCGATTTGGTTTTGCGATAACCGAATACATAAATTTTTATTAACTAAATATATACAATGAATATAGATAAATCAATGTATATATATGAAAAATTACTAATTAATCAATATAGTATACAAAGATTCTTTAGTTAGTTCTCAATTTTAAAATATATATTAAAATATATTTGACGTAAAATATATTAATTAATTTTTTTATTAATTTTAGCCATTATACATTTAATATTTAGTTTCTATAATATTAAAAAATTTATTAATTTATCTTTTAGATTTTTAAAAAATCTACAAATTATCTATCAAAAGATTTCTTGCGATTATTTCTAATATGGAATGAGTAGGAGAGAATTAAGAATTTTTTTTTAATTTAAAAAATAAAAATAATATTCATATAAATACAAAAATTTTCAATGAGAATAACATAAAAAAATTATAGTCCCATTTTAGGTAAAAGCAAACATTTAAATTACAATTTTTTCTTTGGCCAAATTTTCGATTAGAAGATTTAGCTTGTATGAATCGTTATTAGTTTGATATTAATAATGCGAGTCGGTACATTTTAGACTTTTTTTTAATATTTAACTACTAAAGTTAATGAAAGGATTAATTAGTATATTTTTTAAAACGTTAGAAATATTTTAATATTTTTTTTAAAATAAGGACAGATTAGTATACTTTTTATACGTTAGTAATATTTTAATATCTTTATCAAAAAAAGAGATTAACCAGTGGATTTTTCTATACTATATAGATTTTTTATTTTTTTATTTTTATTTTTATTATTATGAGAGTTAGGGAATTTAAGTGTTTGTCAAAAGATTTCCATTTTAAATTTCTCAAATAATGGGCTAATGTAAGCCTAGTTTTACAATTTAAATTTGAACTAGATCATAGGGGTGAGCATTTGGTCGGTTCGATTCAAAACCGAACTGAATAAATCGAAAATCGAAATTTTAGTATTTATAAAAACCGAACCGAACCGATTTTGATCAGAACTGAATTAATTAAACCGAACCGGTCTGATTCGGTTCGATTCGGTTCAATTTGATCGGTTTCGATTTTTAATAATTTTTTAATTTTTTTACACTTTATTTTTAATATTTTAAAATTTAATTAAAATATTTTAATTTTAATATGATTTAATTTCTCTATATTATTGAAAAAACATATTATTATCACTAATCGGTTCGGTTTGGTTTGATTTTTTCGGTTTTTCTCTGATCAAAACCGAACCGAACCGAAATAACCGAAATTTATGAAGTTAAAAACCGAACTGAAATATATAAAAAATTGAACCAAATTTTCAAATCGATTCGATTCGATCGATTTTTTTAGTTTGAACCGAATACTGCTCACCCCTACTAGACCATTATGAAGGTATTGAACTAACTAATACAATTATTAGCTTTTACTGGACCACAAAGTAATAACAATAATTATAATAATGTAAATTTGATATCTAAGTTGAAATAACAATTATGTCTTTTATATAATTCATGATATCTAAACATAAGCTTAGGGGTTGGCAACTCTTCTCTTCTTCTTTTATTGTTACTTCTTCACATGTTGATATTGGAATTACCAAAATAGTGTTTGGAATTATTTTACTAAATTATATTACACACCAATTACTCAAAATAAATAGCGAGCTATCATCGTAAAATAATACTAAATGACAATAATCTAATAAATTAATATGCGGTCTCACTCGTAGAAAAAAAGACCAATATGACTATTGTGCCTAAAATTAAGAGAAAAGAAGATTCGATTTTAGAACAGGTTGGACAGACTCGCCTTCCCAATTTCAGAGCGAGACTCTATAAAAAAGTTATCGTTAACGGCTACAATCTAACAGATTCCCTTAACGCTTGGGATTATAGGAATCCTGAGTAATTAGCTGATGAAAATTCCTTATCAATAAGCAATGAGAAGATATTATATTTATTTCTATTTTTTTATAATATAAATGAAAAACGATTACATAGATAAATGTATGATATTCTCTCACACTAATATTTTGAATTATAAATATTATACTCTTCTTTCTCTTCAATTTACTGACTTGAGCGTCGGAGTGGCTATCGTAGGTGCCAATTAGCTTATATTCTCTCTTTTGCAATCACAGTACAGTTTCATTATACCAATCATAATACAGCTCCATTTTGACTATATCATTAATTTATTTTTCAGTAATATTAAGAATAATGATGCGTTAATAATTAATCATAAATTAAAAATATCTAAGGAGATTAAATAGTTTATAAAACAATAGGACTAAATTATTATAAATGTTAAAACTCTAAATATTAAATTATTATGAAAAGTAAAATTTAAATGAGTAAATTGTTATAATTTAATGTTAAAATTTAACAAAATAAAATATTAAAATTATATTTTTTTATTAAAAAAATAAAGATTAAATTGTAATTTTTATTAAATTTTAGTGACTATGTTATAAATGATTTTAACTATATTATAAATAAAATTTCAAGTAAGATTTTATAATTTAATTTATGAAAAAAAAATTATATAATTTCACTTACTTAATAAAGTGAGACTTTTTAATTTAATGTGGTTAATAAATATTGATGTAACACTTAAAATTTAATTCAAAATAATTTTTAATTAAAATAAATTATATTTTAATTTTTAAAATTTTATAAAATATATAATTTTATTAAGATATTTATAAATTTAATTATAAAATTTTATTTTATAATAAAATAGTCTCTTTAATTATAATTCATTATTATATTTTTATATATTGATTTTTAAATATTATAATTATTTATAAATAAGTATTTATGAATTTTTTTTTCAAATTAATATCATATATCTATTAAATTTAACATTTTAAAATAAATTAATCAAATAAAAATTAAATCAATAACCTTAATATAATATATATCTAAATTTAAGTTCAAAGAGTTTTTTCTAATTTAATTTTTTTTCTCAATAATTTTTTTTATTAATTAAGATAAAAAAATAAATATCAAATTTTTTATTTTATTTTTTTACAGATAAGATATTAAAATTTAATAAATAAAAAAATTATTTTGTAAATATAAGAATTTACTAATAATTATAATATTTAGAGACAATTTATGAAATATAAAAATTAATTTTAATTAAAAATATAATATTTAAATTAAAAATTATTTTATTAATTAAATTTAAAAATATAAAATTACAATATTTAACAACGTTAAAAAACTTTACTTTAGCACTCCGAGACTTAGCCTGGTGAAAAGTGCATTCTTATAAGTCAAAGGTTCGACTCCCAGGGGCGGAGGGAGGGTACGGCAAGGGGGGGCACGTGCCGTACCGGCGACCGGAAAATGTTTTGAAGGGGGATGAAGGTGCCGCACCGGCGCAGTCGGTGGTGCCGCAGGCCGCAGCAGTGCAGTTGGAGCGTCCCCCCTTTGGAGGATGAAGAAGAAGGAAGGCGGCTGGCTGGAAATAATAGAAGTTTGAAAGTTTTATTTTTTTTTTTTTAGGGTTCTTCAAAACGACGTCGTTTTGAAGATTTTATTTTTAAAAAAAATAAATTAAACGGCGCCGTTTTGTAGCCTTAAATAGGAAAAAAAATAAAAGTTAAAACCTATATATACATATGCAGAACAGCAGAAGCCTAAGTTCAACGCCACAACACAAGGCCACAACTCAGCCTGCCTCTGCCAGTCTGCCTGCCTGTCTCCTCGCTTGTGCTACTGTGCCGCCGGAATCCGCCGCCGGTCAGGTGAGTCTGCTTTTTTTTTTTGTTTTGTTATTTGTTTAATTAATTAAATGTTCAATTTATTAGGGTTTATTCAATTACAATTAGTGATTAATTATCAATTTGTTGAATAAATTAGTTACAATCATATTATAATTGTTGTGTGTTTTACATACTTTTGAAATTGATGTTAAATTGTTTAAATTTGTTCAATTAATTGAGTATTTAATTTAGGGTTTATTAAATTAAAATTAGGGATTAATCATGAATGTGTTGAATAAATTAGTTACCAATCATATTGTTTAATGTTTATGTGTTTTACATACTCTTGAAATTGATGTTAAATTGTTAATTATGATACTAATTATGTATGTTTGTGTGTTATACATAAATTTAGGTTTTATTTAAATTTAGATATTGAGAAATTTAAATTGAATTTTATACACAAACTATGTTACCCATTTGAATTTTATACCAAAAACAAATCACTGACGAATTTATGTCAAGTACATAAGAAACTTAAATAGTTAAATTGATAGTCTTTGATGAATGTGTAATTGATTTTGATATTTTATTTGTTTATTTAAATAGGAATTACAATAATGATCGACAAATATTTTACCAAACTACCAAAAAATTCAGAACCTTTAAATTCAAAGCCAAAGGAGAAAGTTGCTTTTGTTGAGAAAGAAAGTCTTGCATCAGATGATGATATTATTGGTGATCCTGGACTGCGAAAACCAATTGATAGTTACCCATTTGAAATTAGAGATTCATTGAGGAGAAGATACTTAGCTAAAGGCCCTTGTCAACCAGTTGGGCATGAATTTCCATTCACTCTTATTCGCGAAAAGAATCGAAGGTTTCAAGTTGCTTGGTTCAAGGATTATGAATGGTTAGAGTATAGTGTATCTAAAGACAAAGCTTATTGTTTATATTGTTATTTGTTTGCAAATAACAATAGAAGTGGGGGAAATGTTTTTACTGAGATTGGTTTTAATAACTGGAAAGATGGAAGACGTGCATTTGTCAATCATGAAGGAAGTCCTGGTAGCTCACATAGTGGTTGTAGAATGAAGGTCGAGCAATATCGTAATCAAAGAGGGAATGTGAATCAGCTATTGGCAAGACAAACTGCTGCTATGGAAGATTATTATCGCACTCGATTGTCAACGGTTGTAAGTGTTGCTCGAATACTTTTAGAGGAAGGTTTGCCTTTTAGAGGACGTGATGAATCTGCAGAGTCACTCCACAAAGGTAATTTTCTAGAACATATTAGTTGGGTATGCAAGCGAGAAGAAAATGTAAATAAAGTGATGGGAAAGAATGCTCCAGGAAATAATCAATTGACTTCTCCTACAATTCAAAGGGATATTATTGAATGTTGTGCAATGGAAACGAGAAAGATCATATTGAATGAGCTAGGGGAGAAGACGTTTGCTCTTTTGGTTGATGAAGCCCGAGATTGTTCAGTAAAGGAGCAAATGTCTTTGGTGTTGAGATTTGTTAATGACAAAGGAATGGTTTTGGAACGTTTTCTTGGATTGGTTCATGTGAATGAGACTTCTGCAAAAGTTCTAAAAAATGTTATTGATACTTTTTTTGCCAAGCATGATTTATCACTTGCAAAACTCAGAGGGCAAGGTTACGATGGAGCTGCAAACATGAGCGGTGAATTTAATGGGTTAAAAACACTCATTCTAAAAGAAAACAAAAATCCACATTATATTCATTGTTTTGCCCACCAACTTCAGTTAGTTGTTGTGACTGCTTCACATGAATCAGAGAGTGTAGGTGATTTCTTTGAAACATTGTCAATGATAGTGAATACAATTGGAGCTTCGTGCAAAAGAAAGGATACTCTTCGAGAAATACACAATGAGGAAGTGTTGAATCAAGTGGAGATGGGTGAGATTTCAACTGGAAGAGGTCAGAATCAAGAAATAAGTTTAGCTCGGCCTGGTGATACACGTTGGGGTTCTCACTACACAACAATAGTTAGACTTTTTGACATGTGGAATTCAGTTGAAAGAGTGTTGTTGGCAATAAACAAACTAGGTGAAAGTCTTAAAATCCGACAGTCTGCTGGGGGTGTATTTGATAAGATGGATTGTTTTCAATTTGTTTTCATTGGAAAGTTCATGATGAAGATTTTGGGAATTACAAATACCCTATCAAAGATTCTGCAAGCAAGAGATCAAAATATAGGATATGCACTCAATATGATTAATGTTGTGAAAAATAAGTTGCAAGAATTGAGGGAGGATGGTTGGAATAATTTATTGAAGGAAGTAACTGAATTTTGTGAAGGACATTCTATTGATGTGCCTAATATGGAGAATTTTGTTCATGGTCGATCTCGAAAAAGGCTTAAGGGTGGAGAACCAATGACATATCTTCATCATTTTCGGATCGATATCTTCATAAAGGTATTTACTTTTACCTTATTTTAAAAGCATTGATTTAATTATATAATATAATTCAACCTTTAATTTATATGATATTAGGTAATTGATGTTATTGCAATGGAAATGGATAAACACTTCACTGAGGCAAATACAGAGCTACTTAGATGTGTGATGTGTTTGGATCCTTCAAATTCTTTTGCAAATTTTGATCATGTCCGCTTATTGCAACTAGCTAAGTTGTATTCAGATGATTTTAGTTCCACTGATATAATTGAGCTTGACCATCAACTTCAAAATTATATCTGTGATATGAGATCAAATGAGATATTCTCAAATATTTCCAATCTTGGAGATCTTGCAAAGAAGATGGTGGAGATAAATTACCACACTTATTTCCCTTTAGTCTACCGACTAATCGAGTTAGCTTTGATATTGCCGGTTGGAACAGCTAGTGTGGAAAGAACTTTTTCAGCGATGAATGTGGTGAAGACTGATTTACGCAACCGATTAGGAGATGACTTACTATCAGACTGTTTGGTGTGTTACTTTGAGAAAGAAATTTTTAGGAGTATCGATGATGAAGTGATTATGCAATCTTTTCAAAACTTGGCGTCTAGAAGAAACCAATTGCGACCACTAAAAATTCGTCGACCAAATCCTTGTTAGATGTATAAATAATAGATTTATTTTGTTCGGTGAAAAATATTGGATTTGTTATCTATAAAATTATATTGGATCTATTGTGTTGGATAAACATGTTAAATTATTTGGAAAATGTCCATATTTTAGGGATGTTTTGCTAAAATTTCGATAAATTATTAATGTCGCGCTAAGCCAGTGATGCCCTACCAAAGGGAAGCTTCTGGCTCCGCCACTGTCGACTCCCCACCCCTATTTAAAAAAAAAAAAACTTTACTTTATTAACTATATAAAAGTATAAAATTTAAAAATACACTCAATCACAAAATAATTTTTTATAATTATCTCATTATTTTAAGGTAAAGATCAAAGTCAATTAATATATTTAACCAAAAATCCATACATAACCTTGAATTGTGTGAATTAGGATAGCGTAATAAAACGATTAATGCACCTTGCGAATAAGAAAAAGAAAAAATTACAAAAATATATTAGAATGTTTTTAATAGTTTAAAAAATTTATTAATTAATTTTTTATTACTTATGAGTTAAATATTATTAAACAATTTTAAAAACTTTTAATTCAATTAATATTAATATAAATCTTTATTTTTTAATAGATTAAATAAAATTTTTTAAAGAGAAGGAGGTAAATATTAATTCTACATTATAAAATTTATAAAAGCACAGAAAAAACTTTAAAAAAAGAAAGAGAAAAACTGCCTTGCCCAACAACACTACTTAAAATAAAAGGTTAATTTTCAGTGGATTTATTTAAAATTGAATAAATTAAAAATTAAAATTTTATTATTTATAAAAATTAAATTAATTTTAAATAAAAATTAATTTAATGCAAGTTTTCTTCCGTGATCTTTTTATGATTTAATATTTTCGTCTTTTTCTATTTCTTAAATTTAAGTTCTTCTTTTTCTTTGCCTATAGAAAACGATTTGCGTCAATTGACTATTAATGTATAAGATGTTATTGTCCCTATTAACAACTCTAGAGATTCCGATAGTCTCTTATAATTTCTGTATGGTGGGTTCTCACATGCAATCTAATACATTTTATTTTTAATAGAAATAAAAATTTCTAGTTCTCGTATCAAATTTTTTCGTAATTTTATACATTTTGATAGTTGTTTTCCAGTCAATAAACAAGGATTAAGATGAGATTTTTCGTTAATGTAAAAGCGTTTATATGGTGGGCTTTTTTCAAATTTTATTAATTCAGTTATTTTAGAAGGTAATGTTCAATGGAGATTTATTAGTTATTATGAGTTTCCAGAATTGCAACAACTACGTTAGTCTTGGAACCTTATTCAAACTTTATATCATAGAAACTTTTTTTCGTAGTTTTATTTGGGAGATTTTAATGATTTATATTCGAGAGATGAGAAAGAATGAGAGCATTTTTATCAAATTATCTTATGCAGAGATTTAATTTTGAAGGATTATAAATTTTTGTTAGACTTTAAAACTGATATTTCTGTTAAATGGGTTCGTAATAATACTACTCTAACTCTAACTGTTCCTGTTTTGATTAAAGAATCTATTAGATATAATAGTCTATCTGTTTGGGATAATATTATTTTTATTTAATAAAATTTTATTAATATAATAAATAATTTTATTTTAAAAAATAATTTAAATTAAACTAATTTAATTTAATTTAATCGGTTATAATTTTTTTTATAGAGGAGATTTAAAATCTCAATCTATTTACACATGCCTTTAACTCCATTAGATTTAAGTTCTTTCTAGAAAAATGTAAGATAAATTATAAATTTATCACAACCTTTCTTTCTTTATTTTCTACCCCCTCTAAAATTACAGTTCATTTTCCATTTTTCCTCCCATTATTCTCTCTCAAGGTTTCTGAGCAGCGTAAAAAACTTCTCTAACGACACCGTATAGATTTCTATTTGGAGATAGTTCGAGTCGTCTAGAACGTTCTATCTGCAGCTAGAAAGCCCCTTTTAGCTTCAAGACAGATACCAGCAAAACCCTAAACCCTAGAAACCCCATTGAGTCCAACTTAATTGTCTATTCTCCTCTTCATCTTGCACTTCTGAGATCCACCTGATGTCCACCGCAGCTCTCATCCGCTCGTTACGACGTCGCGACGTCGCCTTAGGCCCTGTTTATGCTTACAAGTGTGTACGTCTCGAGACCTTCTCTTTTTATCTCTCTAGATCCTTTTCTCACAATTCATTTTCGGCTTTCCTGGGTTTCCTTCACTGGATTAATGAAAATTGTGATATTTCATGGAAATGAATTTTATTTATTTTTTCTTTGGCTGAAATTCGTTTACCCAAGGATGATTCTAGTGTTTGGCTGAGTTAAATTTGTGATCTGAATTTATTATTATTATTCTGGATTCATATAAGGAAAGTCTCATGAAGTTCGGTAGCTTAATGTTATTGGCCACTTTGTAATTGCATGTTATGGAGCAGTTTCTTTTTGGGACTGGAAATCGCTGATCGATCCATTGAAACTATGCCAATTTCTGAAATGAAATTTAATTATCTGTTCTTTGTCTACTCACTGGGGTAAATTTTGGAATTCTCTTATAGAGTTTTTCTCTTTTCTTCGTCTTCTTCCCTTTTCCCTTTTTTATCCCTTTTTTCCCCCAAAAGAAAAATTGTTTGACTGATGTTTGGTTCCATTGGAAATGATTGGAAATGGATAGAAATGAAAATGAATATCTACTATTTCCTTGTAAGTATCATTTAATGGTGTTGTTAAAAATTATACTTGTAAGAAATGCTTCCTTCAATTTAAATTTAAGATATCCTGATTTTAACAACATTATGAAAAAAATTTTGATGTGGAATTGGCTTCAGGCTAAAAAGGATTCATATAGCTGGCGTTAACTAGTTTGGGAATGAGGCTTGGTTGTTATTGATGTATTATCAAGCACAATAATAGAATTATTTTCATAACTAGCAATCTATTTGCACGGCAAACCAAAACATGGCTTGGAGTATTTAATCAAGTTTTGATGGCCAAGTTTAGTTGTTGGAGTTATAGTTTATGCTAGGAGTACTGTACTGTTGTATATTTTAAGCTCTGGTAGAATAGTGCTTTGTGTGCCCTTGTCATTCATGTTGTCATTTCTTTTTCATGAAGTTGTTTGTTGTAGTTAGTCTGAATATTTGTGATGTACAGCCAATTAATTGCAATGACTTTGTCTACTATGCAGTTAAGTAGCAATTTGAAACCATCATGGTCCCCTTCTAACCTTGGTTATAATTGGGCAAGTTTGTCAAGAGCATTCAGGTAATGTAATCCTTAAAGTTTCGTTTTGTATGGCAAACACATTTTGTGCCTGCGGAAATCTTAACATTTCCTCTTCTATACAGTGCAAAGCCGGCTGGCAATGATGTTATTGGTATTGACTTGGGTACCACCAATTCATGTGTTGCTGTCATGGAGGGGAAGGTAAGGATAATGTTCTGAACTAAATGTCCTTCTGTTTTGTTTTGCTGCTCTTTTCTGATTAGTGTTGCTATTGTGTACAGAATCCCAAAGTCATTGAAAATTCTGAAGGATCTAGGACCACCCCTTCAGTGGTTGCCTTCAACCAGAAGGGAGAGCTACTTGTGGGTACTCCAGCAAAGCGGCAGGCTGTGACCAATCCAACCAACACTGTTTTTGGAACTAAGCGTTTGATTGGTAGGAAATTTGATGATCCTCAGACCCAGAAAGAGATGAAAATGGTTCCATACAAGATAATAAGGGCACCAAATGGAGATGCATGGGTTGAGGCCAATGGGCAGCAGTATTCACCTAGCCAGATTGGTGCCTTCATTTTGACAAAGATGAAAGAAACTGCAGAGTCTTACCTTGGAAAAACAGTTACAAAAGCTGTTATAACTGTACCGGCATATTTCAATGATGCTCAAAGACAAGCAACAAAGGATGCTGGGAGAATTTCTGGCCTTGATGTGCAGAGAATCATTAATGAGCCTACGGCAGCTGCACTGTCCTATGGTATGAACAACAAGGAGGGTCTAATAGCAGTTTTTGACCTTGGTGGTGGGACATTTGATGTTTCAATTTTAGAGATCTCTAATGGTGTTTTTGAGGTTTGTGTTGTTTAAATATTTAGCATGGTATGTCGATTGTTTACTTTGGAAAATCAAGCTAATGAGTGGCTTGCATTTAGGTGAAAGCCACAAATGGTGACACATTTTTGGGAGGAGAGGACTTTGACAATGCACTGCTGGAGTTCTTAGTGAGTGAATTCAAGAGAACTGAGGGAATTGATCTAACAAAAGACAGGCTGGCTCTGCAGAGGCTTCGTGAAGCAGCAGAAAAAGCTAAGATAGAGCTCTCATCAACAGCCCAGACTGAAATCAACTTGCCATTTATTACAGCTGATGCATCTGGTGCAAAACATCTAAACATTACTCTAACCAGATCCAAATTTGAAAGTTTAGTAAATCACTTAATTGAAAGGACTAGGGATCCATGCAAGAATTGTTTGAAAGATGCTGGCATATCCACCAAAGAGGTTGATGAGGTCCTCCTTGTTGGAGGAATGACCCGTGTGCCCAAGGTTCAGGAAATTGTAGCAGAGATCTTTGGAAAAAGCCCGAGCAAAGGAGTAAATCCTGATGAAGCAGTTGCTATGGGAGCTGCAATTCAGGGTGGTATTCTTCGTGGGGATGTCAAAGAGCTGCTCCTTCTGGATGTCACTCCTCTATCCCTTGGTATCGAGACTCTTGGTGGGATATTCACAAGGTTGATCAACAGGAACACAACAATTCCTACTAAGAAGAGTCAGGTGAGGATTTGACACTGTATTTATTGTTTAATCATTTCAATGAATGTAGGTAACACAATTTATGGCTGTAGCCTTGTGAGTGAATAGATATTCATAATCTCTCTTGGTTTTTCCTCCATGCAAAATGTCTTTTAAGTGGACATGTGACTAATGTCAATGTGATACTTCTTAGAAATGAGGATTAACATTTAAATTTAGCTAGCAGTAAATTTGAAGAAAACTTAAGAGTTTGACTTTTTAATTTCAAGCTAACCATTTTTTATTGCATTGTCGTTATAGTGTGTTCCATATGATGATTCAGCAGTTTATGTATCTGACTTGTGCTTATTTGATGCAGGTGTTCTCTACAGCAGCTGATAACCAAACACAGGTGGGTATCAAGGTGCTCCAAGGTGAGCGTGAAATGGCATCTGACAACAAACTTCTGGGCGAGTTTGAACTCGTGGGTATTCCACCAGCACCAAGGGGTTTGCCTCAGATTGAGGTGACATTTGATATTGATGCCAATGGTATTGTCACTGTTTCTGCCAAGGACAAGTCCACTGGAAAAGAACAACAGATCACCATCCGATCATCTGGTGGTCTTTCAGAAGATGAGATTGAGAAGATGGTTAAGGAGGCTGAGCAATTTGCCCAGAAAGATCAGGAAAGAAAGGCTTTGATTGACATAAAAAATAGTGCAGACACAACTATCTACAGCATTGAGAAGAGTTTGGCGGAATATAGAGACAAGATTCCTGCTGAAGTTGCCAAGGAGATTGAGGATGCTGTTGCAGACTTGAGGAAGGCAATGGCGGGAGATAATATTGATGAGATCAAATCCAAACTCGATGCTGCTAACAAAGCTGTGTCAAAGATTGGAGAGCACATGTCCAAGGGCAGTGGTGGGGATGGTGCATCTGGTGGTTCCCAGGGTGGCGACCAGACTCCAGAAGCGGAGTATGAGGAGGTCAAAAAGTGAGTTTTATATTGTAACTTATTAGCTTCATTTGAAGGGTCTAAAGCCACGTCTAAGGTAAAATCTTTTGGAAATTTTATTCTCTTTAGGATATATAGTTTTTGAAATAGTTTTTTATGTATCTAAATGTTTGAGCTTGAATGTATTAGCCAATTAGGATGTTTTTTGTTCATTCAAAAACTGCGAATGGAGGGGGAGCCCTCACTATATCAATAACCAAAATTTTCTGAACCTATTCTTTACTTATTTGAGATTATAAAAGAAGACTAAAATCCCACTTGGATGGTTAGTTTGTGGCTTTAAAGCTTTTCAAGCTTTAGAAATTTTGATGTCAACTGCCCGCGCATTAATTTTTTTATTGTATTTTATTTTTTCTGTGATGGATTTTGGCACAGCTTAGCTTTGGGGAAAATTTCATCAATGGCATATGAACTTGTGATATTTTAATAACTCGACATTTAAGCTTTGATACCAATCATGCTTTTACTTGTCAATTATCTTCCTCTTCCTCTTTCTTTTCTGATTGTCTCTCTATTGCCTTATTTCTTCTGCTTCCTCAAGCTTCTAGCACCATTCTTGGCTTCAAAGCTGTCAAGAGGCTTAACAACCAATAATTTGATGATATACAAACTCAAGAGTGTACAGAAAAACAAAAGTGATGAGCACAGAGAGCAAGTTTCAATTAGTGTGTATCCCCATATATCCATACTTATTCGCCATTGTAGCTCATGTTCATTGCACCAGAAGAAAGAAACCTGATATGGCAAACTTTAGTTCATTAGGGGGCAAATCCATCTGTGTAAGATTTGTTCTGTATGGAATTGCAACTCGGTGCGAGAAATCGCTCTTTAAACCACTGCCATAAATCAAACAAAGTTCATAACTTTTGGGTGCCAAATAAGTGTTAAGGAGAGGATTTTTTTTTCTTTTCTTTCCTTGGGAACCAAATGGAGGGGGAGAAGTGGGGGAAAATTAGAACCTGCCATCGGAGAGCAGGTTTGATTTGATTGTGAAGAAGCCGAAAACGAAGAGGAAGAGACTAATGACTTGGAAGATCAGTGCGGCAACTGTGAAAAATGTAAATTTTGTACAAGTCGTGGTGGTCATCTTGTTCTTAGGGGCTGAAAGAGGACAATGTTATCTAACTTTGTAGCTGATCTTAAAGGACATAGAAATAGGTTTCAATAGTAAATGAACCCACACCAAGAGATCCAAGCAATTGTGTAGGATCCAAGCAATCATACACAAGTAGAGATCATCTGTAAATAAATTTCAATATTGGAAATCAGAGGAGAATACAGATGATCTCTAGCGACCAGTGGTATTGCAGTTGTCATGTCAATAAGGTGTTTGTGAGTATGCAGAAGAGGACGAAGAAATTGATAGTCGAAAGGGAAGGTGTTTGTGAGTATGCAGAAGAGGACGAAGAAATTGATAGTCAAAGGGAAGGTAATAACTAATAAGCCTTTCAATCCTTTTACTTCATTGATTATTACTTCAAAGGTGATTCCGGCCAGCGAAAGCTATGCAAACCCTTGGTTAGCAATGAGATCTCGAAGATGAGATGATAGCCTAGTGGTTTTGATAATATAATAATGGTAGATTTTCTAAGATTGTAATACGTGTATAAGAGAAGTAGAAGAATCCTTCGTAGTTGGATCGAAAAAGAGTCCTTCGTATTAGGACTCCGGTCCAACCAGGTTACAGAATGTTTATCCTACATAATGTGCATATTGGACTTTCTATGCCTCTAATCATATCCATATTCAGAATAGTCGAACTGACCCCACCTATGCTTGGAGTCAGCTGATCGGTCTCTTTAAAGTATATAGAGCCTTCGTAAGGTTATAATTACGCGTGCAATAAGGTTAGCAGAAAAGATGCGCGTGATTAATAAGGTATGGGCGAAGCGGCTCAACATTTATTAGCCGACTATCCACCATTAATGAGTCGTCTGATACTCTTGCCATAGCATGTCACCATCCAATCCTGAAGGATATCAATCAGAATGTCCTAACATGGTCAGGGTATAAATATCCCTAGACCAACCACCTTTGAGGATAGTTTTTAGCTATCACTGAATCTCTGCTCTAAATCTCAATCTCCACGAACCAGAAGCTTATCAGCCCTATTAACTTACACCTTACCCAATCAAAGCCATTAACTTCCCTGCAAATCATACCACTATCCCCGTGTCATCATCTCCTTATCTCACTGAATTTCAGACATATCAATTGGCACCGTGTATGGGGATACGAAGAAAGATTATCTAATCAATCAGAGTTTTTCAAACATAAATCCACTGAGATCCATAATGGCTAACCAAAAAAATAACCAATCAACACTCATTGGAAACGAAAATTCAACTCCTGAAACCCCAAATCCTTAAGGCTTTCAACGTTGTTTCTATTCTCCCTACTCAAGCACTACTAAATACACCTTCCATCAGCAATCCTATTCCAACCAACACTGTCCCACAAACACACATATCCAACCAAGATTTGCAAGCAATATCCATATAGCTGGATGAATCAAATAATGCAACAAAGGGGTCTCACTCCCACCCATGGCCATGAATCCAATACCCATCACAATGCCTAGTCAAGTGCCTATGCCAACCTTTGTCCCAAAAATTGGAAACTATGACCAAACTGCCATAATACACTTACCTAAAAGAGAAAAGAGGGTGATTGTGCCAGAGAACCTCCAGCTAAATCCAAAAGTCGCACGGTGAGACACCTGATAAAGGAAGATGCTGATGTGCCAGAGAGGTACAAAGTAAAAAGTGAGGAAGATGGCACCAGTTTTAAAGCTCCCATGATTAGTGAGAAAACCAACACAAAAGATGAGGGAGTAGCTGAGAAGATGGAAAAACTAAAAGAAGAATTGTAGGTGAAGTTAAAAAGCCAAATAGGAGCTCACATGAGCGTAAGAATAACTTCTCCATTTATAGCCCGCATTCGGGAAGAGACTATCCTCAATAAGTTTCAAATGCCAACCATAGGTGCATATAACGGTACAAGCAATTCCAGGGACCATGTGATCAACTATAAAACTTTCATGGAGTTACAAACTCATCCTGATGCCTTGTTTTGCAAAGTATTTCCCACCAACCTTATGGGTACAACCCTAACCTGGTTCAATAACCTGGAAGCAGAAAGCACCAAGACCTTTTATGACCTGGCTAGTTTATTTATGGGGAGATTCATAGCCAGTGTTCTAGCTTTGAGGAAAACTAGTTCTTTGAAGACGGTTAGGCAAAAGAAAGACGAAACCTTGCTGGAGTATGTTGCCCGGTTTAATGCATAAGTCCTCTAGATTCCTAATCTGGATGAACCTAGAGTGGTGGAGGCAATGCAGAAAGGGACTACCTCAGTGAAGTTCTTTGGGTCCCTAAACAGAAAGCCACCAACCACATTAGCTGAACTAATACAGAAAGCAGAGAAGTACATTAGGCAAGATGATGCCCTTATGACTAGTCGATTGGCTAGAGAATCCCAAGAGAAGGACCGGATGAGGAGCTGGCCGGAAGGTTGAAGGAAGGAACAGGTAGATTGGAGGCCTGATCGAAGTATCGGGGCTTTAAATAGTTACTGGGGCAGTAGGGAAGCTGACCGCCCCAGGCCCCCTCCCCATCGAGATATTATTCCATTGAATATCTCCATAGCAGAATTGTTGGTCACCGTACAAGACAAGAACTTGATCATATGGCCACAACTTCTACAGTTAGATTTCAGGACCAGAGATCCTAACCAGTATTGCCGGTTCCACAAAACTAATGGTCATGACATGAGTAGCTATTACCAATTGAGGAATGAAATAAAAAAACTGATTAAGAGAGGCCATTTGAAGAATTTTGTGAAGAAAGAGGTAGCGCCCGGAGGCAGACCAGAGGAGAGAAGAGAACCCGTCAGGAAAAGGGTGGCAAGACATGTGAATGATGGATCTAGCGGGACCATAAACATGATAGTGAGGGAAGAGATAGAGCAGTACCTCTAGGCTAACAGAAAGAGAAGAAGAGGTGGCAAGCTAAAAGAAGTAGAAGTTATGCAAGTCACTGAGCACATTCTAGGGGTAGTGAGTTTTTTAGCAGCCAACGGGGAAGGGGTCGAGATGCCGCATGATGATGCTCTGGTGGTAGAGGCCATTATTCATAATTTCAGAGTCCACAAGATTTTGGTGGACGATGAAAGCAAATGGAATCTCCTGTCATATAGAGTTTTCAAAACCATGAAGATAACAGACGAGAACATGGTTAAATACTAGGCACCAGTGAAAGTAATAGGCAGAGTGCCCGTGCCAGTGAAAGGGAAGATTAAACTGCTAATGACTGTGGGGACACCACTGACCACCCGGACCCTGTATGTCCAGTTTCTCATAGTCAAGTTACTGCTAGCATACAATGCAATCCTGACCCAACCGGTTTATATGACTTTGAGGTAGCCACGAGCAGCAAGTACTTATGCATGAAGTTCCTTGCTGAAGCTGGGGTGGCTACCGTAAGGGAAAGGCAGGAAGAATCCTGATTGGTGTACTTGGCAACTATGGCAAAAGAAGAAAATAAGGAGGTGCACCGGAAGTTATGGAGGTCAGGGATAAAGAAAAAGAGCAAAGAACCCAACCTGCAGGAGAGCTGAAAAGTTTTATTTTAAATGAAGGAGAATCAAAGAATATTTTCAACATGAATGCAAACCTGATGCAAAAGCAGAAAATGACCATGAAAGCCCTAATTTGAGGTCATGCTAACAGCTTTGCCTGGAAACTGGCCGATATGCCAAGAATCGACCCCCTAGGTCATGTCCCACCAATTGAATGTGCGATCAGATGCAAGACTAATGAGGCAGAAAAAGAAGATGCATGGGGCAGAAAAAAAAAGAAGCTATGATGACTGAAGTAGAGAAGTTGGTAAGAGCTAATTTTGTAAGGAAAGTGGCTTATCCTGAATGGTTAGCTAACCCCGTTCTTATACCAATGAAAAATACCACATGTGTATAGATTTTATTGACCTAAATCAAGCTTGTCCAAAATATTATTATCCCCTGCCTGATATTAGTAAATTGGTCGATGCTACAATCGGATTTAAATATTTGTATTCTTTATATGAAATGTCAGGTCATCACCTGATTTCAGAATATTATTATCCCCTTACCAAAATACACTTTGAATCTACTTTTCGCTTGATTTCAGAATATCATTTTTTTTATTTTATTATTTTCAATATTAAATATTTAATTATAAATATTTATTTATCTATACTTCAATTTAATTAATCAATATAATTAATTAATAAAAATTGGTAGTATGATTTTTTTATTAAAAATATTAAGAATATAAATTTTAAACTATATTTTTATAAAAGATATATATTATTTATATAAAATATATTATATATAATATTAATTAAAAAATATAGTTTATGGTTTTTTTTGCCTGAATTCAAATGGAGTAGTTTATTGCTCCATCACATGTAAAATTTTTAGTTACAAACAAATAAAATAAATTTTTTTTTTTTTTTTGAAATAGGGGTTGGGGGAGTCGAACCTTAGACCTTTCAAGGCTACAGGATGCACTTTCCACCAGACTAAGCCTTGGAGTGCAAATAAAATAAAATTTTAAAATTATATATTTAATCATAATTTAATTATTATTATCACTCATTTTATAATATTAAAAAAACAAATATGCAAAATAAACAAAAATGCTTTAGTTAATATTTCGGGCAAGGCGCAAACGTTATTGTCTATGGTATGGGTATTGAAAACTTATCTAATTGCATAGTTAACAGAAAATTAATTACGTAATTAATACGTAATGGAAAATTAATAAACTTCTTTCTAATGCTAATTAAAAACTTTCAAGCTTCCATTAAAAGTCTTTCTTTAATATTCACAACTGGAATTTGATAACAACTTTAAAATTTTTAAGCTGATTCATTTCTTTTATCCTTTACTTGAAATAAAATTTTTTATAAAAATTTAATTTAATTAATTTTTTTAAATAAAAAAATTTAAAATTTTTTAACTTGAAAAACTTTTATTATGAAAGAAAATAAATAATAAATAATTTTATAAAAATTTATTTGAATTGAACAGGAGCTTCCCACCAACACTGGCTTTGGCTACATTTTCTTATCTGCCTAAATTCTTTTCCTTGCTTCTTTTCAGCTTTCCATTGATTAAGAATGCGAGTCAATTATGCATTAAGCTCACAAACTTTAGCATTTCGATGAGATTCGATAAGTTGATGAGCACTTCAGGATGGTTTTCCGGTAAGAAATCTCTCTAGGATAGATTCAATCTCAGAATGACCAAATGAAAATGCCTTATTAGGTGGGGAGAAAGACTATTACTCCAATTTCAACTGGGGGTGAGCAATTAAGAAAAATAATTTTTTTTATTAACTTTATAATTAAACCATTTTAAATACTTCAATTTGTATTAAATATTAAAAAATATTTTAAATATTTACATAAAAAAATATTTAATAAAAGATTATTTTAAAATAGAATAAAATTAAATAGATTACAATAATCAATTTATATATATTATTATAGTATAAAAATTAATTTTAGAATAATTAAAAAAATAAAAAAATCATAAAACTAAAAAATATTACTTACCCGTGATTAATTGGAGGAAGATATTTTTTTCATCTTATAATTTTTTTATTTTATTTTTCATAAATGAAAAATATTTTTTTATAAATTTTTTAATTATATAACATTAAAAAATATTTTAATAATCAATAAAAAATTATTTTAAAAATAATATAAAATTAAATAAAATTATAATAGTAAATTTTTATATTAATTATATATAAAAAATAATAATTTTAAAATAATTAATAAAAATAGATAAAAATTATGGGATAGAAAAAATAATATCTATGTTTATAAAATTGAAGTGTAATATTTTAAACTATTGCTTTAAAAAAAAGTATTTTGCACTATTATAACGCAAACTTAGGTATATTTTTTTATATAAATAGCAAATCATAAATTTTCTTAAAAAAATTTATTATTTAATTCATTTATTATAAAAAAATTATTGATGGTGTTTTAATTTTAAAAATTATATTAAAATATTTTTAAAATTTTTTAAAAAATATTATTTAATTTTTTTATTAATTTTATTCATAATATCTTTTTTAAAAAATATTATCTGATTTATTAATTTTATAAAAATATTCATTAATTAATTATTATATTAAAACATTTTAAAATTTTATAATATTTAACTATTAAAATTAACATAACAATAAATATAAAATTTTTAAAAATTTAGACATTTTAATATAATTTTTAAAATTGAGAAATTTCTCAAATAATTTTCCCTTTTTTTCCTATAAAAAAAAAAGGGCCTTAGGGTGGGACTAGGGTGCAGCTGTAAGCTAATTATTAGTTAAAACGCAGGAGCTTCTTCTTCATCTCCTCGTTGTGAGCAGTCATTATCGATTTTGCTAGGGTTTTTGATTGCCGCCTGCCGATACCAGACTGTCGCCGCTTTTCGTTTTGGATTTCCTTCTCCCCTTGTATTACATTGTCATTGGTGTTTCCTTGTAATTATTTTCCGGCAAGAAAAGAGGAGATTTTGGCTTAAATGGGAGGCAAGAAAAGGAGTTCTGGTTCTGTAGAGGAAGTAGAAAATTTGGTAGATTCTAACACCGAGAACGTTGCTTCTAATCCTCTTAAGAAGAAATTGAAGAAAGGTAAGAAAAAAGATGAAGAACGAGCACATGGGGATGCTCCTGCCGTTTCTAGTTCAGTAAAACCCATGGAAAGAAGGAAGGAAAGGAAGGCTTTGGACAAAGAAAGGCACCGCCTTGCTTTAGAAAATCAAGAACCAAAACCTAAACGAATGGAAGTAGATAGTGAAGTTAATGAAACTGGGGGCCAGATGGTTGGTTCATCCGCTGGTGGTTTGCCTGAGTTCCATATTGGTGTTTTCAAGGACTTGGCGTCAGCAGATGTTTCTGTAAGAGAAGCTGCTGTGGAGAGATTGGTGACAGAATTACAGGCCGTTCAGAATGCATATGAGATGGTTGAGAATAAAGGATTGATTGAAGGTGGATTGAAATTGGAAGCTGAAAAGGATGATGGGCTGAATAATTGTGCACCTTCTTTAAGATATGCTGTGCGTAGGCTTATTCGTGGTGCTTCATCATCAAGGGAGGTATGGTTGGTTGAATTGCATAGTTTCTATTTATTTAAATCACGCTATGCATGTTTACACCATTTAAGTTAGGATTAAGGTTTTGATATATATATATGATGCCAATGTACAATTTGAATGTTTCTTTATGTCTGAAATTCCACTATGGGAGCATGAGATCTGTATTGGAGTTCAAACAAATTGTCTGCCTTGGTAATTGACCCTCGACTGAGAATAGTTCGTTGATATTCTCTTGTCTGGTATTGAATGAAACTTGTCTTCTTGCTCTGAGTTTTGTGTTGCATAGAAAATTTTACAAGTTGCGTGTTGTTATAACATTCTTCATGCATTCAGTGATAATACTGTTGTTATCATTTTTTGTATTTGCATTTATAAGACATTTCACACATTTATAAATTCACCTGTGACCGCTGTTCTTAAATTAAATAAGTTGTGTCCCCTCATTCTCATTTTCCATGGTATCAATATTAAACTTCCTCATGTAAATTCTTTAACAGGATACAAGTTATCACATATGCAAAATGATTACTTCTGTTCTTTTATAGATTATTCATGAGTTATCTACTCTTAACTGAAATTGGGGCTTATCCAGCTTCAAGAGAGTTGGGTAATTTACTCTGCTATATTTGTTACAATAGCAATAAACTCGCATGGGCTGTATAAGAAGTATGGTCATCGGCTGATTTTTTTGTAATGCATATTCTGGCTTCGCCTTTCCAGTGTGCAAGACAAGGATTTGCATTAGGTTTGACTGTGTTAGTTGGCACAATTTCTACCATCAAACTGGACTCATTACTGAAGCTAATAGTTGATTTGTTGGAAGTTTCTTCATCAATGAAGGGTCAGGTGAGCAAGAACCATGTTTGTATTTGCTAGACTGTTAGCTCGCTATCTGCACCACTAGAAGTTCCTTAAGCCACTTCCTATACATTGCAGGAAATAAGGGATTGTCTTTTAGGTCGTTTGTTTGCTTACGGTGCACTTGCCCGATCGCGAAGAATGACCCAAGAGTTGACGTATGATAAAAGCATATCACTGAACATGAACTCATTCATCAAGGAATTCATCAGTGCTCTTCTCTCCCTTGCATCAAAGAAGCGCTATTTGCAGGAGCCTGCTGTTGAAATTCTTTTAGATTTGGTTGAGAAGGTATGTATTCTGGTGAATGAAAAATATTGCTTCTACATTCATGCAAAACTGTTTTTATTTGTTGATATGTTAGTATATCTGATTTGTGCTTCATAATGCAGCATATATCTCTGAACATGAACTCGTTTTTACTAGAACATTTTTTTTTGGCTAAATCAGCTTTACACATTATGTCAATACTTTCTCATTGAAAGTAGCAAATGGTTGCAGTGGAACTTAAGGTTTTATTACATTGTCAAACTGATGTTCTCCAATTATGTTGGGAGGATGTGCTGAAACTGCTGATGTTATCTTATGTCTTTAGTTTGCAGAACACATTTGATGCTCATCTTGTTTTCGTTTTCTAGACTGTTAACAGTAGTAACACCTACCAAAATTTCATGAACTCTTGAATTATCCATGTTCAATGAAATATGAAAGCAGGATAAAGTATTTTTAAAAATATTAAATATCTTGGCTTAGTTGTAATATGGACAGCATCCTTCTAGAATTGAGCTCTGTGTAAAGTTTTTTTTTTTTACCTCAGAAACATACTTTTTTTTTGTTCTTAACTATATTAGTGTTATTTTGGCCTATATTACCTTGTTGGGATTTTTGTACGTTGAACCTCATCTTGCTCAACTTCTTTTGCTCCTCTCATTGCTCTTTTTATGCCTTGAACC
Source organism: Manihot esculenta (assembly GCF_001659605.2). NCBI lineage: Eukaryota > Viridiplantae > Streptophyta > Magnoliopsida > Malpighiales > Euphorbiaceae > Manihot > Manihot esculenta. The sequence goes on from NC_035170.2 coordinate 24,108,999, forward strand.
TGATTATCTTATCAGGAATTCAGTGGACACTGCATTGTTCAACATTGCCAAATTTATTTTCAATGTTTTATGCTAATATATCAGGCATCTGTTTGTGTGATCAACATACTGCTTACAATAATCCTAGAGCTTTTGGTATATGTTCATGCTAATGTTTCTAGGCACTAGATAAACTAATTTTTTTAGGTAAATAAAATCAGTCCTTTTTTATTTTTTTTCACTATGTTAAGTTCCTTTTCATCTTCATTAAGAACATGATATACAACCATTATCAAGATTGAAACTTTGTCCAAAGACCAAGAAAGTAACAATTTAAGAACCTTTGTTCTTTTAAGTTGCACTGTTCTTTTTCCCTTTTCCACTCTTCATTATGCATGCACTGCTTCAAAGTTGTTTGGAGTTTCTTTTGCTTCAATTATTTCTCAAATTTGTCTGCATTGTGCATATGATAAGGAGATTCGTTCATTTTTGTTTGATCCTTTCTACTGATACGTTTTGATTGCAGTTGCCAACTGATGTATTGCTGAACCACATACTTGAGACTCCTGGTCTTCGTGAGTGGTTTGAGGGAGCTACAGATGTTGGAAATCCTGATGCGCTGCTTTTAGCCTTGAAAATTCGGGATAAAATTTCTGTTGATAGCATGATATTTGGCAATATTTTGCCATATCCATTTAGCCCTGGCAGACTTTTTGCATCAGACCATTTGTCCTCACTTGTTAACTGTTTGAAGGTGATTGTTAAACACATATCTGTGCAATAAAATTAATATGTCGAAGAAGTAGATGACTTGCTGAAAATATTTCTGTTTATGGAAAATGGCAGGAATCAACTTTCTGTCAACCTCGAGTTCACAGTGTGTGGCCTGTCCTGGTAAATATTCTTTTACCTGATGCTGTTTTGCAAGCTGAAGATTTGGTGTCAGCTTCTAATTCTCTTAAGAAGCATAAAAAGGGTCGCAAGGCTAGCTCTTCTGAAGAAGAAACTTCAAAGAACATTGAGAATTTTTTTGAGGTTATCATTGAGGGATCACTTCTTCTTTCATCTCATGATCGTAAGCACTTAGCATTTGATATTCTGCTTCTTCTCCTTCCAAGACTACCTGCATCTTTTGTTCCGATAGTTCTATCTTACAAATTTGTTCAGTGCCTGATGGATATACTTTCAACAAAAGACTCCTGGCTGTATAAAGTAGCAGAGCATTTTCTTAAAGAATTGTTAGATTGGGTTGGAAATGATGATGTCAGAAGGGTTGCTGTGATAGTGGCTTTACAAAAACATAGCAATGGGAAATTTGATAACATTACAAGAACAAAAACAGTTAAAACTTTAATGGCCGAGTTCGTGACAGAAGCAGGTTGTATGCTGCTTATTCAGAATTTAATGAACATGTTTGTGGATGAAGGTCACACTTCAGAGGAACCTTCAGATCAGAGCCAGACAACTGATGACAACTCAGAGATAGGTTCCATAGAAGATAAGGATTCAGCTAGTGCAATGGGAAATTCTGATTTTTTGAAAATCTGGGTAGTGGAGTCCCTCCCAAGTATTTTGAAATGTTTGAAGCTGGATCCTGAAGCAAAGTTTCGGGTGCAAAAGGAAATTTTGAAGTTTCTAACTGTGCAAGGTCTGTTCTCTGCATCTCTTGGATCTGAAGTTACATCTTTTGAATTACAGGAGAAATTTAGGTGGCCCAAAGTAGCCGCCTCAAGTGCCACTTGCAAGATGTGTATTGAGCAGATCCAACTTTTACTGGCAAGTGCTCAGAAGACAGAGGGTTCACATTCTTTGGCAAATGGCCTTGAACCCAATGATCTTGGGTCTTACTTCATGCGATTCCTTAGCACATTACGCAACATTCCTTCTGTTTCTCTATTTCGACCTTTGAGTAATGAGGATGAAAAGGCATTTGAAAGCTTGCAAGAAATGGAAACAAGGTTGTCCAAAAAGGTATATTTTCTATCATCTTGCTTGCCTTTGGCAATGCTAATAGTTCAAAATGTTGCATGTTGTAAATGTATAATCTAACTACATGGCAGACCTCGTGGTGAATCTAAGTAAATCTCAAATTTGTTTATGGTATATTTATCCATTCTTTCTCATCACATATGTATTGAGGTTGCTAAGATTCAATGATTTGGCAAGTATTCTTCCACCTTAATGTGAGAATGTCTTAAAGCCAATGTTTACATGTGTTCTTTTGTGTGGACTTTGCCTTTATTGGTGAGTCCTAAACCAATAGCTATTTTTTACGTTTGTGAAGTTATGGGTGCTTGAAAGCTGGTTCTTTTATGCTTAATCTTGCATTCTTCCATTTGACTCCTCCATAAATGTGATGTGTTTTGTGTTATATCACCCATTTTCTTTTCTCAAAATCTCTCATCTGTCACTTCATATGTTATTTAACATCGCTGGTGAATTCTCAGTTCTAACATATCATAGTGCTGCCAGGAAAGGAATTGTGGGCCTAGTACAGATGCCAATAGATTACATGCATTGAAGTATTTACTGATCCAGTTGCTGCTCCAAGTGCTCCTTCGACCAGGAGATTTCTCTGAAGCTGTGTCTGAAATTATTATCTGCTGTAAGAAAGCTTTTACAGCTTCTGATCTGCTTGACTCAGGAGAAGATGATTTTGAAAGTGATGGGAGTCCTGAGTTAATGGATGTTCTCGTGGATACATTGCTCTCGTTGTTGCCACAGTCTTCAGCTTCTGTGCGATCTGCCATTGAACAGGTGCCAATTATAGCAAGTTTAGTTTCTGTCTTGTATGCGAGAGTTGTTCCCTGGTAAAATTGGCTACATATTTGTGCACTTCTATGGTGTGCAGTTTGTTATTTGTAACTATGATGCCCTAATTAGGTTGAGTTCTTGATTAATCATATTTTCCTCAATGTTAATAGGCTGTATCTTAATGACAGTGCTATTGCAAAGTTCAGCACTGTAACTAACTGTTTGAAGTAGGTAATTGGAGTACTGCTGAGTTCTTATTTCATTCTTGGCAGGTGTTTGATCACTGATCAAAATATGAGATGCTTTACTGTGTATTTTGCAGCTTTATAATTTTTTTGGATATCTATTTTAAGGAAGCATTGAAATCTTTCAAGAATTCTCTGTAGTCATTGCATAGTCATTAAGCTTTCATACTTGTGCGCTTATCATTAATCTAATGACTTTTGAACTTATGCTTTCTTTGTGCTTTCAGGTTTTCAAGTATTTCTGTGATGATTTGACAAATGATGGACTTCTTCAAATGTTGCGCGTCATCAAGAAAGATTTAAAACCTGCCAGACATCAGGAACCAGATAGCGAAGAAGATGATGAAGATTTTCTTGGTATTGAAGAAGATGAAATTGATGAGGCTGAGACAGGTGAAACAGGTGAGATTGAAGAACAGACATATGATTCTGAGGCAGTAGTCGAAGCTGAGGAAGGTGTCATGGAATCACCTGAAGATTCTGATGATTCTGATGGAGGAATGGATGATGATGCAATGTTTCGGATGGACACTTACCTTGCCCAAATTTTCAAAGAGAGGAAGAATCAGGCTGGGGGCGAAACTGCTCAATCCCAGCTTGTCTTGTTCAAACTTCGTGTCCTTTCATTGCTGGAGATTTACCTACATGAAAATCCAGGCAAGTACATTGTTATTTTGGTGAGGTCAGCTGTCATTCTTGGATTAATAAGAAAGTTCCATCCTTTGATTAATAAAGTAAGTCATTCATTATTGTTCTTTAGACATCCAAGTATTTGTTGGAAACTTCTGGCATTGTATGCCTCAAGTGTTGGTGAGGTTCCTTTTTGAAGTTGCAATACTTAATTGTTCAGTTGGTTCTTCAGACACTGTTACTTTTCCCCCTTTGGAATGGTTTTGCCACCCTCCTATTGGCCAAAAACCAAATAAGTAAATGTATACGGCGGCTGCAACTTGATTTATGCTTTTTTGTCTTCGTTTTACAGGCAAACCTCAAGTTCTGACAGTGTACTCAAACTTGGCATCTGCACTTGTTAAACCGCATACTACAGAAATCAGTGAGCAGCTTGGACAGCGTATATGGGGAATCATCCAAAAGAAAATATTTAAAGCAAAGGACTTCCCAAAGGGTGAAGATCTGCAACTGTCTACACTCGAATCTTTATTGGAAAAGAACTTAAAGTTGGCATCGAAACCATTCAAGAAAAAGAAATCTGCAGTTCCATCAAAGAAGAAGCAGTCAGCTTCCTGGAAGCGCCACAAAATGATTGTTTCACTTGCCCAGAATTCAACCTATTGGATTCTGAAAATCCTTGATGCCAGAAAATTTTCTGATTCTGAATTGCAGAGAGTTCTTGATATTTTTAAAGAGGTATTGGTGGGATATTTTGACAGTAAAAAGTCTCAAATAAAATCTGAATTTTTGAAAGAAATATTCAGAAGGCGGCCATGGATTGGGCACCATCTCTTTGGCTTTCTTTTGGAGAAATGTGGCAGTGCGAAGTCTGAATTTCGCCGAGTTGATGCGCTTGATTTAGTGATGGAAATATTGAAATCAATGGTTTCATCTGGCACTGATGAAAGCAGCCGCAATGCATCAAAAAAGATTTTGAAAAACCATCTGCAAAAGCTTAGTCATCTGGTAAAGGAATTGGTGTTGAATATGCCAGAAAACAAATCAAGGAGAGCTGAAGTGCGCAAATTTTGTGGCAAGATCTTTCAGATTGTGTCATTACATGACATGACAAAGTCTTTTCTTAAAGATTTGGCCCCAGAGACCCAAGCTGCTTGTGAATCTCAACTTGGTGAGCTATTTCATAATCTGAAGAAAGCTAAGGACACCACTAAGAATTGATATTGCCGGTTCTTTTGACTATAATACAATATGGAATTGCCTTGGGGTTGCCTGTTGTATGCTTCAAACATGCCTCAATATTAACCAGCATGTTATTTGCTTGAGACAATTTGGTAAAGGTACTTCAACAAGAGAATCATCAGCTTACCTATTGGTATAATTATCTGAATCTTTCAGCAGCTGCTACCTCACAGTGTTTTCTTTTAAAAAGTTATTATTTGTTTTTGAAAATATTCATCAGGTTTTTTACTCAGAATGAATCCCAGTAGGATTGTCATTTTGTGGCTGCCTTGTCTGTTTAAAAGGGATAATATATATTCCTTTGGCATTTTTGTTAAACTAGGGTTATTTGCTTTTGTTTGGCCATGGAAACTAGCAACAAACTTAATATCAACTTAGTTGTATCAGTACTCTAGATCTTTTTTCCACCATTCAGTTTTGTTTAAAATTAATTCCCTATTAATATTTAAAAAATGCAAATATTTTGATATTATTTGCTTTCACATATCTCCTTTTTTCGGCATTTAAGGTCTATGAATTCCCATTGAATATGATCATAGTGTACAATCTATCAGTAGTTTCTATTTGGTTAAAAAAGGCCAAATTTACTCCGAATTACCATTAAAATGTGAAATACGGCCAAATAAGACTAAATAATTAAACTTTTAGATTTTGGTAAATGGCGATTTTATTTGAAAGTTAGTTCCTGGTGGTTAGAATTTCAACATGGATAATACAATTCTTAAATATAGCATTGTATCTTTATCAGTCTAAAGTCAAGCTATAGCAACACTTTTCCTCTCTGCAAGTCTCATTGATTTTTTTTCCACTGATTTTTCTGCTGATCTATATTTCTGACTATTTAGTGATTACTAGGCAGTTGTCCATATCAAGACGGGGAGGCTTTCCTTATTTTGCACTACATCCAAACTTTGATGTGGCAAGACTATCTTCTTTAACTCACCCATCCATATAGAATACACATCCATGCCAAATTTTGAAAAATCTCAAAACTGACAATATGTTGAAACTCTTTATATTGATATTGATTGAATTATGAGATTAACTGGTAATAGAGTAATTGGGATTCTTGTTTGTGGGTATTGGACATAATGTAATGCACGTGTATGTAGACCTATAATTATGAAAAAAAAGAGGAGTAAAAGTTAAGAGAGATTCTGATGACAGCTATGGTGAAGAAGTGGAATTATGAGTTATACAGAATAAGCTTGAGACTGGGCCTCCTCAGGAATATATTTGTCAGAGAGAGAAGAGTCACAAGTAGAACCACTTCCACCGCCCGAGTGCTTATTACCTCACCCCTCGCCAACAGGTTTTGATGATGAGCAGCCAATTACTAGTTGCTAAGAAAGAACCCTAGTGGACCTATGAGTACTCGTTCAAAAAGAAAAATAAAAAGAAAATTTTAAAAACGTATTGTTGGGGGCTTCCTCTGCTACAGTGATAAATCTTTGTATATAAAAAACAAACAATGCGGTCTTTTTAGTGGGCAGCATGGATGATATTTGTGTTGGTGAGGGTCCCACACCCATAGGTCATATGTGGAGATGAGAAAATATCTTGGGGCATCTTTGAAAGCATCTCTATGCAAGGAAGAGTTCAGTTCCTTTAAATACATGAAACGGCTTATGCACCAAAGATGCTTATCATATTTTATTAATATTAATCACATTGCTAAATTTTACTAATTTTTGTGCTAGGCGTATAACTCTTTCAAACCATGTCATCTGGAAGAATTTCAGTCATCTCTTTTTTTTTTCCTATCATCCTTAAAAGTTTTGACTTCAAATGGTTTTTTGGCTTCTTTTCATACCCATGAAGACAAGGTCTATAACTTGTAATGACAGTGACCATCTACACAAATACTTGGTCCCTGAAAAAAAAATCAAAATAAATACATATTTAATCTCATTTTTTAAAAAAAAAAAATGGGGAAAAAGGGGTTCTGTACATACAAAAGTATAACTAGGTGTACAAAAAAGAAAAGAAAAATCCTACGGCATCACGCTGAAGCAGAGTAAGTTTGAACTTGGAATGAAGGCCTAATATCGATGGGCAATGCAGCAAACCAGCTTCAATCAATCTTACACCAATTTCCACAGGCACAAGGGTATCATCATTCACTTTCACGGGCATAACAGCGTCTCGGGTCCCATCTCCTCATGAAAGGTTATTACGGCTAATTAGAATTTTCCCTTTGCCCACCAATCACACATCACTTCATTAAGAATGTCCTTACAATATTTGCATGTTTTCCTAGACCAAATCTATTACGTCAAGCCAAGAATGTTCCTTAGCCACACACCTCTTGCGCAATTTTTTCTTTTTTTACTTTGGCACTTCCTCATATTAAGCCAATCACACCCAATTAAAATGGTATGCACAGTGTAGCTAAAAGGCTTGTATTAAGCATTCTGATGTGTACAGACTCATTCATTCTCTAATTTACCTCTTCCTCTGAAGCCCTACCCATTTCCTTAAAACCTTTTCACTGCATCTCTTACCCCTCTAACCTACAAATTATACACAATCAATTACTTCCAAGTTGCAGCCTCCAGCCAATGTAAATCCTAGAACCAATCTTCCATCATATCTTCCCAATTGCTGCAATCAACAAACAACACAATCGAGAACCCTCCCTGTACAAAACAATTTTTCAAGCCTCATCAAGCTTTTTCCCACATTTCAAGATATAGAGTTCCAAATCAACGACAAAAAGCAGTACCTCTTCCATTTCCAAGTGCAATGGACCTCAAGAACCCGTTCTTCAAAGCTTTAAAGCAAAATCCCACATCCTTCTATCTCTGCCGTTACGAATGTGCATCCTCAGAATCACTCCCTGAAGAGCTTCCTGAATCAGAATCTGCCCAAAAACAAAAAAGCAACTTACATTTAGCATTTCTGGCAACAGAACTTCGCAACCTCAATCTTCAAGATCGATTGCGAAGGATTTAAAGTCATACCACTGGATGAGGAAGATTCATCACTGGAGCTACTCGAGCTGCTAGAACTACTACTTGCATGGCCATTGTCCTTCTCAATCTCCACAGGAGGGAAACTGCTCATTGGCATCTCATCCCCAATATCCACATCCTCATCACCTGCATCACCTTTCTTTGGCTTCTTTGCCTCGGTTGCAACATCCATCCTCTCATTTCCAAGTGCCCCCTGCATCAAATGCCAATAGCAAATCAGAACATGCTAATGCGACAATTCAAGCATACATACCTGCGACATTTTGAAATGAAAATCAAGAAAAAAAAAATACCTTATTGCCTTCGCTAGCAGCAGACATATTGTTGATACCCATCAATGCTTGACGCTTTATCTTGCTAACCATCTTCTTATAATTGGTCACAAACCGATCGAGCTCCCACAGAGTCTCTGTATCAACAGCTTCAATGTCTAGCTCAATCTCATCTCCCTCCTGCCTCAAATGCCCATTCCTCTTCCTTATTATCTGAACCACTTGCTCCATCTTCTCTTGAGGCAAACTCTGAAGCCCAATCCCCAACTTGTGCTTCTCCTCAAGAGACATCTCCCTCTTGTTAGGATCTTTGGCCTTGGGTTTAGGTAGCTTAACGGGCTTCACTGGAGGCGCTCGCATTGGGGAAGGAGTTCGTACAGGCAACTGCGATGTAGATTGAGCGTTAGACCCAATTGGTGGCATTGATTTCCCAATTGGATCAGATTTAGGCGCATGTGTTATATTTTCCTGATCTTTCTTCACTCTATCAATTTCACAACGATTGGGTATGTGATCCCAAGAACTAGCTTGCACTTCTTGAACTTGCTCATGCTCATCCACCAGATCCTGATCATCCTCACCAATTTTTCCTCTAATGGGTCGGTACCATTCCTCAAATCTGGACAGAAGCTGCTCGGCAAGACTATACACCTCGTGACCTTTAGGGTTATACTTCATGGCATTGTTGAAGGTCAATCTCACATCAGCAGCCAAATCCATGGGAGAATCGTACAAACCTTTCCCCAATTTAGACTTGACGGTACCCAAATCCATAGGATTCTTGATTATATCAAAATAATCATGGAGCTTCATACCCTCAACATCCACCGGCACATTAAATATATACGCATGCTTGTGCTTCATCAATTTCGACAAAATCTGGGCACATTTTTTCATCAATTGGCCGTGCTCCGGATGAATCAATCGCTTCGTGTCTTTGGCCCCAAATCCAAAATTCGCTGCTGGAAACGGCCTCTTGTTCCCCAAAATTTTCTTGTTGCTGTTGGTCGTGGCGATTGGTTTCTTGTTGTGGAAATTGGAGGTAGATCTGACCTGGAACTCAGAGGAATCGATTCGATTCTTCAGCTGCCGGATCTGTTCCAGCTCCTCAACCAAACGATTCTTCAGCTCCACCAGTTCTTTCTTTGAATATGACGCGATATTAAACGTCACATATCCAACACCGTTGAAATCACTCGCCGGCCTCCTGTTTATTGAAGACGCATCGTCTGATGCAGCTGGTTGCGTTATAGCTGGTGGCCCATTGAAATTGATGACAGGCTGAGCCGCTTGGAATTGCCTTTTTTTGGACAATTTAGGGTTAGGGTTAGAGTAAGGGACTTTGCCCATGAATTTAGCACCGCCTCTCGGCTGTGGCTGCGTCCAATTTGGTTCGTTACGATTAGCTAACACTGCAGACGCCATGAAGAGTCCGGTAGAAATCCGGCTGGTCTCCGGCGTGGACTTGCCAATTCGGATGTACTAGAAATCATGAATCAGAGAGAGCATGAGCCCCACGCGCCAATGAAATATTATCCCGCGAGCTCAACCAAATTGGAAGGCCAAAAGTATAACGATTTTAGATGCGAACGCGAAAGGTTAGGGTTTGGGGATTTCCCTTGTAAGAGCGAGGAAGAAAGGGAGGCAAGGGCCGCTTCTTAAAGACGATGAGATCTGCCCGGTGAAATATCGGGCAGGATCTGAGCCGTTGAATTAATTTGATTGCTTGATCTGAGGCTGACCGTGTGAACTGGAATGGACGGGTAGGATACCGAGTTTGGAATACGTGTCTTTGTTCAAAACCGTTGGATGGAGAGAAAGGGTTGGGATTGTGATCTGGGACCGAGTGAATTTGGGTTGCATTTGTCGTGAATTTAGGGATATTGTGGAGATGGGGTCCATGGGGTCGATGACGTGGAAAAAGCCAACTGGGTGGTCCAGCTCCAGCTGGAAGCTCTGCGCATGTGATAGAGGGTATTTTTGGTAATTGACATAAGATGATCGGAGTGCTTAACACGGAGATGAAATTACAGAATCACCCTTTGCAAGCGCACATGCACGAACCCAAAAACAAATGGCAAGGTTGAGTCAGCAAAACGACTCAGACATAGTCCAACCAGTGAAATATTGACAGATCAGCAAAGCAGTCCACGTCAGAAAACCCTACCTTTGATGCTCTTCTACCCATGGTTAACAATTAAAATGGTGGGAAAAATTCCCGCCTCTAATATCTAAATCAGAACTCTTTAGAGATTTTTATTCTTTATTATTATTATTTTAAAGTAGAAAAAAAAAAAAAGAGCTTGAAAGGTTATAGAGTTGTAATATTTATTGGTTAAATTTATTAAATTTAATAAAATTAAAAATAGATATTAGTTTATTCAAAATTAAAATAACTTTACTTAACATGGGTCTGATATAGCGAAAAGAATTAAATATTTTTTAAATAAAATCTTTAATTTATTTTTATATAAAATTAAGATGCACACGAACCGAAAATGCTCAAATCTAATAACAACTTGATTTCAGATTAATCGGGAATGATGTGTTATCTTAACACCGAAGAGTTTAGAAAAATTAAAATCAATTTAAAGTTAAATACATTCAGGTTAAAATTAAAATTAGAGATAAAATTATTAAAATCATATTTTTTTAAAATTTAGTTGAAATTGAATCAAAATATATAGATTAGGTTTCTGAAAAAATTTTCACTGTTTTTTAAAAAATAACAATTAAATTAATCAAACAAAATTAAAATTAAGATTTCTAATTTTAGTCTTTCCTGAAATTTTAAATCAAAATTACGGACTTCAATCCATTGACCACATCTAGGTAGAAAGATTGATACCATACAATTAAAATTAAATACCAGTTTTAATTTCCTTTTTGTGAGCAAAAACAATGATGGTGAGTTGTTCATAAATATTATTTTAATGAGGTGGACCGCCAGCTTCAAGTAATTATTTATTACTAATTTAATATGAGATTAAAAACTATAATAGCAAATAATAATAATAATAATAATAATTAAGAATTTCACAACTTTTTAATAAGTTTAAAATTATATAAAGCAAAATATAATAAATTTAATTAAAAGGAGTAAGTAACTAAAGAAAGGGAAAGAAACACGGCGCGGTCGAGTTTTCGATATAATTTGGCTCTTCTATTAGTCAGTGGATGTCGCGCGGATTGTTCAACAAGAGATGGATGTCGCGCAGATTGTTCACTTGGATTGAAATGTGTTTTTTTATTTGAGCTAGACCTTGGGTTTCTTTGTCTATTAAATTATGAACTTTCTGTTGTGATAGTAAAATTTTAAAGGTTTATTTGGATAGTTTAATGCTAATTAATTTATATGGTAAAAAAAAATATTTTATTTTCATATATTAAATTTTCTTTTATAGATTCAGTGTGATATGTCTCTTTACCTTAGATTTTCCCAAAAAAAGAAACTAATGCCGACTAGAATTCTAATAGAAAATGAGAAACTTTAAAGAATAAAAATATTTAATCATATATTACATGTATATTAATTTTTTAATATTATAAAAAAGAGTTAAATATTTTTAGGAAATTATCAATAAAAAGAGTAATTAAATAATTTTAGATGTTAGATTATTTTAATAAATAATTCATATGGCTCATGTAAATAATTGTAATTGTATTTTGTCAAATTAGAGGAGGGCCCAATATAATGATTTTTAGGTTTAAATGGTATGAGAATCAGACTGAGTTTAAAATGTCTTTTTCTCTTTCTTCATAAATATAATTGAAAAAAAATACGATTATAATATTTTTTATCATTTTGTAATTTTTTCATTTTTTCATTATCAAAGAACACAAAATGCAAAAAAAAAAAAAGAAAAAAGGTACACTTTTGATTACTATTTATTATATAAAATGATTTATAAACAGGATAATCTTAGAATTTTCTATTTTTATTAAAGTCTAACAATTTGGTATCAGAGCCTAATTTTTATTCTAAAATTATTTAATTAAATTTTTTTATATTATTTTAGTAATTAATTTTAATTCTATAAAATTAATTAATTAATATTTTAATTCAGTACGGATGAAATCATAATTGTATTCGATTTGCAATTCACTAACTATTTGTTGTCTTCCTTGTGTTTTCGAAAGACTTGATCAATTGAAATCGTGAATTATTTCTCTTACATCAAGTTTGAAAAAGAATAAAATTTTTTGACATTAAATAACACGTTGTTATATCTGTACATGCAAATAAATTATTTTGTTAATGGCATTAGCAGATAGGGTGAGCATTCGGTCGGTTTAGTTTAAAATCGAACCGAACTGAATAAACCGAAAATCGAAATTTTAGTATTTATAAAAATCGAATCGAATCGATTTTAGTCAGAAACCGAATCGAACTGAACCGGTCTGATTTAGTTTGATTCGGTTCGATTTAATCGGTTTTAATTTTTAATAATTTTTTTTACACTTTATTTTTAATATTTAAAATTTAATTAAAATATTTTAATTTTAATATGATTTAATTTCTCTATATTATTGAAAAAACATATTATTATCACTAATCGGTTCGGTTCGGTTTTTTCAATTTTTTTCTGATTAAAACCGAACCAAACCGAAATAACTAAAATTTCTGAAATTAAAAACCGAACCGAACCGAACCGAAATGTATAAAAAACCGAATCAAAATTTTAAATCGATTTGGTTCGGTCAATTTTTTCAATTTGAACCGAATACTGCTTACCCTATTAGCAGATGCCAATTTCGGATTTCAACAATGGTTTTAGGTTTATATGATTTTATACCCAAATCGTTTTGGTTTTATTTGCTAAGCCTATATATTTATACGTGTTGAAAAGCTTACCAGTAATAAAGACCATCAATGATTTTATAGCTTTTAATTATATTGCAATTTTAGAATAATATAAACTATAGTTTATTATTACAAATTTATTATAAATCAATCTTTATGATCATAATCATTATTAATAAATGGGAAAATTACTTTTTAGTCTCTGAGGTATAGCATAATTAACGGATTCATCCCTCTATTTTTAGAACCCAACACTTTTGTCCCTAAGGTTTAATTCCGTCAAAATTAGAGGTCCCTCCGTTAAAAATGCCGTTAGTGACAGAAAAAATGACCGAACTACCCTTTCTAGAATCCAATACTTTAATCTCTGAAATTTAATTCCTACAAATTTATAGATCCCTCTCTCAAAGAATTGAAGGAAAAAATATATTTTCATCCCTAAAATATTATATAATTAATATATTTGTCCCTCTATTTTTTGAATTCAACACTTTAATCCCTAAAATTTAATTTCGTCAAAATTCAAGGAAGAAAATCTCAAACTCAATCTCCATAAACAAATAAAAATTTCAATAAATTTAAAATTCAAATTCAGTAAAGATAATAAAAATTAAAATATATAAAATTTAAATTATTAAGAATAAAAAGTTAAAATTCAATATAAATTGCTTTTGTGATGTCATTCGCTGTCGATCACTGCTCGCCATTTGAAAAATTTATTAAAATATTTCTAACATTTTAAAAAGTCTATTAGTTAGTCTTTCCATTAATTTTAGTCGTTAAGTATTGTAAAAAAAATCTAAAATACCCCTGATATGGAGGGACTAATTAGTAAATTTTTTAATAATTTGAGGGACCAAATAATAATTTTTTCTAAACTATAGGAATTAAATCGTAAAATATTTAGTGATAAAATCAATAGAGGAACTAACTAGTAGACTTTTTAAAATGTCAAGAATATTTTAATATATTTTTCAAAATTAAAGGACTAAATAGCGAGTTTTTTCATACTATAAGGATTAAATAGTAATTTCTCATTTTATTATTGATATGGGTATTTTTGGAATTATATTTATTCTCTTTCCTTTGACCAAGTGAAAATCATTGACTTAACAGAATTTTTTGACGAAGAGACCTTGAATTTTGATGGAATTAAACCTCAAGGATGAAAGTGTTGGGTTCTAAAAATAGAGGAACAAATCCATTAATTACGCTATATCTCAGGGACTAAAAAATAATTTTTTCTTAATAAATTGGTACTATTTTAGGTTGTTTCATTCTATGAAATTATTAGTACCTAATTTATTATATAATGATATTGATAGAATTTGAGATTTTATTTGATTTAGCAAATGTTTGCATAGATTAAATGTTTAATATAAGGAAAGCTTATTAGTTACCAAAGTGGCTATACTTAGAATTAGTTTAGACATTTAATTATATATTTCAATTGTTCATGTTAGTGTGATACAATTAAATGACATGAAAGATTAAATTGAATAATTGAGTTTATTAATTATAACATTACGAGGTTATCTAAAGGTAAACCATTATTTATAACTAATGACATCAACGAGACTTATGACTATACTTAGTAAATATTAAATGTATATCCAAAGATAGCAAGCATATTGAGTATAGTATAATTAAAAGTCCATTAATATATTTTCTTATAGACATCATTATTGATTATAGTTGTGTATTTAAGTATTACACAAAGGTGAACTTAAATGCATAATCAAGGTTAGTGTAATACCCGGCTAGACTCCGGTATCGGAATTCCTACCGTCCGGTGGAATCTCGGATGTCGGAAGCCTCTAGTAGGGTAGGAATATGTTTTCATAAAATGTTTTAATGTATTTCATGATTTTAAGTAAAAAAAAAAAAAAAGGAAATGAGTTTTTGCATGAAAACAACCTTGGAGGAAAACTCAGGTTCGGCCGCCGAACCTCAAGTTCGGCCGCCGAACATACATGCACTTCGGGAGTGCTTTAGGCCCCCGAAAGCATAAGTGAGGGAAGTTCAGGTTCGGCCGCCGAATGTAACGACCCGAAAATTGGACCGCTACCGGCGCTAGGATCCAGATCGGCTTAAGGCCGCCGGGACCCGTAGCAAGCCTGACATGTAACCTGTAAACGTGTTTAATCCCATACATGATCAACAATCATACATAAAAAATAAAACTTTTCCTTCATACATTCTCTCATACACCAAACTCAACCTGCATGCACTGAACATAAACATACTGTAAACATTGACCCCTCTTTGGGATCTCATCAATGCCCCAATGGGTGATATACATGTGTTGAGTTGGCTAACATCTACATCATAAAACATCTGAGATCATGTAATAAAGGGGATAACAATACCCATAGGGTCAAGCACAACTTCTAATCCTCAATATCATTATACATAATATGACTATTCAACTTTACATCATCTTACAATTTATCATGTCCACTTTCTATCTATTACAAACATATGACTTTACTCTTCTTGACTTCTCTGTCTAGCCCGTACCTGCAATCCTGGGGGATTAGGAAAAAGGGGTGAGCTACTAGAGCCCAGTGAGCAGAATAATGAAAAACAACATTTAAATTCTCATGTCATCATGTAATGCAACACATCACAACAAATCACATCTTGGATGGTATTGTCACCAATAGTCCTCTACATTCCAAAGTGCCGGGACGTAGAATGGGTACAACCGGTCTTTCTCTTAACATAACATATCATAACATTCTAATGTGCCAGGGACGTAGAATGGGTACAACCTGGACTTTCTCTTACATAGTGCCAGGGACGTAGAATGGGTACAACCTGGACTTCCATACCATATCATGCCGTAACATTGTCATACCATATGAGGACTAAAGGATCATCCAATAACCAATCCACATCAACATCATAAATGCAATGCAACATATTCGTGAATTCTAATGCAAACAACCTAATTCATCACATGGCATTCATGATGCATGAACATGCTAAAAACTTTATAATTTATTTGCTTTAAATCGTAAAGGTTTATTCTACTCACCTCTGGCTGAAGCTCTACTGACTCAGAAGCAGCTGAACTCACTGTTGGGGTCCTCGGTTCCTCGGGTCCAAACCTACACAGGTGGACTCAAATGAGGGACCAAACAACTAGAACATAACTCTAAAAACATCCCCCAAAAACCCCCTAAAACACCTCAAAACAATTATGCAAAAACATGCAAAGGAAGGCTGAACAGGGCAGGTTCGGCGGCACCTTCGGCGGCCGAAAGTCCTTCCAGAGCTGAAACCCAGGCAGGTTCGGCGGCCGAAAATCCCAGATAGAGACGAAAGTCTCTTTTCGGGGGCAGGCTTCGGCAGCCGAAAGGCTTGCCTCCCCAGCTATATTCGGCGACCGAAAGTCGTTCGGCGGCCGAAAGTCCTTCGGCTGCCGAACCTGGTTTCTGCCAAAGGGCAGAAACTTGGCTCCTCTATGCACATTTGCCTCCAAAACTTCCAATCATGCATAAACCTATTCTACAACACACATATTCAAGCATACAAGCTCCTAGGGGCTTCAAACCATCTAAAACCCCATCTACAACACATCAAACAACACAAATCCAACATACATTGCCCATAAACCAACAAAAACCCAAAAACTCATAAAACCCTACACATGCATTTCTACTTCAAGAATCAACTTAAAACTTGTTAAAAACATATAGTGAGCTCAAGATCGGCCCTTACCTCTTGAAGATCGAGAGGAAAACGACCCTAACTCGAAGATGGGAGAGATTTGAGTTCTTGAACCTCAAAGCTCCAAAACTTGCTTTAAACTCGAAAATCTTCAAAACAAGATGAAAACTCATAAGAAAAACATGAAATCTCGAAGGGAGAAGCTCAAAACAGAGGAGGGGCTGTAACGCCCCGAAAATCGGACCGCTACCGGCGCTAGGATCCGGGTCGACTTAAGGCCGCCGGGACCCGTAGCAAGCCTGACATACAACCTGTAAACCTGTATAATCCCATACATGATCAACAATATGCATAAAAATTTAAAACTTTTCCTTCCTTTGAACATCAACCAAACTCAACCTGTGCATAACATTAACATAACTTTGATCCCTCTGTGGGATCTCATCTGTGCCCTCAATGGGTAACATACATCTGTTGAGTTGGTTTGCATAAACATCAACAAAATTTCTAAGATCATGCATAAAAGGGATACAACAATCTATGGTCAAGCACATACTAACATCCATACAACTCGTTACATAACTATACTGTACTTTTACATTACAATTTGATCATGTCCATTGCTAGCTATTACATAAGCATGACTTCTTTACTCTATCCGGACTCCCGCACTATATCCTGTACCTGAAAGCCTGGGGGAAAAGGGAGAGGGGTGAGCTAAAAGCCCAGTGAGTAGAGCTATTAAAAACATATTAACACTATGCTCTATGAAAATGCATCATAACACAAACAATTCACATAAGGGTTGGGTGAACTCGTCACCAAATAGTCCAAGTTAACTCTGTGCCAGGCCTGTAGAATGGGGCCTGGTCTTCCTGTCATAACATACATTACTTACCATTTTCCCAGGGCCTCCTCTGGGCTCCTGGTCTTCGAGTCCCATAACCGTACCTTACTCTGTGCCAGGCCTGTAGACTGGGGCCTGGACTTGCTTACTCTGTGCCAGGCCTGTAGCATGGGGCCTGGTCTTCCTGTCTTGGACTAATTGGGTCATCCAACATTCACCCACAACAACAACAATTTATGCAATGCGACATATTCGTGAAACTAATGCAATCATCCTATTGCATAATCATGATGCATGAAACATGATAAAACATTTAATTTAAAAGATTAAGTTTTAGTTCCACTCACCTCTGGCTGACTCTGACAACACCGAAGCAGCTGGACTCACTGCTGGGGTCCTCGGTTCCTCGGGTCCGAACCTACACAGGTGGACTCAAATGAGGGACCAAACATACCTGAACATAACTATAAACTACTCCCCAAAAACCCCCTAAAACATCATAAATTAACCATAAGAATACATGCATGAAATGGCTGGACAGGGCACTTTCGGCGGCAGGTTCGGCGGCCGAAAGTCCCTCCAGAGACGAAAGTCAGGCAGGTTCGGCGGCACCTTCGGCGGCCGAAACTCCCCGACAGAGACGAAACTCATGCATGTTCGGGGGCACCTTCGGCGGCCGAAACTGCCCGACAGAGCCGAAACTCCTCTTTCGGGGGCAAGCTTCGGCAGCCGAATGTTGCCTCCACAAGGGGGTTCGGCGGCCGAAAGTTCCTTCGGCTGCCGAACCTGGTTTCTGCCAAAGGGCAGAAACTTGGTTCAAACATGCACATTTGCCTCCCATATCATCAATCATGCATAAATCTTACTCTACAACATGCATACTCATACCACAAGTTCCTAGGGGTCTCAAACTACCTTAAACCCCATCTACAACACATCCAACACATACACATTAACCACATTGTTCAAAAACACATATATCAACTCATAACTCAACATATACCCTAGCATGCATTTCTACCCTTAGATCTTGCATAAAACTCATTTAGAACACATAATAAGGGTGGATCTGAGCTTACCTCTTGAAGAAATGAGAGGGAAGACGATCCTAGCTTGGAGATGAAGAGATTGAGCTCCTTGAACCTCCAAGCACCCAAAACTTGCTCTTTGCTCACAAATCTTCAAAATAGAAGTTAAAACTCGTGAAAACCATGAAAGATCTAGGGAAAACACTCAAGATTGAGGGAGGAGCGGTGGAGACTCACCTTGGCCGACAATGGGAGAGAAAAAGCTCGCCCGTGCGGACCAAAGGGACCCTTTTATAGTGGCTGGCCAGACCACGTTCGGGGGCCGAATGTGCCTCCGTATCCATGCAAATGTTCGGCGGCCGAACATGAGGTTCGGCGGCCGAACCTTGACTTCCCTCACTCATGCTTTCGGGGGCCTAACGTGCCTCCAAAATGCATGCATGTTCGGCGGCCGAACTTGACTTTCGGCGGCCGAACCTGGGTTTTCCTCCAATGCTATTTTCATGTAAAAACTCATTTAATTTCATACTTAAAACCATTAAAATTCATGAAAGCATTTTATAAAACATGATTCTACCCTTCTAGAGGTCTCCGACATCCGAGATTCCACCGGACGGTAGAAATTCCGATACCGGAGTCTAGCCGGGTATTACATTCTCCCCCCCTTAAGAACATTCGTCCCCGAATGTTCCTCAACTAGTACATGCATAGCAATCAACATAACATACATACATAAACACATAAAGATCTAACCTCAAAAGAGATGAGGATATTGCCGGAGCATGGACTCCCGTGTCTCCCAAGTACATTTTTCCATATTGTGGTGGTTCCACAGGACTTTCACCATCGGGATTTCCTTGTTTCTCAGCTTTCTGATCTGTGTGTCTAGGATCCGTACCGGCGGCCGAACATGACTTTCGGCGACCGAACCTGGCAAAGACTCCAAAGCCCTCTCCACTCAAAACTTGAATTTATTTTCATTAAAAACCATAAAATACATCAAAACATTTTATGAAAATATGGTTTTACCCTTCTAGAGGTCTCCGACATCCGAGATTCCGCCGGACGGTAGGAATTTCGATATCGGAGTCTAGCCGGGTATTACATTCTCCCCCCCCTTAAGAACATTCATCCCCGAATGTTCCTCAACTAGCATATAGCATGGCATACACATATCATTCATACAAAGCACATAAAACTCACAAAGAACTAACCTTAGAAAAGATAAGGGTATTGCTAGAGGATGGACTCCCGTGTCTCCCAAGTGCATTCTTCCATATTGTGGTGGTTCCAAAGGACTTTCACCATCGGGATTTCCTTGTTTCTCAGCTTCCTAATCTGGGTGTCTATGATCCGCACTGACTGCTCAATATAAGTGAGATCTTCTTGGATCTCAACATCAGGCTCACTAAGAACCTTGCCCGGATCTGACACGAACTTCCTCAACATTAAAACATGGAAAATCGGATGGATTCTTGCCATTGAAGCAGGCAAATCTAGCTTGTACGACACATTCCCAATCTTTTGTAAGATTTCAAAGGGTTCGATGTATCGTGGGGCTAGTTTACCTTTCTTCCCAAAGCGAACCACTCCTTTCATTGGAGACACTTTGAGCAATACCAGATCCCCCTCCTGAAACTCTACTTGCCGTCTGCGGATGTCTGCATAACTCTTCTGTCTGCTTGCAGCAGTCTTGATTCTTTCTCTGATTATGGGTACCATCCTGCTGGTAATCTCTACTAGCTCAGGTCCTGCCAAGGCCTTTTCTCCAACCTCTTCCCAGCAAACAGGTGATCTGCACTTCCTCCCATACAAAGCTTCATATGGAGCCATCCCGATGCTAGCATGATGGCTGTTATTGTAGGCAAACTCCACCAAAGGTAGATGCTGCCTCCAAGAACCTCCAAAGTCCAGCACACACATTCTAAGCATATCCTCTATTGTCTGGATGGTCCTCTCTGATTGTCCGTCCGTCTGTGGATGGAAAGCAGTGCTAAAATCCAACCTGGTACCCATGGCATTCTGCAGACTCCGCCAAAACCTGGAGGTGAACTGGGGTCCTCTATCGGACACTATAGAAACAGGGACCCCATGCAGCCTGACGATCTCATCAACATACACCTGCGCCAACTTGTCCACAGAATAGCCACTCCTGACAGGGATGAAATGAGCAGATTTGGTGAGTCTGTCCACAATCACCCATATGGAGTCCAATCTGTTGGACGTCGCCGGTAACCCCACTACGAAGTCCATAGCTATATTCTCCCATTTCCACTCTGGAATAGGTAGCGGGTTAAGCATTCCAGCCGGCTTCTGATGTTCCAGCTTCACCCTCTGACACACTTCGCAGGCTGACACAAACTGTGCCACTTCTTTCTTCATCGCTGGCCACCAATAAACTTTCTTCAGATCTTGATACATCTTGGTGGCTCCGGGGTGAACGTTGTATCTTGCATTATGAGCCTCCCTCATAATGTCTCCTTTTAGCCCTATGTCATCTGGTACACACAATCGACTCCCATAGCGGAAGATCCCCTTACTGTCAAATCTGAATTCACTGTCCTTGCCCGACTGAATAGTCCTGGCAATCTTCACTAACTCTGGGTCCTCGTGCTGTTTCTGAGCCACTTGCTCCAGAAACACAGGTGTCACTCTCATCTGGGCCACTAAAGCACCTGTACCAGACAACTCCAACTGTAGACCTTCATCAATAAGCTTGTAAAACTCCTTCACCACTGGTCTCCTCTCAGCCGTGATGTGGGATAGACTGCCTAGTGACTTCTGGCTTAAGGCGTCTGCCACGACGTTCGCCTTACCCGGATGATACTGAATCTTGCAATCATAATCACTCAGCAGCTCTACCCACCTTCTCTGCCTCAAGTTCAAATCTCTTTGACTCAGGATGTACTGCAGGCTCTTATGATCTGTAAAGATCTCACATTTTACCCCATAGAGGTAGTGCCTCCACATCTTGAGTGCAAAGATTACTGCTGCCATCTCAAGGTCATGTGTGGGGTAATTCAACTCATGCTTCTTCAGCTGCCTAGAAGCATAAGCAATCACCCTCTCATTCTGCATTAGTACACAACCCAGTCCCACACGAGACGCATCACAGAAGACTGTAAAGTCCTCATCACTAGATGGCAGAGCTAACACTGGTGCTGAAGTCAACCTCTTCTTAAGCTCTTCAAAACTCTCTTCGCACTGGTCGGTCCACACAAACTTCTGATTCTTCCTGGTTAGTCTGGTCAGAGGAGCTGCAACTTTTGAGAAGTCCTGGACGAACCTCCTGTAGTAACCTGCCAAACCCAAGAAACTCCTGATCTCCGTCACTGAAGTGGGTCTAGGCCAGTTAGCCACAGCTTCTACCTTCTTGGGGTCCACCTCTATTCCATTCTCTGACACTATATGCCCCAAGAATGAGATGCTCCTCAGCCAGAACTTACACTTGGAGAACTTGGCATACAAACCATGTTCCCTCAAGGTCTGCAGAACCAACCTCAGATGATGGGCATGCTCCTCTGCATTCCTGGAATACACTAAGATATCATCTATGAAGACAATAACAAAGTGATCCAGGTATTGGCTAAACACTCTGTTCATGAGATCCATGAATGCTGCAGGGGCATTGGTTAACCCGAACGGCATTACAAGGAACTCAAAATGCCCATATCTGGTCCTGAACGCTGTCTTCGGCACATCTTCTTCCCTTATCCTTAGTTGATGGTACCCTGATCTCAGATCTATTTTGGAGAAACAACCTGCTCCAGCTAGCTGGTCAAATAGATCGTCGATCCTAGGCAACGGGTACTTATTCTTGGTAGTGACTTTGTTCAACTGCCTGTAGTCGATACAAAGTCTAAGGGATCCATCTTTCTTTCTCACAAACAGGACTGGTGCACCCCAAGGTGAGGTGCTCGGTCGGATGAAGCCCTTTTCTACCAGTTCTTGCAACTGTTCCTTCAATTCCTTCAACTCAGCTAGAGCCATCCTGTAGGGAGGAATAGAGATCGGTCGGGTTCCAGACATCAGTTCTATCTCGAACTCTATCTCCCTAGCAGGTGGTAAACCTGGCAGCTCGTCTGGGAAGATGTCTAGAAACTCTCTAACCATTGGCACCGAGGCGGGCTCTCTAACCTGACTGCTAAGCTCTCTCACATGAGCCAAATACCCCTGACATCCCTTCCTAAGCAACCTACGAGCCTGAAGAGCTGATATCAGACCTCTAGGTGTACCCCTCCTGTCTCCCCTGAAGACAACCTCTGACCCATCCTGATCTCTGAACCTGACTACCTTGTCCCTGCAGTCCAAGGTAGCACTATGGGTAGATAACCAGTCCATCCCTAGAATGACGTCAAAATCTGTCAAGTCTAGAACCACAAGGTCGGCGGAAAGGCATCTTCCCTCAACAAAGACTGGACTGCACTGGCAGACTGACTCTGCCACTGATGGATCACACTTGGGTCCACTGACCCAGAGATGACACTCTAACTCAGAGATCATCAAACCCAACCTCTCAACGGCTCTCGGAGCAATAAAAGAATGAGATGCACCAGGGTCCATCAAGGCATACACATCTGAACAACCAATGACTAAGTTACCTGCCACCACGGTGTTAGATGCATCTGCCTCCTGTTGAGTCATTGTGAAGATCCGTGCTGGAGCTGATGGACCTTCACCTCTGAAACCCGCTGAAGAAGAGACTGCCCCTCTTCCTCTGCCTCTGCCACTAGCCTGAGTCACGGCTGGAGCTGCTGGCTGAGCCACACTGCCAGAAGCCGTCTGCTGAGACTGTGCTCCAAAAGCTGCCCTAGGACACTCCCGAGCCATGTGTCCCTCTTGCCCGCATCTGAAGCAGGCTGCTGTCCCAGCCCGGCGAACTCCCCTGTGTGGCCTACCACACTTTGCACAAACTGCATTATCCGCACCAGAGCTTGAGCCACTCCCTAATCCCAGACTAGACTTGACTTTGTTCCAGAACTTGTTCTTCTTCGGCTTCCTAGTGGTGTTACTCCACTTTTTGCTACCTGAAGCTGCTGCACTCAGAGAAGAAGAGCCTGGGGTCTTGAAACCAGAAGACTGTGCCACTGACTGTCTGACTGTTCCCTGAACGATGGCACTGGCCTCCATTTTCCGGGCCATATCCACTATGGCATGGAAGCTCTCCCTATCTGCTGACTGGATCAAGGAGGAATATCTAGAGTGGAGTTTCATAATATACCTCCTTGACTTTTTCTGATCCGAGTCAAGATTTTGCCCTGCAAATGGCAACAGCTCCAAGAATCTGTCTGTGAACTCCTCTACACCCATCTCATCAGTCTGCCTCAACTGCTCAAACTCTATCATCTTCAGCTCCCTTGAACTATCTGGGAAAGCCCATCCTGCAAACTCGTTTGCAAACTCCTCCCAAGACATGCTGTCTACTCTCGGGTTCACATAATTCTTGAACCACTCTCGTGCCTTCTTGCACTTAAGCGTGAACCCAGCCATCTGAATGGCTCTACTGTCATCAGCCCCAATCTCATCTGTGATCACCTTGACCCTCTCAAGATACACAAACGGGTCATCTCCTTTTTCATACTGAGGAGCAACCCAACTTCATGTAGTCGGTCATCTTGACCTTGCTTCCACTGGCTGAGCTAGGTCTAAAAGGTTGAGTAACTGGGGCTGCTGGTTCTGTAGGTGGTGGAGGTGGAAGTGCAGCATTCCCCGAGGTGGGGTTTGCCGGGTGAGGATAAAAGGGTGAGGGTGGATAAGCTGGGTACTGGGGGTGAGGTGGATAGAAAGGTGGATAGGGCATGTAGGTAGGGTAGGGGCTAAAGCTGGAGTAATCCGATGTGCCTCCCATCGGATACCCTGAACCCTGTGGGAAGGGTGGATAATGGGGTGGAAAACCATACCCCGAGGCCTGAGCGCCTCCCTGAGACTCCCCTGTCCCTTCTTCCGACATGCTGACATCCAGATTCTCATCCCTCCTCTGGTCCTCTTCCATAACCTCCCTCACATCTGAAGAACTTCCTCCTCTATCTGTCCCCCTTCTGCTAGCATCAAAAGACCTTCTAGGGTCCCTTGACACTCTTTCTCTGCTTGATCTACATGACATTGCCCTAGGCAATGCAGGAGGACGGGCGCTCGTGCCCTCATCCTCAGGTGGTACTCCAGTTAATCGTGCAGATCGACGAGTTCCCCTCATCCTGTTTTCTGAAAGGCAGCACATAACAAGCAAACATTAGCATCATATGGTTCATGTGGGCACACATGAACCCTTATCACATACATCACATATCACTAATGCACATGCATCTAATCATGGCATTTCACATCATCATGCAAGACAGAACTCCACATCCTATCCTAGTGGACATGATCTTCCTATTGTGCTTGACCTTCTATAACATCTATGAGCCCGACACTCTAGGTCCGACCATATGAACCTAGGGCTCTGATACCATTCTGTAATGACCCGAAAATCGGACCGCTACCGGCGCTAGGATCCAGATCGGCTTAAGGCCGCCGGGACCTGTAGCAAGCCTGACATGTAACCTGTAAACCTGTTTAATCCCATACATGATCAACAATCATACATAAAAAATAAAACTTTTCCTTCATACATTCTCTCATACACCAAACTCAACCTGCATGCACTGAACATAAACATACTGTAAACATTGACTCCTCTTTGGGATCTCATCAATGCCCCAATGAGCGATATACATGTGTTGAGTTGGCTAACATCTACATCATAAAACATCTGAGATCATGTAATAAAGGGGATAACAATACCCATAGGGTCAAGCACAACTTCTAATCCTCAATATCATTATACATAACATGACTATTCAACTTTACATCATCTTACAATTTATCATGTCCACTTTCTATCTATTACAAACATATGACTTTACTCTTCTTGACTTCTCTGTCTAGCCCGTACCTGCAATCCTAGGGGATTAGAGAAAAGGGGTGAGCTACTAGAGCCCAGTGAGCAGAATAATGA
This sequence comes from Manihot esculenta, assembly GCF_001659605.2. Lineage (NCBI taxonomy): Eukaryota > Viridiplantae > Streptophyta > Magnoliopsida > Malpighiales > Euphorbiaceae > Manihot > Manihot esculenta. The sequence continues at coordinate 24,134,447 of NC_035170.2, forward strand.
AAAACAACATTTAAATTCTCATGCCATCATGTAATGCAACACATCACAACAAATCACATCTCGGATGGTATTGTCACCAATAGTCCTCTACATTCCAAAGTGCCGGGACGTAGAATGGGTACAACCGGTCTTTCTCTTAACATAACATATCATAACATTCCAATGTGCCAGGGACGTAGAATGGGTACAACCTGGACTTTCTCTTACATAGTGCCAGGGACGTAGAATGGGTACAACCTGGACTTCCATACCATATCATGCCGTAACATCGTCATACCATATGAGGACTAAAGGATCATCCAATAACCAATCCACATCAACATCATAAATGCAATGCAACATATTCGTGAATTCTAATGCAAACAACCTAATTCATCACATGGCATTCATGATGCATGAACATGCTAAAAACTTTATAATTTATTTGCTTTAAATCGTAAAGGTTTATTCTACTCACCTCTGGCTGAAGCTCTACTGACTCAGAAGCAGCTGAACTCACTGCTGGGGTCCTCGGTTCCTCGGGTCCGAACCTACACAGGTGGACTCAAATGAGGGACCAAACAACTAGAACATAACTCTAAAAACATCCCCCAAAAACCCCCTAAAACACCTTAAAACAATTATGCAAAAACATGCAAAGGAAGGCTGAACAGGGTAGGTTCGGCGGCACCTTCGGCGGTCGAAAGTCCTTCCAGAGCCGAAACCCAGGCAGGTTCGGCGGCACCTTCGGCGGCCGAAAATCCCAGACAGAGACGAAAGTCTCTTTTCGGGGGCAGGCTTCGGCAGCCGAAAGGCTTGCCTCCCCAACCATGTTCGGCGGCCGAAAGTCCTTCGGCTGCCGAACCTGGTTTCTGCCAAAGGGCAGAAACTTGGCTCCTCTATGCATATTTGCCTCCAAAACTTCCAATCATGCATAAACCTATTCTACAACACACATACTCAAGCATACAAGCTCCTAGGGGCTTCAAACCATCTAAAACCCCATCTACAACACATCAAACAACACAAATCCAACATACATTGCCCATAAACCAACAAAAACCCAAAAACTCATAAAACCCTACACATGCATTTCTACTTCAAGAATCAACTTAAAACTTGTTAAAAACATATAGTGAGCTCAAGATCGGCCCTTGCCTCTTGAAGATCGAGAGGAAAATGACCCTAGCTCGAAGATGGGAGAGATTTGAGTTCTTGAACCTCAAAGCTTCAAAACTTGCTTTAAACTCGAAAATCTTCAAAACAAGATGAAAACTCATAAGAAAAACATGAAATCTCGAAGGGAGAAGCTCAAAACAGAGGAGGGGCGGTGGAGAACTCACCTTGGCCGAAAACGGGAAAAAAGCTTGCCCGTTTCGGCCATGGGGTCCTTTTATAGGGCTGTCTAGGCCTGTGCAGATTTCGATTTAAACCGAAAAACCGAACCGAACCGATTAATTTCGGTTTTTCGGTTCGGTTAATCGGGATGATCGGTTTGGTTCGGTTAGTATATTTAAAATTATTCGGTTTTCGGTTCGGTTCAGTTTAAACATGTTAAATAACCGATCAAACCGAAAAAACCGATTTAGTTGCCCAACCCAACCCAGCACTCTGTGAGACCTATTATACCCAACCCAACCCAGCACTCTCTGAGTCCATCCCTTTCGCCGAACCCCTCAATCCCATTCTCCAATCTCCCGATTCCCCCCCCCCCCGAACCCCTGTTCTCCTCAATCCCGATTCCCCCCGATCGTCAATCTTTTTCTCGTCGACCGCCGACCGTCGACCATCAACCTCTTTCCCGTCGACTCCGTGGACTGATCTCTTGAGAGCAGAGATACTAGTATGGACCGCTTATCGATCTCTCCAAAGTAACTTCTCACATCAGCGACTTCGTTCAGCTTCTCGTTTTTGTTCACCGTTGCAATCCCGTTCAGGTCTCTCTTTTTCTTCCTCTCTGTGTTTTCTTTCTTTCTTTTTTCTTTTTGTACCTGTGGATTTGAATATGGTTTCTTTTTCTTCCTCTCTGTGTTTTCTTTCTTTCTTTTTTCTTTTTGTACCAGTGGATTTGAATATGGTTTTGCAGTTTGGCAATTTGTGTTACTTTTAATATTTGTTTGTCTTGGGTTGAGTATGGGTTAGGATCACCTTTGGTGAAAGAAAGAGAGGTCCTGCTCACTGCAACTTCGCTATTCTGGGTTCTTATTGAGCGTAGCCATGTCTGAAAGATGCGAAGAAGAGAAAGGGGACAACCCATTTTAATTGTTTATTAATTTTATTTCTTAATTGTTTATTAATTTTATTTTTTGAGATAAAAAATTAAAAAAAATACAAATTTCGGTTTGAACAGAACCGAACCGAACCGAACCGAATTTTATCGGTTCGATTCGGTTCGGTTATACCTTCATAATCGGTTTTTTCGGTTTTACAAATTTTAACAAATTGGTTTTCGGTTTTATCGGTTCGGTTCGGTTCGGAACCGAACCGACCGATTGCACAGCCCTAGGGCTGTCCTTACCACCTTTCGGCGGCCTAACGTGCCCCCACAGCGCATGCAAGTTCGGCGGCCGAACATGAGGTTCGGCGGCCGAACCTTGGCTGATTCAAACAAGACTTTCAGAGGCCTAAAGCGCTCCCAAAACCTCCTCACGTTCGGCGGCCAAACATGACTTTCGGCGGCCGAACCTGACAAAGTCTCCAAAGCCCTCTCCACTCAAAACTTGAATTTATTTTCATTAAAAACCATAAAATACATCAAAACATTTTATGAAAACATGGTTTTACCCTTCTAGAGGTCTCCGACATCCGAGATTCCGCCGGACGGTAGGAATTTCGATATCGGAGTCTAGCCGGGTATTACACCGAACCTCAAGTTCGGCCGCCGAACATGGCATGCATGCAGAGGCACTTTCGGCTCCCGAACGTGGCCTGGCCAGCCACCCATAAAGGGGTCTCTTAGCCGAAAACGGGCGAGCTTTTCTCCCCATTTTCGGCCAAGGTGAGCTCTCTGCCGTCCCCACCGGTCTTGAGTTTCTTCCTTCCATTCTTCATGATTTTTATGAGTTTACAACTTTGTTTTGAAGGTTTTGAGCTTTTGAGCAAGTTTTGGAGCTTGGAGATTCAAGGAACTCTCTCTCTCCCATTTTCTGAGCTAGGGTTGTTCTTCTCTCGATCTCCAAGAGGTAAGGACCGATCTTGAGCTAATGGCATGTTTTAAGTAAGTTTTAAGTAGATCTATGGGGTAGAATGCATGTTTAGCTCATGGTTAGGTTTATGGGTTTTATATGTGTTTATGAGCAATGTGGATGCTTGATGTGTTGTAGATGGGGTTTAAGGTAGTTTGATGCCCCTAGGAACTTGCATGCTTGAGTATGTATGTTGTAGATTAGGAGAAATGCATGTTTGGATGGTTTTGAGAGGAAAATATGCATGAGGAACCAAGTTTCTGCCCTTTGGCAGAAACCAGGTTCGGCAGCCGAAGGACTTTCGGCCGCCGAACCTGCCTGAGAGGCAAGCCTTTCGGCTGCCGAAGCCTGCCCCCGAAAGAGGACTTTCGTCTCTGTCTGGGAGTTTCGGCCGCCGAAAGTGCCGCCGAACATGCATGAGTTTCGTCTCTGTCTGGGAGTTTCGGCCACCGAAGGTGCCGCCGAACCTGCCTGACTTTCGGCTCTGGAGGGACTTTCGGCCGCCGAACCTGCCGCCGAAAGTGCCATGTCCAGCCTTCCTTTGCATGTTTTTGCATGGATGTTTTGAGGAGTTTTAGAGGGTTTTTGAGGGATGTTTTTAGAGTTATGTTCTAATTGTTTGGTCCCTCATTTGAGTCCACCTGTGTAGGTTCGGACCCGAGAAACCGAGGACCTCAGCAGTGAGTCAGCTGCTTCAGTCAGTGTCAGAGCTAGCCAGAGGTGAGTAGAATAACTCTTTATGTTTCAAGTAAATAAATCAGTTTTGAGCATGTTCATGCATCACGGATGCCATGTGATATTTTAGGTTGTTTGCATTAGAAATCACGAATATGTTGCATTGCATAATATGTTGTTGATGTGGATGAATGTTGAATGATCCATTAGCCCTCATATGTTATGACGTGATGATATGATATGGAAGTCCAGGTGTGGCTTGCACTACGCCCTTGGCACTATGTAAGAGAAAGACCGGATGTGGCCTGCACTACGCCCCCGGCACCATTGGTTATGTATGTTATGTTATGTATAAGAGAAAGACCAGGTGTGGCCTGCACTACACCCCTAGCATGATTGGAATATGTAGAGGGCTAAATGGTGACAAGTTCATCCTTGATATGATTAGTTGTGATGTGACGCATTCCATGAACTTTTAATATAAATGTTTTATTATTCTGCTCACTGGGCTCTTGTAGCTCACCCCTTTTCCCCTTAACCCCAGGTTTGCAGGTACAGGGTAGACCAGGAGGTCCACAAGAGTAATGAAGTCATATATTTGTAATAGATAGCGTGTGGACATGATGAAATTGTAATGTAATGTCTTATGTAGTCATGTCATATAACAATGATATTGAGGATTAGAGATTGTGCTTGACTCTATGTGTAAGGTGTCCCTTTTAATACATGATCTTAGATGTTTATGTCAACCAACTCAACATATATTGTATCGCCCATTGGGGCATTGATGAGATCCCACAGAGGGGTCATGGATATGATTATGATTATGTTTAGTGCAGGCACATGTTGAGTTTGGTGTATGAATGTAAGGAAAAGTTTTAATTTTTATGTATGTTGTTGATCATGTATGGAATTAAACAGGTTTACAGGTTGCATGTCAGGCTTGCTACGGGTCCCGGCGGCCTTAAGCCGACCTGGATCCTAGCGCCGGTAGCGGTCCGATTTTCGGGTCGTTACAGTTAGTATTTGCCCAAATCCATTTAAATTTTCTCAAAGTATTAATGTGTGAGTATACGTATATTATTACAGCTTCGACTAATATATTCACTTTGGGTAATGGGATTATCAAGTTCAATGAACTGAACTATGCTGATTGGTTTGAACAAATTCATTATCACCTAGGGGTTGTAGGCTTGGACTTAGCAATAGTCATTGAAAGGCCCAGCAGCCATCACTGAAACTAGTACAGAAGCCGACAAGTCTTATTATAAGGCTTGGGAACGATCTAATAGGCTAAGCCTAAACTTGATAAAAATGACTATGGCTGAAAATGTCAAGCCACCAATGCCCAAAATGGACAATGCAAGAGAGTACATGTTGAAAATTAAGGAATACTCCCAATCAGACATAACTGATAAATCCATAGTAGGGATCTTAATGAGTGAGCTAATGACCAAAAAGTTTAATTGGTTACAACCCATTCATGATCATGTAACAGGCATGCAAAATTTGGCTGCTATGTTGAAATCGATGAGTATGAATGTGAGTGAATCATTTTTAGTTCAATTTATTATCAACTCACTTCCTCTTGAATTTGGTTAGTTACAGGTGAATTAAAACACCCTTAAAAAAATGGAACCTTTAGGAAATTAAGACCATACTAGTTTAAGAGAAAGGAAGATTAAAGAAAATGAAGGAATACTCTGTCAATCTCACATTTCATACTGGAGCTTGTAGCAGTAAGAGTAAATCAGGAAAGAAAGGCAAGAGAAAGGACAAAGCCCCAATAAAAGTCAATGAGAGCCAAATCATAAGGAGCCGAAGTACTACTTCTGCAAGAATATTGGTCACTTTAAGAAGAATTGTCCTAAAAGGAGGATATGGTTCGAAAAGAAAGGTATACATTATGTTTCAATATGTTTTGAATCAAATCTTATTGAAGTGCCTAATAATACTTGGTGGTTAGATTTTGATGCAACTACTCATGTGTCACATGTTGTATATGGATTCCTTTTGATCCCGCCCATAAATGGAACTGAAATGTTCTAGTATATGGGAAATAGAATGAAGGCACATATAGAAGAAATTGGAAATTACAGATTGATCTTGGATACTGAATGTCATCTGGATCTTAAAAGTGTCTTTATGTTCCTAAATATATTAGAATTTAGTTTCTGTAGGAAAGTTGGATAATGTTGGTTTCAGTTTTAAGATTTGTAATAGTATTTTTTTCGTTGTACAAACATAAATATTATTATAGTTCTGGTGCTTTGATTGATAGTTTGTATCGTTTTAATCTTGATGTTAACTTTGTTGAATCTCTGTTTCATATTAAACATAATATAGGTAACAAACGTAGTGCACATAATGAATATTCTGCTTTCTTATGGCATCAAAGATTAGGTCATATATCTAAAAAAAGAATTTTGAGGTTAGTGAAAAGTAATATCTTACCTCAGTTGGATTTTGCAGAATAGGACGTGTGTGTAGATTGCATTAAAGGTAGCAAACTAGACACATATCAAAGAATCCAACCACAAGAAGTAGTGAACTTTTTGAACTGATACACACTGATATATGTGATCATTTTGATGTTCTGTCTTGGGACGGTGAAAAATATTTTATCATTTTTATTGATGATTTTTCACGATATTGTTAATTGTATATACTGCATGAAAAGTCTCAATCAGTGAACATTATAGAAGTGTTCATTAATGAGGTAGAAAGGTAGCTAAATAGAAAAGTGAAAGTTGTGAGATTCGATAGAGGTGGTGAATATTATGGTAAATTTAATAAAAATGGACAATGACCAAGTCCATTTGCAAAGTTCCTTAAAATTTGAGGTATTTGTGCACCTCAACAATGCTTGGTACACCTCAACAAAATGGTGTAATTGACAGGCAAAATCATACTCTTATGGAAATGGTTAGGAGTATGTTAAGTTATAGTACTCTACCTTCATCCTTGTAGATACATGCATTAAAACTGTCACTTATCTACTTAATAGGGTTCCTAGTAAATCAGTTTCTAAGACTCCTTATAAACTGTGGACAGGAAGGAAACCTAGTTTAAGGCATCTTCATATTTGGAGTTGCCCAGCAAAAGTAAGGATATATAATCCATATGAAAAGAAACTTGATGCAAGAACCATTAGTGGCTATTTCATTGACTATCCTGAAAAATCAAAAGAGTATAGATGTAATACCCGGCTAGACTCCGGTATCGGAATTCCTACCGTCCGGTGGAATCTCGGATGTCGAAAACCTCTAGAAGGGTAAAAACCATGTTTTCATAAAATGTTTTAATGTATTTTATGGTTTTAAGCAAGAAAGGAAATTGAGTTTTGAATGAAAAAGACTAAGGAGACATTTCCAGGTTCGGCCGCCGAACATTGGATAGTTTAGGGGGGCAAGTTAGCTTCCGAAAGTTTCAAAGGTTCGGCCGCCGAACCTCATGTTCGGCCGCCGAACTTGCATGAGTTTTGGAGGCACTTTAGGCTGCCGAAAGGTGGTCTGGCAGCCCCTATAAAAGGGCTCCATGGCCAAAACAGGCGAGTTTTCTCCCCATTTTGGCCACGGTGAGTCCTTGCTCTCCCATGGTTCGTTTTTGATGTTTTTCCTCCGATCTTTAGAGTTTTAACGAGTTTTATCTTGATTTGAAGATATTTGAGCAAAAGAGCAAGTTTTGAAGCTTGGAGACCAAAGAGTTGATTTCTCCCCATCTCCAAGTTAGGATCGTTTCTCCTCTAGATCTTCAAGAGGTAAGCTTCAATCCTGCCATTCTAGTATGTTTTAACCAAGTTTTATGAGTTTTGTGGGGTAGAAATGCATGTTAGGTTATTGTTGAAGTTTATGGGTTTATGTTATGTTTTTGAGCAATATGGGTGGTTTGATGTGTTTTGGTTGGGGTTTAAGTTAGTTTGAGACCCCTATGTAATACCCGGCTAGACTCCGGTATCGGAATTCCTACCGTCCGGTGGAATCTCGGATGTCGGAAGCCTCTAGAAGGGTAAAATCATGTTTTCATAAAATATTTTAATGTGTTTTATGTTTTAAGCATGAAAGAAAATGAGTTCTTACATGAAAACGACCAAGGAGGAAAACCCAGGTTCGGCCGCCGAATCTCAAGTTCGGGCGCCGAACATGCATGCGTTGCGGGTGTGCTTTAGGCCCCCGAAAGCATAAGTGAGGGAAGTCCAGGTTCGGCCGCCGAACCTCAAGTTCGGCCGCCAAACCTCAAGTTCGGCCGCCGAACATGGCATGCATGCGGAGGCACATTCGGCCCCCGAACGTGGTCTGGCCAGCCACTATAAAAGGGTCCCTTAGCCGAAAACGGGCGAGCTTTTTCCCATTTTCGGCCAAGGTGAGCTCTCCGCCGTCCCTCACCAATCTTTGATGTTCTTCCTCTAAATCTTTCAAGATTTTCATTTGTTTTAACTTGGTTTTGAAGATTTAAGCTTTTGAGCAAAGTTTTGGAGCTTGGAGGTTCAAGAAATCTCTCCCAACTCCGGGTTTTTGGTCGTCTCTCTCGATCTTCAAGAGGTAAGAGCCGATCTTAAGCTCGTTTCATGTTTTAAGTAAGTTTTAAGTAGATCTATGGGTTAGAATGCATGTTTAGGTTATGGTTATGTTTATGGGTATAAATGTGTGTTCTTGAACAATGTGGATGCTTGATGTGTTGTAGATGGGGTTTATGTTGTTTTGAGGCCCCTAGGAACATGTATGCTTGTGTTTGTGTGTTGTAGAATAGGTTTGATGCATGTTTGGAAGGTTTGGAGGCGAAATGTGCATTAGGGAGCCAAGTTTCTGCCCTTTGGCAGAAACCAGGTTCGGCAGCCGAAGGATTTTCGGCCGCCAAACATGGCTGGGGAGGCAGCATTTCGGCTGCCGAAGCTTGCCCTCGAAAGGAGACTTTCGTCTCTGTCTGGCAGTTTCGGCCGCCGAAAGTGCCGCCGAACATGCATGAGTTTCGTCTCTGTCTGGGAGTTTCGGTCGCCGAAGGTGCCGCCGAACCTGCCTGACTTTCGGCTCTGGAGGGACTTTCGGCCGCCGAACCTGCCGCCGAAAGTGCCCTGTCCAGGCCTCCTTTGCATGTTTTTCTATGGTTGTTCCATGATGTTTTAGGGGGTTTTTGGGGAGTAGTTTATAGTTATGTTCAGGTATGTTTGGTCCCTCATTTGAGTCCACCTGTGTAGGTTCGGACGCGAGGAACCGAGGACCCCAGCAGTGAGTCCAGCTGCTTCGGTGTTGTCAGAGTCAGCCAGAGGTGAGTGGAACTAAACTTAATCTTTTAAATTAAGAAATTAAATGTTTTATCATGTTTTATGCATCATGATTATGCAATAGGATGATTGCATTAGTTTTCACGAATATGCCGCATTGCATCGATTATTGTTGATGTGGGTGAACGTTGGATGACCCAATTAGTCCATGACAGGAAGACCAGGACCCCATTCTACGGCCTGGCACAGAGTAAGGAAAGACCAGGACCCCATTCTACGGCCTGGTACGGTAATGGGACTCGAAGACCAGGAGCCCAGAGGAGGCCCTGGGATAATGGTAAGTAATGTATGTATGACAGGAAGACCAGGACCCCATGCTACGGCCTGACACAGAGTTAGCGTTGACTAATTGGTGACAAGTTCACCCAACCCTTATGTAACGACCCGAAAATCGGACCGCTACCGACGCTAGGATCCGGGTCGACTTAAGGCCGCCGGGACCCGTAGCAAGCCAAACATACATCCTAGAAACCTGTTTAATCCCATACATGATCAATAACATACATAAAAATTAAAACTTTTCTTTCATACATTCTATTATACGCCAAACCCAACCTGTGCATGCACTGAACATAATCATCATCATAAACTTGACCCCTCTATGGGATCTCATCAATGCCCCCAATAGGTGGCATAACATGTGTTGAGTTGGCTAAGCGTCTATATCATAAAACATCCAAGATCATGTATTTAAAAGGGATAACACATCCATAGGGTCAAGCACAACCTCTAATCCTCAATATCAATATACATAACATGACTATTCAACTTTACATTATCTTACAATTTATCATGTCCACTTTCTAACTATTACAAACATAAGACTTTACTCTTCTTGACTTCTTTGGCTAGCCCGTACCTGCAATCCTGGGGGATTAGGGAAAAGGGGTGAGCTACAAGAGCCCAGTGAGCAAAATAATAGAAAACATCATTTAAATCTCATGCCATCATGTAATGCAACACAGCACAACTAATCACATCTCGGATGGTATTGTCACCAATAGTCCTCTACATTCCAAAGTGTCGGGACGTAGAATGGGTACAACCGGTCTTTCTCTTAACATAACATATCATACATACCAATGTGCCAGGGACGTAGAATGGGTACAACCTGGACTTTCTCTTACATAGTGCCAGGGACGTAGAATGGGTACAACCTGGACTTCCATACCATATCATGCCGTAACATCATCATACCATATGAGGACTAAAGGATCATCCAATAACCAATCCACATCAACATCATAAATGCAATGCAACATATTCGTGATTTCTAATGCAGACAACCTAATTCATCACATGGCATTCATGATGCATGAACATGCTCAACTGTATAATTCATTTGCTTTAAAACATAAAGGTTTATTCTACTCACCTCTTGCCGAAGCTCTACTGACTCAGAAGCAGCTGAACTCACTGCTGGGGTCCTCGGTTCCTCGGGTCTGAACCTACACAGGTGGACTCAAATGAGGGACCAAACAACTAGAACATAACTCTAAAAACATCCCCCAAAAACCCCCTAAAACATCTCAAAACATCCATGCAAAACATACAAAGAAAGGCTGGACAGGGCACTTTCGGCGGCAGGTTCGGCGGCCGAAAGTCCCTCCAGAGCCGAAACCCAGACAGGTTCGGCGGCACCTTCGGCGGCCGAAAGTCCCAGACAGAGACGAAAGTCTCTTTTCGGGGGCAACTTCGGCAGCCGAAAGGCCTGCCTCTCCAGCCATGTTCGGCGGTCGAAAGTTCCTTCGGCTGCCGAACCTGGTTTCTGCCAAAGGGCAGAAACTTGGCTCCTTATGCACATTTGCCTCCCAAATCTTTCAACATGCATATAACTCATCCAAATCATGCAAATATACATACATTGGCTCCTAGGGGCTTCAAACTAACTTAAACCCCAACTACAACACACACAAACAACACAAATCCAACATACATTGCTCAAAACATAACATTAACTCAAAAACCTAACTATGAGCTAAACATGCATTCTACCCCATAGATCTTGCATAAAACTTACTTTAAACATGAAATGAGCTTAAGATCGGCTCTTACCTCTTGAAGATCGAGAGAGAGACGTCCTAAACTCGGAGGTGGGAGATTTTGAGTTCTTGAACCTCAAAGCTCCAAAACTTGCTTTAAACTCGAAAATCTTGAAAACAACGTAAAAACTTGTGAAAATCTTGAAAGATTTGAAGGGAAGAACTCAAGGATGGTGAGGAATGGCGGAAGGACTCACCTTGGCCGAAAATGGGGAAAAGCTCGCCCGTTTTCGGCTAAGGGACCCTTTTATAGTGGCTGGCTAGGCCACGTTCGGGGGCTGAAAGTGCCTCCGCATGCATGCCATGTTCGGCGGCCGAACTTGAGGTTCAGCGGCCGAACCTGGACTTTCCTCACTTATGCCTTCGGGGGCCTAAAGCACTCCCGAAGTGCATGCATGTTCGGCGGCCGAACTTTGAGTTTCGGCGGCCGAACCTGAGTTTCCTCCAAGGGTGTTTTTATTCCAAAAATTCATTTCCTCTTTACTTAAAATCATCAAAAACATTAAAACATTTCATGAAAACATGTTTCTACCCCACTAGAGGCTTCCGACATCTGAGATTCCACCGGACGGTAGGAGTTCCGATACCGGAGTCTAGCCAGGTATTACACCTTATGTGAATTGTCTGTGTTATGATGCATCTCATTGGAGTATAGTGTTATTATGTTTTATAGTTCATCTCACTGGGCTTTTAGCTCACCCCTCTCCCTTTTTACCCCCAGGCTTGCAGGTACAGGATAGAAGAGGAGGTCGGTTAGAGTAAAGCTTGTTTGTGTAATAGATAGAATGTGGACATGACAATTCATAGTACGATGTAATGTAAAAGTACAGTATAGTTATGTAATGATGTTTATGGATATTAGAGGTGTGCTTGACCATAGAATGTTGTTATCCCTTTGAATACATGATCTTGGACATTTTATGTCATTTATGCAAACCAACTCAACATATGTTATGTCACCCATTTGGGGGCACTGATGAGATCCCACAGAGGGATCAATGTTTATGATTTATGTTATATACAGTGCATGCACAGGTTGAGTATGGTTGATGTATATGGAAAGAAAAGTTTTAATTTTTATGTATGATTGTTGATCATGTATGGGATTATACAGGTTTACAGGTTATATGTCAGGCTTGCTACGGGTCCCGGCGGTCTTAAGCCGATCTGGATCCTAGCGCCGGTAGCGGTCCGATTTTCGGGTCGTTACACCTATGTGCTTGTTGGCTTGAGTTTGCATGTTGTAGACTAGGTAAATGCATGATGGAATGGATTGGGAGGCATTTGTGCATAAAAGAGGCTGAGTTCTGCCCTTTGGAAGAACTCAGGTTCGGCAGCCGAAGGGACTTTCGGCCGCCGAACCTGCCTGTGGAGGCCAACTTTTGGCTGCCGAACCCTGCCCCCGAAAGTGGACTTTCGGCTCTGGAAGGGAGTTTCGGCCGCCGAAAGTGCCGTCGAACATACATGAGTTTCGTCTCTGGAGGGAACCTTCGGCCGCCGAAAGTGCCGCCGAAGGTGCATGACTTTCGGCTCTGGAGGGCCTTTCGGCCGCCGAACCTGCCTCCAAAAGTGCCCTGTTCAGTCCTCCTTTGCATGATTTCTATGATTGTTTTAAGGTGTTTTAGGGGGTTTTTGGGGAGTATTTTAGAGTCATGTTCATGTATGTTAGGTCCCTCATTTAAGTCCACCTGTGTAGGTTTGGACCCGAGGAACCGAGGTCCCCAGCAGTGAGTCAGCTGCTTCAGAGTCTTGTCAGAGCTAGCCAAAGGTGAGTAGAATGACTCTTTACATTTTTAAGCAAATAATGAAGGTTTTAGCATGATTCATGCATCATAATTGCCATGTTATATAATAGGTTGTTTGCACTAGAATTCACGAATATGTTGCATTGCATATGATTTTATTGGTGCGGATAGATATTGGATGATCCATAGCCCTCGATCTATGATGTGATGATATGATATGTACGGTACGGAATGAAAGACCAGTGGAACCCATTCTACATTCGCTGGCACTATGTAAGAGAAAGACCAGGACCCATTCTACGTTCTGACACGATTGGATATGTAGAGGGCTATTGGTGACAAGTCCATCCTTGATATGATATGTTTGTGTTGTGATGCATTCCATAAATGCATATGTTTTATATATGATGTTTTATGTTTCTACTCACTGGGCTCTAGTAGCTCACCCCATTTTCCTAATCCCCCAGGTTTGCAGGTACAGGGTAGACCAGGAGGTCAGCAGGAGTAGAGTCATGTTTTATGTAATAGCTAGATGTGGACATGAATATGATGTAATATAAAAGTATAGTATAAAAATGTAATGTATTGATGCTTATGGAAGTTTAGAGTTGTGCTTGACCATAGTATTATGTTAATCCCTTTCTAGTACATGATCTTAAATGTTTAATGATGATTATGGTAAACCAAGCTTAATGTATGTTATGTTACCCCATTGGAGTATTTGATTAGGACTCCAGTGCGAGGTTTTATGTTGTGATTTGTGCATGCACAGGTTAAGTTTGGTGAAAGAATGAATGAAAGAATAAATGAATGAATGACTAAATGAGAAATTTTTAAATTTTCATGTAATTGTTGATCATGTATGGGATTAAACATGTTTACAGGATGAATGTTTGGCTTGCTACGGGTCCCGGCGGCCTTAAGCTGATTTGGATCCTAGCACCGGTAGCAGTCCGATTTTCGGGTCGTTACAATAGATTTTACTGTCCTAACCATAGTATGAGAATTGTTGAGTCTAGTAATACTCGGTTCATTGAAAATGGTAAATCTAGTAGGAGTGTTGAACCACGTAAAGTGGATGCTCAAGAGACTCAAGTTGGAAATCCTATTCAAGTGAGAACTCTTACACCTAGTGTTTCTCTTCCGGTTGTTGTTCATGTTATTGTATCACATTTTAACAACATGATTGAACAACAAACTAACATTCCAAGCCCATAAGATGAAAATATTAATAATGAATTGACAAATAATGAACAAGTCACAAATGAGCAAGTGATTCCATAATAAATAGCATTATGAAGGTCAACAAGGCAAAAAATACCAGCTATTTCAAATGATTTTGTGGTATACTCACTTGAACACGAATGTGAATCGAGTGTTAATAAGGATCCAGTCTCATTTTAACAAGCCATGGAATGTAGCAATTTTGAAAAGTGATAAGAGATACAATCAATAGATAAAGTCTAGAACTTAGTTGAGTTGCCCAAAGGCTTAAAGCGAGTCGGTTATAAATGAGTCTTTAAAACTAAATGAGACTCTAAGGGCAACATCGAAAGGTATAATGCCAAATTTGTTGCCAAAGGTTACACTCAAAAGGATGACATTGACTATAAAGAGACATTTTCTTCAGTTTCTAAAAAAGATTCTTTATGAATTATTATGGCCTTTGTGGCTTATTTTGATATAGAATCCACCAAATGGATGTAAAGACTACCTTTTTTAATGGCGACTTAGAAGAGGAAGTTTATATGAATCAACTAGAAGGTTTCTTGATCACAAAAAAAAACTTAGTGTATATTTAGAGAAGTCAACATATGGATTGAAATAAGCATCATGACAATGGCATCTTAAGTTCAATAATACCATTTTTTCATATGGCTTTATAGAGAACACTGTTAATCGGTGTATTTATATGAAGGTCAGTGGGAGCAAGTTCATTATATTAGTCCTATATGTTGATGATATTCTTCTTGCTGCAAATGATATTGGTTTGTTACATAATGTTAAAAGATTTCACTCTAAAAACTTTGAAATGAAAGATATGAGTGAGGCATCCTATGTGACATGAATTGAAATATTCCATAATAGATCATAAGAATTGTTAGGATTGTCTCAAAGAGCTTACATTGACAAAGTATTAGAGAGAATTAGAATGGGGAAATGCTCCACAGGAATAGTTCCAATTCAAAAAGGGGACAAGTTTAGTCAAATGCAATGTCTTAAGAATGATTTGGAACGAAAGAAAATGGAATCTATCCCTTATGCGTCAATAGTTGGGAGGTTAATGTATGCTTAAATATGTACTCGACCAGATATTAATTTTGTTGTCAGAATGTTAGGACAATATCAAAATAATCCTAGAATGAATCAATAGAAAGCTACAAAGAAAGTACTTAGATATTTATAAGGCATTAAGGATTATTTACTCACGTACAAAAAGTCAAACCATCTCAGTGGGATACTCGGATTTAGATTATGTCAGTTGTGTTGATTCGAGAAAGTCTACATTTAGTTATATGTTTCTCTTAGCTGGAGGAGCAATTTCATGAAAAAGTGGAAAGCAGTCTGTCATTGCTACTTTCACAATGGCGGCCGAATTTGTGGCATGCTTTGAGGCCACAGTTCATGGCATTATGATTGCGAAACTTTATTTATTTATTTTTTTTTTGAAAAGGAGAGAAATATCATTAAATCAAAGCGATCAAAGAAACTATATGAGAAGGAGGGATATGAACCCAAACTTCTTGACCTGACTCAGAATGAGCCGATGTTGCTAGAATATGAGCGACATCATTCGCAGACTTGTGAATAAAACCACATCTTGCTTTTTCATAACTGAATAGAAGCAATTTACAATCTTGAACCAAAAGACCAAAAGGTGATAAATCATCTAACGAAGCATTGTTAATGGACACAACAAGAACCTGAGCATCCGATTCGAAAAGAACTCAATCATATCCACACTCTTAAATCTAGCTCAACGCCTCTTGAAAAGCCATTGCCTCAGCACACTTAACCTCCATCTGACTGCAAAAACAGCCTGCTTTAGCCGCCATCTGCGAAACTTTATCTTAGGTCTAGGCATCGTCGATAATATAGCTAGACCACTGAGAACTTATTGTGACAATTTTGCAGCTGTTTTCTTCCCTAAAAATGACAAGTATTCTAGGAGTACAAATCACATAGATTTAAAGTACTTGTCTGTGAAAGAAGAAGTGCAAAAATATAAAGTGCCAATTGAGCATATTAATACTGATCTAATAGTAGCGGATCCGTTAACTAAAGGATTATCATCCAAAACCTTTATTGGCCATATTGAAAGGATGAGTATTATAAATAAGTTCTTGTTAGCATGATATTTTAATATATATATATATAATTACTTCGCTCATATTATTATGACACTAGAAATTCAATTAAAATTGTGTTTTGCTTATTTTATTGTTATCAACGTCACAATTGTATACAAATATGGTTTAGTGTGATAACAATAATATTTTTATAATTATTATATTTCTCAATTAAAATTCTTATGAACTGAATTTATTCTATGATATATGAAAGGGATCATGCCGTTTAAAGACTTGTAACTGTTATAATCTAATAATTTCAATTCTAATTACGAACAATCTGAAAGGCTTAATTTATTTTGACAACATGGCTAAATGGGAGATTGTTAGATTATTTTAATAAATAATCTATGTGGACTATATAAATAATTTTATTCGTTTTAATTATAAGAGAGGTTGGTTATTGAAATTTAAAGGGAATAAGAATCAGATTAGATTTAAAATATCATTTACTTTTTTTATAAATATAATAAAAAAAAGAAAAAGATTATAATTATAATATTTTTTATTATTATTTTATAACTATTCCATTCTTCACCATAAAAAATACGAAAGATAAAAAAATAAAAAAATAAAAAAATTCTGCAATCAAATTAAATAATAGATCAAGGTATGCTTTCGATTATTATTTATTATATCAAAATAATTTTTAAATAAAATGATCTTAGAATCTTCTATTTCTATTAAAATTTAACATTAGAAAGTTAAAAAAGATAAACTAAAATAGTTAAACGCATCTAATTAAAGATAATTTATATTAATAAGTATGTTAATTTATATTAATAAGTATTGGAATATGCGATTCAATGCTCTTTCTTCCAAGTATATTAAAAGTTTAATTTTAAAATAAATATTTATTTTAAATATTTTATTTTTAATAAATCAACTTAACACAAATATAATATAATATTAATTTAATAACTTAAAAATCCTTGTAGTTAATAAATTTATCTTGACTTTTTTTATTGATTTTAACATTTAAGATTTTACCCATCAAATTATCTGATATTTCTTATTATTTCATTAATTATGTTTATTTTTATTAATATCATAATATATATTAATAAAAATTACGACAGAATTAAATTTAAAAAATAAGAAAATTATTGAAATTTAAATTTATTTTATTATAATAATGGCAGCAAATTTCAATGTCTTTATATAAGAGTAATTGAGATTTCAATTTTTTTTTAAAAAAAATAAAAAAACTTCATTAATTTAAAAAGAACACAGAAACAATATAAGAAGGAGAGATATCAACTCAAATTCTTTGACCTGACCCAGAATGAGTCGATATTGCTAGAATATGAGCGATATCATTCGCAGATCTATGAACAAAAACACACTTTGTTTCCTCATAACTATAGAAGCAGTTTATAATCTTGGACCAAGATGTCAAAAGACGATAAATCATCCAATAAAACACAATTAACTGACATCACAAGTACCTGAGCATCCAATTCGAAAAGGACTCGATCACATCCACACTCTTTAATTCAGTTCAATACTTTCCGAAATGCCATAATTTCAGCACACTTTGCATTTATCTAGCTATAAAAAGAGCATACTCTAGCAACCATAAAACTCCCATTATCGTTCCGAATTACACAATCCCTCTGTCTATTTATTATGAAATATTTGCTTTTATAATAAAAATTATAAATTATACTCCAAATTTGTTACTCATTCACATAAAAAAAATAATGGGAAGTTAATTTATATTTCCAGGAAAGAACATCAGCAACTTGCATGTGAAATTTAATCGTTGTTGAGCTTTGAATCTAGAACATTCCACAAGCCAAGCTAAGCCAAAAGTTCGAGGTTTATTTGCATGCTCATTTTGACAAGCTTCAAAATTCCCATCAAGTGACCTGTAGAAAGGACCTTAATTAATTTTAAAAAATGGAATTTTTTATTATTTTTTCTCCACAATATTCAAATTTATTATTTAATAAAGATCTCGTCTTTTTTTAGAAAAATCATTTAAAAAAAAATAATTTATTTTTTTATAAAAAAATATTTTTTATTAACTAAATCTTAATATTTCAATCATAAAAAAATATAAAAATATTTTCTATAAAATATAAAAATATTTTTTATTCTCTTTTTTTTCTTTTATTCTCTTTCACTCTTTGAAATTGTTTTAATTTTATATTTTAGTCCCTTAAATTTGAATTTAATAAAATAATTATTTTGTTAAGAGGACAAGCTAGTTACTAAATAGTAGGGGTGAGCATTCGGTCGGTTCGGAACCGAACCGAATAAATCGAAAATCGAAATTTTAGTGTTTATAAAAACCGAACCGAACTGATTTTGGTCAGAAACCGAATCGAACCGAACCGGTCTGATTCGGTTTGATTCGGTTCGGTTTGATCGGTTTCGATTTTTAATAATTTTTTATTTTTTACACTTTATTTTTAATATTTTAAAATTTAATTAAAATATTTTAATCTTAATATGATTTAATTTCTCTATGTTATTGAAAAAATATATTATTATCACTAATCGGTTCGGTTTGGTTTTTTTGGTTTTTTTGGTTTTTTTCTGATCAAAACCGAACCGAACCGAAATAACCGAAATTTCTGAAATTAAAAATCGAACCGAAATATATAAAAAATCGAACTAAATTTTCAAATCAATTCGATTCGGTCGGTTTTTTCGTTTTGAACCGAATACTGCTCACCCCTACTAAATAGTATCGTATTAAAATGGTAAGAACTATAATTTTTCTAAAATTTTGGGGACTGGATAGTAAATTATCCAATGTTTTTAGAGTTCACATCTTCGACCGTCTCTGCGGAGTAGGTGTAGTTTCGATATGGATTGGGGCATGGTCCTCCTCCTAGTGGGCCTTAGCCTTTTTAATGTTTCCTGGATTTCAAGATTTTTTTTTCCAGAAATTCGGCAGGAGATTAAAAAATCAAACACTTTGTTAATACTTAGTAATAGAAAGTTTTTAATTAATCTTGAAATTTTGATAATTGGTATAATTCACTGCCTCACAATTAAATAGGAAAAAAAATTAACCATCTCACAGCTTGCTAATAATTTATTAATATCTAAAAAATAATATCTCTTTTGAAAAATAAATAATTTTCTCATTGACTCGAAAATTGTTTCTAAAAATTATTTTTTAAAAAAATATTTTTTGCAAAATAAATAAAATCTAAGATTATTTTATCTGTACTGGAAGGAGATCAAATATTGGTGTGCAAAAACTAATATGAGATACCATAGGGCTCAAAATTATAATTATAATAATAAAAAACTTGCTTTCATATATCAATCAGTTGTTCCTTCAATAAATTGCAATGTTTTTTTTTTTATAAATAATAATAATAAATCATTAATTACTATTTATAAAAATCACATCACATCGCTTGCAATTAAAAGTGATCATTCCGTGGTTTTGATTTTTAATCAAATCAAATTAAATAAATTAAAAAAATTAAAAATTAAAATTTTAATATTTATAAAAATTAAATCGATTTTAATTAGAAACTGAATCGAATTAAATCAGTCTAATTCAATTCAATTCGATTCAGTTTAATTTATTTAAATTTTTAATAAATTATTTTATTTTGTACATTTTATTTTTAATATTTTAAAATTTAATTAAAATATTTTAACTCTTATATAATCTAATTTCTCTATATTATTAAAAATAATCAGTTTAGTTCGTTTTTTTATTAAAATTAAAACGAATTAAAATAATTAAAATTTTTTAAATTAAAATTAAATTAAATTAAAATAAATAAAAAATCAAATTAAAATTTTAAATTAATCCAATTAAATCCATTTGTTTCTATTTAAATTCAACCTTACTCGGTCTAAAAGTACAGTCACCGATCTTTTAACGTTATGCCGAAAGTCTTCTCTAAAACTAGACGAAAATAGCAGTAACTTAGGTAATGTCGGTCCTTTTCGTACAAATAAATAATAATTTTAATTTATATTTATTAGTGTTATTATATAAACAGTACACAATTTTTAAACTTATTATCATTTACCTATTTTTATTACTTATTATAATTAAATATTTTATTTTTTAAATTTTATGAAAACTCATATAATTTAAAGAAAAATTTATTATTTAATTATAGATATTACTATTATTAATAAATGAATTTGACACTCACATATATAATCTAATAATGAGTCGTTCATCTGAATAAATTTAAAAAATTTTAAATTTTACTCAATATTCATTTCAAAAAAAATAATAAATTAATTTTTATATTTTTAAAAATTTATTAAAATATTTTTATTTTATTTTTTTGTTAACCATATAATTTTTTATCCGATTTCATCTATTTTTGACATTAAAAGATCAAATTATCTTCCTTTATTTTTTTTTTATAAAAAGAATTAGATTTTGAAAATTGAATTATTGAGAAAGAAGAAAAAGTAAAAAATCAGGTTTAAAAATTAGATTATCGAGGAAGAATAAGAAATAAAAAAAATAGATTTTAAAAATGAGATTATTAAAAAAAGAAGAAAAAGCAAGAAAAAAAGTTTTTTAAATCGAGTAATTGAGAAAAAAAAGAGAAAAAAGAAAAATAAAAGAAGAAGAAATTAAATTACTGGGAAAGAGGAAGAAGAAGAAGTGATTATTAGGTTATTTTGAATTATATGCACCATTTTTTATATTATTTTGATATAAAATATTAAAATAATTTTCTGCATCATTTTTAACTCAAATGAATATTTTATTTATATATATATTTTTAATATTATATTATTTATTTAATCTTATTTATACTTTTCACTCAAAAATTTCATATCATTTTATATATTCACCTATATATTTATATATTGTATATTTTCATTCAATATTTAAATATTCAATTATATTAAAAATAAATAAAAATATATTAATTAAATATTAATTATAAAAATACATTAATTAAATATTAATTATAAACATATATTAATTAAATATTAATTAGTAAATTAAAAATAAAATAAACTCACACATATTAAATTATCAATAAAAAAATACAAACTAATTTAAATGATAATATGAATTCGTATATTACTCCTACAAATGCTTTATTAATGCATTACGAAGTGTAAAATGAACATCTTTATTTTTAATTAATGGACATCTTTATCTTTAATTTTTTTATGTCGAGTAAAAAATTATTCAAATCGGATAGTTTTATCGACAACTATTTTAACAATTGAAACTGAAAATTCTGAAAATTCTAAAAATTCTTTATCGTCTTCAATAGATGCATTAAGATCACGCTCATACTCGATTATCATATTATATATGATAATACATGTAGCTAATATATCATGCAATACTTTTTTTTTTCAAAAACGTGATGGCTTTATTTGACGTGATTGGAAACATTATGGCCTTTTTAAAAATTATTTCAAAAACGTGATGGCCTTATTTGACGTGATTGGAAACATGATGGCCTTTTTAAAAATTATTGCAAACGTGACTGTGACACTACAAAAGCACGTTCAACATCTTTTTGATGTGATTATTGTTTCATTACAAAATATATCTTCTTCCTTATTTGTGGTTCACGAATAGTTTGCACAATAATAACTTGTATATATACCATCAGCTAAATAATAACTTGTATTATATTCGATAACCCAATAAAAAATGCGAGAGAATATATTCGATAAAAAAAACATTTGAAAACTTTATAAAACTACTATATATAAGTTTGTCAATATTTTTTATTTTTAAAATAAAATAAAATAATAAAAAATAAATTATTTTAAAAAATATTTTTATGAAAAATATTTTTTAAACTATAAATTATTTTCACAAATAAATAGGAGCTAAATCAACCAATTATATATTGGGTTGGCTAAATCATTTTCTTGATAAGCTATAAAAATATATAATAAAATTCACACACACGTTTGCCCCATAAAAAAAAAGGAAAGAGTATAGACATAGAAACGCAAATTCGACACGCCTTAGTATTATTCAAATTGGAAAAAAGAGTTCCAATTGATTTTTTTTTTTTTTTTAAAAATACTAACTTATGAAAAGCCTATTGAAAAACTTAATCGAATAATTAATTTTTTAATTTAAATTAAACTAATTCCAAAATTTTAAATATATTAATTTAAAAAAAATTCTAAAATTTTAGATGGATTGAATAATTCTATTTAAAATTTTTATTTATTAATTTAGAGATCTCTTGTATTAAATTGATTTTTTAGGTTAATTTTTAACATAAATATGAATAGAATGTATAATTGAAAATAAATAATTAATATATGATATTTTTATAAAAAAAAATAAAGGTAAAATTGTAAAAAATTATAAAATTTAAGGTTTTTATTGACATTTCCTTTTTTATATAATGAAATAGACGTGTGATTATTAAATTATTTCATTAAATGAAAACTTTATAAATATTATAAATGATTAATCCAAACAATTTTATAACCAATCAGGTGAACCCCTCAGCAACCCTTTCCTCGTAATTACCACACACAATCAAACCTTAACTACAAGACTTCAATTGACTGTTTCTTAATTTTACTTCATTGTGTTAATTAAATAAAATTCAAAATTCTTTCAAAAGTAAAAAAATAACATCGAAAACATTCACACTAAATGGCCATGGCAACTGAGATGACAATGAGTCAGATATTTTATAAATTTTTTTATTAAATTAAAAGGTTAAATAATATAAAAAAATTATTATTTAATTTTTATAATTTAAAAAAATTTATTTATTAATTTATCAATTTTAAAAAATCTACTCGTTAATCTTTCTATTAATTTTATCATTAAATATTTTACTATTTAATTCATATAATTTTAAAAAATTTGTTAATTAATTTATGAGATTTTTAAAAAAATTATTAATTAATCTTTTCATACCACATATATTTTAAATTTTTATACAATATTTAATAGTTAAAATTAATAAAAAAATTAATTAGTATATTTTTTAAAATATTAATAATATTTTAATATATTTTCTAAAAATAAAAAATTAAAATTTTCCATATCATAAAAATTAAATATTAATTTTTCAATAATATATAATTTGATCTGTAATTGGTTTAGATTTTAAAAAACCATAATATATGTGCCAAATTCAAGCCAGATTTGAGTTTTTTTTAATTGGATATTTAAATCGAATTATATAATTAATACTCCTCGCTTTCATAATTTTTATTTATTTTTTATTTTTTAATTATTTTAAAATTATTATCTATTTTTTAGACTATAATAATATATAAATTAATTATTATAATCCTATTTTATTTTATTTTATTTTCAAAATTTTTTTAAAAATATTTCTTAATATTTAATAAAATTATATTTCATAAAAATTATGAATTAAATAAAATAATAATATTTATAATTTTATATACCATACTTAACAAACTTGATCGAATTGTTAATTTTTTCGATTATTTAGTTTGATTCATACCGATTCAATTTCACTTTTTTAAATAAAAGTTTAATTTAACCACCATGATTTCAATGTTACTCTCTCTTTGATTGAATTGTTAATTTTTCCAGTTATTTAATTTGATTCGTATCGATTCAATTTCACTTTTTTAAATAAAGGTTTAGTTTAATCGCCATGGTTTCAATGTTTCTCTCTATTTATTAATAAGCGTAATTTTTTTTTTACCAATTTCACTAAGATTAAGATATTTATAATTTTATTAAAATATTTTTTATGAAATGTTAAAAACCACACAATTAATTAAGAGTATATTTAGAAATTATCATTATAAAAATACCTTTAAAGTCATAAATAAATATTTATATTGAGGTTTGTAGATAAAATAACATATAAACATATATTCAATACTGGCAAAAAAAAAAAAATTCAATTTGTTATTACTCAACATCTTTGGAAATATAAGATTTGGAGAGGCTCGTTAATACAGAATTTTAGATAAAATAAGAGGGTAAATTATAATTTAGAATTTTGATAACTATACATTACTACATAGAAATACGAGTGAGTATTTGGTCAATTCAGTTTAAAATCAAATCAAATTAAATAAATTAAAAATTAAAAATTTAGTATTTATAAAAATTGAATCAAACCGATTTAGAATAAAAATCAATTTGAATCAAATTAGTCTAATTTGATTCGATTCGATTTGGTTTGATCGATTAAACTTTTTATTTTTGACACCTTATTTTTTAGTATTCTAAAATTTAATCAAAATATTTTAATTTTAATTATAGTTTAATTTCTATATTATAAAAAATAATATATTATTATCATACATCGATTCATTTTGATTTTTCAATTTTTTTATTAAAATAATTAAAATTTTTAAAATTAAAAATTAAATTAAATTAAATTAAAATAATAAAAAATTAAACTAAAATTTTAAATTAATCTAATTTAATAATTTTTTAGATTTAAAATAAATATCACGGATTTTTATTAGTATATATGATTAGAATTGAGCATTCGGTCGATTTGGTTCAAAATCAAACCGAACCAAATAAATTAAAAACTGAAATTTTAGTATTTATAAAATCGAACCGAACTGATTTTAATCAGAAATCGAATCGAACCGAACCAATCTAATTCGGTTTGATTAGTTTCGACTTTTAATAAATTTTTTATTTTTTACACTTTATTTTTAATATTTTAAAATTTAATTAAAATATTTTAATTTTAATATAATTTAATTTATCTATGTTATTGAAAATAACATATTATTATCACTAATCGATTTTTTTAATTTTTTTTATTAAAATCGAACCGAATCGAAATAATGGAAATTTTTAAAATTAAAAATCGAACCGAACTGAATTAAATAAAAAACCGAATCGAATTTTAAAATTAATTCAGTTCAATCGATTTTTTCAGTTTAAATCGAATACGGTTCATCCTATATATCATTATAATTCATTTCAAATCGTGAATAAGAATGGAATTTGATTAAATGATAACGATTTATTAATCAAACTACTGTGACTTGTTAGGAGTATCAAATTACGGGCCTCTCCTTTTAAAAAAGTAATGGAAAGTGTGGTCGATTCAAATTGTCGTTCTCGTGTTTGACAAAATGGAAAAAACTTGTCTCCATCCAATACGTCATAGTTTTGAAAAATAAATAATTGAATCTCTCTATAAAAAAAATTAAATTTATGCTAAATTAAGTTTAAGTAAGAATTTCCAGTGAATAAATCGTTTGACTAATTATATATATATATATAAAATTTATTTCTAAAAATAAATAAATCTATAATTATTTTAAAAAGTTTTAGAATATCAATTTTGAATTTAAAACGATTATGGTCTTCAATATTAATTGCCGGCCACTCTAACATAATTGAGTTCTAAATAAAGATTCACAAGCTGTTGAGTGTTGAGATAGATTAATTAAAAGAAGGTATTATCACAAAAGTCCTCTGAAATTTAATATATTCTATATTTGGAATTTTTTTATCTATTTATTTATTTTATGTAGTATTTTCATGATTAATATATATTATGTTTGAAGTTTATTGATACACAATGAGTCATGACCCTATAGATTACGTATGGTAATGATAACATGTAGAATATTTTTCTGGATACTTAATCTGATTTAATTATATTAAGAATTGATGGTAAAAAAAAATTTGTATTTTTATTTAATTGCAATTAACTATATTTTTTTACCAATTAAAATTTAACTTTTTAAATTTGCTCTACCTTATCATTATTTATGTCATTAAAAACTAACGAAATTGCTATATCACTCGGTACATCAATGCCACGTCAATATATGCAAATTTCATAGTAAAATAGATAATAATTTAAAAGTGTAGAGTAGAATGGTAACAAAATTAAAAATATAAAATTTTTTGATAATTATTTATTTTATTTTTTAGGAAATAGAAAAATAAAAACTGAATCTATAATTTTAGATAAATTACATGTTGTTTTAGCCGCTTAACTAAGTTACACTAGACAATCAAATATTTAATCTATATATTATTAATTATTTTTAACTCCATTTTAAATATTAGTATAATTAAAAAAATGATGAATTAGTATTATACGTGAGAGTTAAAAAATAATTTAAAAAGGTATTCTAAAAAATTATTTTAATATTTTTAATATTTTCAAATTGAATCATATTAAATATTATTTTAAATTATTTTTTAATACTTCATAATTAATGTATTTAATAAGATTTTTTTAACATAGTTTTAAAAGTAATGTTAAATAATAAGTATACTAGACAGATTTAAAAAAAAATTGATTGATAACGATTTTAATTAAAATAAAATTAAGAAAAATTATTATTATAAAATTACGGATAAAAATTTAAAAATAATTGAATAATAATATAAATTGTAATTTTTAAATATATTTAATAGTGAAAAAGAATAATTTGATAATTTTATAAGTTTTTAAGGGTGCATTTAATCAAACATTAAAAAAACAGAGTTTAATTGGTAAAAAATTAAAATTATAGGGTAGAATTGTAATAAAAGTAAGCATATTTTTTTTTTATTAATTCTAAACTTTGCTGATATGACCTGGTGACATGATATTGATGTGGAAAGTGATATGACAATTTTATTAATTTGTTAACGGTACAAGTAATGGTAGGATGCAATTAAGACAACTTTAAAATGTCAAATTTTAATCGGTAAAAAAAAATATAGGATGTAATTGTAACAAAATTAAAAATATAGGCTTTTTTTGGTCATTAACTCTTATATTAAAATAGATTTAGACACTATGTAATTAACTTTAAAATAAATTTAAATTTATAATAAAAAGGATTTAATCGAAATAGAGAGATTAAAGCAATATTTGCTCATTTTTTATTTGAGAAGAATGTATTTAAATACAATTTTATCGACTATTTTGAAAAGGTACACGTTATAATATATAGTTATTGTTGCAACAGAAAGCATATGAGCTAGAAGAGAGAAAAAAATTTTCTATTATTTTTGTGTATCTGGCACAAAGATGGAAATAAGTCTTTTGGAATGTCCATTCAACCTAATTTTCTGGTATAGTTGTTTAACTTAGTCACTTGGAGCAGTCGTCTGACCTAATATGTTGGAGTGGTGTTCGACCTGTGAAGTCGTCCGACCTGATCTATTGGAGTGGTGTTCGATCTGTGAAGTCGTCCGACCTGGTCTATTGGAGTGGTTATCTAACCTGTTGTCTGATCTGCACCATTTTGCTATCTATTAAGTACTATTAGACTCCCTTTCAAGATGGAGACGAGGACATATCTCAAAGTTTTATCTTGAACAGATGTTCATGAAAGACAGTGGAAGTCAAAGATTTAGTTAGGAGGTCGACAAGTTGGTATTTGGAAGGAACATGCAAAGTAGAAATAAATCGTTTTGTGAGTTGTTCTCGAACCACATGGCAATCAATTTCAAGATGTTTTTTGTTCGTTCATGGAAAATAGGATTTGCTGCAATGTGCTTGGCCGCTTGATTAACATAGAAGAGATGGACATGAAGAAATATTTATAGATTAAAATCTCGAAGAAGGTAACTTATCCATTTTAATTCGCATACTGTGGTTGCCATGCTCCTGTATTCTGCTTCAACGGAAGATCTGCTAATTGTGCATTGTTTATTTACCTTCTAGGAAATGAAGGATGATCTGAGAAATATACAGTAGCCCTTGATGAATTTTCAGGATACAGGGTAGGAAGCCCAATCAGAGTTGCAGAAATCTCTAAGTTGCATGCCTTTTGAAGCAGAAAGGAATAAACTTTTCTACGGAACCCTTTTAAATAATAAAGAATATGTATTGTCGCATCCCAATGAGGCTTTCTTGGAGATTGTATAAACTGACTGAGCTGTCGCATGGCAAAAGTAACATCAGGCCTAGTAAGACCTATGTATAACAATCTTCCCACGAGTCTCCTGTACTATTCTGAGTGTTCAATGAGCTTTCTAGTCTCATTATCCAGTTTGGTGCTTCTTGGTAGTGGGTAGGATGTTGCTTTCGAGTTTGTCAGACCAGTATTCTGGAGAATGTCCAAAATGTACTTTTGTTGATTTAAACACATTCCTTCTTAAGATTGGTTGATCTCCATTTCTAGGAAAAATTTAGCATATCTCAGGTCTTTTATTGTGAATTGTTGATGAAGGAAATATTTGACATGTTGAATCTATTGTTTATTTGAACTTATAATTAATAGATCATCTATATAGATAATTAGTGCGGTAAATTTATTTTTTGCTTATTTTATAAACAAACAATAATTGTATGAGGACTGTTTGAACCCATAATTTTGTAACTTCATTGTGAGTTTCTTATTCCACTACCTACCCGCTTGTTTCAGTCCATAAAGACTTTTGATTAACTTGCATACTTGGTGCTCTTTGGCCTTTATATATCCTTTTGGTGGGCACATGTAGACTTCTTCATCTAGGTACCTATTAAATATGCATTGTTTATATCTAACTGATAGACATGTCACTCCAATTTTGTGGCAATAGCTAAGAAAGGTCTAATAGTTACCATTTTTGCCACTGGGGAGAAAATGTCATGATAATCAATTCCGGCCAGTTGATTGTAGTCTTTGGCAACTAGTCGGGCTTTATACTTGTCTATGCTGCCATCTTGTTTGTGCTTTACTTTATAGACCCATTTTGATAAAATTGCCTTTTTACCTTTAGATAGTATGGTGAGTGTCCATGTTTGATTTTTCTCTAGTGCCTCTATCTCTTATTGTATAGTATGAACCCAGTTAATGTCCCCTTTTGTAACAGCCTAGAAACCGAACTGCTACCGGCACTAGGATCCAGATCGACTTAAGGTCGTCGGGACCCGTAGTAAGCCTGCGTGGTATCCAGATCTCAGATCTATCTTAGAGAAACAACCTGCTCCTGCCAACTGGTCGAATAGATCATCAATCCTGGGTAAAGGATACTTGTTCTTGGTAGTGACTTTGTTCAACTACCAATAGTCAACACAAAGTCTAAGAGGTCCATCCTTCTTCCTGACAAACAGTACTGGAGCACCCCAAGGTGAGGTACTCGGGCGGATGAAACCCTTGTCTACCAAATCCTGTAACTGCTCTTTCAATTCTCTCAGCTCAGCTGGTGCCATCCTGTAGGGAGGAAGAGAGATCGGTCTGGTACCAGGTATCAATTCGATCTCAAACTCTATTTCCCTATCAGGTGGTAGTCCTGGAAGCTCTTTAGGAAACACATCTGAGAACTCACAAACCACTGGTACTGAGGATGGTTCCCTAACCTGTTTATCTAGCTCTCTCACATGAGCTAGGAACCCCTGACAACCCTTCCTTAACAACCTACGAGCCTGGAGGGCTGATATCAAACCCTTAGGTGTCCCTCTCCTGTCTCCTCTGAAGACACACTCTGACCCATCCTGGTCTCTGACACTGACTACTTTGTCTCTGCAGTTCAAAGTAGCATTATATGTAGATAACCAATACATCCCTAGAATGACATGAAAATCTGCCAACTCTAAAACCACAAGGTCAGCTGGAAGGTATCTACCCTCTATACACACTGGACTGACTTGACAGACTGACTCTGCCAATGATGGGTCACATCTAGGTCCACTGACCCAGAGAGGACACGCTAACTCGGAGACTATCAAACCCAACCTCTCTGCGGCTCTAGAAGCAATGAAAGAGTGAGAAGCACCGGGGTCCATCAAAGCATACACCTCTAAACACCCAATGATGAGATTACCTGACACCACTATGTTCGAAGTGTCTGCCTCCTGCTGCGTCATGGTGAAAATCCGTGCTGGAGCTGACTGACTTGCACCTCGGGTGTAATACCCGGCTCGTTCAGGCATCGGAATTCCTACCGTCCGGTGGAATCTCTGATGTCGGATTCGTTTGGAGGGGTATTGCAAGGGTAAACTGACGTTTTCTACAAGGTTTTCTAAAGGTTTTCTAACATGGTTTTAAGTGTTTTATGGTTTTGAAAGAAAAGGAAAGGAATTGTGAAGAGACAAGGTCAAGGAGGGAAAAACAGAGGTTCGGCCGCCGAAGGTATGTTCGGCCGCCGAAGTTGGCTGAGGTGCGGGTGCAAGTTTGGCTGCCGAAGATGGTTGACCAAGCCACCTATAAAAGCCCCTTAGGTCGGTTCAAGAGGTAAGTTTTCTTCCTCTTCCCACCCAAGGTGAGCTCATATCCTCCTTGAGATGATTTCATGGTTTTGGCAAGTTCTTGCATGGGTTTTAATGAGATTTATCCTTGTTTTGAAGAGTTGTGAGCTTTGAGCAAGGTTTTGGAGTTTGAAGCTCTTGAAGCTTGGTTTCTCCATGTTTTGACGCTAGGATCACACCAGCCTTTGTTCTAGAAGAGGTAAGTGTTGATCCTTGTGTTTGATAGTGTTTTAAGCAAGTTTTATGGAGGGATAAAGGGTAGGTTTGCATGGTTTGCATGAGTTGTGCATGAAGGGGTTTATGTCTCCTTTATGCCTTTGTTTGCTATATGTGGTTATGTGATGTTGTGTGGTAGAGTTTAAGGTTGTTTGAAGCTCCTATAGGTGTGGTTAAGGGTTTGTGCATGGTTTTAAGAGGTTATATGCATGTTAAGAGGGTTAGGAAGGTGTAGGGAGGCTGTTGGTGCATGGATCTGGGTTCTGGAGGAACTCAGGTTCGGCCGCTGAAAGGAGTTTCGGCCGCCGAACCCTTAAGGAGGTGGGATAGGCCGCCTAAACTCGCCCCCGAAGGTTTGGACTTTCGGCTCTGGAGTGGAGTTTCGGCCGCCGAACCTGCCGCCGAACCTGCCTGACTTTCGTCTCTGGAGAGGACTTTCGGCCGCCGAAAGTGCCGCCGAAGGTGCCCTGTTTTGCCTTCCTTTGCATGTTTTTCCATGCTTGTCTATGGTGTTTTAGAGGGTTTTTGGGGAGTTGTTTAGGAGATGTTTTAGAGTTATGTTAGCATTGTTTGGCACCTCATGTGAGTCCACCTGTGTAGGATCGGACCTGAGGCGAGGTGGTTAGCTCCAGTGTGAGAGTTGGCCCAGAGTTAGTCACAGCGTGGCTTCAGGCGAGTAGAACTAACTATGCATGTTTTAAAGCTAATGGTTAAGATAGTTACAGTATGAGCATGAGACACGCATCATGGATGCCATGTGATACTAGGTTGTATTGCATTAGAGATCACGAATATGCTGCATTGCATTGTTATTGTTGATGGGATGGACCAAGGCGATCTCAGTAGCCCGCTACCTGTTATGTCTAGATAAGACCTTTGGGAGCTCCGCAGTTAGGGGCCGGGCTCTAGTACATGTAGTGACCTGGGAGTCTGTAGGGACCGGGCACCGACAGAGGGAGTTCTGGGATCATGTCTAATCCGAGATGTGATATGTTTGTGCTATGCCACATTCCATGAAAGCATGTAATGAATGAACTGTTTTATGGTTTCTCCTCACTGGGCTCTAGTAGCTCACCCCATTCCCTTAACCCCAGTTTTGCAGGGCCAGAGTTCAGCAGAGTGAGTTATGAGACAAGCAGAGTGAGCATGGGTTGCCGTGTTTGGCTGTATAGCATAGCTAGGTTGTGATAGAGTGGCATGTATATGTATGATAGAAGCTTGATGTATATGTTTATGATGTAAAGCTGAAAGGATGTGATGTTTGTTGTATGGTATAGTTGTGGACATGATGTATGGACATGATGTGTATACAGGTTATGCATGGAAAGAGCTTGTGGTAAAGAGATAGAGTATAAGGAGATAATGTCTAGAGTTGTGCTTTGCCCAGTGTGTGCTGAATCCCTAGTGTATGCATGTGTCCTATTTTCCGTTTCTTGATGAGAAAGGTGTCAAGCTAGGCTTAACATATGATGTGTTTCTAAAACTCCAGTGATCAGGGAAGAAAGGGTATAAAATCCCTTGACCCATCTGAGAGGGAAGAAAGGGTAAATCCCTTGACCCAAAACAGACATCAAGACTAACCTGTGATATGCTGACCCTGAGAGAGTGGGTTCTATGTTTTCAGACATAGTGCATAGAGGGTGAGTGTGGTAGTAGATCACTGGTGTAGGCCTTGACGGCTGTGATTTTAAGGTTAAGCCTGGTAGTTTTACAGAAAAGGTTTTCAAAGTTAGTGTTTAGTTGGCTCATGTAGGGGATTGAGCAGGTACCTAGAGTTCAGTAGCAGGCTTGCTACGGGTCTAGGCGGCCTTAAGCCGATCTGGATCCTAGCGCCGAGCAGTTTGGAGCCGTTACAGAGGGGTATCGGTTTCCGGGCTGTTACATCGGGAACCCATCCCTGATGAAGAGGCTGACCCTCTTCCTCTACCTCTGCCACTACTTGGTGGTCGGGCTGAAGCTGCTGATTGTACTACATTGCCTGAGGTCATCTGCTGGGATGGTGTAACCAAAGTCGCCTGAGGACATTCCCGTGCATAATGTCCCTCCTGCCCACATCTATAGCAGGCTGTCGATCCCAACAAACAAGCTCCTTTGTGCGGTCTCCCACACCTATTGCACACTGGAATATCTGTGCCAGAGCTGGAGCCGCTACTCATTCCTAGACCCGTCTTAATCCTGCTCCAGAACTTACCTCTCTTTCCTCTGAGTTTATCCCATCTCTTCTT
Organism: Manihot esculenta; assembly: GCF_001659605.2. Taxonomy (NCBI): domain Eukaryota; kingdom Viridiplantae; phylum Streptophyta; class Magnoliopsida; order Malpighiales; family Euphorbiaceae; genus Manihot; species Manihot esculenta. Next base: position 24,167,232 of record NC_035170.2, read on the forward strand.
GCTCACACTGACCATACTCTGTGAGGAGGAACCTGGTTTAACACCAGAAGACTGTGCCTTTGATTGCTTGACTACTCCCTGACTGATGGCACTGGCCTCCATCTTTTGAGCAGCATCCACAATGGAGTGGAAACTCTCTTTCTCTGCATGGAGGATCAAGGAGAAATACCTGGGATGTAGCCTCGTGGCATATCTCTTTGCCTTCTTCTGGTCCGTATCATACGCCTGACCCACGTATGGTAACAATTCCAGGAACTTATCTGTATACTCATCAACACTCATCTCCTCCGTCTGTCTCAACTGTTCGAATTCCACAACCCTTAGCTCCCTGGAACTGTCAGGAAAAGCCCACCCAGCAAATTCGTTGGCGAACTCTTCCCATGTCATACTGTCTCTTCTGGGGTCCACATAGTTCTTGAACCATTCTCTGGCTTTCTTGCATTTTAATGTGAACCCTGCTATCTCAATGGCTCTACTATCATCTGCTCCCAACTCACTTGTTATCATTCTAACTGCACTGAGATACTCAAAGGGATCATCTCCCGTGTTGAATTTAGGAGCATCTAACTTTAAGTACTCCGTCATCTTCACCTTACTTCCCCCTGACGAACTGGGTTGTGCTTCAACAACAGGGGCTACTGGTTCAGGTGGTGGTGGTGGAGGTACTGTTTCTCTGGATTCAGGCGATGCTGAACTTGGATGAACAGGTGGGGGTGGATACATGTGATATGGTGGATAGAAGGAAGGATAAGGCATATATGGCATGTAGGGTGGATATGGGGCAAAGCTGGAGTAATCCGACGTGCCTCCCATCGGATACCCTGGGCCCTGTTGAAAGGGTGGATAGCCAAACCCCGAGGCCTGTGTGCCTCCCTGGGACTCCCCCATACCTTCTTCTGACCGTCCTATACCCATACTTTCATCTCTACTCTGAGCCTCCTCCCTAACCACTCTCTCTTCTTCTGCTCTTTCCCCTCTGCCTACGCCTCTTCTGCTCTCGTCAGAAGACCTTCTAGGGTCTCTTGACGTTCCCTCCCTGCTTGACCTATGAGATCTTGCCCTTGGCAATGCAGGAGGATGAGCAGTTGTTCCCTCACTTACAGGTGGGACTCCAGTCAATCTCGCGGATCGACGAGTTCCTCGCATCTTAATGTTCTGGAAAACAGCACATAACATAACACATAAGCAACACATATAAAAGAATGCACATGCATGAAGCATAGCATGACACATCAGCATATCCTAGTGGACATGTTTTCCTATTGTGCTTGACCCACTAAACTTCTAGGAGCCCAACTCTATCTCTATAGGTCCGATCATGTGAACCTAGGGCTCTGATACCAATCTGTAACAGCCCGGAAACCGAACTGCTACCGGCACTAGGATCCAGATCGACTTAAGGTCGCCGGGATCCGTAGTAAGCTTGCTATCCTGTCTGTGTACCTGTGAAATCCCATACATGATCATACTTTTTCTGTCAAACCATTAAAACTCTTCTTTCCTCCAGGGCTTAACCTGTGCATGCACTGTTTCTGCTCTCTCTTATCCGTCTCTAAGCGGATAAACTCATAATGTTAAGTCTGGTTTTCTCATATAAATCAACAAGAAAAGATACATACATATAAAAACTGATCATGTAAACACAACTGGGGATCACTCTAACGAATCAAGCACAAGTCTATACATCTTATACATCTTATTACATAACTACAATCTCTTTACATATACATGTCCACACTAGCTATTACATAACTCTTCTTCCATACCCTGCTGAACTCCCTCTGGACTTTGAACCTGCAAACCTGGGGAATAGGGGAGAGGGATGAGCTATACAAGCCCAATGAGTAGAAATATAAAACATGATCTCATGGAATGCATCACCTCACAGACATTTCATCTCAAGGACAGACATGACCACCAAAATTCCCACTGGGAGGATGCCTGGCCTAGCCAGGTCTTACAACCACAATTTGCCTGGCCCGGCCAGGTCTTACAAACTCTGCTTGCCTGGCCCAGCCAGGTCTTACGATAATCTGCTGCCTGGCCTAGCCAGGTCTTACCTACAGAAGGCTGCCTGGCCCGACCAGGTCTTACACAGAGCTAGGGCTATTGGGGTCGCCTTGGTCCATCCATCTCATCATATACATCGTATTATGCAATGCAATGCGCCATATTCGTGAAACTAGTGCAATCAACCTACTATAGTCATCATGATGCATGCCACATGCTAAAAGCATTTTAGTTCTGAAAAGAGAAGTTCCACTCACCTCTGGCTGACTCTGGACTACCTCTGCAGGTTCTGAACCTGTGCTCACTGCTGACTTCCCTGATTCCTCTGGTCCGTTCCTACACAGGTGGACTCAATGAGGGACCAAACTAACTCAAGAACATCTCTAAGAAACTCCCCAAAAGCCCTCTAAAAGATCCTAAAACAATCACATAAAACATGCAAAAGAAGGCTGGACAGGGCACTTTCGGCGGCATGTTCGGCGGCCGAAACCCCTCTCCAGAGACGAAACTCATGCATGTTCGGCGGCACCTTCGGCAGCCGAAAGTCTCGTCCAGAGACGAACCTCAACCTTCGGCGGCCGAACCTTGCCTCCAGAGACGAAAGTCCAAATGTTCGGGGGCAAGCTTTGGCAGCCAAAACTGCCTCCACAAAGGGTTCGGCGGCCGAACCTTCCTTCGGCGGCCGAACCTGGCTTTGTCCAGTGGATAGAACCCTGCTCTGTTTCATGCATAACTCACCCAAACCTTACCTAAACATGCATATCAACTACGCCCAACTAGCACATACCATATAACATGCATAAAGAGGTCCAAAACTAGCCTAAAACCTCAAACAAACACATCAAACAATACTTAACATGCTTGTACATACACATCTCCCATAAACCTCACCTACACCTAATCATGCATACTACCCATCCAACTCCCATAAAACCTTCAAAACTCATCAAAGAAGTTCAGGATCAACCCTTACCTCCTAAAGAACTTGAGGATGAGTGATCCTAACGTGGAGATAGGGAGAAAACCTCTTCCAAAGCTTCAAGCTTCACAACTTACTATTTTTGCTCAAAACCTTCAAAACACACCAAAACACGTAAAACCCTTAAAAGATTTGGTGAAAAACATGAAAAACATGAAAGTCAACTTGGGAGAGGCTTGAACGCACCTCTGGCTGCAAGTGGAGGAGAAATATCCTCCTTCCACCGACCCTTGGCCCTTTTATAGGTGGCTGGCCAGACCACCTTTGGCAGCCGAACGTGAATCCGAAACCATGCAATGTTCGGCGGCCGAAAGTGACCTTCGGCGGCCGAACCTTTGCATTTCTCCCTTGTTGCTTTTCTTTCAAAACTCATTTCCTTTAACACTTTAAAACATTCAAAACCCTTAAAAACACACATGAAAACATATGTCTTACCCTTCTCGAGGGTTCCGACACTCAAGCTTCCACCGGTCTACAGGAAGTCCGATGCCGGACGCAAGCCGGGTATTACACCTTTAGCTTGATGATAGAAAATAGGTGTATAGATAATAAACACATTTGACATAAACAATGTGTGTGAAGGACTGTAAGTGAGAGATAGATTAGACATGTCTTAGATGTTACCTTGCTTCGGACCAGCTTCTGTTGAGGTGTTGACTGAGGATTCAGCAAGTGAAGAATTATTCACCACATAATCATTTAACCAGCTCGATTTAGAGGTGGCTCTAGCACTTCTCCTTGGCTGAGTATTTATGGTATCTAGAATAGGTTCTTCTGAAATTGTTTAAAGAATATGTTCAATTTTCGGGTTATTTGTGTATTCTGAGAGTGGCGCAGGAATGAGGAGGTTGTCATTCAGGCTGGGCAACAGGTCAGAATTGTTATTCAGATCAGTATGGGGAGGTCGGTGCAGGTCGAAATTATAAGGATAGGTAATGAATCGTTATTCAAATCAGAATGGGGAGGTTGATACATGTCAGAATTGTCAATGATGGATAATGGCACTGTAGTATCAAGTGTTGAAGTGTCTCCACTTACAAAAAGAAATCATGTTTCATGAAAAACCACATCTCCTGAGATTATTTTTTCATATGATGTAAATCATATAATTTGTATGCTTTAAAACCTGAAGTATAACCAATGAAAATACATTTAAAAGCACTTTGTTCAAACTTAACCTTTTTAAATCTTATATTTATAACAAAACATAAACAACCAAAGACCTTTAAATGTTTGTAGGTCGACACTCGCCAAAAAATTTGTAGGTCGATATTTGCCAAAAAAAATTTCATAAGGGGTTTTCCAATCCAAAATAGAACTTGATAATCTGTTTATGATATAAGTGACCGTTAATATACTTTCTGCCCAAAAAAATTTTGGAAGCTTAGATTCAAACATTATAGCCCTTACCATTTGCAATAAATGTTTATATTTTCTCTTCACAATGTCATTTTGCTATGGAGTGTATGAATATGTTCTTTGATGTAAAATTCCTTTTGATTTAAAAAGAGTTTTACATTGTTTATTTATAAATTCTGTTCCATTGTCCAATCTTATTACTTTGAAATTTTTGTGAAATTGAGTTGTATCATGCTGATGAAATAATGAAATATGTTATGCAGATTAAATTTATCATGCAAAAGATATGTCCAAATGACTCTTAAAAAATCATCCACTATAGTCAAAATGTATTTTGTATTTGAGATTGAATGAGTTAAACACGAGCCCCATAAATCAATATGAATTAGTTCAAAAACAGTTCTAATTGTTACTTTGCTTTTCTAGAAACTTAATCTTTATTGTTTTGCAAGTAGATATATTTCACACACTTGATTTTCCTTATTTTCTAGTTGAATGGCTGAGGTGCAAATTAATTTTGCATGTAATGTATGACCAAGTCTTGAATGCTATAGTTCATAGAAATTTTGACAAGAGTATAAATGAAAAACTTTCATGCATGGGGTTTAACTTGGTAGCTGAAAGAGAATCAGTGTTAGAGTCATAAACTATACCACAATTAGTAAGAGTTTTATTTACTAGGATATAGAGTCCCTCTTGTTATTTTCCTTCAGCCAGCACCTCTTTAGTCACTAGGTTCTGTATAAAGCAGGTTTCAGAAGAGAATTTTACTATTAGCTTAGAGAATTTAGAAAGGCTACTAACTGAAAGTAAGTTGTGCTTAAAATGAGAAATATACAAGGCATTGTGTAGAATTATTTTAGGTGAGAGTCTGATGGTTCTAAAATAGTGAACATACTTGGATGTTCCATCGGGTAGAGTTATGGTGCTTTTATTTGGTATTGCAGAAATAGTATGAAATAAAGATAGGTCACTAAACATATGAGTTGATGCATCTGAGTCTATTATCCGTACAAAGTTTTTACCATGTCTGCTAGTAGGGTAGCCCCTAGTATTCTTACTTATAAATCCTGAGAAATTGCCATAGCTTGTCTCATTTGTTACTGAATTTTGATTCTGCATACATTTTTCCACCTCCTCCTGGATTAAATTCGCTCAACTCACTTGACTGCCTTCTTGTTTGCTATCGATTTTATTATCATCATCCATCGTATTTTTTGCACATTTGTAGCAATCACCCATTTTCCTTTCATCTACTTCTGTTTTAGCTTGGTGAACCATTTTGATTGCCCGTAAAGCTTAAAACATGCTTTTCTTGTGTGACAATTGTCTTTACAGTAATCACAAGTTATGTTCTCTTTTCTTCCCAATTCCTTTTTCTTGCTTTGAATTTTTTCCAACTTGTGGTTGGTTTCTAATCATCATGACCGAGTTGAAGTCTCCTGCTTTGTTACTGTGTATTTCTCTCTTTTTTCAACTCTAACCACCATTGAATAAGTTTTATTAATAGTTGGGAGGAGATCCATAAGTAAGATCTGATTCCTAACACGATCATAGCTATCATTTAAGTCCATTAAAAATTGAATCAATTTATCCTCATTGCAAATCTCATCTAACTATTTGGATACACCATATTCACATATAGGTAAGAGCTTTAAATAAGTTAATTCATCCCATAATCTTTTCAGTTTAGTAAAATAAATTATCATAGAAGGATTAGCCTAACGGAACTTATCTCGTACTTGATCGGATAGAGAAGAGGCCCATTATTCTGTCTGAATCTTTCCTTAATTTCTTCCTAGAGTATTTGAGAAGATGGTTCATATATAAATGTGTCAATCGGTTCCTTTAACAGTGAGCTTAATATCCATGTGGTGACCATACTGTCCACCTTCCTCCATTTCTCTAAGTTTTGAGACCCAGCAGGTGGCATTTCGAAGGTGCTAACAATAAAACCAAGTTTATCCTTGGTCCTTAAAGCAATCATCATAGATCTGCTCCATGACAGATAATTTTTCCCAAGGAGATGAGCACTAACTAGTTGCATTTTAGGATTATCTAAATTTTAAAGCCTGAAGAAATCATTCTCATTCTCTTTTTCATTTTTGTTTTGATTCACGATTGCTGAGATTGTTTTCTTGGGTAATTCTTCTGCCATTTGAGTGATGAAGAAGGAAAAGAAAGAGTAGGATTAGAAATGAAATACAACACAGGTATGCTCTAATACCATATAACAAAAAGGACTTCATTGGAATAGAGAGGCTGAGGCAATACTCGCTCAATTTTTATTTGAGAAGAATGCGTTTATATACAACGTTATCAACTACTTTGGAAAGGTATACGTTATAATATATAGCTATCGACTATTGTCTTATTTTTATGAGCTGACACAGAGATGGAAATAAGTATTCTAAAATGTCCGTCCGACCTGATCTTCTGGTATAATCGTCTAACCCGGTCACTTAGAGTAGTCGTCCGAACTGATCTGTTAGAGTGGTGTCTGACTTATGAAGTCGTCTAACCTAATCTATTGGAGTAGTGTCCAACCTGTGAAATCGTCCGACCTGATTTATTGGAGTGGTCATCTGACCTATTACCCGATCTGTACCGTTTTGTTATCTATTAAATACTATAAGAATTTAAAAAATTGATCTTTGTTATAAATTTAAGTTCTAAGTCATATACGATGATATCCACTGTAAAAATCCATATATATGAATAATTTTGGAAATGTATTTTTCATATTAATATAATGTATTCAAAATAAAAAGAAATACTAAAATAGAGTTGATAATTGAAGAGTTGATTTAATGGCGCTGGATGTTAGTGTCCATATTAATTATAACTGTTAAATTAAAATTTATATTTAAATAATTTTTTATCCATTTTCGACTGATTCAAATAGTTAATCTGACATATTTAGTAATTCTAAACGAGTAGCTAATATAATCTCACAACTTCACAGGTGAATGCTACACTTAAAATAAAACTGTTGCAAATTACCTTAATTGAAATAAAAAATTTCACAAAAACTTAATTTAATTAATTATTTTTGATATGTAGAATGAAAAAATTTTTTAAAAAATAAAATTATGTATGATTTTATTAAAATTTATTAAAAATATATTTTTATAATATAAATTCTATTAAATGGAAGGTTATTGTTTTTATATCTCAAATATCTATATCTATATTATAAGAATTACCATGCAGCAATCTTATATGATTTGCTATTTTTATTTATTTAAATTATGAAATTTTGTAATAAGCGAGTTCTAAATTTTGGATTCATATAATAAATTGATCGATATGTTAAAAATATGATTAAATTTAAGAAAAATTATTATTTAGTCTGTATAATATAAAAAAATTTTTAATTAATTTTTTAATTTTAAAAAATATATTAAAATATTTCTAACGTTTTAAAAAATTTATTAATTAATTTTTCATTAATTTTGCCGTTCAGATATATTTTAAATTTTTTTATAATATTTAATAAATAAAATTAGTAGATATACTAATTAGTAAATTTTTAAAATATTAAAAATATTTTAATTTATTTTTTAAAATTATAAAAAACTAAATAATAATTTCTCTCTTAAATTTAGTGTTAGATAAATTTGAAATGGAAGTTATACTCATCTTTCATAAAATCTCACCATACATATTGTTCCACGATCAGTTATTTTTTCCAACCTGCTCCATCAATATAATAACTTTTTGATGCTAATTCTTCAACTAATTCAATTGACTCCCCGGTTTAAAATCAACCATCGCAATCGATAATTTGATTCTCGAGTAAATACTCAAAAAAAAAAATATTTTTTTTAATAAATCGATTGAATGTAAATAAGATTAAAATATCTTTAATTATTTAAAAAAAAAAAAAAAACCTACCACTGCAACCCCCAACTTCCTTTTTGTCGTAGCCGGCCCCCTAAAATATAAATACTCTACAGCTCATTAATTTGCTGCTACAGTTGGACACTGATATTAGGGGCGAGCATTCGGTCGATTCGATTTAAAATTGAATTAAATTGAATAAATTAAAAATTGAAATTTTAGTATTTATAAAAATCGAACCGAATCGATTTTGATCAGAAACCGAATCGAACCGAACTGATCTGATTCGATTCGATTCAGTTTAATTTGATCGGTTTCGATTTTTAATAAATTTTTTATTTTTTACACTTTATTTTTAATATTTTAAATTTAATTAAAATATTTTAATCTTAATATGATTTAATTTTTCTATATTATTATCACTAAATTGGTTCGGTTCGATTTTTTTAATTTTTTTTATTAAAATCGAATCGAACTGAAATAATCGAAAAATTTGAAATTAAAAACCGAACCAAACCGAAATAAATAAAAAACTAAATCAAATTTTTAAATTAATTCGATTCGATCAATTTTTTCGATTTAAACCAAATACTGCTCACCCGTTACTGATATTACTGATATTGGTCCCATCCCAATGACATTCTTCCATTCCATCAAAATAACTTCTATATATATTAATAATGACGGTCCCACATTCCATGGCATTCTTCTTCCTTCTCTATTTTTTTAAATCTGAATTATGAAATTGTATGTACGTTGATCATGATAAATTATATGTAGTTTTTTTTTTTTATAAAGATAAGATTTATTAAAAAAATCATCAAAACCTCGAATACATTAAGATTATAAAGTCTATGGATAAAATCATGGCTAGAAAAAGATAGTCCAAAATATAAATAGATCTAAAAGGCTAAATCTAAAAACTCTAAAGTTGGTAGCTAAGTGCCTCCAAATCAGTCGGGTTGATCATCTCAGGCACCGCAAGTTTTGGACCACCGAAGATGAGGATGACCACAAAAACTAGTGCTTTTAACATATATAGAAATCTCATCAAATTATTTAGTTAAGGAAGAGACATGCCATAACTTGAGAGACCCAATTAGAGCATTAGTTTCAAAGGAGGCAGAAGAAAGCACTAGTTTAAAGAGAAACCAGAGAAATCCATTACCAACAAGATAGCAAGGATACTAGACATGAAGGTTAATGGACGTTCAGATCGCCATGTTTTAAGAAGGCTATCAAGATTGACACGGAGCAACTAGCATTGATTTTACCGCAAATTTGGACCGAATTTAACTTTTGCTGTCGACGTCCGATGAAGATCTACGAGAATTTTTCAGAAAGGGAATTTTGAGATGCACGACTTTCAAAAGTGTGATAAGGGCCACAGGCCTGTCACAAAGTTCGATGTGAAAATTTTACCATTTAAGGGTTAATTTTATATTTTAATTATTTTTTTGAATATTTTTATAATTTTACGTATTATGTTTTTTTTTTCTATTATAAATAGTCTTTTCTTGGCTTTATGAAACTTTACTTTTCAATCTTTGAAAAATTTCAATAAGATTTTTTGGCTTCTACCCTATCATTTGTTTTAAATCGTCTTAGCAAAATGATATTGGTTAAAACTCCTGACGGAGTCTAATCAGTTATTTATCAGATTGGTATCAGAGTGAAGTTCGTCTATGGCAGACAACCAAGAGGTACGACTTACTGCAATTGATGCATCTTTGGCAAAATTGAGGGAGATGATCAGACAGTTAGCCTTGCAGCAGGGAATCCACCAATTCGCTGCCATCGAACGCCCCCAGCCAGTTTCAAATCCTGTGATCGTCAATCTTGTGCCTACAAATCCCCAACAGAATTATCAGGAAGGTTACAAGATAAAGATAAACCTTCAAAACTTTTCTAGTTCGTTGGATGTGGAATCTGTTCTTGATTGGTTAGCGGAGGTTGAAAATTTCTTCGAAGTTATGAATGTGGAAGAGGATCGAAAGGTTTCGATTGTGACCTATAAGTTAAAAGGGGGTGCAGTAGCCTGATGGAATTCGGTTCAAAATGAATGCTATCGAAGGAGGCTGGAACCGATACAAAACTGGGTGTTGATGAAATAGATGATTGAACAACGGTTATTGGCTAGTGATCACGCTCAGATTTTGTATAACTGGTATCATGACTATGTACAGGGGAATCGAAGGATGGATGAATATACCGAGGATTTTTTGAGGTTGCAGGCGAGGAGTGCAAACTGTGAGAATGAAGCCCAGCAGGTTGCTCATTATCAGATGGGCCTGAATTACGAAATTCGTTGTATGATAGGAGTAGCTGTGATTTTCACTTTGCCAGATGCTATTGAGATAGCAAAAAGGGCAGAAGAGCGTGTTGATTCGCAGCCACGACAATAATATAACTAGAATTTTAATTACAAAAATTTTGGTTTGATAGGGACACAACAGTATAGAGGTAATTACTGCGGGCAGCCTCCTAAGGTTATAAATTCTGGCAATCCTCAGAATACTATAGAAGAAAGAAGAGACAGTAAGAGGAAAGCAGTCGCCATTACAACAGATAAAGGAGACAAAATCAATCCTTATCAGAAGCCAATAGAAGATATATGTTACCGCTGCAGGCAGCTTGGTCATTGATCGAATAATTATCCAAAACATAGAGGAGTTAATAATGATCGCTGACAGGTTAATGTGGTTGAGCAGGTGGCTGAATCTGAGGAGGAAGTGGATGACGATGACTGATCTATTGCTGGTTCTGAAGATGGAGAGGTCACCTATATGGTAAAAAAAATCTTATGCTCAACAAAATAGGAGGATGAGACGCAAAGGAGGAAGATTTTCCAGGCAAAGTGTCGAGTAGGGGAAGCAATTTGCAGGCTAATTATAGATAGCTGCAGTTGTGAGAATCTGATAGCTAAGCAATTGGTGGAGAAATTGCAGTTGCCTACACAGCCGCACCCTTTGCCATATAAAGTCGGATGGATTAAGGAATGTCCGACAATTGAGATCAACAGAATCTGCAGCGTGCCTATCTCGATCGGTAAATCTTACACTGAACTTGTTAATTGTGATGTTGTGGATATGGATTATTGTGGAATTTTGCTAGGTCGCCCTTGGCAGTTTGATATTGATGCTTTGCATAAGGGGAAGGAGAATTCATACATATTCACATGAAATCGAAAGAAGATCACTATTTTACCTTCCGGTTCTACGAAACATTCTAAAGTGGAAGGGAAGAATGCTATTGCTGTTTTCATAGGAGTGCAAAGGCTATCAAACATAGTTGAGAAATATGGAGGCATGCTGGTTTTACTTGTGAGAGCAACAGGCGCAGCGGAGGATGCACCACCTTTACCACCACTCATCAAAGAATTATTGAAGGAGTTTTCAAGGATAGTGGAGGAATTCTCCAAGCTCCCACCTTTGCGGGATATATAGCATCAGATTGATCTCACTCCTAGATCAAAATTATCGAATCTGCCTCATTACAAAATGAGTTCAAAGGAGAGTGAAATCCTCTAAGAACAAGTTGAAGAATTATTGAAGAAGGGGCATATTCTGGAGAGCATTAGCCCCTGCGGAGTACCTGCCCTATTAGTTCCAAAGAAAGATGGGACATGGAGTATGTACGTGGATAGCAGGGCCATAAACAAAATTATAGTTCAGTATCGATTTCCTATTTCACAACTGGATGGCATGCTGGATCAGCTATCTGGGTCTAAAGTTTTCTCTAAGATCGACCTTAAAAGCGGCTATCACTAAGTTTGGATTAAGGAGGGAGATGAATGAAAGACAACCTTCAAGACTAAGGAAGGCTTATACGAGTGGCTGGTTATGCCATTTGGTTTGACGAATGCACCTAGCACTTTTATGTGACTTATGAATCAGGTTTTGCATCATTTCTTATGCAAATTTGTGATTGTTTATTTTGATGACATCTTGATTCTTAGTCGCAATGAAGAACAACATTTACTGCATCTTCGTCAAGTAATGATAGCCTTGCAAGAAAGTGAGCTGATTATTAATCTAAAAAAATGCATTTATATGACGAAGTGCGTTCTGTTCCTGGGATTTGTTGTTAGTGCAGAAGGGATATATGTTGATGAAAAGAAGGTAGAAGCAATACATAAAATTTTCATTCCTAAAACTATTTCTGAAGTTCGCAGTTTTAATGGCCTTGCTATTTTCTATCGACGGTTTATCAAAAACTTCAGCAGTATTGTTGCCCCTATCACAGATTGTTTGAAGAAAGAGAGAGTTCAAAAATTTGCTTGGACTGACACTACGAACAAGAGCTTTGAAGAGATTAAAGATAAGCTTACTTCTGCCCCTATTCTTGCTCTATCCAATTTTGATAAACTATTTGAGGTTGAATGTGATGCTTGTGGAGTTGGGATTGGCAGAGTATTGTCACAGTCTAAAAGGCCTATTGCCTTCTTTAGTGAGAAATTGAATGAAGCTAGGAAGAAGAAGAAATTGAATGAAACTAGGAAGAAGTGGTCTACTTATGAGCAGGAGTTATATGCAGTATTCTGGGCTTTTATAACTTGAGAGCAGTATCTGATGGGGCGATAATTTATATGGGCTAAAATCCAAGCTCACCAGTCTGCTGATGGGTTCTTGATACACGATAACTTTCTTTTTAAGGAGAATAGGTTATGCATTCCTCGATCTTCCCTGCAGAAAAAACTTATTCGGGAGGTCCATGGAGGAGGTTTGAGTGGTCATTTGGGGCGTGATAAGACTATTGCTGGGTTGGAGGCCACAATTAAAAAGGAATACAGGTTGGATGGTCCAGAAGTACCCAATTTGTCAAATTCAGAAGAGTCATTCGCAGAATACGGACTTATACACTCCACTGCTTATTCCAACATATCCTTAGGAGGACTTGTTTATGGATTTTGTTCTTTGTCTTCCACGTACTCAACATAGATCTGATTCCATTTTTTTTGTTGTTAACAGGTTCTCTAAAATAACGCATTTCATTCCTTGCAAAAAAACTAATAATGCTTCTTATGTTGCAAAACTGTTTTTTTCAGAGATTGTTCGCTTACATAACGTCCCTAAGATCATTACTTCTGACAAAGATGTGAAATTTCTAGCTCACTTTTGGGTGACTTTATGAAAATGTTTTGAAACTGAAATGTGATATAATAGTGCTGCCCATCCCCAAACTGATAGACAAACTGAATTAGTGAACCGCACGTTTGACAATTTTCTGCACAAATTTTATATGTAAAGCATCAACGATCATTTCTGATAAACAGACTTATTTGTAAAAAACGAATTAAATCTGGGAGAAAAAAAAATCTGCGTTTAATTACATATAGGTTTTACTATAATTATTAATTAATATATAATGTCATACATATGATAGTTGCACGAAATAATGGTTTGAGGAAGGAATGATGTAATTGTTATCCTGAGTCAACCTGAATTAGCAGAATAGAATAGCACGGCTCTATTGAAGGGAAAGAAATAGGCTGTCCCGCTATACAAATTCATCGTTTTTTTTTTTTTTTTTTGAAATGGATACAAATTCATCCTTATCACTAAAAAAAAAAATTCAGTTAAAAGAAAACTATTGACAATCTGTCGCTTTTAAAATAAAATTAGAGAACTTAAAAAATTTTAAAAAATAATAATAATATGTGAATTTTGTTAAAACTCATGTAAGTTTCAGCGCCGGCACAAGGCATTCCTCCGGTAAGCCGAAAAGAGAAAAACAAAAAAAAGCAATTGGTGGGCGGAAGCGTAGCTACTGTCCCATGTGAATTTGCTGCTGGAAGTTTGTAGAATAGTTTAAGTAAATAAATAAAACGTCAACAACCAAAACAAACCAATAGCTATCAACCATCAACTACCACATCGCCACTCTCTCTCTCTCTCTCTCTCTCTCTCTCTCTCTCTCTCTCTCTCTCCCTTCGAATTCAGCGCCTTCTCTCGATACATTCTCACACCCTCGTCTCAATCTTCAAGACCCTCTCTTTTTCTCTGTAAAGTTTCTTCCTGTTCAGAGACTGATTTCTGTCAACCTTGAGGTCTGTGATGTGCTTTGATCTTTTCTGATTCTTGATTTTTTGACTTGATCATGGACCCTTTTTTTGGGCTGATTTTAAGTGCTCCGTTTTACGGTTTTTGTTACAGAATGGGAAAGAGGCTTGTGATGGTGCCGGCCAAGGATGTGGATTTGTCTACTGTCAAGTATAAGCCTGAGGTTATCCAAGGTTGCTACCAATCAAACCCATATTTCTATAATCTATAGATGGAAAGAAGATGTTGTATTGACTCTTTTTTGTTTGAATTATAGCTCCACATTTGACAGGATTGGGATTTAAGTTGTTTGTAAAGTTAGTTGAGGCTCCAGTTATAGGTTCTCTTATTATGTCTTACTTAAAGAAGCAGAACAAGATGGATGAGGTTGGATTTCTATATGGATACTCTTTTTTTTTCCCCAAAATTTCCTTTCAATTCTGCTGTTGCATTGTTTATTGGGGTAGAGGGCTGTGACAAAGATGATATGACTAAGAGGCTCTCAATTTTTGTTATTTTCAGATGTTGCGGAACACTCTGATACCAGAAGCACCAATGTTCAAACCTGAATTCCCTCCTCAAGGTTTGTTCTTATCCTTTTCTCTCTTAGTTAGTTCTGTTGATACTTGTATACTTCCAAGCATTCCATGTTAGTTTGATACACTGTACACATTGATGCAATTAAAATTTGAAGAAAGGCCGGCCTGCTGATGAATATTATATTACCATAAAAACTGAGCTGAATATATATTTACACCCTTATACTCATTGGGATTAACCCATTGAATAGCCGAACCAAAATCATAACCTTGAAATTATAAAAATCATATCAATTAAATACAAATTAGTCATATTATTGAAAATTTATCATAAAAAAGTAAAAATTAATCACATATATTGATGACTTATACTCTGAATTTTGCTGATTATACTCTGAATTTTTATAAGTTGATAAAGTTACATGATAGTATCATTTTACGAAAATTTTAGAGTTCAATTAATAAAATTTTGGGTACAGTTAGTAATAAGTCGAACTATTTTTTATTTCCTTTGACAAGTCAACAATGATATGGTTAATTTTTGTTTAGTGTTTAATAGGTTACAATTTTTGTTCATGTTGTTAATGGACTAATATGAAATAGTACAAGCATGTAAGATGTATTTGGCCTAAAAACTGTGTTGGACCTATGTGGATCTCATTTTATGGATATTTGGAATTGCATTATTGTGAAAATTCAAGGAAGCATAACATGATTAAGTAATCATGGTTCTTTCCATGAAGCTGACAAAGTAAGTATAATGTGAGTTCAGAACCAGAAGCTGGTGTTGTTATTGTGGATGAAGATGGAAAACCAGAGGATCGGGTTGAATCTGCACTGAAGTGTCTTCCTCATTATGATCCTGCTATCTGCTGGAATGGGGACTCAGCTCCATCATTCAGATACTGGAAGATACGTGATTATGCATACGCCTATCGATCTAAGCTTGTAACTCCATCTATGGTAAGTCACCCTCAGCATCTACGCTTGAGTCTCATTTTTGTTTTTCTAATAAATTACAGGGGAAGGATCTTATTTTTATATTGTAGGTTGCAGAGCACATAATCGCAGTTATAGAGGAGTTTCAAAAGAAGAATCCAACAGCACCATTGTTGATTTCTTTTGACAAGGAAGAAGTCAGAAAGCAAGCTGCAGCTTCCACACAAAGGCTTGAGGAAGGTTCTGTTGAATTATATTTGATGATGTATTGTAATTTATAGTTAAACTGCAATTATCATCTCATGAAAGTGGTGGATCTTCAGTCGTTTTAATTTTTTCGCTTGGGCGGTAAGAGTTTGAAGATTTATCATTTGGTTGACTTGAAAC
Source organism: Manihot esculenta (assembly GCF_001659605.2). Lineage (NCBI taxonomy): Eukaryota > Viridiplantae > Streptophyta > Magnoliopsida > Malpighiales > Euphorbiaceae > Manihot > Manihot esculenta. The sequence goes on from NC_035170.2 coordinate 24,183,329, forward strand.
TAGTTATGTATGTTTTTCATAAAAAGAAAGAACAATGTATTATTGCTGCATGTGGTAAATTTTTTACTCTTACTTAGTTCTTATTTAATTAAAATGGTCACAAAATGTGATGACAAAATTCCAAATAAAAAGTCTTCCAAGAACCAAGACTTTCTTTTGAGATGACTTTCTTTTGAGATTTACTGCTGAAATTGGCGCAGGAAATCCAATATCTATATTGGATGGAATTTTCATGGCAATCAAGGATGACATAGATTGCTATCCCCATCCATCTAAAGGTACATGATCTTCACTTTCTTCCTCTTGTTAATATTTCTCAAGAATAGTAATAGTATAAAAGTAACATCCATCTTAATGAACTATTATATTGTTATCACAATGACAGGTGCCACTACATGGATGCATGAGGTTCGTTCTGTTAACAGTGATGCAGTTTGTGTTTCTAGACTGCGCAGCTGTGGTGTGATATTTGTAGGGAAGGCAAATATGCATGAATTAGGCATGGGCACAACTGGAAATAATCCAAATTATGGGTCAGTTTGTTGTGCAGGACCAAGTCTATTTTGGGATTTTAGTGATTTCAAACACAAACTATAAATATTAACTGTACATACATGCACATGCATGCTTTGTCGCATGACTGGAATGATAATTAGAATTTAGTTCTTAACAGTTGTATTTATTGCAGAACGACAAGAAATCCTCATGCAGTTGGAAGGTACACAGGTGGATCTTCCTCAGGCCCAGCAGCAATTGTAGCTTCTGGAATATGCTCAGCTGCCTTAGGAACTGATGGTGGAGGTTGTATAATGTGATATATCAGGTCTGACTAATGGTTAATGCAATGTGGCATGCTAATATTTTATGTTTAATTTAATGGCGAAAAAGGCAGGTTCAGTCCGTATACCCTCTTCGCTTTGCGGTGTTGTGGGCTTCAAAACAACATATGGACGCACAGATATGGGAGGGTAAGACTTTTATCACCCGTCAATTATGGCGTATTAGAACTAGTCTGATACTTAGTATTCTTTGATTTGTTTATTCAAAGAAAAGAATTGGATGATCTTGAATGACATGATATTTGAAGTAATAATTTTTTAGCAGTAGAGATTCTTATTGTTCTTTTTCCTTTTTTCTCTTTTTCTTTTGACATAGTTCAATATGCGATTCTGGTACTGTGGAAATTATTGGACCAATTGCATCTTCAGTGGAGGATGTCATGCTAGTGTAAGTATTTAAAGCTTGGATGGCGGCTATGTGATCTTTAGATGTCAGACAATACATATTTGCATTATACTGGAACTGGCTGCAAATTTCTATTAATGTTACTTTCGATGCATTATAAACTGTGATTCCCTTGGCAGTATAGCTATGTATCAATTAAAGAAATAGAAAACAAGATGGTTGCATTTTGGTGTCGTTCGTAGTTTACCGGTCCTTGTACTTCCAGAGTTCGCTTCTTTGTTGATGTTTGAAGACGTGAACTATGTTCCTTGAAGGAAGTGAACAGTTAGTTATGCTAATTGCTTAGTGGAAAATGTTGGTCACTTCACATTCTATTGATTCCTCAGGTACGCTGCAATGTTGGGCTCCTCTCCAGCAGATAGAATCTGTCTGCACCCGGTAACTTCATGAACTTCATCATCTATCCAAAATATTTCAAATTTATTTTAAATTATGTTTCTCTCCCTTTTTTAAAGCTCGAGTCATTTGGCCATATTAATGATTTTAAGTCTTAAATAGAGTCATTTTCCAAATTTCTAGTCGCAATCATAGTCATACTATTGTTCTCTGTGTTGACATACTCATGGTCATGCTAAGGAGGTTTCATTATAAGTTCTCACCACTTTCCAGGCTTCATTTTTCTGTCAAGATATCATCCTTATAATGTTTTTCATGTTCTTTTTGCAGTCTCCCCCGTGTTTGCCTAATTTATCATCACATGGGAATACAAATATTTTAGGATCATTGCGACTGGGAAAGTATACAGCGGTGATCACACTTCTCCTTTTACTGAATGTGAATCAAATTCACTATTTTTAGCAATCAAATTATGTATATATTTTTTTAACAAATGTTAAATACCTTTTAGTGGTTCAATGATGTGCACACAACTGACATCTCTGATAAGTGTGAGGATATTCTTAACCTTTTATCAAAAACACATGGTTGTGAGGTAAGTCCATCACTACCATAATGTGCTTCATCATTGTTTTAAAATGGATTTTATGCTGAGGAGGAAACTTTCCATGGGTATGGTTCAAGATGGTAGAGATTGTTGTACCTGAGCTTGACGAGATGCGCATTGCTCATATTGTTTCAATTGGATCTGAAACACAATGCTCATTAAACCATGATATTGAGGATGGGTATGTTTCTTTGACCTTTTTTGAGAAGTATACCAATAGATCAACAATATTGTTTAACAATGCTGAATATTCTTCCTGTGAATCACTGACTACTTGAAGATTGTTGTTATAAAAGAATAATTCATAGATGAAATAAAATTTGGATTGATAATGTCTTGGGTCCTTTTCCTTTTTCAGGAAAGGTGAGAGATTGACATATGATACCCGTACCAGTGTTGCACTATTTCGAACATTCACTGCAGCAGACTATGTTGCTGCACAGTGTTTCAGGTGAGACTAGATAACAAATATGTAAATTTAATAATTTTCTTTTGCAACAGCATGTAAAGCATTTCTGTGCATATGGTTGAAGTTTTCATTTTTATAGCTTAAGTTTTCTGAAGGCCTTACATTCATCAGAAGTAATTATGTGATACCGTATCTGATTGGAACATAGGAAACCTTTTTTTCTTTTTCTTTTTTTTTTTAATGGGAAAATATGGACAACCTTCTTGCTTAAATGTTATATGAAGAGGAATGAGATTTCTGGGCGTGTTATCATTTCAACTGTTGAACTAAAACTTGATTTGCTTGATTACTTTGAAGATATGCTTGGAATAATACACTCTCGTTCCCTCTTCCAATCTTAATAATTTCATTTCATCAGTTATCATTGGTGTATTGTAGAATCAAATCTTTTCTAAATGAACAGTATCCATGCGTTGAACATAATTGGTGCTTGAATGATGCCTGTCTCAATAGAGTGATAGACACACTAATACTAATTTAGATGAGAATATTCTTGTAATGATTATAGGAAACAAGAGGTATCACTGTGTGACTGGAAAGAAAAGTATGCAGTTCCTTTGAATGCATGTGCTACTTTGGATCGCAATTATGTTATGATCATGATAAAAAAAGGCAAACTCTAAGTTTAAGCCATTTGGTGAGGACCAAAAAGGTTTTCATCTTTAGATGCTTGAAAAGCATAGCTCCAAACTCTAGACTTCTTGATCAAAGTGACTGTTAAGGTATTAGGTGAGTGCTCATGAATAGAGTTCACTTTGTAACATATGATGACAATGATTTTTCTAAATCATATCACAGGACCACTTAGAATCTTTCAGATTCTAAAGCTTATTCAAGACACAAGTATATTGCAGTTGTATTCATATTCCTGGAAGGTCTTGTTTTTACATGGATCGTCTGCTGTTTGTTTCCTCATACTGTTCACATATAGAATTCACTCACTCCTAAATGATGATCCGAAACATTCATGCCTCAATTAATCGTGATGTTTGTATGTTTAGTTTTTACTTCCCTCCCTTTGTGAATGAAGCTCAGCTAATCAATTATTGATAGGGAAATTTAGAGGAGGATCTGAGGAACTCTTGTCCATATTTTGCTCAGATGATCTTATTTCTCTCTAGAAAATGATAACAGAAAGTGATTTTCTTCGTTTCTAACTCCCCGAGTCTGCAATAATGACAGTGAGCTTTATCATTGTCATCATAACCCTAGTTTGGAACTTCAAAAAATTCCCTTTGGTGTTTTGTTTCTAGTTTTATTAAATGAGTTAAATAATTTAATCTTTGGTTCAAAACAGGTAATAGATATATATGCCTGGGATGTTAGTTCTAGCCTTCTAGGATACTCGAAGATATTACAACATTCCTCCATGAAAATTTAGTTTACTTTTCAAGGTGTCATATCCTTAAATTTTGAAATACTGCAGTTTGGAGATGCTCTGTGCAAATTAAAGTTCTGTAGTTGGTTACATTTGATTCCTTTTTGTTCCAGGCGAAGGTTAATGTACCATCACATGGAGATTTTTAAAAAGGTTGATGTCATAGTGACCCCAACAACTGGGTATGCTATCTTTACTGTTCAGATATTATTGTGCTTCTGTCAATGAAATCATAATTATGAGAACATTAATTGGAGCACATAAAGTTGCTCCTGTTAACTGAAAATTTGAGCTATTTTCCTTTTATAATATAAGACTGATTTATTCTTTAAAAGTTGATACTGTTTAAGGCACCTTGCAAGTGAACTATATTCTATGAATATGATATCTATCTAGTATGTGATGTAATAAGGAAAAACTTGCACGTAGATTTACACTTTTCTTTATAAAATGTTATTTTCATTTAGAAGACAATTACTTAAAAGTCTATGTTACTTAAAAATTATCATGCATTGCTTATATATGGGAGTTTCTGTGTAAAATTTAAACTAATATTATGTTTCTCTCTATCTATCTCTCTCTCTTCTACAGCATGACAGCACCCAAAATACCTCCTAGTGCTCTTAAGTATGGGGAGACTGATATTCAGGTTACAGGTTTGTGCTCATCTTTCATAAGCTTCTGTCCTGTAGTAGACTTGTGATCATATGGTGACAAATAAAAAGCATGAACTCAAAAAAAAAAAGACTCTTGCAAATTTCCAGGTCAGTAGATATGATTGGAATGTAGATTAAATGTATGTTAACTGTTATCAGTAACCTTAGGTGCATGTGGTGCAACCTAGTTTGGTTTATTCCTGATAAATAATGGAAGACTTAACATAAAAGAAAAGCAAAATCCTCTTCAGTTAAATAAGCTGTCAGCAGATAATTATTGGTTTCTTCTGTCATTTGCATTTGAGGAATATGGAAAGAAAAAAAATGAGCTGCTGCTGCTACTAATGTTTGTCAATGGTAATTCAGCTGTGGTATATTTCTGATCATACATCTCTGTTGGTTTCAGCCTATCTTATGCGCTTCGTTATCGCAGCAAATCTGCTCGGTTTTCCTGCCATTTCTGTTCCTGTGAGTTATACTCATCACCCTTGGAAGAACATAGTTTGAAATGTTTCACTTAAATCTAAATTATTTGACTTGGTCTGTCCTGGAGGAATTTTCTCTGTTATTTTAGAGATATTATTGCAAATAAACAACTCAATATGCAACTTTTACTGAAATTCTCCCTTCTTTCTCCCACCACTGTCGTTAATCATGACAAATGAAAATTTCAATTGTGTCACGTTCAAGGGGACGTTAGTTGCAATCCCACTCTCAGGATGAATAACCATAAAAAAAATGTTAAGCAGATTTTTCAGTTTACTTATGGGCTTACTGTTTGCTTTTCAGGTTGGTTATGACAAACAGGGGCTTCCAATAGGTTTGCAACTAATTGGCCGTCCATGGGCAGAAGCAACAATTTTGCGTTTAGCTTCTGCAGTAGAGGTATGATTTCTTGTCAACCTGAAAGAAAAAATGCTATTTTCCCTGTGACTGCTGCCTCACTTGTATAAAACATTCATTATTTTCTCAGGAACTCTGTGGAGAGTCTAAGAAGCAGCCTGAATCATTTTATGATGTTCTCAAGGCAAAATGAGGCCACATATCTCCTTTTTCTTTTCTTTTCTTTTCTTCCAGTGTGGCCTCGTCAGAATATTCCTCCGAGTAATCTGGCATAACTATTGTTTCAAAAAGTCCACTTTATCAGGGGTCATAACTGATTGTACTCATTTTCATCACTCCTGAGTTTGACAACCAGCAAACATTTGTCTATTCTAAGTAGCAAAGATGTTATAAGATAGATGTGGGATTAACATGAGACATACAAGCTTGGATTCATGGTATCTGAAATATTTATAAATTAAGCAATACGGCGAAATATGGATGGATTTTATTGTGACAGAAGCTGAAAATTGTATGCAAGTGATGTTGGAAGAGGACATTGCTTGCTTTCAATCCAAATAGAATGCTGATAAATCTGCATATTCAGGCCCCAGCAGTAAAGACTTGAATTTTTATTCAGAAGCTCTCAGGTTTGAAACTTGAAGAGATTGGGCAGGCAAGACTGTTGTTTACCTCATTTTAAACTGACACAAGTTTAAATATCATGGTACCATTTCAAGCAAGAATTCATCACAGTTTTCATTGCCTACATCTGTTTTAATAAGCACAATTCAGAGCATTCCGGTTCTGGGCAACAGAAGTAAATGTTGCATAGCACAGAAGCCATTGTTTTCCCAGAATTCCAATACTCAGTAATGAATATTCAACTCAATTTTTCAATCCTCTTACTGCTTAGATGATTCGGTTTGTTTTGGGTCCATCCTCCTCTGGCGCATCGCTAGGACGATCCAGCCCTCGAGGAATCTTTCCAGGATAGTTTGTTGTTGCAGGATCTGATCCAATCATACTGAAGAAAGAATTCCGAGTTTGTAAAATTCCTGAACAAAACAGGAAAGCCATTTGCATAATGAAGTATTACAAACTCACCTTCTGTCAACAATGATCATTGACCGAAGCTCACAATTCACAAAGCTGCAAGTTTATGTAACAAGTCATTCTGGCTTCAGGATTGGTAGAACAAAAACACAACTGAACTTCATAGTAAGTGCAGTACAAATCTACAGAAAAAGCAACAGAGCCTACTCCTATACCAATGGATATCACATTAAAACAAGAGACACATTTCGAGAACATGCAAGGACTGAAAACAAATATGGCAGCTAAGCCACATCATATGATTTGAAGGAAATAAGTCTTATGAGTTGTCAACAAATCCAAAGAACCAAACTGCAAAATCCTCCAGAAACTCAGAAATCTGCATAATAGATCTACCAAGCTAACAGTTGGTGCATAAGGAATGCCAATTGATATCTTGAAGATAAGTTAACAGGCATCAGGGACACTTACCGCCCGCATATTTCTTTTTTCACCAATGGGTGACAGTCATCTCCAAATGCACTCAAAGTATGAAACAAGAACCCACTGTGGGTAACTATTGCTATCTCTTTCTCTTTCCTTGTCCACAACCTGCAAACTCAAGTGCAGCACATATTTACACGGAGGTCGCATAAGCCTATACTATATATGACCTTTTCTTTTCCAAATCATCATGAACTTCTGTAGAAATTGGACTTGAACACTCGAGAAATTACATCTAAAGTTGGCCATAAAGTTGTGAAGCATATTCTTGCTTGCTCTTTTTTTTTTTTTGGGTATTTACAGCAGGTGTATTTTGCTGAAAATTATTGGCTCTATAGTCGAGAGACTTGTGGAAAATTTTCTATATTTCAATCTTATGTGTGATGCGATCTTGAAAGTTAAATATTATATAATATATAGAAGACAAGAAAATTAAAATTAGCAATCAAATGACGATGAGACAATTAAAATAACCTTTTTGCTTCAGAAGGTACTTAGTTGAGCATATTGCCACACATCGGTGAGAAAAAAAAGGCTCCACAGGCGAGCATCATGGTACAACCCAGCTATTTTATTGACCTTGATTTTATATGGTCAAATGCAAGAAGATTGGTAAAATCCTAGAAACCTTTATTTTTGCAGATGCATTTTAAAGAACATACTATTGTAGAACTATGAGTTTTGAAAATTAAAAAAAGAATAAAAACAAACACAAAATTAGAGTTCCATCATCACTGAGAAGTATTTACCAGTTCATGAACTTCAATCCTCTGGCAGTCAGTTCTTCTGTTGTCTCTCTCACATTGGCCTTCCACAGTATGTCCTCATCAGTTTCTATCTGAAAAAGAAACTTGAAGGTTATTGATCAGGACAACTAGACAATAACTAGAATTTAATCTGACCTAGAATAGCAACCCAACGATAACTGCATATAGAGGAGTTAATAATGGCTCCTTGTTCACTTTATCTTAAGTATCCAAGTACTTGCCAATGAAAAATCAATTGCGGGGAAGAGAAGCTGATATTCACTGATGTTCCGCCTCTTGTCACAAGGAAGCACACCCTGCAGACCACAATGACTTGTAAGAGAACTGTGTCAAGCTTCAATTATGTACTTCAATGCCAAGACAATATACCACATTCCCCTGAGAGGTAGAAAGAGAAATAGATCCTGAGAGATAGAGAGAGAAATAGAGAGAGAAACATCATGAACAAAGTTTAGGACCTCAAAATTTTCTCTTTATGCAAAAGGGTAAATTAATTAGCATTGAGGTCAACATCCTATATTCCTATATGAGTGCATCTATTATTTCCTCTAGATGCTCTCGAGAAACTTAAATGCAAAGGTAAATTCCTGATTTCATTGGCATGATCCAAAGGTTTATCCTGGAACAGAACTATATTATGAAGCAATTAACAATGTTTCTTTCGGTTAGAAGCATTGACTGGATCAAGGAAAGATGATATTATAGGAAGCATACAAAATGTTCTCGGCAAAGTTCCACAGCAATGAAAGGTGGGGAATTAAGACTTGAAATTGCTGGTCGACTGCTGTTTCCGGCATTTGCTACCATTAGTGGCAGTGAATCTGTTCTATCTGCATATCCATCCCCACCAAAAACTCCAACAGCTGTTTGCAATGTCCTAAAAAAAAACAGTTATCATTGCTTTAGTGAGACATATTACAAAGGTATTGATTTTTCAGGGCACTGAATGAATATGAAGCAACCAAATTTTCTAACAAATATCTAGATGTATGTTTGTTTATCACTGAAAGCAAGAAGGCTATTTAAGAAAATGTTGGATCTATTGCAAGTCAGCAGGAGCATAAGTCGCCAGATCAGCACCTTAGCAAAGGGGATGCAATGACCAACTCAATCCTCTTGAGAAGCCCACATGTGCGAACATGCTTTCTCAAATCGTCAACCTATAACAGAAGCAGAAGGGATTTTATCATACTTCCTCTGCATAAGTACACAACAGATTTAACAACATACTCAAAGATAAGCATGTGCGTGTGTGTGTGTGTGTTTTACCTGCTGCCAACCCAGTTGAGTAAGTTGTGCATCAAAATATTCGGGAGAAAAGTAAGATTTGCAGTTCTTATCTCCCTCTACATTGTGCATTCCTTGACCATGCCTCACCTGGATGCAGGGTTTTATAAGACCAGAATACCTTGTTTTGCGAGCAAAAGCCAAGAAAGAACGCAATCGTGGACATCCTTCAGACCAAATATGTAGCAACTTCACATCCACAATGGACACAGTAGATAATTTGAAAAACAAATTTGATACCAACCAGGTGAAGAGTTTTGCAGCGATGCAATGGAAACAAACTTGGACCTGGACAATCCATATCTGCAACACAACCTTAAAGACATTAACTTTCAGATATAATGCAAGACATGTAATAGCATTAAACCTGACATCAAATACAATTATATAATCAAAACGTATTACCTTCCAAGGAAAAGAAAAGGAAAATACAAGCAATTGTATAAGATAAATTATAAAGAAGGGCAGAGCTTTCTGTATCTGTTGAAAAAAATAAGTAAACAAGAATTCAACAATTTTCAACCGATGCCTTAATCCCATGTTTTAGCAGTTAGATAAGCCAAATGTCATAACATTTCCTAATTCTCAACAGTATTCCAAAATTTCACTATACCCATATGCAGAGACCAGATGACACTCTGATTACAGTTTACAGCTCTTCAAATACTGTAAGAAAAATCAATCAAAAACCAAATCTAACAAAACAAATCCAAAAGATAACAAACAAACAAACAAACAAACACAATACACATCCCAATAGAGTCAGAGAAAGAAGCAGATGGGAGGATGCAAACGCCCAAAAACAACAAAATCCAAAATACCCACAAAAAGGAAGAGAATAAAGAAAACCCAGAAACAAAATAAACATAATATACATCCAATAAAGCAATATGCATACACAGAGAAGTTTCCAAGAACTCTAGGTTTGAAGGGATGGTTGTAAAGTTACCTGGAAAGAAAAGGATGAGGAAGAGAAGCAGAGATAAGGAGAAAAGAACTTGAGTAGAAAAAAATGGAGTGGTGATGGCTAACGCATGATGGGTAGGAGAAATAGTTTGATGATTGATGGATGGGACTGATAAAGATATACTTTTTTTTTTCTTTTTTGGATTTGTCTTTGTCTCTGCTCCACAGTCTTAAGTAAAGAAAGTGTGCTCTGTGAATCCCTCCCTGATCTGAGTGAAGAATCCATTGGTCCTGGATGACGTTGGGATATAAAATTTAATTTTAAGATAAATTATAAATTGATTTATTTAAATTCAGAGGCTAAGACACCATTCAGGAAGATTGCTCTTTCAGACCAAAAAATATAAGAAGGTGTCTCCACCACACGTTTGTCTGGTTAAAGCTTAGTATACTCTTATGGATGAAACTAAATAAGGGTTTACGAAAACCTTATCTTAACCGAGAGAGTTATTATTCTTCTTGGAATTAAGAATTTAAATAATTTGTTAATAATTTTTTTTAAAATGAAGAAATTTAATTTTTAATTTAAAATTTTATTTTTAAAAGAAGTAAAAAACTTTTATAATTTTACAAGTATTTTGTTATATCAAAAGAGGGTATAAGTTTCTGAATTTTTAATAATTTCACTAATTTATTCATATTTTAAAATCATTTAATTAAAATTTTTTAATTTATTTTTTATTTAATTTTTTATTTAATATTAACTTTTTAGTATTTATTGATTCAAAATCTAATTAAATTATTATTATATTTTATAAAATTAAATCCCTCAATTATTCTGTCTAACAAATATTAATTGTTTTTTTAATTTTAATTAAAAGAATTAAATAATATGAATAAATAAATTAGAAAATAAATAGTATAAAAAATATACAAATTAAATAGTATAAAATTTAAAGTTAAATTAATTTTCTTCAATATAATAATTAAAAGGTTTGATGTTATAAAATACAAAAATGTTTGATATTGTAAAGTAGAAAGATGCTTATAGATATAGTTACGGTTTGATTTCAACTGTAAACCAAATCGATTAATCGATTTTAATTTTTAAATCAAACTAAAACCTTAAATTAAAGGGTTGGTTATGGACTTTTTTTTCTGACTGACATGAACTAGCAGCCTACTTCGATTTTGGTTTAATTTTAAAATAAATTATTTTATAAAAATGTGCAACTTATACGTAGATAAATTAATTATTAAATAATTAAATTTAAAATAAACTTATAAAAAATTATTTTTTATTTAAATATAATATTATTTTATTTTTATGTTATACATAATATTTTTTTTTATCCTTTGTATTTTAAAAATGGACGAATTTTATACTATATACTTATTTATTTAATTATCAAATCAATAATATTTATATTTACTTTTTATTTTTATTTAAATTTTTTAGTTTTATTTTTCAAGTAAAATAGAATTTATGGAAAATCGAAATAAAAAAAACTACTGTAACTGTGGAAAATAAAATCAATTTGGATTCAAACCGTAAATCAGATTGAACCGCCAAATCTGAACCGTCTCAAGCTCTTGGCCAGGCCTAGATGCTTGAGTTGTGTTGTTAAATAATAAGAATTAAATAATTAATTTTATATAAATCCAGAAAAAGGCATAATTATTTAACACTGATTGATTAATTAAAGATGTAAAAAAGAGAAAAGAAAATATTAATTTAAATAATCAAAACAATTAGCTAGTGTTCTATCATAAAATAATCATTTAAAACACAAAATTCAAAACAAAACACTTTAAATTATTTTAATATTTATTAAATTTCATATTAATTAAATTATTTTAATATTTATTAAATTTCACATTAATTTGAGAGTCGAAAGACTCCTCGCTTTGTATTTTTTTACTTATAAATTATTTTTTAAAACTATTAAAATTAAAAAATATATATATATCATTTAAAATATAAATAAAATTTATTTTTTATCTGATTAAACAAATTAAATAGATTGAATATGTGAATAAAATAAACAATCAACTTTTATTTACTAAATATTGGAAGCCATTACATTTATTAGAAGTAGGATAAATTATTTTTTTTGAATTAAGTTAAAATTAATATTTATTCTTTTATTTTTAAAATTTAACGATTTAATTTTTATAGTTTCATAAAATTATAAGATTTTTTTATTTATATTAAAAAATAATGTATTTATTTTTAAGTTTAATAAAATTAAAATATATAGATTGAAATATTTATTTTAAAAGGATTGAGAGATGGGAGTGTTAATTTTGATAATTTCTTATATAATTAACTGAAAATTTAATAGATGGACTTAATTTGATATAGTTAAAATATAAAAATTAAATTATTGAGTTTTAAAAGAAGGATATATATGTTAATTTTGATATATTTTAAAAATAAAAAAGTAATTTTTTTAATATTATTAAACTAAATAATTATAAATTTAATTAATCTGAATAACAATATATTATTCTAATAATTGTGCAACCAGTCCTTATTATAATAATCAATAGAATACTAATAAACACTAATTACATAAATGATATAAATATCAAGGAAACAAAGGAAATAAAGGAAATATAGACATCTCCTAGACACTGCCAGGGTCTTAAGACTTCAAGGCAACATACCAAAGAAATTTTAGTTGGAATGTATCCTAACAGCCGCCTATCTCATAAATATAATACTTATTACAAGTCTTAACTGGCAAAGTCCTTATGAAAGATTTTTCAAAAGGATTTCAGATTATACATACCTTAGAAAATTTGATTGTTTATGTTTTGCTTCTAAAATCAATTCCCATAAGGATAAGTTTGAGTCAAGATCTATTAAAGCAGTCATGATAGGATATAGAGGGACACATAAGGCTTACAAACTTTATGATTTACAGACAAATAATATCCTGGTTAGTAGGGGTATAGTTTTCTGTGAAAATATCTTTCCTTATGCCCATACTACAGATTTAAATTCATCCCTTGTGGTTTATGTTTCCATTATTGAGCATGATATTGTAGATAAGGTCATTACACCCTTAGTTTCTGCCTCAATGTCCAATCAGAGCAATTTAAATTCATCTCTTTCTCATGTTGTATCTTCTGCTTCTCCTATGGAGATAAGAAGATCCACTAGAATTATTCGTAAACCAGCTTGGTTACAAGACTTTATTAGTTTTGTTTCTAGCTCATCCCAACCTATTTCTGAAGTGTGCTTTAAACCACACCATCAATCCTTTGTTTATAATATAGTTGTTGTTAATGAGCCCACTACATATGCATAGGTATCTCTTGATGCTCAATGGGTTGCTGCTATGCAACAAAAGTTGTTGGCTTCAGAGAAGAATCATAATTGGGTTCTTACTAACTTGCCTAAAGAGAAAAAGGCCATTGGAAATAAATGGGTTTATAAAGTGAAATATAAAACTACTGACTCGTAGTTGTCGAAGCCGGTCAAAAATAACCTTTCCGGTTATCAACAATATTACTACTGCAGATAGTGGTAAAGGATCAAATCTACAGAGAATTGAAAACTTATCTATTTTTCTTAACAAGACCAAGAGAATTAACTGAATGAGAAACTGAAAGCAATTAACTGAAAGCAAAATGAAAATAAAGTGCAATAAAATTAAAATGGGGGGTTTTGAGATTGATTTGATTAAGCAACTACTGAAAGCAATTAAATAAGCGAATAATAAAATAAAAGGTAAATCAAATATGAGAAAGGTCTAGTTGAAGAGTTGGATCCACTTCAGTTGTTTGGATTGATCATTGAAACTTATATTCTTTTGATTGATTCAATAGATTAGTTATGGAGATGGAAAACGCTTCTCACCACTATGTCTCTCCTTATGATTAAACCAATTAGAGAACATTCTCTAATTAATTACTAATTAACAAATTGTCAAGGAACGTCCTTGGGCCTTAGACATCAAACAATTGTTAACTGCATGAAGAGAGAGAGAGATCTAATCCTAACTACTCAAACGCATGAGATGTTGCTAGATCATACAATTTTCTTAGTTTTCACACCAAGTGTTCTTATGTTTGAATAATCAACGCAATTACAGAATTAAAATTATCCAAACTAACAATATATTACCTTGCAATCAATAATCAAGTGGCCAATTTGATCAAAATAACAAAACAATAATAGAATCAAGCATGAACTGTATGAATATTGAATAACCAAAAGACAAACAATGTGTGTTCAGATCTCACAATCCATAAAACAACCAAAGTTTCAATCAATCTTCAACTAGAATAAAAGGTTTCAGCCACTCATGGCTGAATCAAAAACCAAAAAATAAAGAAAGGAAGAAGAAGAGATGGTATCACTTGCAATCCCGTAGGTGTGTTCAAGGGGGTCTGGAAAAAGCTGTAGGGAGGCTCCTTATGTGTCTTTTTATAGTTGAAACTATTGCCCTAGGTCCTTACATGCTGCCCTTGCTGTCCAAGAGGTGCTTGCTGCCCAAGTTGTGTCTGAAAAGGAAAGAATCGTGTTGCAAGCTCTTCAGAAGGCAAGAGGCGCGCGTGGATGCTCTGCAGAGGGAAGTTGGCGCGCGCGGATGGATGTGCAGAAGGGAAAGTGAATCTGTCCAGTCTTTCCTTTTTAGGTGGAGCCTTCGTTTGAATTTTGAATGCTGAATGCAGAAGAGGCAAGTGCATCTTTATGAAATCTTGCTGCCTAAATAGGAAGATATGACTGCTGCAGTGTGTGCACATCTTTGAACAAGGAAAGAAAGATCTGCGATTTGAATTTCAAATAGTCTTCTGACTGAGCTTTCCTTATTTGCTTTTGCTTCTGCACTTTCCTTATTTGAAAACTTTCCTTTTCTGAAAACTTTCCTTTTCTGAAAACTTTCCTTATTTTAAAACTTTTCTTTTTTGGCACTTTCCATATTTGACACTTTTTGGCAGTTTTAAGAGCCTTTTCACCAGATTGTCTCTTTATACCTATTATCTGCAAAACATGATTAAAACCACAAAATTAGGCATAAAAGATGCAAATAAACATCAAGAACATAATGATAAAGTGGACTAAAATATGCTCTATCACCTACAGATGAGGTAGAGAGGCTTAAGACTCGTTTGGTAGCCTAGGGCTACAATCAAATTGAGGGTCTGTACTTTAAAGACAGATTCTTCCCTGTTGCAAAACTTACAACTGTTAGAATTTTGATTACTTTAGCTATTGCGAGGCAATGAGTTATTTTTAAGCTTGACATTAATAATGTTTTTCTCCATGGGTCTTTAAATGAGGAGGATTACACGCTACCTCCTCAAGGATATCATAAAACCTTACTCGGCCAGATTTACTTAAAAAATCTCTTTATAGTGTGAAATAAGCCTCCAGGTAGTGAAATATTAAATTCATTAGCTTTCACAAGTCTTGGGGATTCAAACATTCATATCATGGTCACTGTGTGTTTATTAAGCAATTCGGGCACTTTTTTATGGCTTTTTTAATATATGTTGATGATGTCATTGTAACAGGCACTTCTCTTGATAATATTACTGCTGTTAGAACTGTTTTGCATAATAAATTTACTATCAAATATCTGGGTCATTTTAAATTTTTTTTGGACTTGAAATAGCACGGTTTAATTAGGCCACTATATCTTAGTTAGGTAAAGTTTATTACTGATTTGTTGAGTGATGTTGGTATGTTGCACTTTAAACCTGCTTTGTTTTCTCTATCTAGAGGTTTATATTTATCACCGAATATAGGTGAGCCTCTTACGTAACCAAATTATTATAGAAGGCTTATTGGGAGATTTTTGTATGTTAATCTCACTAAGTTGGACATTAGCCATGTTGTATAGTACCTCAACCAGTTTATGGCTGCCCCTAAAAGGTCTCACTAGAAAGCAGCCATGTATATTTTATGATATCTAAAAACTACTATTAACACTGGTCTTTGTTTTCCTATTAATTGTGATTTTCGAGCCATTGCATATTGTGACTCAAATTGGGCATTCTGTTATTTTTCTAGGAAATCTTTAACTGGGTTTGAAATTTTTCTTGGGTCTTTTTTAAATTCCTGAAAAATAAAAAAGCAATCTACAACTTCCAAATCCTTTGTTGAGGCAGAGTATAGGGCCATGGCTGCAACAGTTTATAAATTATTTTAGATTACATCTATTTTATGAGATTTGCAGGTTTCAGTTAGTTATCCAGTTCAGTTTTATTGTGACAAAAAGATGGCTCTCCAAATTTTAGCTAATCCGATTTTCCATAAAAGGACCAAATACATTGATATTGACTGTCATATTGTGCAAGAACAACTTTAGAAGGGTTTTTTTTTTTAACTATTTCTCATGTGTCAAGTCAAGACCAGATAGCAGGCCTGTTTACTAAGCCTTTGTCAGCCGCCTTATATTAGCACTTTTGCTCCAAGTTGTTTCTAGTGTCTTTTTCAACTCCAACTTGAAGGGGGGTTGTAAAAGGATATAAATGAGGACCCAAGGATGAATGATGAATCTGACGACCAAACAATGAATGATGACCTGTTGACTAAATGATAAAATATGAATGACGACCTGACGACTAGACGATGAATGAAAAACCTGATGATCAGACAATGAATGACGACCTATCGACTAAATGATAGAATATGAATAACGACCTACTAATTGACCGATTGATAACCAGACGATCTAATGACCAACAGATGGCCAGACGACCTAACGACTGACTTGATGTTACTTAATGATCAACTGACAACCAGACGACTTGAGGACCTGGTGACCGACCTGATATCTTAACGACTAACCTGGTTTCACCTAATGACCAAACTGATGACCAGACGACCTTACGATTTGATGGCCGATGTAGGTCTGATGACCGACTTGATAATCGGATTAACTAAGTTGTATTGTTTTAAATATTATTTTGTAAATGGACTTTATTTGGACCATATTAGCTTAGTTTTTTAAAGACTCCCATGCTATTTTCTTTTTTGAATTCTTTTAAACTATGCATTGCAGCCGAGTTAGACTTATAGGCTTGTATAAATAGTTCCTTTATATCGGGCTAATTCAGAAAAATTATTCATTTTTCTTTCTTAACATTAATTAAACAATTAATCCTCCAATGAATTTTTTTAGTATTAATTCTTTAGTAATAAAATATAAATTTTATAATTTTTAACTGTTATTTTTAATTAAAATAATATGAATTATTTTGTTATTATTATTATTTTCAGTTTTAATATTATTTTAATATTAAAGCCAACCAGTGATGAGATTTCATTATTCACAGTAGAAGTGTTGCTCAGATTCTTGTGAACATGTATAGAAATTAATCAAAATTTGAAATTAAAAATATTACATCTCTAACAAAAAAAGTTAAATTAATGAACAAAATTTGACAATATAATCATGCATAGCAATTTTCTCTTCTTGAAATGCTATATAAAAATTTACAAATTAAATCTGAGAAACTAGGGAGCTAGTTCACCGACCCACGGGAAGAGATGAATCGGAGAGTAAGGGTTCTGTGGAGCCAGTTGACGAGGTAGGCACATCATACGTCGGAACAGGCATCCTCGCCGGAAGATTTGGCAATGCTGCTTCAAAATTAAGAACCTGTAAAGCTTGTCTTATCGACGGCCTAAAATTGAAATCTGGGTGGGCACACCGCAGGCCAACAGTTAACAAGCATTGCATCTCTTCTACGTTAAACTCCATGCCCAATCTTCTATCACCCACATCAAGAATCCTGCCATTTCCATAAGCTTCCCAAGCCCAACCCACCAATGAAATCTGAGCCTCTTCATTTCTTGCTTCCATTGATCTCCTCCCACACGCAATTTCCAGGGCCACCACGCCGAAGCTGAACACATCTGATCCTTTGCTCGCCTTCCCTGTGCTGATGTATTCAGGCGCCATGTAGCCAAAAGTTCCAGCTAAACCTGTAGTCTTCAGGCCTAGCTCATTGTCCATGAGCCTCGCCAGGCCAAAATCTCCAAGCTTGGTGTTGAAATTTGAGTCTAACATCACGTTGCTTGATTTAATGTCTCTGTGAACTACACATTGTTCCCATTCTTCATGGAGATAAAGCAAAGCTGAGGCTAAACGAAGTGCTATCTTATATCTCACGGCCCATGATAGCTGATTTTCTCTTTTGAAAAGATGAGAATCGAGGCTTCCATTGGGCATGAACTCATAGATGAGAAGGAGCTCGCCCTTTTCATGGCACCAGCCCACAAGTTGTACGAGATTTTTGTGCCTCAATTTGCTGATGATCTTCACTTCTGACATGTACTCCTTTCTTCCTTGTTTGGATCCTTTTGAAACCCTTTTCACTGCCACAGTTAAATCAGACAAGCATCCTTTGTAAACTCCTCCAAATCCTCCTTGCCCAAGCTTCCCTTCTTCAGCAAAGTTACTTGTTGCTTTAACCAATTCTTCATAAGAAAATCTCTTAGGCCCTGTTCCTTGCTCGAACTCATGATCCATGGAGTCATCTGATTCAACATCTTCTTCTTTCTTCCTCTTGTTTCTCCTCCAAGCAAAGATTAATATCGAGATCAACCCACCAATCGCAACAAGTCCAGCAATCACACCACCAACTATTATAGCTGTGCTTTTCCCACCTCCTCCTCCTCCTCCTCCGCCACCTCCGCCTCCAACGTCTGGCTTAGATGAAATTTCAGTTGAGTTGAACTCCCATGAAAGAATGTAATGTATCTCTGTGCTAAAACCAGTTGAAGATGAAAACCCAACAGTGACCCATTCAGGCAAAACCTTTGACAGATCAATTTCATATGAAAGACTGGAATCATTCCCATTGAAAACTGGATTCTCATCATAAGTCAAGAACAAGCTCAAGTTTCTTGTTTGTGAATTATAAGTCACCCATGCATTAGCCTTTGATCCATTCTTAATACTTCTACTCCAAGTAATGTTGGCTGCAGACCTGATGGAGTTCACGTTAATTCCTACATGATTATCATTGGGATCCCAGTCGTTCTTATAAGTATCAAACTCAACAGCTACGATTGATTTCCCTGTGGTGTTGAGAGAAGAACAATTGCTGATGAGAGCAAGGCACTCTCCCCAAGCATTTTCCGGCACATGAGAGCCATTAGGGGCAAGGAAGAAGGCAATCCCATCTCCTGATCTGGGAGGTTCAAGCATCGATATGTTGAAAGAAAAATGAGTAACAAAGTCTGCAACTTTGCCTGTGGAGCCATCCCAGAGGTGAAGATCTTGGAAGTACACAGCTCGGCCAACACTATCAATTTGGTTAGCGTCAGCTCTGTTTCTGGTGAGTGATAGAACTCCTTCCAGGGGGAAAGCGTCGCCGGTTAAAGTCAGGTTTTGAAGATTTGAAAAATCAGGGTAATTGAATGAAATTGCATGCAAGAAAGGAAGATGAAGAAGTAACAAAAACCAGAAAGAACAGTGATGGGAACCAGAAGTTCTGAACCTGACAGGCATTTTCAAAGAAGAAATCAATTTTGTTTTTTCAAACATTGAAACAATCATATTTATAGATTGATAGATCCATTAGCATTAATTGTATTAAGTTGTAGAATGGAAATTTCTTGGAAGATTGTTGTCTTCCACACGCCATGACGAATTCAAAGACTTGGAAGTATGACATGTTGAATTACTAGTACAATGATTTGTTCAAAGGATTGATCAAGTTATTATTGTTGTCTATATCATTAAAAATGAAGAAGCTTCTTCTTCTCGTCAATATATTAATTTGTCCTTAAACTCCCTATTTTTTTAAAATAAAATAAAATAAAATAAAACCTTCAATGAAATTGATCCACATAGAGAGAGTCCAACAAATGATAAAAAATGAAGAAGTCTCTTCTTCTCGTCAAACTATTTGTCCTGAAATTCCCAATTTTTTTCAAAAAATGTCAAATCCTCAATGAGATTGATCAAGAAAAAAGAGGGAGAAGTAATATACAACAATAAGAACTTGCTCCCTACATATATATTGTGACAATCCAAAATTTCCACATCCGCGGCTTACAAAATTAATAAACGGTAAATAAGTAGTTCAAACAATTAGATAATTTGAATTAATTATTTACATAATTAGCTCAAACAACTAATTCAAAAATTATAAAGGCTTTGTAAGCTGAAAAATTTCAGATGGTTTTTTCTTGTTTTAGAGCTAGACTATGAAGACTATGAAAATTCTTAGTAGTGTTTGATTACAACCACTAAATTTAAGTTAAGACTATGAAGATTCTTAGTGGTGTATAAGTCTATAGTTAAGGGTGAACAGTATTCGGTTCAAATCGAAAAAATCGATCGAATCGAATTAATTTTAAAATTTAATTTAGTTTTTTATTCAATTCGGTTCGGTTCAGTTCGGTTTTTAATTTTAAAAATTTTGGTTATTTTGGTTCGGTTCGGTTTTGATCAGAAAAAAATCGAAAAAATCGAACCGAACCGATTAGTAATAATAATATGTTATTTTCAATAATATAGAGAAATTAAATTATATTAAGATTAAAATATTTTAATTAAATTTTAAAATATTAAAAATAAAGTGTAAAAAATAAAAAATTTATTAAAAATCAAAACCGATCAAACCGAACTGAATCAAACCGAATCAAACCGGTTCGATTTAATTCAGTTTCTGATTAAAATTGATTCGATTCAGCTTTTATAAATATTAAAATTTTAATTTTCGATTTATTCGGTTCAGTTTGATTTTGAACCGAACCGACCGAATGTTCACCCCTATATATAGTCATCGAGGATCGATATAGAATTTCAAATGACTAGTGCATGGGCATGTCTTTGAAGATAGGGTTGAGTATTCGGCCAATTTAATTCAAAACAAAAACTAAAATTTTAAAATTTGTGAAATCCAAATAGAATTGATTTTAGATAGAAATCGATTTGAATCGAATTAATTTGATCGATTAGACTTTTTATTTTTAACACCTTATTTTTATTATTTTAAAATTTAATTGAAATATTTTAATATTGATTCTTATATAATATTTCTATATTATCAAAGATAATATACTATTAGTATCAATCGATTTAATTCGATTTTATCATTTTTTTTATAAAACTCATTGTATCGAAATAATAAAAAATTTTAAAAATAAAAACTAAACTAAACTGAAAAAAATTAAAAAAATCAAAATTTTGAATTAATTCGATTCGATTAATTTTTTCGATTTGAATCAAATACTGCTCACTGTTATTTGAAGAGATTTCAACCCAAGACTCATACCATCACATGCATACACACCGACTCATCCCCTGATGTCAAGCTTTTTTTTTCTTTTATTAAAACCACAATCACTAAATTCAAGTCAAAACTATAATAATTTTAATACGACTCTTTAATATATAATTCCACATACCCATCCATCACATATAATGTAAGATCTCGAAAACTAACTTCAGGACATTAAGCCAAAATTAAAGTTAAAAGATGATATTACGGTACAAATTGAAGTTAAATGATAATAATATTAAACAATACTTCAAGTTCATAGAAAAAAAATAAATAAATTTAGACTTAAAAAGACCCCATTTTTTTCTAATAAATTCATTTATTCAATAATTTTCTCTTATTTTTCTCTCTCATTTCCTTCGCTTTTAAAAAATAAAATATTCCTCATATTCTTTCTTTTCATTTCTTTATTTCTAACTCTATTTGTTTACACAAAATAATTTACATTTGAAAAATATTTCTATGAAAAATATTTTTTATAATTAATATTTTTTAGGTAAAAATCAAATAAATTGAAAATTAAAATATTAGTATTTATAAAAATTAAACTAAATTAATTTTAGATAAAAATCGATTTGAATCGAACTGGTCTGATTCCGTTTGATTCAATTTGATCGGTTGAACTTTTTATTTTTTACACATTATTTTTAGTATTCTAAAATTTAATTAAAATTTTTTGACTTTTAATTATAATCTAATCTCTCCATATTATAAAAAATAATATATTATTATTACTAATCAGTTCGGTTTAATTTTATCAATTTTATCAATTTTTTCTGATCAAAATTAAATCGAATTGAAATAATCAAAATGTTTAAAAATAAAAATCGAACAGAACTGAAAAAAATAGAAAGCCGAACCAACATTTCAAATTAATTCGGTCCAGTTGATTTATTTAGTTTGAACCGAATATTGGCACTCTAATATTGAGTATATACCACAAACTTTAGAGAGCAAGTGTTTGGCTACAATTTTTGATAAAATTTTGTGTAAGAACCGAAAAATTAACAATTGTTGAATTCACTCCTTAGACATTTTTTTAAGACGACAACCATTTTATACATATAACTGTTCAAAACACTGCTGAGTTTAAGACTAAGTAAACATGGTCTTCTTGTTGCAGGGATGAAATAGAATATTAAGATTAGTTAAGTTATGTTGCATTAATTAAGAATAAATCAAAGGAAGCTCCTTACATTGTGGTAGAATTTTTTATTCAATGGAATAAGATATATGCTATATGATAAAATCAAGCTGTTGCCTAGCTCAAGCTTAAGAGGTATATGGATAGATCCAAAGCTCAAATGATTATTTATTATTCATAGGGATTATCTACCTTATAATTAATTAGTTGAACTAATTAAACCTCCAAATCATTTTTTTTTTAAATTTCGACAGAAAAAAATACAACAAAGGCTAAGGGAACAAAAACTTATAAAAAAAACTTTTAAAATGGAGTTTTTTTTTTTTTTATCAAAGGATTAAATTAGGAAAAAATTATTATACATGTCGGAAAGTATAAATCAATTAAAATATAATATTAATATATGAATTTTACTATACGTTGAATATACATGTTTTAATTTTAAATAATATATAATTTTGAATTGAATGTAATGTTATATAACGTTGACTCAAAATAGATTATGAGATTATGAGTTGTCAGTGCAAAATAGGGTCATGTGGTAAAGATATGATAAGTGGGAATATGATCGCATCTGAGGAAAGAAAAACCCACTTCAACACTTCAACACTCAATTTATCATCAAAACTCGCTCTCTTCTGGATAGGACGAGTCTTGACACAAAATTATTATTATCATGCATAGTCCAACATGTTCTCATTATGCCTGTAATTGCGGAATCACCAGCCTATTAGCTGGCGATATTCCTTATCAAGAAGCTGGCCACATCATCACTTGATTATAAAGAAATGCTATATTTATCTTCATTTTCTTATAGTATAAAAGGAGAAAGATTACAAAGGCAAATATATGCAATTCTTACACTAATCAAGTTCTAAGCAATTCATTACATTTGCCCTGTTCTCCAGTATGCTGACTTGAGTATAGGAGTGGCTGCCGTGGGTACCCACCACTTCATGTTTTCTTACTTGCAGGTCTAGCCAATCACAGTACAACTCTATTTTCTGGCTACATTCTACCCAATCACAACATAGTTTTATTTGTTGGCAGTATTATTTGGTTTCGCTGCTGAGAAAATTCATTAAATCTTTTCTATTCATTTGAATTAAAGTTGGTCTCTTATCCCTTTTCTTTGAGATTAAAATCTCTTTTAAGAAAGGGCTAGAACTTCTCGAGCTGCTGCAAGATTGCAACCAATGAGGGTACTATCCTTTCTTCCACTCCTAGCAGTGGACAAGACATGCTCTCAATGGTCAATAAAGTAGATCTCAACAATTTGAACAACGAATAAATGCTCCAATACATTCAAAGGTTGCAGGCTACCCTCGAATAGTACAAGACTCAAGGGGAGGCGTTAAACATGGCTCCCTGGAAAAGGGAGAAATTCTCTATAGACACCCCGAAGGCTTGAACAGAGGCAATCAAAATGTGGCCTAAAGAAAAGTTCGAGTTTGAAGATGAATCAGACAAGACTCCAAAAGGCGTCAATTGGAAGCCGGTACGGGCCGTGCAAAGGTACCATAACAAACAAGAGGACTTCAGCCTAGATGGTGCTTCACTTCTTTCAAAAGAAATCTTAGCGAAAATATTCCTAACCAAGTTTAAGCTACCTAGCTTGGACAAATATGACAAATATGATGGAACAGTAGATCCCAAAAGCCACCTGGCGATCTTCAGGATGACCATGCAGCTTCAGGACGTCAACGACTTTGTGTTATGTCGAGTGTTTTCATCAATACTCACAGATTTGGCTAAAAAATGGTACCAATATCTGTGTCCAGATTTAATTCAAAACTTTATGCAATTTGCTATATTATTTAAGTCCATATTTATTACTTATATACCTCCTAAAAAATTTTTCTTTGACTTACGAAAGATCTGCCAAAGAAAGGGCAAGTCTTTAAGGAATTTTATCTCACGATTCAATGCTGAAACAATACAGGTAAAGTTAAATCGTGAGATAGCATATCAAGCATTAAAAAAAGGAACGCGCAAAATCAAATTCATAGATTTCTTAATTAAAAATCTAGCTGCAACATATCAACAGTTGATATACAAAGCTCAGAAGTATATCAGGCTGGATGACAAAATACAAGCACTAAGAGAGGAAAAGAGGGTGGACTAAAAGTAAAGCCAAAAGTCGAAGTGGTGAGAATACGAAGGAGACCACAGGAGTTACTCCGTCTTCCGAAGAAGGGACGAGCAAAGTAAGTATAAGAATTCTATTCTTTTGAATTACTCACGAACACGTATTTTAATGTAGAGCAGGAAAAACAATAAGAAAGTCAGGTGGCCACCCAAGCTCAATCCCGAGAAAGCGGAAAGACGAGACAAGACTAAGTACTACCATTTCTATGAGGATCATGGGCATACGATAGAGGAGCATTGACAACTGAAAGATAAGATCAAGAGGCTGATAAGGGATGGCACTCTTTGTAGTTTGCCAAGAAGGGTAGGGAAGAGAGAAAACCTGAACCCGAGGTAACAACTTCCGAAACCACCCCTGATCGAAAACCTGTGGGGACTATTCATGTAATACCTGAAGGACCTAGTGATCAGGGAAAATAAGCCGACCATTGATGTAATAGCAAGTCTGGTAAGTTGGACGAGAACTGGAAAGGATCATTTGGGGTCTCGAAGATCATTCACTCAGAGTCCTATAAGCTTGTCGAGTTATTTTTCACTTTTGAAATATTTATGATATGAGAAAATTTTATCAATAACAGTTAATGAGATATTTTTTCACATGTTGTGTTCTCAGTGATAAGGAATGATGGGATTGCCTTCTTCAAAAAGATTAACAAAAGGCCACAAGGTGAGTTTTGCTAGATCAGGTCACAAGGCGGGTTCCGCCAGATCACAATTCGGGCTTTGGTCCCATTAAATAAGGCCACAAGGCGAGTTCAGTAAGGTTAGGCCACAAGGCGGGTTTCTCTAGATCAGGACACAAGGCGAGTTCCATCAAATCACAATTCGAGCATTGGTCCCACTAAATAAGACCATAAGATAGGTTCTGCCAGACCAGGTCACAAGGCGGATTTCGCTAGACCATAATTTGGACGTTGGTCCCACTAAATAAGACCATAAAGTGGGTTCCGCTAAGTCAGGTCACAAGGCGGGTTGCATTAGGCCAGGTCACAAGGTGGGTTCCACCAGGCTAAAAGATTGGGCGTTGATCCTATTAAATCAAGGCATTCATGTGGAGCCACAAGACAGTTTCCGCCAAGCTCAACTACCAAGTGTTAGTCCCCTATAAAAAGTTCTAAGGCATTTGATGCCTAAGGCCACAAAGCGAGTATAAGCCTGGGTAAAAGATCATGCATTGGTCTCACTGATCAAGACATTCAAGTCAGGCCATGAGACATCCACGCGAATGCTTAAGGAGAGGGCAAAGACACAAAAAGTCTCTCGAAAAATATCATATTTATCATGAAGGCGATCAACATCCTACTCTGACAGGATGGATAAGATGTCACTAATCGAGCTACCTTCACTTTTTGGAACATCCCTCAGTAGAACAATAGGGGTTAGGGCACGGATGTGGCCATCAGAGGAGGAGCTTGAGGCGGAACCTCTACTGAGAGTAAGAGAAGAAGAGGAGATATTCCTATTCACTTTAAAAGAAGAAAGAAAATAAAGATTACCATGGTAGCAAAGGAGTATAAACGAGAAAAAAGGAGCAATCAAGTTTTTCAAAAGCAAGAATTCTAATTATGAGCAAAATTGATACTTGAAAGAGAAGAAATGACTCTTATAAGACGGTTTCGATGGTAGACTTTAAATGCAGCTCGAGAAACGGGGTAGCTATCATTAAAGGACTAGGTAGGCAAAATAACGGGAACAAGAAAAGACCAGTCTCAATGGGTTACGTACCCCAGATCGTGAGAATATTTATCACCTTCAAATCTGAAGAATCAAAGACAACGAAGATCTCTAATGTTACATAAAAATTGCCCAAAGTAGACTATGAGTTGTCATCGCAGGACAGGGCCACATGGCAAGGATCTGATAAGTGGAAAATGCGGTCACATCCGAGGAAAGAAAGACCTGGACACCTCTACACCCGATTTATCATCAAGCATCACCCTCCCTTTAATAAGACGAGTCTCAGCACAAAGTTACCGTTATTAGGCACAGTCCAATGTAATCCCATTACGCCTATAATCACAAGATCACTGGCTATTAGCTAGTGATATCTCTTATCAAGCAGCCGGCCATATCATCACCTGATTATTAAAAAATGTTATATTTATCTCCATTTTCTTACCATATAAAGGAAAACGATCACAGAAATAAATGTACGTAATTCTTATACTACTCAAATTCTAAGCAAATCATTACCTTCGCCCTATTCTTCAATATACTAATTTGAGCGTCGAAGTGGTTGCCGTGAACACCCACCATTTCACGTTCTCTTTTTGCCGGTGTAATCAATCACAATACAGCTCTATTTTTTAACCACATTCTAACTAATCACAACATAACTTTATTTCTTAGCAGCATCAGAGTGAATATATATAGGGAATTACATTCAATAATTTTTCAAAATAACTAAGATAATTTGGATAGCCTTTGGTCCTTTGAAATCCCATTGTTGGATAACTTGCGTGGATTAATATGTCTTGGTAAATAAGCTAGAGCCATTTATTTGTATGCATACATTTAACACCTTTTGAAAAATAAAAAATAAGAGGACAAAATATCGAGTGACAAAACCGATGATCCTTTGGGCTTGCTGACTATTAAGTCTATGTTTTTTATTTAATTTAAATATTTTAGTTCTAATTTAAGACTTCACAATAATTAATTTTAAAAATTATTTAATTCAATTTTTTTATTTTTTATTGGAAAATCTAATTGAGTATACATTTTTTTCAAAGAATAATAAACTAAACTAGATTGATTTACCGAAAAAATAAAATAATTAAAATCTACTATATTATTGATCACTATAAAATAATTATTTACATAATATGAAATAATTTCAACCCGTTTATTTTTTGAAAATAATTTATATTTAAAAAAAATTCTTTTATAAAAATATTTCGCGTTTGTGCATTGTAAAATATTGTTAGGAAATACGTTTTAGATTTTTTTGTTTGGAACAATAAAAAAAATTAATTAATAAAAAATATTTTTTAATTAAAAAAATAATTTTTTAATAAAAATGACTTTTTTTTTATTTTTAGAATTTTATTTATCCTACTGCATATAAATTTATTAATTATTTTTATTTTTTAAACCACAAGTAAAATATAACTTCTAAATAAACAATTGAATCAAATTTTTTTTTTATTAAATAAAACGATCAAACTGATCTGTGCTGTATGATGAAGCCGGCCTTAGTACCAATGCAATTGCATCGAAAAGGACATATTAAATATTCCAAAAAATGGAATTTCTTAGTTATGTGATTTTTCCATTTAGGAAAAAAAAATCCAAAAAATGCTGAATTATTTGGAACAACACAAGGAAAATTTTCAGGGAAAAAAAAAAAAAACTTACATTCAAGCAAACATATGCGTCAAGAATAACAAGAATTTTCATTCCTCCAAATCTCTGATCACTTCTCCTCCCATGGCTGTTCTCTGGTTATTGAATTCCCATCACCAATCACCAACCTTTATTTGTTTTCTTCTCAGTTGCTTCCTTACAATTTTCTCGTTTCCAACTACTTTCAATGTCTCCGCAGCTGCATTAAGCTTTAACTTCTCCAGCTTTCGTCCAAATCATTCCGAAATTTACACAGAGAAAGATGCATTTATCAGCAGAACAGGCATTGAACTCACCAAAAACCAGCGTGATATGGACCCAGAAGGCAGCGTTGGTCGAGCCACATACACAAAACCATTCCATCTCTGGGACAAAGCATCAGGAACTCTCGCCAACTTCACGACCCATTTCTCCTTTATCATAGCCTCAAATGAGAACAACTACGGCTACGGGCTAGCATTTTTTCTGGCTCCAAATGGCTCAAGAATCCCTGCTGACACAGAAGCTGACGGTGGTCTTGGTCTAGCCGTGAATGAACAGTCCCATGCATTAAACTACTCTGAAAATAATTTCATTGCCGTGGAGTTTGATACCTATCAAGATTACTGGGATCCTCAATATACAGGGGATCACATAGGTATCAATGTCAGGTCTATGAAATCTGTTAATGCCGTGCAATGGCTCAGCGGTGTAATGGAAGGGCACGTAACAGATGTTTGGATTAGCTATGATTCAACAAACAAAATTTTGGAGGTCATGTATACGTATATTTATTATAAAGGTGTATCAGTTATTCGAGAGAATATATCAGCAGTGGTGGATATGGCTAAACATTTACCTGAATGGGTTACTCTCGGCTTCTCAGCCAGCACTGGTCGTTCGTATCAGATAAATAGAATCTTGTCGTGGGAATTCAACTCAAGTAATTTGGACAAAAATGGAGAAGAAATCAGTGTACCTCCATGGAATTCAGAACCACCTAGTGTTAATGCTCCACCTCCGAATCTTGAACTTCCGAGAGAAAGCAAGAGTAGCAAAGCTGGAATGGTAGGAGTTGTCGTGGGAGTGTGTGCTGTGATCGTTTTTGCTGCAGGCTTCGTCGCAAATCATTTAAGGAAGAAGAAGAGAAAGAGAGAGAAAGAAGTGAAAATGGTTGATCTTGTCTTCGATGTTTCCTTAGGTGATGATTTCAGAAGCGAGAAAGGACCAAGAAATTTTTCTTACAAGGAATTGTCTGATGCAACAAATAATTTTTCAGAGGACGAGATGCTAGGAGAAGGGGGGTTTGGTGCAGTTCACAGAGGTTTTCTCAAGGAACTCAACTCCTATGTTGCTGTTAAGAGAGTATCAAAACGATCTAAACAAGGTGTCAAAGAGTATGCTGCAGAAGTGAAGATCATTAGCCGATTGAGACATAGAAATTTGGTCAAGCTTATTGGTTGGTGCCATGAAAAGGAACTATTACTTGCATATGAGTTCATGCCCAATGGCAGCTTAGATTGCCACCTTTTCAAAGGCAAAAGCTTGTTGACATGGGAGATCAGATACAGAATTGCTCAAGGATTGGCCTCTGCATTACTTTATCTCCACGAAGAAGGCGATCAATGTGTCCTCCATAGAGATATCAAATCGAGCAACATCATGTTAGATTCAGATTTCAATGCAAAGCTTGGAGATTTCGGGTTGGCTAGGCTTGTAGATCATGCAAAAGGGTTTCAAACCACAGTTTTAGCAGGAACCATGGGCTACATGGCTCCAGAATGTTTCACATCAGGGAAGGCAAGCAAAGAATCAGATATTTATAGTTTTGGAGTTGTTGCTTTGGAAATAGCTTGTGGAAGAAGAGCAGTTGAACCGAAACTCGCAGAAAACCAAATCAGAATAGTCGAGTGGGTCTGGGAACTTTATGGAATCGGAAAAATTCTTGAAGCTGCTGATCCAAAACTGGGTAGAGATTTTAATGAACAAGAAATTGAAAGGCTGATGATTGTTGGGCTCTGGTGTGTGCATCCTGATCACAATTGCCGACCTTGTATAAGGCAGTTGAGTAATGTGTTGCTAAGTTCTGAGGCTCCTCTTCCTGTTCTTCCACCAGAAATGCCTGTGGCAGCTTATCATGCTCCTCCTATGAAATTCTCTTTATCATCCTATGGCTCAACATTTTCTAGCAGCGATGGAGAGCAACCCTGCAGAACTGATTCATCTAAGCTCACATCATGAGCATTATCTTTGATTGTATGGATTAATTTGAATTTACTTGTATGTGTTTTTAGTTCATGCATGAGGAAGTTCAATGTTATTTATGTATTTGTCTAAGATTCATGGGTTTAGATGCACAAATTTTTCCTGGACGCCCTTTGCTTTTTTTTCTTTTTTTGCTTTGCACCTTCACAGATAGCCTTTTTGTATTTAGGACCCTTTTGTTTTGTACTCTTTATTTTTTGAATTTTTTAGTTCAACTAATTATTTAAAATATAAAACTTAATATTTTAAATTTAAAAAAATTTGTACGGTCTTAATCTGATGGTAAGTGTATTTGAGTAAATCTAAGAGATCTCAGATTCTACTTCTTCAATCCTCAATTTCCAGTTCAGAAAAAAATTAGAAACATCTATGAAGATTGTAGGTAGTTCTCATGTTTTTTTGATTATTTGATCTTCTGGTTATATGAATTCTGGAATTGTGTTCTTCAAATCAATGAAAAGGTATAGATTAATTTGACTCAACTTGTAACGGTCAGCAGCTTGAGCTGCTAGCTTGGCGGATTTGCGGCGCAAATCTGTCCCACATCGGCAGAGAATGAGAAATTGAATTTGTATATAATAGCTAGCCAATAATTTGGGGTAACCATTTTGGGTCAAGTGGAAAGTGGGTCTAAAAGTTATTTGGGTCAGTTCAGGCCCGACTGTTTCAATTGGTATCAGGGCTACCCGTGAGAGACGAGGTGGAGCCACCCGAGATACTAGCGAACCACAATATCCAAGGGTCCGGTCCTGGTTAGCAATTGTAATGGATTCAGTTGCGACGAGGACGTCGTAAAAATTTAGCGGGACCGAGTGTAACGGTCAGCAGCTTGAGCTGCTAGCTTAGCGGATTTGCAGCGCAAATCTGTCCCACAGAGAATGAGAAATTGAATTTGTATATAATAGCTAGCCAATAACGTGGATTAATCATTTTGGGCTAAGTGAAAAGTGGGTTTAAAAATTATTTGGACTAATTCAGACCCGGCTGTTTCACAACTCAAACATAGGCTCGTTTGGGCATGGGCTTGAAGTTTAAGGATAGAATTTAAATATAAAATATTAGATGATAATAATTAATTTACCATTTCATAATTTAATATTTTTTATTAGTATCTGTAATAAAATTATATATTTCTTTTAGTACGCGAATATATATTATTTTTTGTGTTAAGTTTATAAGTTTCTTTTCACAAAACTTATTGTAGAGGTGATAAATTATGTTAAATAATCAAAATTTCTACGATCCCTTAAAATTTTTTATAAAATTTATAAATTTTAGTCAACATTAGATGATAATATTTTATTTTGCATTATCTAATTTATTAATTTATTATTAGTACTTGTAATGAAATTATATATTTTTTATTATGAAATTATATTTTTTATTCATGCAAATCTATAAATATATTTTATTAAATTTATAAGCATTTTGTAATTTGCTGATTCATGAAAAATAGTAGACTAATATAGAGCAATTAGCCTTAAATTTTAAGATAGACTTGAATCGAATTTAACTTTTGCTGTCAACTTCCGATGAAAAACCATGATAATTTCGAGAGGCACGACTTTTAAAAATGTGACGACCGCTGTAAGTCTGTTACAAAGTTCAATACAAAAATTTGATCGTTTATGAGTTAATTTTACATTTTAATTATTTTTTGGATATTTCGTAATTTTGCATATTAAAATTTTTTTTATTATAAATAGATTAGAAACTCACTTTTTAATTTTTGAGAAAATTTCAATAAAATTTTTCATGTTTTCGTTTATCTTTTCTCTTATTACGTCTTAATCAAATGATATTAGTTAAAATGTCTGACAAAATCTAAATAGCCTTTTATTATAGACTTTTAAAAAATTTAATTGTAAAAAGTTTGAAATTGATTTAATATATATATATATATATATATATATATATATATATATATTAATATTTTTAATATTTAAAACACTAAAAAATTGTCATATTACAATAAAATTAGATTCAACAACACTTTTTTAACATTAACAATATATTTAGACATCAATATATGTATAGTGTTATATAATAATATTATAAATTAGTGTGAAAATGTTGTTAAATGATAAATTTGTGATAGTGTTAAAAAATAAATATTTTCTTAACAAAAGAGAAAATTAAGTTATGTTTTTTAAAATTGACTTTCAATTTTTTGAAAAAGAAAGTTGCTTTTAGATTTTACAGTGTTATTAATACCGATATATACAATATTCGCTTAAAAGTGTAGACACTGTCACAGTTCGATTTGGATATTAAACTGAACTGAAATTAGATAGATCAAATTCAAAATTGATCTAATCAATTGATTTTAATTTTTGAATAGAATTAAAATTTTAGATTAATGGGCCGATTATGATTTTTTTATTAATCAAAATCGAAATTAAATTGAAACTGATCGTCCAATTTAATTTCGATTCGATTTTTTATTTTTTAAATAAATTATTTTTAAAAATTGTGCGATTTAAAATTGATATATAAATAAATTAAATTATTAAATAATTAAGTTTAAATTTTATTTTTAATTTTTAAAAAATATTTTTTTACATTTAAATATAATGTAATTTTATTTTATATTATATATTATTTTATTTTTTATATTATATAAATAGCTACATTTTGTAATTTTTTATTTAATAAAATATATATTTAATAATATTAAGATTTATATTTAATTTTTACCTTTTATTTAAATTTTTATTTTTCAAATTAACATTAAATTACTCTTTTATAATTTAAATTTAATTAAAATCAAAATTGAAACGGTGTAAAATTGAAATCGTAATCGCTATAAAACTAAATAAAAATTAGACTGAAATCATTAAAAAACTGAAACGGTTCAAAACCGTATTAAATTGAATCCATTTTAATTTAAAAAATAAATCAAACCACCAATTTTGAATCCAAATTGGCCATGATCATATGTACCAAAATAAATTATGAGCGTTCATTATACGACAGAATAACTTACAAATGGCTAAGTAAATTGTAACTTGATTACAAAACTCTCACCCCTAAGAAAAAAATACAGACATTATGATAGGTAATACTTGGGATGATAGAAGAATTGCCCACTCATTAATCAGTCGAATATTATCACATTATATTTATAATCTTAAAATTTCATATTCACTAGTTGATATCAATTAAATTTTCGAAAGATTCACTAATTAATTTTATTTTTTTATCGTATAAAAATAAAATATACATATAATTTAAAAGTATATTTTTATCCATTTTTTTATATTTAAACAATTTATTTATGCTAATTTTTTTTATAAATTTATTAGTTTAAACATTGGACTGTAGTCATAAACATCAATCACTTTATCTTAATTTTTTTTATATTAACCAATTATCTTTTGCTTATTTTCAACTGCATCAAATATTATTATATATAAATTTATTTATATTTTTTATTTATATTTTTTAAATTATATTAAATAAATAAATAAATTTCCCACAAAATATTTCGTATGAAAAGTCAAAGAAAACCTAATCTTTCAAATATTTTTTACTTTAATTTTAATCGTATATTTTATTTTCGAAATAAAGATGGAAGTGACATATGGAGAAGTAGGAAACGGTTACCGTAGACCTATGAGAAAGGTTTTATTTATTTTTTTTTTTTTCCCATTTTATGGACTTTTTAATTTTTATAAGGTTATTCAACTTCTTAACAATTTAATATTTACATGCAATTGTCTTTTTTTTTTTTTTTTTTTTTTTTTTTTCCTGCGACTTGCTCATATTTGTAGCGTTGTCTTTTGTCCCACTAACTCTTTAGTTACTGTCTTGTTATTGGAGATGGAACTTTTTAATTCAATTTATTAATTTTCTTTTAAAATAATTAGTGATTTATTTTTTAAAAATATAAAAAATATCATTGTGATTTTTTTTATAAGATTTATAGTTTAATTTATATTAAAATAGTATTTACGATATTATATTATTAATAAATAACGATAATTCTCATATACATAAAAAAATATTGATGTGTCAAATAAAATATAATTATTAATTGAAAAATAACTCATAGATTTTGTTATTTAAATTGTATTAAATTAGTATATTATTATATAATTTTATATTAATATTTCTGACGACATTTAAAAATTATCTCTATTTAATAATAGTTATAAAATTATAAATATTATTTTAATATAAATTGAATTATAAGCCCTAAAATAAAAATTAATAAAATTATAAAATATGTTTTTATACATTGCGCTTTATTTTAAATCATATATATATATATATGCGCACTATAGAAGTTTATAAAAAAAAATTATAATAACTTAAATTTTGAAAATATTTTATAATAGACTTAAATTATTTTAAAATATAATTAATATGAACTCGAAATTTTAATATAAAATAATATAAACTATAAAGGGATTGAATTATATTTATAAATTTTAAATTATTGTTTAAATTCACTGATTATAATAAATAATAATCTAACAAAAACAATCATATACAATATATAAATTTTAAATTTTAAAATTAGTGTTATATTTTGTTTATTCAAATAATATTCTCTCAGAATTCAAATTATTATAAGAAATGTTTGAGAACATTCATGTTATGGAATTATTGGATCATTTTAAATTTAAACTTAGTGTGTTTTGAATGTAGTTAAAGTTTAATGGAGCTCATATGTGTGAATATATATTGTGCATTTATTTAAAATAAAAATTAATCATAAAAAAATATATTCTTTATAAATTTTTATAACTACATCTTATATTAATTTAATTATTAATTAAATTCTAAATTTATATTTTATTTTAAATATATTTTTTCGTTATTTATATTATTAAATACTAATAGAATTATCACGTAATTTAAAATATCAGCAAAATTAAAGGTATAATTAATCAATTTATAAAGGTGATATGGTAATTTTGTAATAGTATGAGATGTGAGATGACGTGACAATTCTATTTGTTTTTAATGATAAATAAAATATATTTAAAATAAAATGTAAAATTTAGGATTTAGTCAGTAATTAAATTAGTGAAAAATATAATTATAAAAATTTATAAAAATAAATTTTTTTTATAATTAACTTTTAAAATAATTATATTTAATGACTCAAAGTCTAACATAATCACTCATAATCTGATCTGAAATTCACTAGTTTAGATTAATCTAATTCCCTAAATAAAAAATATTTTTTAAAAACTATTTTATTATATGTGAACCTAAAGTTAATATTTCTATGTTTGTTAGTTGATATAAAAAATTATAAGATTGCCTTTCCCTGTTTGAAAACAAAAAATTTATAGAAATTTAATTGATTTTTTTTCAATCAATTCTTATATTTGAAACACAACTAAGTGAAAAACGGTTTAATTATTTTAAAAATATAAATCATGAAAAATTGTGTGTGATGAATAGTGATTATGTGAGAATTTAATTTAATTTTTATATATGATTTAATTACTTGAAACAACGCCTTTAAAATTTCTTACAGAATTATTAAAATTAGCATAAAATTATGAAAATCGAAAGATTAATTATAGTTAATCTCCTGTTCACATAAAAAACTATTAAAATTAAAAATATTGAAAAAAATATAAAAATTAAAAAAGAATTAATGCGATATCAAAATTGTTTAAAGTAAACCATGAACTGACACTATAAAACAGGGTCACGTGATAAGTAGGGGTGTAAACGAAACAAATTGTTTGTGAGCTATTTGAGATTCGGCTCGATAAAAACTCGATCGGGTTCAGTTCGTTTTCTAAACGAGCCGAGTTTAAGCTTAGCAGTATTCGGCTCGTTTAAACTCGCAAGTTTAGCTTGTTTTCAAGCTCGTGAACAGGCTCGCGAATAAACTTGTGAACGGGCTCGCGAATAAGTTCAGGAGCAGGCTTGCGAATAAGTTCAGGAGCAGGCTTGCGAACAAGTTCATGAGCAGCTCGCGAACAAGTTCATGAGTTCGCCAACACCAATCCCACATCAAAGGTTGAAAAGATATGGAGGATTATGACTTCTCTATAAAGGACAACCATTTTACATACTTTTTCATTAGTTTTGAATTTGAGAGACTTGAATTAAATAAGAAAATTTAATTTAAAAGTCTCTTAACGACCTTATAATTTAAATTTTATTTTTAATTTAAATGAATTTAAATTATATTGAGCTTATTTATAATATAATCGAGCTCAAATTCGAGTCTAAATGAGCTCAAATTCGAACTTGTTGAATGGAGTTTGAGTTGGCTCGTTAATGTGATAAACGAGTTTATTACGAATCGAGTTCGAATTGAGTTTGAGTTTAATATTTATTTTATGAATCGAGCTCGAGCTTATAAATGAAGCTCGAGTTGAGCTTGAGCTCGAACTCGAGCTTTTAAATTTATTTTCTAATTGAGCTTGAGCTTATCAAAGTTCGGCTCGGCTTGGTTCGATTACAGTCCTAGTGGTAAGGGTCTAATAGGCTAATACGAGATCTCACCCATAGAAAGAAAGACCTGAACACCGAAGCGTCTCTTTGGCAAGACGAGACTTTACAGAAAGTTACCGTTAGCAGAAATAATCCAACATATCTCTATTGTATCTATAATCTCAGGATTCCTTATTCAACTAGCCGGTACCAATCGAATTTTCAGAAGATTCGATAATTAACTCTACTTTCTTACAGTATAAACATGTATAGAGATCAAGATACGCATTCTTACATACTCATTTTGAGTTCTAAGCAATTTAGTTTATTGACTTTGAGTGTTGGAGTGGCTGCTCATAGATACTAATTACCTCACATATTCTCTTTTGCAGATTGACTAATCGCGGTTCAGATTTATTTCAGCCACATTATTTGGTTCCGTTGTCAGAAAATCTATTGAATTCTTCCTGTTTATTTAGGTTAAAGTCGGTCTTTTATTTATTTTCTTTTAAAAAGATATTCTTTTCGCATTTTCTAAATGGCTAACAATTCACGAGTTGCTGTTAAGGCTGTTGCCAACAAAGGGGCCATCATTTCTTTCACTCATAGAAATGGACAAAACACGCCCTCTATGATCAATGAGGTAGACCTCAACAATCTGAATAATGAGCAAATATTTCAATACATTAAAAGGCTGCAGACCACTCTCAAGCAATGTAAGTCTCGGGAGGAGGCCTCATTTATAGCTCCCAGAATAAGGGAGGAAGCTTCTATTAAGACCCTAAGGACTCAGACGGAAGCGATCCAAACGCAGTTTAAAGGGAAGGCCAAGCTGGAGAATGAGGAATCATTGGACGAGACTCCAAAGGACGTCGATTGGAAGCTGGTTTGAGCTGTGCAAAGGTACCAGAAGGAGCAGGAGGAGGATTATGGCCTGAACGATGTCTCGCCCCTGTTAGAAGAGATTTTGGCAGAAACTTTTCCTTCCAAGTTCAAGCTACCAAGCTTGGATAAGTATGATGGAACAGCTGATCCCAGGAGTCAATTGTCGATCTTCAGGATAACGATGCAGCTTCAAAACGTCAATGACTTTGTGTTGTACTGAGTATTTTCGTCCACACTCACTAGTTTGACTCAGAAGTAGTACCAACATCTGAGTCCAGATTCTATTCATAATTTTACACAGTATGCCATGTTGTTTAAGTCTAGATTTATTAATTGCATACCTCTTAACAAATTCTTCTCTGACTTACAAAAGATCCGCCAAGGAGATGGTGAATTTTTAAGGGGTTTTATTTCACGTTTCAATACTGAAGCGATACAGGTAGAAGAATTAAATCATAAAATAACATGTGAGGCGCTAAAAAAAAGAACTCATAACATCAAATTT
The DNA here is from genome assembly GCF_001659605.2 of Manihot esculenta. Lineage (NCBI taxonomy): Eukaryota > Viridiplantae > Streptophyta > Magnoliopsida > Malpighiales > Euphorbiaceae > Manihot > Manihot esculenta. The sequence continues at coordinate 24,221,279 of NC_035170.2, forward strand.
ATGGACTCGTTGATCAAGAATCCCACCGCTACCTATTAGCAGCTGATGGATAAAGCTCAGAAATATATAAGACTTGATGATTAGGCTCAAACACTGAGAGACGAGAAGAGGACGAGTCAAAAGCAAACCCAAAAGCAGGAGAGCCGAAGGTATAAAGGAGACTGTAGGAACTATCTAGTGTCCCGAGGAAGGGACAAGCAAAGTATAAGAATTACACTCTCTTGAATGACTCACATGCACACATTTTAATATGGATAAAGAAAAACGATAAAAAGATCAAATGGCCTTCCAAGCTTAATCATAAGAAAGCTAGAAAACGAAACAGGACCAAATATTATCGTTTTCATGAAGATCACGGGCATACAATAGAAGAATGCCAGCTGCTGAAAGATGAGATCAAGAGATTCATAAGGGATGACACATTTCAAAAGTTTGTTAGAAAGAACAGAAAAAAGAGGAGATCCGAACTTGAGGTAAGTACTCTTTCATTTTGTAGTCATATTTGATAATTCTTATTTAATTTGGGTTTATATAAATCCGGAGTATATAGAAATGAGATTTCATCGACAAAATAAATAATTTATCTCCTCACTTTCACATTAAAAATCATTTTACCTCCTCATCTTTTACTTTATCCTATTTACTTTTTTAACTTTCAAATGGTGAAATAACTTAATCTTACAAGTGGATTGCGATATTCACGCGCCTACTATATAATGAAGATGAATTTATTCAATAATTAAAAGTTTAAAAAGTGATATACACACTCTTTCATTTTGTAGATATTAAATTTAAAATTTAAAAATTAAAAAAATAAATAAAATTCAGAATAAAATGACTTTTCATAAAAAAGAAAGGGAATTATACATTTGACCGACTTCATTGAGATCTGTCGTTGATGATCTGAGATCCAATAGAATAGGGTTTTACAAGGGTTTTGTATTACTCAATAAGGCTTAAGCTTTCTGAGGAGGGGACTCCTCTTTTATACATTGTCTTGCTTGCTGGTGACGTGTAAAGGTCTCTCCAGGATTGGGCCACGCGTCTCTGCCATGCGGATTCGGAGGTACTAGGGTATCAGCTGCCTGCTCCATGCGTAACGGCTTCTGATTCTCCTCGTGCGTACGTTCGAGCGGATCTGCCAGGCTGTCTGGTGAATATTTTTCTGGATCCTGGGCTGGGCCGAGAGTTGGGCCGGACGCTAAGCCTGAGTGGAGAGGGCCTGCTTCGTAAGGGCCGGGCCAGCTTGAGTGAAGAAGATGGGTCGAGCCCGGCCTTGAGGGTCGGATGAGCCAGGCTTGTTATGTATATCAGGTGTGTGGGCCTCTACGTCATGGGCCTTGGGCTGTGGTCAAGCCCCTGGCTCGGGGTGAAGGAATCCAGCGGTCATCAATTGCCCCTTCACCTTCTCGGCAGTTATTGCTCCAACTGCCGAGGGGGTGAATACCAAGAACTATTATGATCGCGTCTGTTCGGGTTCAGGTGCCTTAATAACATCCTTTCATCTTTCAGTCATTGCGCAGTTTCTGAATTCTATCTGCTCTTTTCTCCTTCTGTCTTTTTTCTATTCTTCTTGTCCTCTGCCGCCTTTGCTTTTTTTGTCATCATTATCTGGACATCTCCTTTCTTTCCTTTCCCGTGAATATCTTTTAAGAATCTGACATCACTGGCTTAGAGTCTAGTGTAGCTCTGCCCCGTGCTAAGTCCTCAGGCTCCGAGTATATATCAGCGCCAGCTTTTCTTCATTCTTGAGCCTTCTGTTGAAATGAGAAATTCTTGTTTTATCTGTGGCAGGTCTATTCGACGCCTTCTTCAAACAGATTGCCTTGTGCCCCAGAGGTTTGCTTTGATTTTGCTCTTATCATCTTAAGGGAGAACTGTTTCTGACTTGTCTCTATTTTGAAACTTTTTGCAGTTCCTGAAATAAAAATGGGTCAGTTCAAAATTCTTGAAAATTTGATGTTACCTCTAAGGCGTCTGGATGGTGAATTGAAGATCCTTCTGGTATGGCAGTCGAAGGGTGGGACCATTCGGCAAGCTGCTGAAACTGCTTTACCCAGGTCGTCTGGCCGGCCTCCTCCTCTGCTTGTTGTCCGGGCTCCAAAGAAGTTCTGGGCTATTGAGGGGTTCGCTCTAACTTCACCTTTTTCCGCAGAGAAAAAGGGAATTTCCTCGATGCCCCTGTTGTCCTCTTTTGATATAAATGGGAGTGGCGCCGGCGCTCAGCTTGTTGTTCCTTTTGGTGTGAAGTACCAGTATTATTATTCCCTTTGGTGTGAAGTACCAGTATTACGTGGGACTGAGATCTGCTGCACTTAGTCAAGTCTCCAACGACTTCTCTGAGTGTATGCTTCGTGATCTCTTCGGCACCGTAACTAGGGAGCCCGTGTTTCCAGGGTACATTCGAACAAGCTCAGATATTATATCCTGTTCGGATGTACCGTGAATCACATTAGGGTGCCGACCTTGGTCTTTTCTGCCAAACTCACATTCCGAGCTGTGAGAATTCCTCCGGGCTGAAGACCAGAGTAGTAGGATAGGTGACAACGATATAATCGTAGATGATGATGTATGTGGTTATGTAAATCCTTTAAGGATAGTCTTTCATCCCGTAGTGTAGGCCTTTGTAACGTGCTGTAATGTACTTTCCTTTTAATGAAGTTCTTGTTCTGCTCTCATACTCAAGCTGTTCTTCCTTTATCATGTGTGAAATACTTTAGATTGCTCGCCTTATAATTTTAACCAACTGAGCTCTGTCCTGCTTTTTTCCGAGCTGATCTAACCATATCTGCGAGCTCTGATGAGTTGAACTCCGGATCCACTTAGCCAACTGGGCTTTCAAGTTTCCGAACTGGACTGTCTGACCGACCTGTGAGCTCGGTCTTTACTTCGATGAATTGTCTGATGAGTTGAACTCCGGATCCACTTAGCCAACTGGGCTTTCAAGTTTCCGAACTGGACTGTCTGACCGATCTGTGAGCTCGGTCTTTACTTCGATGAATTGAGCTTTGAGTCTCCTTCATCCGGCCGGGCTCTCAGGTCATGTTGTCCGAGCTGGACTAACCGACCCGAGAGTTCTGTCTTTGCTTAGTGAAATGAGCTCTGAGTTTCCTTTAGCTAGCCGAGCTCTCAAGTCATGCTGTCCGAGCTGGACTAATCCGACCTCTGAGCTCGGCTTCTGATGAGTTGAACTCTAAGCTCTCAGCTCAGTATGGATCCGAGGTACCCTTGTCATCTCTTTCCGATCTCGTAACCCTTGTTTTAACAACAAGTCAAATCTTATATATATTCTACGTGATGAGTAGGTCTAACCTTTATCATGCTTTCATCTGCTTGCATCTTTGAGTTTTTCCTTCTATTTTCTTGATACTTACCACGGATGTGGTGAAGTGATGAATCTTGTGGGTTAAGTTGTCTTGGCTGGAAATCAGGTCCAAACAAGTTGGGCTTGCCTGGGCTTTTAAGTGATGGGCTATCATTGTGGACCTGGCCCTTGATAGATGTAGACAAGCCCAGCGATCATCCTTTTGCCCCTTTACCTTCTCTCCGGTTATTACTTAGCCGTTGAGAGGGTAAACTTCGAGAGCAATTAATGATCGCGCCGCTCCAAGACAAAACTGTTCAGATCAACGTTCCGTCTCATCATTGCCTTTCATTTCGAATTCTTTCTGTCTTCCGAAGAAATTAGCTCTCTTCTGCTCTCTGTCTTCCTGCAACTCCTTGTACGGTTTTTCATCCCATCGTGTTCTCAGGTACGCTTCCTTGTTCTCCCATGGCAAGTTCAAAGCTTCCTGATGTTTTTGACCTTGAGTCGCATATTACACCTTCCAACATAACTGATCACATTTCCCGGAGGCTTTTAGATACTCTGTTGTATCTTATTCGAGCACCTCTTCCAAATGAGAGGATAGTTCTTCCTTACCCTCCCCCTCCTAGTTTGGTGGATCCCCAAGAGGTTCGTAGCATAGTGTTTTTCCTGAAGCAGAGAGAATTTGGTCTACCGTTTCCTTTTACCCCTTTCTTTGTTGAGGTCTTTGAATACTTTGGGGTAACTCCTCGAATGTTATCCCCAAATTCCATTTTATTCATGTCCTGTTTCGAGTCTATCTGTCTGGGTTGGGGTTTCGCACCTACGGCCTGTCTGTTTGTCACTTTTTTCCGCCTGGTTAGGGCGAAGCAAAACTTCTATTACTTTTCCCCCCGTAATGGGCTATCTCTTCTTACGGGCTACAAGGATTCTATAAAGGGATGGGTAGAGAATTTCCTTGTGGCGGAGCTGAAACTAGGGTCCTGCCGATCGTGGGATGTGGACCTAAGGTGGGGGGAGATCTTTCCGGGCTGTAACGATCTGCCCGAATTGAGTCTTATTGAGCAGGTCGGGCTGCTTCGACTGACTTCCGTTGAGAGGAAGTATGATGTCGAGAAGTGTATGTTTGCGTCCAACCTTAGGGATATCCGGGACACGGGTATAGTGCTTTGTCCGGCTATTCTGTTTCTTCTTTGCTCATAATATCAGGAAGTATGCTGACTCTTTATAACTTCTTGTTTCTTGCAGCTTCTGAGGTTAGAATGGATGGCATCAAATTCCCCAAGAATCTTGACCTGTCTCGGGAGAACATGCATGCAATTTTTGACGCCTTTGGGGATGGGCGTTCTGTAACTGAGATTGCTGCAGAGCTGGCTCAGGCCGCTTCCTCCAAGAAGGTCAGCCGACCTCCCGTCAAAGCTTCTTCTCGAACTTCCAAGCCGAGCTCTCGCAGCACCAAATCAGCTCGGCCATCTAGCCGTGGTGGGTCGAGCTCAACCTCGACGCCTGCTGAAGGGTCTAGATCCGTTCCAGCCTTCTCAGAGGTCGTGAGGGAAACTTCCCTAGCCATTGTGGAGCAGACCCAAGCTACTGAACAAGTGGGGCAGGGTGCTGCCCATTCTACTGAGGGGGTGTCAGGGGGAAAATCTAAGTCCCCTGTTGAAGACAAGGAGACCTCTGGGACAGGGATGGAGATCATCCTCCTAGAGGATCAAAGCCCAGAGGTTTCTGGTGAAGGTGCCCCTGCCCCTGTGAGGACTGAGCCTGAGGGGTCTGAAGTCGTCCCATCAAAGACCGGGGACAAGCGTCCGACCCCTTCTAGAACGTCTGCCCCGTCTCCTGCTCGGAAGAGACCTAGGACTGCTGTAAGGCCTTCTCCACCTCTTCCTCCCATTGGGAAAGAGAAGGGTGTTTCTGCTGTTCCCTCGTCGTCCCCTACTGGCGACGTTCTGAACCCGTCAGGCATTACCTCTGAGTCTCCGGCCAGTGCTGTTGCCGCACTTCTCCGGGAGTGGATGTTTGGCGGAACAACAGAGGCTTCGGATCCTCGTCTTCTGGCCCTGACTGGTCACTTGGCCAGTTCTACCAAGGAGCAGGTGTCCTTCCGATCTCGCTCTCGTGAGGAGCTCGGATCCACGATTAGAGAAATGCTTCTGATGGTAAGTTATTTGTCTCTTTCTTTTGATCTTCTTCATTTCTTTCTCTTAAAGGTTGGCCTCTCTTACCAGGTGACAGGTCTTTCTATGGAAGTGGACGCTCGCGACCACTCTCTCCGGGAGTCCGTGGACCGCCGGATCGAAGAAGCGCGTCGCGATGAAAATCTGACGGCCACCAGTGACGCAAGGGGCCACCTGGTTGCCGCCCGGGAGCAGATCCAGTCTCTCCAGGTGGAGTTGCATTCTGCACTGGAGGCCTCTAAAAGGGCTGAAGACAAAGCGGCTGAGGCAGCAGAGCACAGCAAATCCCTGGAATCAGAGCTGTCTCGTACTTGCAGGGTTCTCCAGGAGACTGATAAGAGGGCAGCTGAGGTGGAAGCTCGTTGTGTAGAGGTTGCAAAGCAGCTGTCCTCTATGACAGCGGCCCTTCAGGAGAGGGATGAGGCTGTAAGCCAAAGAGCTGAAGTCCAGCGCCAATATGAGGCCTTAAAGGCTGATTTTGAAAGGCTTCAAGCTCACCTGAATGAGGTGAAGGCTCAGAGGGAAAGTGCCCTAGCCCGGGTGGAGGTCCTTGAGCAGGAATTGGGCACAAGTTCTGAACGTATCAAAGATCTGTCTTCATCGGCTGAAGAATTCAACCTTCGCCAACAACAGCTGTAACGACCCGAAAATCGGACCGCTACCGGCGCTAGGATCCAGATCGGCTTAAGGCCGCCGGGACCCGAAGCAAGCCTGACATAAAACCTGTAAACCTGTATAATCCCATACATGATCAACAACATGCATAAAAATTAAAACTTTTCTTTCCATACTCATCAACCAAACTCAACCTGAGCATAAACATAAATATAACTTTGATCCTCTGTGGGATCTCATCTGTGCCCTCAATGGGTAACATACATCTGTTGAGTTGGTTTACATAAACATCAACAAAATCTCTAAGATCATGTATAAAAGGGATACAACAATCTATGGTCAAGCACACACTAACATCCATAAAACTCATTACATAACTATACTGTACTTTTACATTACAATTTGATCATGTCCATTACTAGCTATTACATAAACATGACTTCTTTACTCTATCCGGACTCCCGCACTATACTGTACCTGCAAGCCTGGGGGTAAAGGGAGAGGGGTGAGCTAAAAGCCCAGTGAGCTGAACTATTAAAACACATTAATACTATGCTCTATGAAATGCATCATAACACAAACAATTCACATAAGGGTTGGGTGAACTTGTCACCAATTAGTCCAAGTTAACTCTGTGCCAGGCCTGTAGAATGGGGTCCTGGTCTTTCCTGTAAGAACATACATTACTTACCAGTTTCCCAGGGCCTCCTCTGGCTCCTGGTCTTCAAGTCCCATAACCGTGCTAGACCATAGGATGGGATCCTGGTCTTTCCTTACTCTGTGCCAGGCCTGTAGACTGGGGCCTGGTCTTCTTTACTCTGTGCCAGGCCTGTAGCATGGGGCCTGGTCTTCCTGTCATGGACTAACTGGGTCATCCGACATTCACCCACAACAACAATAAATTATGCAATGCGGCATATTCGTGAAAACTAATGCAATCATCCTATTGCATAATCATGATGCATGAAACATGATAAAGCATTTAATTTAAAAGATTAAGTTTAGTTCCACTCACCTCTGGCTGACTCTGACAATACCGAAGCAGTTGAACTCACTGCTGGGGTCCTCGGTTCCTCGGGTCCGAACCTACACAGGTGGACTCAAATGAGGGACCAAACATACGTAATTACAACTCTAATATACTCCCCAAAAACCCCCCTAGAACATCATGAAAACATCACATAAAAACATGCAAGAAATGGCTGAACAGGGCACTTTCGGCGGCAGGTTCGGCGGCCGAAAGTCCCTCCAGAGCCGAAAGTCAGGCAGGTTCGGCGGCACCTTCGGCGGCCGAATCTCCCAGACAGATCCGAAAGTCTTCTTTCGGGGGCAAGCTTCGGCAGCCGAATGCTGCCTCCACAAGGGGGTTCGGCGGCCGAAAGTTCCTTCGGCTGCCGAACCTGGTTTCTCCCAAAAGGGCAGAAACTTGGCTCACATGAGCCTCTTGCCTCCCAAAACCTCAAATCATGCATAAAGCTCAACTAGGACATGCATACAAGTTCCTAGGGGTTTCAAACAATCATATACCCCAACTACAACACTTCAAACACACACAATCAACACACATTGCTCAAAACATCAATATTAACCCATAACTCAACATATATCCTAACATGCATTTCTACCCAAAGAACTCATAAAATCTTACTTAAAACACATAAGGAGCTTAAGATCGGCTCTTACCTCTTGAAGATCGAGAGGGAGACGACCTAAACTTGGAGATCCACGAAAATGAGCTCCTGAGTTCCCAAAGCTCCAAAACTTGTTTCAAAAGTTCAAAACCTTCAATGCAAGCTTAAAACTCAAGAAAAATGGTGGGGATTTGAAGGAAGAACACTAGATTTGGAAGAGGAAGGTCGGAAGCTCGCTGTGGCCGAAAATGGGAGAAAGCTCGTCCATTTCGGCTAAGTGCCCCTTTTATAGGTGGCTGGCCAGGCCACGTTCGGGGGCCGAATGTGCCTCCGCATCCATGCAATGTTCGGCGGCCGAACTTGACTTTCGGCGGCCGAACCTGAACTTCCCTAACTCATGCTTTCGGGGGCCTAACGTGCCTCCAAAACGCATGCATGTTCGGCGGCCAAACTTGACTTTCGGCGGCCGAACCTGGGTTTTCCTCCAAGGACTTTTTATGCTAAAACTCATTAAATTTCATACTTAAAACCATTAAAAACATAAAAACATTTCATAAAAACATGATTCTACCCTTCTAGAGGTCTCCGACATCCGAGATTCCACCGGATGGTAGGAATTCCGATACCGGAGTCTAGCCGGGTATTACAACAGCTAAAAAATGAAGTCAGGGCTTTGGAACGTAAATGTTTAGCCCTGCTCGAGGTGGTAAAGTGTGCCGAAGGGAAGGCTCAGCTAAAGCGTGAACAGTATATAGCAGAGTATCAGGAGTCTGATGAGCTGAAGGTTAAAATTGAACAGGCCTGTGAAGCTCATCTTCAGGACTACAAAGACTCTTCTGAATTTAAGGAATTTGTAGCTGAGGCTTGTGAAGAACATCTTGATGAGTATAAAGCTTCTGGTGAAATGAAACAGGCTATCATTGATAAGGCCTTCCGCATGTATGTAACTGGCTACAATCGCGGTTTAAGAGAAGCTAGACAGGCTCCTGATATTCCTTTGGCCAAGCTTCGTAGGCGCGAAGTGGACTCAGATGGTGAGTCAGTGCTATACGGGGAGGATGATTTCCCTTTACCCCGAGGAGATTCCCGGAGGAACATAGACCGGCCAGCTGAGTCTTCTTCAGGGGAATCCGAGCTAGGGTCGGAGGAAGATGATCCTGATTCTGAGAAAGAAGGCCTCCACCCTGGGTCAGAAGTTGCCCCTACTATTAATGTTGAGAGCTCTGGCCCAAGGGACACCGAGCTTCTTTCGGAGGTGACTGTAAATAGAGATAATGCAGGCGAGGGTGTTCTTATTGATGTAAGTCCTTTAAGGACTATTTATCCTCCCACCTCGCCGGAGAGATAAATTGTAACAGTCATTAATGAAATATCAGTTTCCTCTTTTTTGTTTTTCATATTTCTTGAAATTTATCCTTCGTATTTGTGATGTGAACTACATATTTTCATTCATAAGCTCTGAATTAATCTTAAGTTGCGAGCTCAGCTCTTAGCTGATAGTCTGAGAGATCAAATCTCGTACCTTTTTAATGGCAACTATCATGTCTGTTTTTGGCTTTTAGTCCTTCTTTCTTGGTTGTGACTTTGTATATTTGTTCCAGATAAACTGATTTAGGCTTTGATTATAGCCTTTTTATCCTCCTAAGGATTTCTTCATTTATGAGTCCTTCTATGGAGGGAGCTCGGCCTTTCTCTTTGGCTTTCGTATCTTGATCTTTTAAGGATATGAGTCTATCCGAGCTAGGAGCTCGGTCTTGGGCCTTTGTGAATATCGGTCCGAGCTGGGAGCTCAACCTTGAGTTTTTAAGAATATAAGTCTATCCGAGCTGGGAGCTCGGCCTTTTCTTTGAAAGCCAAAGTTTTGGCGTTAGCGTCTTTTTCGAGGTCGGGGCTTCTTTAGCTTATTAGGCCTTGTACCTTTTTCATAGGTCGGAACCTGACTATCCGAGCTGGAAACTCGGCCTTTTTCTTTCGTACCTTGAATTTTTGCGGAGATATGTTTATCCGAGCTGGGAGCTCGTCCTCGGCACTTTTATAGCTATTACGCCTCGCGCCTCTTTAGTAGGTCGGAACCTTGTTTTTTTTTTTTTTTTTTTTTTTGGTAGCTCCGGGCCTCTCTGTTTTTGTGAGGTCGGAACTATATTTTTGTAAGTTGTCCCTGCATGGGAAAAAATTTTTTATTTTTGGGAGGCTCTTAAGTCCTTCACCAGCCGTTTTTGTTTTCCGGAGATCTTACGAGATCCTGGCTGAGCCGGGGTGGCCTCGGGGCCCCACCGGCTGTCCTTTGTTTTGTTTTCCCGGGAGTTCTAGGGGATCCCGGTCTTCATGCTCCGGGAGGCATCTTTTAGACCCTCACCGGCCGTTTTTATTTTCCGGAGATCTTACGAGATCCTGGCTGAGCCGGGGTGGCCTCGGGGCCCCACCGGCTGTCCTTTGTTTTGTTTTCCCGGGAGTTCTAGGGGATCCCGATCTTCATGCTCCGGGAGGCATCTTTTAGACCCTCACCGGCCGTTCCGGGGTGACCTCGGGGCCCCGCCGGCAGTTTTTTTGTTTTGTTTTCCCTGGAGTTCTAGGGGATCCCGGTCTTCATGCTCCGGGAGGCATCTTTTAGACCCTCACCGGCCGTTCCGGGGTGACCTCGGGGCCCCGCCGGCAGTTTTTTTTTTTTTTTTTTTTTTGTTTTCCCGGGAGTTCTAGGGGATCCCGGTCTTCATGCTCCGGGAGGCATCTTTAAGATCCTCACCGGCCGTTCCGGGGTGACCTCGGGGCCCCGCCGGTAGTTTTTTTTGTTTTGTTTTCCTGGGAGTTCTAGGGGATCCCGGTCTTCATGCTCCGGGAGGCATCTTTAAGATCCTCGCCGGCCGTTCCGGGGTGACCTCGGGGCCCCGCCGGCAGTTTTTTGTGCTCCCTTAGGAGGTCTTGCTCAAGGTTCAGGCTCATGGGCCTTACTGTCGCTTCGTCATCTCAGCTGGTTTTTGTGCCTAACTGAGGTCTTGTTTTCAAGGGATCTTTCTGAGCCCTGTTCTTTCTTTTTCATGGAAAAATGTTTTTCACAAAGATAATCACATTGTATAAACAATTTTCATTTATTCATATTTGTCAAAATACAATGTTTTTCTTTACAAATATTTCAAGGGAAATACCTTTTTAAGTGCTGGATGTTCCAAGCGTGGGGCTCGGGGTTTCCTTGCATATCTTCAATTCGGTATACCCCGGGCTTAACCACTTTTGTCACCTTGAATGGACCTTCCCAGGTCGGTGCTAGCTTGCCTGCGACTGCTCTTTTTCCTGTAGCTTCCAGGTTTCTCAATGCCAAGTCCCCTACCTTCAAGCTTCTTTCCCTGACCTTTTGGTTGTAATATCGTGCTGCTCGTTGTTGATAAGCAGCAGTCCGGACTTGAGCTTCTTCCCTGACTTCTTCAAGAGCATCCAGGTTGCTTCTTAACTTGTCCCCATTAGTGTCCTCACTAACAAATTGGACTCGATGAGTGGGGATCTGCAACTCAACTGGAACTACGGCCTCTGTGCCGTAAGCGAGTGCGAACAGTGTTTCTTTAGTGGGTGCTCTTGGAGTAGTTCGGAGTGCCCATAGGATGCTATTGAGTTCTTCTGCCCAATTCTCCTTTGCACCATCCAGCCGCTTCTTTAATCCTTGGAGGATTGCTCTGTTAGTGACTTCTGTTTGGCCATTAGTCTGAGGATGAGCCACGAAGGAGAACTTATGCCATATGCCCATGTTCGTCGTGAAGGTTTTGAAAGTGCTGCAGTCAAATTGTCTGCCGTTGTCTGAGATAAGCACTCTGGGTATGCCAAATCTGCAGATGATATGCCCCCATACAAAATCTATCATCTTTCTGGCTGTGATTGTGGCAATTGCTTCTGCCTCTGGCCATTTTGAGAAGTATTCCACAGCCACTACTACAAATTTCCTTTGCCCCGTAGTCTTGAGGAAAGGTCCCAGGATGTCAATTCCCCACTGTGAGAAAGGCCATGGACTGGATATGCTTGCTTGAGGAGTGGCAGGGGTCCTGATGGCGTTAGCAAATCTCTGACATACGTCGCACCTCCGGACAAACTCTTCTGCTTCTTTTTTAACAGTGGGCCAATAGTATCCTTGCCTGAATATTTTGTTGGCTAATGTCCCTGCTCCCTCGTGAGCTCCACATAGGCCTCTATGTATCTCTTCCATTATCCTCGTAGCCTCTTCCGGGCTCACACATCGGAGCCAAGGGCTGGACTTCCCTTTTCTGTATAAGGTTCCTCTTATTACCTGGTAATTGGCAGCTCGAGCTGCTATCTTTCTGGCTTCGTCTTTATCTTCAGGGAGCTCACCCTTCTCTAAGTATTTTAGATAAGGACTTATCCATGTTAGGCTCTGTTCCACCTGCAGTGTCGTGTTTGCCTTTTTGAAAGCAGGTGTACGGACATGCTGTATATATACTTCATCGGGAAGCTGCTCTAGTTCTTCTCTAGACAACCGACTAAACAGGTCTGCCTCCTCGTTTTCATCCCGAGGTATCCTTTGAAACCTGACGATAACTCCCGGACCCGTAAGCTCGGCCTCTATAGTTTTTACTTTATCAAGATAGTTCTGCATGATAGGGTCCCTAGCCTTATATACTCCCGTCACCTGGTTAATCACCAACTGAGAGTCGCTATTTACTTCGAGGTCGGTTACCCCCACTTCCAAGGCTACCAACATCCCATTCACCAAGGCCTCATATTTGGCCATATTGTTGGAAGCCTTGAACTCCATCCGTAAAGCATAACATACTTTAAAGCCCTCCGGCCCTTTAAGCATTACTCCAACGCCACTGCCCTCAGCACCTGATGCTCCGTCTACATATAGCTTCCAGCTAAATTCTTGGGAAAGCTCTCCCTCTCCCTCCTTTCTTGGTATCTCCGAGGATGATCCTTCCTTCTCCTCATTGAATGAGCATTCTGCAATGAAGTCAGCCAGCGCTTGAGATTTTATAGCTGTCCGAGGTCGGTATTCCAAACAATAGGGGCTGATCTCTACGGACCAAGCCAACATTCGCCCTGAAGTTTCCGGCCTGCATAAAATCTTCTTTAGGGGTTGATCTGTCATCACAACTCCTTGATGGCCTTCTAGATAAACTTTGAATTTTCGGACTGCCAACAGCAGGGCATAAGCCGATTTTTCTATGTTTGAATATCTGACTTCGGTATCTCTGAGCACCTTGCTGACGTAGAAGACAGGCTTCTGCTCTCCTTCTTCCACCCTTACTAGTACTGCGCTGACTGCTTGCTCTGAGGCTGCCAGGTATATCAGGAGTTCTTCCCCTTTTATGGGGCTGCTGAGCACGTGAGGCGAGCTGAGGTATTTCTTAAGCTCTGTGAAGGCTTTTTGGCAGTCTTCTGTCCATTCAAAATTCGGAACCTTCCTCAATTTTTTGAAAAATGGCAAACACTTTTCTGCCGACCTTGACATAAATCGGTTAAGCGCCACTACTCTCCCAGTTAATCTCTGGACGTCCCTTACACAGGTCGGCTCCGGCATATTTAATATGGCTTCTACCTTCTCCGGATTGGGCTCGATGCCTTTTCCGCTTACCATGTATCCCAAGAACTTTCCTCCTCTGATGAAGAAGGCACACTTTGCTGGGTTCAACTTCATTCTGTACTGATCTAATACCTCAAATACTTCCCTCAAATCTGCCGTGTGTTGTTGGAAAGTTGAACTTTTGACCACCATGTCATCCACATACACTTCCACGTTTCTGCCGATCTGGTTTCTAAAAATTTTATTCATCAACCTCTGATAAGTTGCCCCCGCATTTCTTAACCCAAAGGGCATAGCCCTATAACAGTATGTTCCATCTTCAGTTATAAATGAGGTTTTCTCCTCATCCGTCTTTTCCATTGGGATTTGGTGGTAACCAGACATAGCATCCAAAGAGGACATATAATCAAATCCGGCCGTTGAGTCGACCATTTTATTAATGTCAGGGAGGGGGTAACAATCTTTAGGGCAGGCCTTATTCAGGTCAGTAAAATCTATGCACATCCTGTATTTGCCATTTGCTTTTTTAACTAACACAGGATTTGCCAACCACTGCGGGTACATAACTTCCCTAATAAAACCTGCCTCTTCTAGCTTCTGCACTTCCTCCCGGGTGGCTTGCTGCTTCTCTCTTCCCACTACTCTCTTCTTCTGCTTTACAGGTTTGGCCTCGGGGAGGACATTCAGTTGGTGTGTCATCACTTTGGGGTCAATTCCCGGCATGTCCGAGGGCTTCCATGCGAAGGTCGGCGAGTGACTTAGGATCAGGGCCATGGCTTCACCTTTTTGTTCTTTGGTGAGGCCGGCATTGAGACTGAAGACCTTACTCGCTTCTTCTTCTGATAGGGAGAAGGTCTCCAGCTCTCCAACGGGCTCTGTCCGGGCTTCCTTTGTCTCATCCCTGACCTCCAAAACTTCCGAGTCAAGCGCTTCTCCGGTTGAGCTCGGTTCCGTCACTGTGGCCAAGTATACTGCCCTTGCTTCTTCCTGGCTGCCCCGTACTATCCCCACTCCTTCCTCCGTTGGGAACTTGAGTGCCAAATATCTGATGCTAGTAACAGCTTCAAAGTTGAACAACGCCGGTCTCCCCAAAATCGCATTGTAACTCAGTGGGAGTTTGACCACCAAAAACACCTCATGATGGGTGCGAGCTCTGGGTGCTTCTCCCAAGGTAAGGGCCAGCTTCACCTTCCCTTCTACAAGTACCGGTGCTCCTCCGATCCCTTTGATGGGTGACTGGTCCCGAACCAGCTGTTCCTCTGGGATTCCCATCTGCTGGAAAACCCGATATGGCAATAAATTGACCTTACTCCCATCATCCACCAGAACCTTCTTCACCCGAAAATTATGAATGACTGCTTCAATGACAAGCGCGTCATCATGGGGCATCTGAATGCCCTGTGCATCTTCCGAAGAGAAAGCGATGGTCATGGGAGAGTGTTCAACGATCTGCATAACCTCGCCATTGCTGGTCTCCCCTTCCCGGTTTCTCTTCTTTCCTCGACGGTTCATCCGTCCTCCAATTCCTCCAACAATCATATTAATAGTCCCACTGGACCCATCATTCACTGGTCCAACTCCAGTTCTCCTGCGCATCTGGGCTGCCGGACCGGGTTGAGGCCTCTGCCCCTCCGGTTTCTTCACAAAATTTTTGAGATGCCCCCTTTTTATCAATCTTTCAATCTCCGCGATTAACTGAAAACAGTTATTTGTATCGTGGCCATGCGTCCGGTGGTACTGACAATACTTGTCAGGATTCCTCTGATCTGCTTCCGACTTCAAAGGTTTGGGCCACTGGAGAAACTCCTTATCCTGGACAGCCATGAGCACCTCGGCTCTGGACGCATTTAATGGAGTCGGTTTCTCCGGGACCCAAGGAGGGAGCACTCTTGGTTCATGAGCCCTGGGAGGAGGGGGAGGCCTTTGATCCCTTCTTTCCCAGGCCTGCTTGTACGGCTCAGGCCTCTTTCCACGCTTCTTCTCGTGTTTCTCCGGCCTCCCCTCCTCCGGGGCTTTCTCTTTTCCTGCCACCCCTTTGGCAAATCTACTCGTTACTAAGGCGTCATCCTGCCTTATATACTTTTCCGCCCTCTTCATCAACTCGGCCAGTGAGGTCGGAGGTTTCCTGCTCAGAGAACCAAAGAACTCGGCAGAGGTTGTTCCCTTTTGCATGGCCTCTACCGCCCTTCCTTCGTCAAGCTCGGAAATCTGCAGGGCCTCCGTATTGAAACGGGCGACATACTCTCTGAGGGATTCACCAGCTTTTTGTCTCACTATTTCCAGATAGCTCGTCTTCCTATCTGCTGGCACCCCGGCTACGAACCGGCTAATGAAGCGGGTGGCAAGATCTCCGAAACTTTTAATGCTTCCGGCCTCCAGGCTATTGAACCATGCCCTCGCTGGTCCCGAGAGCGTTGTTGGGAACACCTTGCACATCAGAGCATCTGACAGAGTTTGCAACTCCATGAAGGTCTTATAGTTCATGACATGCTCTCTCGGGTTACCAGCCCCATTATAGGCCGCCATCAGCGGCATCATAAACTTTTTGGGAACGGTCTCCTGCTGCATTAACTTTGAGAAGGGAGAAGAAGTAGGCAAGGAGGTTTGACTCTGATCTTTCTTACCTAGCTCGGCTAGGAGCTGCTCCTTCAACCTTTTCAGCTTTTGGTTCATTTTCTCGTCTTCCGGGCTGGATCTTTTGCCCAAACTACATTCTTCCTCCTTTGTTTCAGTTTCCGTTTCCCTGGTTGTTTCAGCAGAATAGTCGTCCACCTCTTCATTTTCTATCAACTCTCTTGCCCTTCTCCCATGGATTCGGGCCTCCGGTTCTTCCTCTTCTCCGGCATCGTGGTTGTTAGTTTGGAGGCGGGCAGAGGTAGGTTGGGGTTCATCGGTTCTGGGTTCCTCCACTACTGGGAGTGCGTTTACTGGGGTGCTAAGTCCCCTTTGTTGCATTATCTGCCCCAACCAGTGAGCAGTGGTTTGTAGCTGGAGAGCCATGGTTTGAATGTCTTGGTTAGACAGGGTCATGGTGGGAGTATTCCCTGCCAAGCTTGGCGAGGGATTAAGAGAAATAGGTGTTTGGTTATTCAACGTTGTAGGGCTAGAAAAGGAGAACTGCTGCCCATCTTGGGCAGAGCTCAGGTCATTTGGAATATTAAGGTTACTTTCTTGGTGGTTTGCCATCGTGGATCTCAGTGGGTTTTGAAAGTGAAAACTCCGGTGATGAAAAGATCTCCTTCGTTTCCCACAGACGGCGCCAATTGATGATCTGAGATCCAATAGAATAGGGTTTTACAAGGGTTTTGTATTACTCAATAAGGCTTAAGCTTTCTGAGGAGGGGACTCCTCTTTTATACATTGTCTTGCTTGCTGGTGACGTGTAAAGGTCTCTCCAGGATTGGGCCACGCGTCTCTGTCATGCGGATTCGGAGGTACTAGGGTATCAGCCGCCTGCTCCATGCGTAACGGCTTCTGATTCTCCTCGTGCGTACGTTCGAGCGGATCTGCCAGGCTGTCTGGTGAATATTTTTCTGGATCCTGGGCTGGGCCGAGAGTTGGGCCGGACGCTAAGCCTGAGTGGAGAGGGCCTGCTTCGTGTGGGCCGGGCCGGCTTGAGTGAAGAAGATGGGTCGAGCCCGGCCTTGGGGGTCGGATGAGCCATGCTTGTTATGTATATCAGGTGTGTGGGCCTCTACGTCATGGGCCTTGGGCTGTGGTCAAGCCCCTGGCCCGGGGTGAAGGAATCCAGCGGTCATCAGTCGTGAATGTTAAAAGTGTTATTCAAATATAACAACAACAAAATCACATTTTAGGAATATAGAACGGCTCGTCCTAATTATAAACTTTGAAAATATTGTCTTTTGTTATTAATTAGCATGTTTATATTATAATTTATTCTTTAATACATTAGAAACTTATCCAAGAGAAAGAGGCTATTACAATTTTAACTTCAAATCTCATACACCGCAAGAATCACAAGGCTACAACTCTGAAAAGAAAAAACGGCTACATGCGGAATGATAGTTGATTCATTTTACTTACTTAAGAGTTTATTTAACTTTTAGATTCATTTTCTACTTGACTCAAAATAGTTAAATCAAATTATTTAGTAGTATTAATATAAGAATCAGCTGCTTGCTTAGAGCTGCTTATTTGTACCGCTTCCCACATCGGGAAATTACGGTAATTTCGAATTATATATAATAGTTAGCACGAAACTACTAAATAACTTGGGTTAACCATTTTGGGTCAAGTGAAAAATAGGTTCAAAAGTTATTTAGACCAGTTTGGGCCAGACTGTTACAATTGATATCAGAGCCACCCTGAGTCAGACAAATTGTGCAGAGCTAGTGGATCTGCGAGAAAAGAGATACCCGTGTGAGACGAGATGGAGCCGCCCGAGTACTAGCGAACCACAATATCCAAGGGTCCGGTCCTAATTAGCAATTGTATCCGATTCTGAGTCAGACAAATTGTGCAGAGCTAGTGGACCTGCGAGAAAAGGGCTTCCCGTGTGAGACGAGGTGGAGCCGCCCGAGTACTAGCGAACCACAATATCCAAGGGTCCGGTTCTAATTAGCAATTGTATCCGATTCAATTGCGACGAGGACGTCGCAAATTTAACAGAGAAAAATGTAAGAATCAGCAACTTGTTCCCACGTTGAGAAATTACGGCAATTTCAAATTGTATATAATAGTTAGGGTTTATATATTATCAATTTAATTAGTAATTTGCGGAGCGAGACTCTTTCTCACAAGACGGGCAGCTGAATATTACAAAAACTTTACTTTAAAAAAAAAAATTCCGAATTACTTATCCCAAGTATATTATTTTGTTTATTTTGTGGAAAAAACATCAACATTCATAATCTTTAAATATTGCTTAGCATTGTCATGTAGTATTAGATAACAGATCAGCTAATATGCATTTTT
Organism: Manihot esculenta; assembly: GCF_001659605.2. Taxonomy (NCBI): domain Eukaryota; kingdom Viridiplantae; phylum Streptophyta; class Magnoliopsida; order Malpighiales; family Euphorbiaceae; genus Manihot; species Manihot esculenta. Next base: position 24,239,468 of record NC_035170.2, read on the forward strand.
CAGCTCGTAGTGGAGACAGAAAGAAATAGAAAGGCGAAGATTTCAATGATTTAGTGTTAAAAAATTCATATAGAATAATCAAAATATTTAATTAAAGATTAAGGTCGGATTTCACATAGCAAGAAAATGAAACATATTCTTGAAATTCATGCTTGCCATGGCTTTTTTATTTTTTCCTTTTCCTCCCAAGGTTTTCAAACCCAAAGTTTATCTCCCAACAATGGTAGCTTCCCTTCAAGTTCTCATGGCTGCAATTTTTCTCTCTCAAATGAACTTACTAGCAACTGGATTATCTTTCGACTTCACTGGTTTCAATGTTGGTGACCTTAACATTTCTTACGAGGAAGCCTACCCTGCGGACCAAGCCATTCAGCTTACAAATAACATGAGAGGTGTCAATCCTCAAGCAAAATTTGGCCGAGCCACATACTTCAAATCTATGCAACTTTGGGACAGATCTTCAGGTAATCTCACAGATTTCAATACCCATTTCTCTTTTGTCATTGATTCTCAGGGCAACAGCATATATGGAGATGGATTGGCCTTCTTTCTAGCACCTGAAGGTTCAAAGCTTCCTCCCAAGCAGACACAAGGCTGTAGTTTAGGTCTTACATTTGATGGACAAGAATTAAACACTTCTTCAAATAGATTTGTTGCAGTGGAATTTGATATTTTCAGTAACGATTTTGATCCTCCGGGCGAACATGTCGGTATCAACATCAATTCTCTGGAATCTGTAAACAATATTACTTGGTTTTGTAGCATAATGACAGGGAAGATGAATGATGCTTGGATTAGTTATAATTCTAGTACACATAATCTAAGTGTTGCCTTCACTGGAAATGACACTCTGAAGATGCAATACCTTAGTGAAATCGTTGATCTGAGGGATTATCTCCCAGAACGGGTTACTTTTGGCTTCTCAGCAGCAACAGGAGAGCTTTATGCTATTCATAGAGTTTATTCGTGGCATTTTAGTTCAACGTTGGAAATTCATGAGAAGAAACCTATTCTAACACCTCCATCAGAAGCTCCTTCACCTATTTCGGATTCAAATCCGACAGAAAATGGAAAAAAGAGAAGATTACCAGTGCTTCCAATGTTGTTGGGTGTTTCAGGTGCTTTAGTTGTCGTGGGTGGCTTGATTTGGCTGTTTCTTGTTTACTGGAAGAAGGATGAAGAAGTTGGCCATGTCGTGGATGAGTACATGGAAGATGAATTTGAAAAGGGAACAGGGCCAAGGAAATTTTCATACCGAGAATTGGCTCGAGCTACAAATAATTTCAAGGATGAAAAGAAGTTAGGAGAGGGAGGATTTGGTGGGGTTTATAAAGGATTTTTAAAGGATACAAATTCAGACGTTGCAGTGAAGAGAGTATCAAGGTGGTCTAAACAAGGAGTCAAAGAATATGCAGCAGAAGTAAAGATCATCAGTCGACTAAGACACAGGAACCTAGTGCAACTCATTGGCTGGTGTCACGAAAGAAACGATCTCTTACTTGTTTACGAGTTCATGCACAATGGAAGCTTGGATTCCCATCTTTTCAGAGAAATAAGCTTGTTAACCTGGGAGGTGAGGTTCAGAATTGCTCAAGGCATAGCTTCAGGATTGCTGTACTTGCATGAAGAATGGGAACAATGTGTTGTGCATAGAGATATAAAATCCAGCAACGTTATGTTGGATTCAAACTTCAACGCTAAGCTCGGAGATTTCGGATTGGCAAGGATGATGGAACATGGAAAAGGTTTGCAGACAACAGTATTGGCAGGGACAATGGGCTACATGGCTCCAGAATGTCTGACGACAGGCAAGGCCAGCAGAGAATCTGATGTGTACAGTTTTGGGGTGGTGGCTTTGGAGATTGCTTGTGGAAGAAAACCAATAAACACCAAGGCTAATGAAGAAGAAGTGCATATGGTTTCATGGGTTTGGGATCTCTATGGCCGAGGGAAGCTGCTTGAAGCTGCTGATCCAAGATTATGTGGTGATTTTGATGTGCAGCAAATGGAAAGGTTGATGATTGTTGGGCTCTGGTGTTCTCACCCAGATGAAAATTTGAGACCTTCAATTAGGCAATCGATTCATGTGCTTAATTTCGAAACTCCATTGCCTGATCTTCCATTGAAGATGCCGGTGCCGATGTACCTGAATACAGTGGTGAAGCCGTTCTCTTTTTCCTTGTCCTGTGGTCCTACTCTTAGTAAAGGTATTCGAAATCAGTCTTCAACTAATAGTTATAATGCTAATTCCTACTCTTTCCGTTGAATTAATGACATTAATTAATTTTTGTAAGTTTTTGTTGAGTGTTTCTACTCAAGTTTGGAATGTTAAAGTTTCTCTTCACATCATACGTTTGTTAAATTTTGTTTTCAATGCTCTGTTTCACTCCCTCTCTATTAATTTTTTTTTTGTGCCAAGCCAAAAGCTAAACTTTATTAGAGTGACCATTCGATCGATTCGATTTAAAATCAAACTGAATAAACTAAAAATTAAAATTTCAGTATCTATAAAAATCGAACCGAATTGATTTTAATCAGAAATCGAATCCAACTGAACCGATCCGATTTGATTCAATTCGGTTCAATTTAAATTTTTAATAAATTTTTTATTTTTTACACTTTATTTTTAGTATTTTAAAATTTAATTGGAATATTTTAACTTTAATACAATTTAATCTCCCTATATTATTGAAAATAATATACTATTATCACTAAATCAGTTCGGTTTAATTTTTTTGATTTTTTTATCAAAATCAAACCGAATTGAAATAATCAAAATTTTTAAAATTAAAAATTAAAACGAACCTAAAATGAATAAAATTAAACTAAAATTTTAAATTAATTTAGTTCGATCGATTTTTTCGATTTAAACCGAAAACTGCTCGCTCGTACGTTTTTAAAATATCAAGAGACCAAGCTCAGAATGTCACATAAAAAATTATAAAAACTTAAATGAATATGCAAATTTTTACGCATTATAGTTAAATGTTACTACTTTTGTATAATAAAATATGCTAATTTTTTTTATTTCTCTTAAATTATATATTATTTTTAAATTGTAATTTATTTATTAATTTCTTACTATATATTCTTTTAAATATACATTAAAAAATAAAATTTATCATTTTAAAAATAATTTAATATTAAAAATATAAGTGAGGATTATATTGAAAAAAAAACAAATAAAATTTATTATTTTAACTATATAATTATATTTTCTTGATTCATATAAAAATTAAATATGTAAAAAGAACGATATTTATGTAAAAAAATAAAATAAAATTTTGCTTCGACTCAATTTGTTTTGATCAATAAATTCAATGAAGCGTTATTCTTAAAAAAAGATAACAAAATAAAATTCAAGGTTTCACATATTTGAATTTGATTTCAGTAATAAGCCCAAAAAAAAAAAATTTATTTGACATCCAAACATTAATCCAGCCATGATTTATTTTATAAAAAAATAATTTAAATAAATTTTTATAAAATTATATATGATTTTATTTTTATAAATAAAAAATTTATAAATTAAAAAAATTTTCAATCCTAAATAATAAAATTAATAAAAAAGAATTGATTTAAATTTTTATAAAATCTTTTATTACGAGGATTATATATATAAAAGGAAACCATTCAATTTTGTTTTTCAATTTGATATCTTGTCCTAATTATAAAAAGTACAAGTTAATTAAAAAAATGCTATAAATTGAAGCTTTAATAATAAAGTTAAATATTTTTAATTGTTATAAATATCACAAAAAGATTAAATTAAATCTAGAAAAATTAATGAAAAATTACAATATAGTCCTTAAAATTTTATTTAACTAATAAAATAATCTTTGCATATTTTTATTTTAATAATATTCATTTTTGTTAATCTCATTATTTATTTTCCTATTTCACTTTTGTATGCATATGATAGATTAATAAAAAAATTTAAAATATAAAAATAATAAATTAAAATATATAATATTTCATTTAATTTAATATTATTGATATAAAACGAAATTTTCCATTCACACAAGTTATATGTTGAATATAAATATTTAATAAAATATTTTAATATATAATATTTATGTAAGAATTTATTTATAATAAATATTTATTTAATATAATATATTTAAGATTACATATAATAAATATAATATAAAATAGATTTGCTTTCAATATGGAAGCTTAGGAGGGAAGTAAAAGACATAATCCAAAAGAAAGGAACTTTGCAGCCCATGAAAGAATCGAAAATATGCATTTAAAGTAATGATTATTTGTAGCTATGTCGGGAGGACAATGGATAAAACAAACCATTTTACTTATTATAATATATTTAAAGTAGTAAATCCATATATTGGATTATAATATTATAAAATTTATAAAATAAAGTTTATGGCGAATGGACCTATCAACATACTTCTTTTTGTCAGACGACTATTTAATTTTTTTCGATGTGCATGTTAATAGGGCTGCGAGGTGATTGGATCTACTCTCCTACCTCTTGTTATGTCAGTGGGTTAGACTATTTTTTGGTAGATCTGCGTGTGTAGTCAGTCCGGACTGCTTTAGAAATTCCTGATAGACTTTGAGTCTATATATTTTTTTAGAATTCGGTCTCACTCCAGACGTAAGAATTCGGATGTAAAAATCCCAACGGTCATCAAATAATATCCAATATTAAGTAAAATTTTCTAATTAAAGTGTTTATTATAATTTTTTTAATATATATTAAAAATATATTTTTTTTATAAAAATTCACTTATTTATATTTTACCATGACCAAATCTAAATAAGTATTTTCCTATTTTACAAATCATTTTATAAAGATTTTTAAATTTTTTCTTTAAATTTAATTATATATAATTAATTCAAATTCTAAATTTATAAGAATTCTTTTATTTAAATTATTTTTAATTTTTATTTATAAATTAAACTCAAATTTTTTATTTTAAATTTAAAAATATAAAAATAATCTTATTTATTTGGTTTTTTATTTTTTATATATATTTGTTGTAATTTACATCCTTTCATGGAAATCATGGCATGGAGCCAAGATTTTGCATTTTCTTTCTCAAGAAAGATGAGAGAAACTGCGTACCGTCCGTGTCCATTCGAATTGATGGAGACAAATACTATATTGTATGTTATTAACACATTCTATCTCATTGCCTAGCAAATTCATATCCAAGTTTAATACTGTTCTTCACTTTCCATTTCATTTCCATAACCTATTTTAATAATGTGATCATGATAACCACAGCTATGGCGAATTCAACGTTTTGAATTGTGTCCCCATGATTCTATATATACAAAGAGCAATTCTTGTTACTTTCATCCATGTTATACATCTTCTTCTTTGATTATGATAGTCTTGTTTCTTCTCTTCTTCCTGAGAATTCCTCATGTCTCTTCTTTATCATTCAACTTTCCTAGCTTCGATTCAAGCAACCATGACATAAACTACGAAGGAGATGCGTCTCTTTTGGATTCTGTCATCCAGCTTACTCCAAACCAGCTTTCTCAAACTGGTCATGCCACATATGTGGAACCCATGCATCTCTGGGACAATGCCTCCGGCAGCCTCGCAGATTTCACCGCCAGCTTCTCTTTCTCCATTGATTCACAGAACAATGCTTCACATGCTGATGGGCTTGCGTTCTTCATTGTTCCTCCGCAATATAGAATGCCTGATGAAAAGCAAGGTAGCGGTATTGGTCTTGCCAGTGGTAACCTGACCTTGAACTCAACAGCAAATCCATTTGTTGCTGTCGAGTTTGATACTTACTACAATCCCTGGGATGATATGGATGATGATCATGTGGGTATTGATATTAACTCCTTGAAGTCTTTAAAAAGTGTGAAATGGTACAGTAGCGTCATGGATGGGAGGGTAATGGATTCTAGGATTAGTTATAATTCTAGTTCCATGAATCTCTGTGTTTACTTTACAGGAATTTCAGAAAATATCAAAGTTGATCAGAATCTTTGCTATGAAGTTGATCTAAGGGGATACTTGCCTGAATGGGTTCTTCTGGGGTTTTCTGGTGCAACTGGGGCGAATAGTGAGTTTCATAGAATTCATTCATGGTCTTTTGATTCGAGTTTTCAACCACATAAAAACAGTACGACCACTCCCTCTCCTCCACCTCCAGACATGCCAGTTCCCATTTCCACCGGAAAAGATGAAAACAAGGCAGGAAAAATTGCAGGGGTGGTGATCGGCTCACTGGGTGCTTGTGTTATAGTTTTTCTTGGTATCTGGTACTTCAGGCACAAGAAGAAGAGCAAAACGAAACCATATGCTCATCCCATAGGCTCAGTACAAATGAGTTCCACTAGTGTTGGAAATATAGAGGAAGCAGAAGTTGATTCATTCGTTGTGCAATCCCAAGACAATGAATTTAGAAGGGTGACTGGAGCCAAGAAGATTCCATATGAAGCCTTGATTTGTGCAACAAATAATTTCGATGAGAATGAGAAGCTAGGGGAGGGAGGATTTGGCGCTGTATTCAAGGGATATCTGAAGGATCTGCGCATTTTTGTCGCGGTTAAGAGGATATTCGTGAGCTCAATTGTAGGAATAAAAGGCTATGCAGCTGAGGTCATGATCCTCAGCCAGCTGAGGCACAAGAATTTGGTTCAACTCATTGGTTGGTGTCATGAAAGAAAAGCAATCCTACTTGTTTATGAGTACTTAGAAAATCGCAGTCTAGATTTTCATCTATACAATGAGGAAACCTTGCTGAAATGGGAGCAAAGATTCAAAATTGCCCAAGGTTTAGCTTCTGGCTTGCAATACCTGCACCATGGATGGAAAGAAAAACAATGCGTGTTGCACAGAGACATCAAGCCTAGCAATGTAATGTTGGATTCAGATTTCAATTCTAAGCTTGGAGATTTCGGATTAGCTCGGCTTCAGGACAACGACGGGCGGTCTCAAACATTACAAGGTGGCAGCCGTGGATACATTGCTCCTGAATGTTGGGACACTGGAAGATCGATCAAAGAGTCAGATGTCTTCAGCTTTGGCGTTGTGGCATTGGAGATTGCTTGTGGAAGAAAACCATTTGTACAAAAGGAAGATGGAAGCCAAGTTCATATAGTAGAGTGGCTTTGGGAGTTCTATGGAAGAAGAAAGCTGATCGAGGCAGCTGATCCGAAACTTGAAGATTTTAAGAGGAAACAGATGGAATGTTTGATGATTGTTGGGCTCTGGTGTGGTCACCCACACTACGCTTTTCGACCATCAATGAGCGATGTCATTGATGTCCTTAATTTTGCTGCTGACCCTCCTGAGCTTCCACCGAAATTTCCAGGTCCAGAACATTGTCTTTATGCACAAGGATCATCGACTGTCTCATCTTCTATTACTGCAACTTTCATAACAGCTCCAACCCAACATTCAACTTATGATTCCCAATCTAAGAACTCAAATTTCACTTCTCCTACATCTCCTCTCATTATGAACCAAGTTAAGTCAGGTCCATCACGTACTCAAGATATAAATATATAAATGTTTTATATATGTGATGTAATACACATGATGATGATATAAAATTTTCAAATAAATTATATTTTGGTCTCTAAAATTTAATAAAAATTTATAAATTAATCTCCATTTTATTAAAAGTTGTTATTTAATCCATAGAATATATTACTACTTACCATGAAAAATAGTTAAATCATTATTATTATATTATATATTTAGGCACGAATTTATTATATGTATTAAACTGTATAAATTAAATTGTTGGCATATATGAAACTACAGGGATTAAATTATAAATAGATCTATAAAAATAGATAAAATGACTATTTAGTCTCTATGACTCACTAGTTGATTTCTCGGTTTTTAAAAATATATTAAAACGCTCTAACATTAGGGGTGAGCAGTATTCGATTCAAACCGAAAAAATCGATCGAACTAAATTAATTTAGAAATTCGGTTCAGTTTTTAATTTTAAAAATCTTAGTTATTTCAGTTTGTTTTGATTTTAAGAAAAAAAAATTGAAAAAACCGAACCGATTAGTAAAATTTCGATTTTCATTACACTGAAATTTCAGTTTTCGATTTATTCAGTTTTAAACCGAACCGACCAAATGTTCATCTTTATATGGTGTTTTAAAAAGTCTAATAATTAATCACTCTGTTAATTTTAGTCGTTAAATATTAAAAAAAAATCTAAAATGTCCCTGATAGATTAATCAATTCCAATTAATAAGTTTTAAAAACGTCACTCAGTTTTAAAAAATTTAAACTTTTTAAAAAGTCATTTTAAAAAAATTTAAATTTTAAAAAATTTGCGAGATTGATTAATAAATTTTTCAAAATTATAAAATTAAATAATAAAATATTTACTTACAAAATTAAACAGAAAGACGAAGTAATAAACTTTTTTAAAACGTCAGGAACATTTTAATATATTTTTGCAAATCAAGTAATTAACTAGTAAATTTTATCATATTATAAGAATTAAATAGTAATTTTTTCATAAAAAAAATCTTAACTATATAATAACTGATTAATTTGTTTTTTTTTTAAATAATTCTAGAAACTAAATAGCTAGCACATGAGTTAATATGTAGGTATTACTAAGCTAGAAAGATTGAATCATAGTTTATTTTAGAAGAAATTTGGTTAATTTACTAAGTTTTCCAGAATTAATTTTAAATAAATAAAATTTTGATTTTTTAAAAGGGTGCATGCGGATTATTGGATTTGAATTTGTAAACGGGTATATATTGGGAAGTGGTTAATTGTTAATTTGCAATAGATTTTAATGTAAAGTATTTCAATTAATATAAAATTAAGGTAAGATAAAGTATATAATTTTAATAAAATATATAAACTTTATTAATGAATTTAATAAATATTAATTAATTAACTCTTGAAAAAATCATTAACTTATATATTTTTAATTAAAATCGAACTGAATTAAAATTTTTAAAATTAAAAATTAAATTAAATTAAAATAAATAAAAAATTTACTGAATTTTCAATTTATGTTAAAAATAATTGACAAGAAAGAATTATGTATTTTATTAAAAATAAACAAATAAGCTATTTTAGCAAATAACAATAATAACGAACAAGTAATACGATAAATAAATGCACGAGAAGTTGCCAGGAAATAAAGGGGACAGTTTAATTTTACGGCAAGGTATCCTCAGACATCCGAACACAGGCAAGAAAACAAGACTCAGTAATAAAAATAATCACTTTGACAAAGACATCAACTCTTTTATTATTCTCCATGGCTGAAGATTGAAAGCAGGGCTTTAGAATTGATGATAACATCTATGAGCTTGTTATAATTTTCCAAGAATTTTCTTGGATGCCCATCTCTGCTGCCATGGACATGTCTTCTTCTATTACAAAACTCTCTTTCTCTTCGTTCATTCCTCTTCATATTCTTTAATAGTCATGGTTCTTATTATATTCTTTGTTCTAATCTCTCCTGCCAATGCATTATCCTTCAACTTCACCAGCTTCAACGACAGCATTCGTGACCTAAAATATGAAGGAGACGCGTCTCTCGTAGATTCTGCAATTCAGCTCACCGAGAACCTGCCTGAACTCACAGGCCATGTGACATATTTGGAACCCCTCCATCTCTGGGACGAAACCTCAGGCAATCTCGCTAGCTTCATCATCAACTTCACCTTCTCTATTGATGATCAAAATAACGCTTCACACAGTGATGGGATTGCGTTGTATCTCGCTCATCTAGATTATCAGATACCTGATATCCAACAAGGTAGTGGGATTGGCCTTGCCAGTGGGAACCAAACATTAAACTCCACAGACAATCCATTTCTTGCTGTGGAGTTCGACACCTTCCATAATGCATGGGATGAAGACGATGGTGATCATGTCGGTATCGATATCAGTTCATTAAGATCTTCTCAACATACAAGATGGTATAGTAGTCTTGATGGAAGAATAACGGAAGCTGGAATCAGCTACAACTCTAGTTCCAAGAATCTGTGTGTTTACTTCACTGGAATAACAGAAGGCATCATTATTCCACAGGTTCTTTGCCTTGAAATTGATCTAAGGAATCACTTGCCTGAATGGGTTGTGGTTGGTTTTTCAGCAGCAACAGGAATGTTCTCCGAGTTCCATACCATCCACTCATGGTCTTGCAATTCATATTTCTCTTCACTACCACTACCTCCTTCCTCCTCTTCACCACCACAACCTCCTTCCTCCTCCTCACCTCCGCCTTCCCAGATTCCTCTGCGTCCTCCCAAAAATGATAGATACAAAGTGTTAATGATCGTAGGATGGTCAGTTGCTGGTTTGTTTTTGGCAATATTGATCGTTGGAGTGATCTTGTTTTTCATTTTTAAGAACAGACCGAATACAATAGAGGGACAGAATCCAGTTCCAGGTCATTATGGAGGAGGAGGAACAGAACCTGGTCCACCACAAAATCAGTTCAGCGAGATAGAAAATGATACAGCCATAAATCAGAATAGAGAAGCAGCAGGAAATGCAGCAGCCACAACTCAAATTGCTAGAAATTTAGAAAATGGTTCTGCCACTGTTCAGAGCAGAAGTATAGAGAATGAAGTAGACAGTGCTCAGAGCAGAATTGAAATCCAGAATAGAGAAGAAACACAAATTGATTCATCCAGTGCTCAAAGTACAAGGGAAATAGGAGTTGATTCATCATCTGTAAGAAGCTCAGACATCTGTTAATGCACTGTATGGGCTCAATAAAATTCAAGCTACAATTCCTGATTTGGAAACGATAAAAATTAGTTTTTTTTTTTCTTTTTCTTATATTTATCTGGTTTTGAACAAATGGGTATAATAGTAAATTAATTCATTACAAGTGAATTTTTATAATTAAGACCAAATACATATTTTTGCACAGAATCAAGAAATAAAAATGCTTAAACACAGCAATAATCAACCCTCTACAAATGGGTCAGCCCAAAGTAGGGATTTTGTAGGAGTAGCTATGATGGCTGTCTCAATTTCATACACCCGCCAGCCATCAACAGAGCAAAGAGTGAAGTAGACAGTACAATTTCTCTTACATCCAACTCTGCTTGCTAACACAGTCGTACAACGATTGGCACCCACAAACAATGTTAGATCCCCAAGGCTCTCCTTCTTAATCCGTGTCAGGTTACCAATATTAAGCTTGCACATTTCCACGTAATCCACCACTTCAATAGAATCTCTAGAGACTAGAAAGACTAGCAAAATCTTCCCTTCTGATTCTACCATATATTCTCTGAAATGCTTACACGAAACAGAAGGAACAGCTATTTCTTACCTAAAGCTATGATTCCGACATCAGAATCCATGTCTTCTATTACTGCAAGAGTTTCCTGCAAACTCAAAGCATAAAACTTTTCCTTAAACTAAATGCGATTAATGAATCACAGAAGTGTTAAAGAATTGAATAATTACATAATCTAATACTACTTTGTCATTTTCATAATAAAGTCATGTACTAACCGTTCCTTTCAAGTATCTCAAAAGCCACTTCACAACTTTCTAATACTTTTTCCCTGGATCTGACATATGAACATAATATATATCAAACTCCTAACTACAGAAATATAAGGTACTTTTGCTATGTGATCATGCTCCATAGCTGTTTTTGGTGATTGCTCTTTTGACAATTTGAGATGGTTAGCCAAAGGCGTATTTTTGGGCTTAACATCATCAATTCTAAACCTGGACAACACCTTCTCAATATATTGCTCCTGGGACAAATTTAAAATTCCAGCAAACCTGTGCCGGAAATTCTCATCCCTAGAATCTGCTTTGCTACACCAAAATCCTTCATTTCAAACTCTAATGACAGTCTCTCCTTAAAATTATTGATCTCCTCCATACTTGATCCTGCAATTAATATACCATCCACATACAAGAGTAAAATAACAATTAATATAATAACACTCCTCCTTTTCACTTCTGTGAAAACAGTTTCTGCATATGAAAGAGTCAAACTTCTTATACCACTGTCTTGGAGCCTGCTTCAATCCATACAAACTCCTCTTGAGCTTGCACACTATGTATTCCTTACCAGGAACCTCATATTCCTGTAATTATTGCATGTAGATCTCTTTCTTTTGATTCCTATGTAAAAATATTATTTTTATATCCATCTGCTCAAAGTGCAAGTTCTCTACTGCAATAATATTCAGCAAAATTCTGATTGTGGTTAGTTTCACAACATAAAGGAATATTTCAGTGTAATCAATACCTTTTCTTTGTGAATACCGCTTAACCACCAATCGGTCTTGAACCTAATTTTACCATCAGTTTCATTCTTAATCCTGTAAACCCACTTGTTCAACAAAGTTTTCTTTCCTATAGACAACTTAATTAATTTCCAAGTGTCATTCTTCTCAAGTGACCATATCTCATCATCCATGACTTGCTCCTACTTGATTGAATCCTTCAACTGCAAAGCCTCATCAAAGGATTCTAGTTTTCTTCCATCAGTCAACAACAAATAATACAGGAAAGATGAATACCTTTTTGGTGACTTGGCAGTCCTAGTAGATCTCCTCAATACTGGTGCAGATGTGACTGGCTGCTGTTCTGGTTCTACAACAGTGTTTTCTGAATTCTCCTGTGGTCTTACTACAACATCACTAGGTGAAATTTCCTGTAACTCAACCTCAGCTCTCACTTCTTTTGTATCTTCAGATTGCACCCAGACATGTTCTTATACAGGACATTCTTATCAAATGTCATATCACAGTGTCTCAAGATCTTCCTATTCTTGTCATCCCAAAATATATACCTAAACTGATTTGAACCATACCCAATGAAATAACACTTCAAAGCCTTTGTATCAGCTTGTTTCTCTTTTCTAGATCAATGTGAATATAGGTAGTATACCCAAAAGTCCGCAGATGAGTAAACTTGACCTCCTTACCCGACTAAACTTCTTCTAGAATCTTGAAATCCAAAGAACTGAAGGTCGTCTATTTATCAAATATGCTGCTGTTGCGTGTCGAAACCACAAAAAATAACCTATCGATAATCAACAAATATGAATTGCATATGGAGTGAATGGGATCGAATCCACAAGGAATTGACACTAAGAACTTCTAAACAATGACTAGAAAAATAAACAATAAAAATACAAAGTGGTTTTAATGATGAGTTAAAATAAAAACCTAAGAAATTAAAGAAAGCGATAATTAAAAGAGAAATAAATCAATGTAAATAAATTCTAGTTGAAGTGTAGGATCTATTTCAGCTTGAAAATTGATTATCGATACAAAAATACTTTTATCCATTCCAATAAATTAGTTATAATTATGGAAGAAACTCCACATAACCAATCTCTCTTTAGATTTAAATTAATTAGAAAACGTTCACTAATTAACCCTAGCAAACAAATTGTCGAAATAAAATTTTTGAGATTTTATTTATCAACCGCCTTAAGAATTAGAGAGACCTAATTCTAACTGACCAGCCGTGTGGTGAGTTTAAGTTAAATCATGCAATTTCTTAGTGGGTTGCATTAATTGTTACTTGTTGTTCGAATAATCTAAGCAATTACGGACTTCAAACATTCAAACTAACAATATATTACTTTGAAATTAAAAACAATGGGCCTTATTGATCAAGTAACAAAACAATAATAATATGAAGAACATAATTTGCATAAATATTGGAGAATAAAAGATGAACAATTGTGTTTAGATCTCACAATTCATGTATAAACTAAAATTTCACCCTAACTTCAACCACAAATAAAAAGTTTAGTCACTCATGACTTTCAAAGAAAATACAAAATATAAGAGAGAATTCAAGATGAAGGCTTGGTGCTGAAGAAGAGTTATATGTTGTTGTCCTCAATGATTGGCTTATATAGGTGCATAACCCTAGTAAAGTTCTTTTGGGAGTAGAAATTTTTTTTTGTTTGGAATTAGGACTCCTTCCTTCAATATATTTCTTCCAAGTATAAAACTCCTTGATTTGAGGATGATTTGGTACCGTACTGAAGAAGGAGAAATTGCATGGGTCTCGCAGCTTTCAATGAGGTGTCCTGGTCCTTTTATTTTCAAATTTGGATTTTTCTCACTCACTGTCAAATTTTGTGCTGCATGTTGATTTGCCTAGTGGTTTGGGCAAATCGCTGGTCAAGTCCACCATCTAAGAATGGTTAAGTTAGTTTGCGGGCCTGGGCCATTCTTGGCTTCTCTGCAATATAATAATCCAATAGGTTTGTCCAAATCGCTGGTCAAGTCAATTTCAGCGCTTTTAGATCATTTTTTTATCAAATATTCTTCTCTTTTTATTTTTTTTGTGAAATATAACAAAAAGTATAAAATTAGTCAGAAAAATACTCAATTTAATGCTAAGAATAGTATGAAAAATTGGTTAAAATTACGTTCGATTAGCTACTATGTTCAATGCATCTGCCCAAAATATTTTTGGCAACCTAGCACGTAGCCTCATGCTTCTTGCTCACACATTTAATGTTCTGTTCATCCTTTCAGCAATCTCATTCTATCTTGCGTTGCCAGAAGCTGTTTCGATGCACCTGATTCTCTCATCAGCACAGAACTTCTTGAATTCCGTAGAATCATACTCTTCTCCATTATCAAATCTTAGGCATTTGATCTTTAACCCAGTCTGATTTTTCAACTTCAGTCTTCCATCTCTTAAAAGTGGCAAAGATATCTTATTTGTGTTTCAGAAAGTAAACCCATACCCTCCTACTAAAGTCATCAATGAAGGTAACATAGTATCTCGAACTATCAAGAGAGAAAACTAGGGATGACCCTCACACGTCTGTATATACTAGTTTTGACAGTTCTGCCTTTGGTTCTCTGATAGCCTTTGTGAAATTGACCCGTTTCTGCTTTCTCAAAACACAACTCTCATACAGACTTATATCAACAAATTTCAACCATTGCAAATACCCTTTCGAAGCTAGCATCTTCATCCTTTTCTCGCTCATGTGTCCAAGCCTGTTATGCCATAGACTTAAGCTCGATGTACTGTCAACCGCAACAACCATATCCGAACACCATGCAGTAGTGTATAAAGTTTCGAATTTTGTACACCGTGCTATCACCATAACTCTTTTTACAATTTTTCATGAACTCTCCCCAAATACTGTTCTATAACTCGTACTATTTAGTTGGCCAATAGAGGTCAGATTCTTCTTCAAGTCAGAAATATATATGACATCCTGTAGCTTCCACTTACCTTTACCTGAGGTTTGGATACATATATCCCCCTTTCCAGTAATCTCCAAGACTTTATTAATAGCAAGATACACCTTCCCATAATTTTCAGACTTGAAATTATAGAATAATCATCTGCTTGGAGAAGAATGGAATTGATGCACCTGAATCAAGTATCCATAAGTCAATCGGATTGTCCACACTAAGAATTAAAGTATCACCAATGTTATTTGCAGAATATATAGAATCATCATCTTTATGAGACTTGTTCTTTTGGCCTTTCTTCTTCTTAGATTTAAGGCAAACATTTTCAAAGTATCCTTTTCTACCATAGCCCCAACAAACAATGTAATACCCGGCTAGAGTCTGGCATCGGAATTCTACAGTCCGGTGGAATCTCGGATGTCGGAACTCTCTAGAAGGGTAATAGATATGTTTTTCTAAAGTGTTTTAGTATGTTTAGGAATGGACCAGAGGAACCAAAGAGATCAGCAGTGAGCACTGCTTCAGAGTTAGTACAGAGTCAGCTAGAGGTGAGTGGAACTAAACTTAATCTTTTTAATTGAGAAATCAATTGCATTTAGCATGTTTCATGCACCATGAATATGCAATAGGTTGATTGCATTAGAATTCACGAATATGTTGCATTGCATTCTATATTGTTGATGTGGATGGATAGTGGATGATCCATTAGTCCTTGAGAAAGACCAGGTGCACATTCTACGCCCTGGCACGAGCTATGAGAAAGACCAGGTGCCCATTCTACGCCCTGGCACGAGGTATGAGGAAGGCCAGGTGCCCATTCTACGCCCTGGCACGAGTTTAGTATGTCGGGACTATTGGTGACACATTTATCCTTGCTGTGAATTGTCTGTGATATGATGCATTTCATATGAGCATGTTTATTAACATGTTTTTACTGTTCTACTCACTGGGCTAGTATAGCTCACCCCTCTCCCTTAACCCCAGTCTTGCAGGCTCAGAGTATAGGGGGAGTCAGAAGAATACATGAAGAGTAAATAGTGTTGTAATAGCATAGTGTGGACATGTATTTTTGTAAAGAGATGTTTTAGCAGTGTATAGAGTTCAGTAGTGTGCTTGACCCATTTGTATTGTAAATCCCTTTTTGTATACATGGTTGGGTATGTAAATGTGTTTTCTTGATGAGTATGAAAACCAGGCTTAACATATTATCAGTGTTAACCCATCTAGAGCAATGATGAGAGCTCTAGTAAGGGGTTTCTGTAGTACAGAGATAGTGCAGGCACAGGTTGAGCCTTGGTACAGAGCAAAGTTTTATGTTTTTGCAGAAAATGTATGATCATGTATGGGATTTTACAGGTATACAGAGAGAATAGTAGGCTTGCTACGGGTCCCGGCGACCTTAAGTCTATTTGGATCCTAGCGCCGGTAGCGGTCCGGTTTCCGGGTCGTTACAAACAACCTCATTTCTTCCATGAGATTTCTCCCGCCTCTTGACTTCGATCGACCATGTTTACTATGGTCTCCCTTCAACTTGCTCCTGCCCCTACCCTCGACACTGAGTGTGTT